>NC_137895.1:22094459-22733724 GCF_963455335.1 Martes martes
TTCCAAGTATATACCACACTTTCTTTGTCCATTGATCCATTAATGGCATTTAGGTTGTTTCCATAGCATGGCTGTTGTGAATAATGCTGCAATGACTATGGGAGTGCGGATGTCTCTTTGAGATCCTGATTTCAATTCTTTTGGATAAATATCCAGAAGTGGGATTCCTGGATCACATGGTGGTCCTATTTTTAATTTTTGAGGAAATCCCATAATTGTTTTCCAGGGTGGCTGCACCACTTTACATTCCCAACAACAATGCACAAGGTTCCCCTTTTTCTGACCTCCTTGCCAATGCTTGTTAACTTTTTTCTTTTCTTTCTTTTTTTTTTTTAAGATTTTACTTATTTATTTGAGCAAGAGAGACAGAAAGCACAAGCACGGGGAACAGCAGGCAGAGGGAAAGGGAGAAGCAGGCTTCCAGTAGGGCAGGGAGCCCAATGTGGGGCTTGATCCCAGGACCCTGAGACCATGACCTGAGCCACAGGCAGGCACTTAACTGACTGAGCCACCCAAGCATCCCTCTTCTTTTTTCTTTTATAATAGCCATTCTCTCAAGTGTGAGATGATACTTCATTGTAATTTTGATTTTCATTTTCCTGATCTTAAGTGATCTTGAGCTTCTTTTCATATATCTCTTTGCCTAGAAGATGTGATGCTAAGTGAAATAAGCCAGACACAGAAGGACAAATATTACATGATTCCACGTACATATCTTAGTCCATTCAGGGTACTCTAATAGAATACCAAAGACTGGGTGGCTTATAAACAATAACAATTTATTTCTCATAGTTGTGAAGGCTGGGAAGTCCAAGATCAAGGAGCTGACAAATTTGTGAGTGAATTTGTGGTGAAAGCCCACCTCCTAGTTCATGCAGCCATCTTTTCACTGTGTCCTCATGTGATGGAAGGGGGCAAGGTACCTCTTGGGGACCTCTTATAAAGGCACTGCTCATTCATGAGGGCTTACTTCCCAAAGTTTCCACCTCCAAATACCATCACACTAGGGATTCGATTTCAACAATTTTGGAGGGCACAAATTCAGTCTATAGCATATGAGGTATCTAAAACAGTCAAACTCATAGTAACAGAGGATAGAATGGTACTTGCCAGGAGCTTTGGGAAGGGGGAAGGGGAGTTGCTCTTGTACAGCTATAAAATTTTAGTTTGCAAGATGCAAAAGTTCTAGAGATCTGCTGTATAACATTGTGCTCTATAGTTAACAATACTGTATTGTATACTTAAAATTTTGTTAAGAGGGCATAGATCCCATGTTAAATGTTCTAATGACAATAAAAAATAAAAACAAATAATAAAGGAAAGAAAACAGGCCTCCATTACCCTTATTACCCTCTGCATTCACAACACAAATGTCTTCCACTTGAGCTTCTCAAGCATTTAAATAAACCATTTGTATCTGGTATACTTCTGTTGTTTTTTTTTTTCGATGGAGTAAGTGCTCATATTCTTACTAGTGTTACTTAGAGTGGGACTCTATAGATTTATATTCTGCCTATCTTCAAAAAATACTTGAGAAGGCTTGCAATAAAAGATACAATTACAGTAAAATAAGACCCCATTAAAGCAATAGTAAAAGGTATGAACCTGATAGTTTAAAAGAAAAATTTTAGATGAGAGACAAAAGAAAGAAAATATTCCAGTAAACCTAAGGAGAATGACTTCAACTAAACATACAACTTGGCTCTAAGATTCTTAGCAAGCCAAGACAAAAGTGGTCTACAGAGCTATCATTATAAAGAAAATATTATCAAGTTATATAGAGAAAGGAGCTCTTTTCTAGCTTGAAACTCTGGGGGGAATTTCTCCCATGGGTCATTTTATAAAAGATAGTTAACTGGATTAGGAACAACCCCATTATTAGGGGAAAAGGGAGTATTCTACCTGTGACTTATACATAGCCAGATGTGCAGTGATAAGGTAGTGCCCCTTTCTAGAGGGAACTGCTGGCTTTCTCCATGATAGAAACAAGCACTAGCTCTAAAATATCAATATTGTTTTCCCTTACCCTTTCAAAAAAGGCCCTCTTTATTTAACCTGTTCTGTGGGTCAGTGACTTGAGTACCAGGATTTCAGGGGTATTTAATAAAATTACAGCACTAAAATGTCACATGACAGGTTGGGGAACTATTAATCATATGTGGAAGAATATGACATATGGTGTCAGAAAATGTAAGTTAGGGTCACAGTTCCATTTCTTACTGGCTGCATGACCTTGGACAACTGACTTTATCATTTGAAGCCTCCATTTTCTTAATCTTTATAATGAGAATAATAGATTTCTTCTTATTATAATTAAATGGGATAATTTGCATGAAAGCACTTATAAACTGCAAAGGTCTATTAGTTATTATTATGTTACCTCCCCAGAAGTCTCTTTACCTTAAAATTAGAGGTCATTGTGGTCATTTTTCTCTCCAGGCAATTGAATACATTTTATAAGCACTCAGTAAAATGTGGCTTTGTATTCATGCATAGACAATTCACCCCCTGGAAGGTCTCTAAAAACAAAACAAAGCGAAAAATTTTAAAAAAATAGACTTTCTTCTTGAAGAAGTGACCAGTAAATTAGATTTTCTAGTTCATTTTTATGTATTAGAGAAAAATTTGTTTACTCTATGAACAAAACAAATAAGGCCATTTTCCCCACTAATAAAAACAGGAATAGAGGGGCACCTGGGTGGCTCAGTGGGTTAAAGCCTCTGCCTCCAGCTCAGGTCATGATCCCAGGTTCCTGGGATGGAGTCCCATATCAGGCTCTCTGCTGGGTGGGGAGCCTGCTTCCCTTCCTCTTTCTCTCTCTCTCTCTCTCTCTCTCTCTCTCTGCCTGCCTCTCTGCCTACTTGTGATCTCTGTCTGTCAAATAAATAAATAAAAATCTTTAAAAACAGGAATAGAGAGGAATTCCAGGATAATGAACAAACACCAAATGTATAAACACATGCATGCTTACAACATAATTGCTAAGACTGACTGCAGTTCAACTTATAGTACCATCAGTCTTTCCTAAACAAATTTGGTAAAGAAGGCAGTAAATTATTTTTTTAAAGATTGTGCTAACATCTCATTGGTTGTGTGTAGTTGGGAGCTTAGAGAGCCTGAAGGCAGACAGGTGACTATACTGCTGTTCTAGTCATCCAGACCCAAGAGAAAGTGACAAACTAGACTTAACAATAGTAGCTATAGGAAAAGATAGAGGGTAGTCTGTGAGAGATGTCTGTTATTTACCAATATTTAACGCTTTCTGAGTCACCAGTTGGTTGGAAAGTCTCCTGGAAACTGTGAGGCATCTTGCAGGAAAAATGCAAATACACTTCAAAATAATTTCCAATCCCTACCACATACATATGTGTATATATGTATAGACTCATGTGTGCACACACATACATCCATCATGAGAGAGGAAAACTGCTCGTGGACTAAGGAAACACAGCACTAATGCAGAGTTATCAATTTCTAAGAGATTTTCCAAATTCCTGAGATTTCTGGAGTTGAAAGTTTTCATACCTATGATCAGGGCTAAAAATATCACCAAAGTCTATCGGAGAATGATGTAGTAGAGTCTCTCTTCCATTTGTGAAGATCTGAGCATAACATCAACAACAGTTCATACCTTAAATAATCATCAGCCATAGTAGATTTGGGAAAGGGTTAAATGAAACATTTCAAATTATAAGATGTCAAATAAGAGAATTTTAGGGTGTATAGATGTGGGATCTCTAACATAAGTTTAAGATATATTTTATCTGCTCACATATTCTTGATCACACATAATTTTCTGCACACTTTTTGATACAGTGATAGATACACAGGACGTGGGGATTGCGAGGCTGACCCTGTGTGTTAACAATGATTTGTATAAACCTGTGTGTCTCTTAGATCTTGAATTTCTTTGTTGATACATATATTCTCAGCTTTAAAATTCTAAACTGGAGAAAATTTAAAATGTTCATCATTTTCTACTTTCATTTTTTTAATGCTGAGAAATTTTCTCCATAAAGATTTTAATTTGTTGTTTTACTAGATAATGTATCTGATTCATGATTTACAAATAAGAAAGTATAAATGATTGTATAATATTCAGTGAAGAAAATTTCTCTATAGTACCTATGACCTAAGATTCCCATTTCCTCCTTTCATATGCAAACACAGAGCCAGGTATATCCTTTCAGGGATATTTAATCAAAATACAAGCAAATATGAATATACTTTCTTTTTCCCCTTTACTTCTCCCTTTTAAGCTAATTAACGAATAGTATCATACTCTACACACTGTTCTTCATCTTGCTTTTTCTATCTATTAATTTAAATTAATGAAGATCTTTCCATGACAGAAAACAGAGCACTACCTGGTATTTAATTGTGTGAGTATACCATAATTTATTTCACTATCTCCTATATTGCTTCTGGTATGTTGTTATTAAAGTGCTTTAATATAAACTTGTTTATATTTTAGATGTGCAGGCATTATCTGATAGATACATTCCCAAAAGTTAAATTACTGTTCAGGACACATGTATATTTGTCCCTTTGATAACCACTGCCAAATTGCCCTCCTTAGAAGTTATAATTATTTACCCCATAGCTGGCAATATATAGGAAAATCTTATGTCCTGACCGATAAAACATGTTATCAATATTTTGGACCTTTGCTTATTTGGCAGGTGAAAAATAGTATCTCTGTGTCATTTCTTGTATTAAGAGTGAAGTGGAGTTTCTTTTCATATACTGACTTTCCATTTGTATTTACTTTTCTCTCTAAACTACCTGTTCATATCTTTTGCCCAATTTGGGGATATTGTTGTCATTTGTATTGACTTAAAGGAGTTATTTATCATTAGGCATACAGCTCTGTGTATGTGTTACAATGATCTTCCCTGATTTTGCATTTGTCTTGTGACTTAACTTATGGTGATTTTGCCATGTAAAATTTTAAAATGTTTTATAGTTTACTTAATCAAGACTTTTAAAAATTGATGGTTTCAAAGTTTTGTGTTATTATTAGAAAGGTTTCCCTCACTTCCACATTATCAAAGAATTTTCCTATAGTTTCTTCTAGTATTTTTATCATTTTGTTTTTTCTAAATGTGTTCTGTAGGTAATTTTCTCTTATATAAGGAATAAGGGATGGATCAAACTATGTTTTTATAGATGACTACCCAATTGCCCTTACATCAGTTAATGAATTAATAGTCCATGTGGTCTCGCTGATTTGAGAAACATTTATTATATGCCTGGTGTCCAATGATATTTTGGTTTTTATTTACTTTCTATTGTGTTCCTCTCATATACCTCTATCTATCCACATGTCAATACCACAGACTTGTTAGTTCTGTTTCGATAGCCCATGTGTTTTCTTACCTTGCAAGTTCATGATTGTATTCCAATGCTTGTAAGTGTTTGAACAATTACCCACCACCTCTCTGTTTCTTCAAGGTTTAAAGATGCCTCATTTATCCTTAGAGGGCAGGTGAATGACCCTGGTTCTGCAGTCTCGGGTATTAGCCAGACTTTTCCTTCTAGCTAACAGCTATGCTCAAAGATTGACTCTTAAAGAGAAGCTTTCTAAATAGCAGCAAGATCCCAGCACACTTGCAGGGTCTTTAGAGACTAAGATGGTTGGTCTTCATCTAAAGTTTTATTGAAAAAATTAGGTGTCCCCTGGAGAATTGAATTGACTGTCATTGTGAAAGAAATCCTTCTGTGGACTTTCTCACAGAAGTCTGTTACTTTGAGCCTTTGTCCAGTCTTCCCAAAGCCCAGCCAGCCTCTGAGAGGTGAGCATGTATTGTGAATTCTCTGCAATGACTGGAATTGATCTTCTGCTTGAATCTGAGCCACACTCATCACTCCCTACACTTCATTGCCTTTATACTCCCTTACTCTAAAGCAAAATCTTGTTTATTTGTTCGTTTGTTGGCTGGCTGGCAGGGAGGACAAGGGGCTTCTTTTATTCTTCATTTCCACTTTTATATCATCACAATTCCTTATGCCTAGAAAAATCTGTTTCATGGTTGCATTCTACCTGCTGAATGGAGTGTTGAAGAAAAATTGCACTGGGTGGGGTTAAGGAAGACTTTATTCAAGACTGTTGCAATAGGAATAAAAGACTAAATCTAACTCCCCTGAAACACAGGTGGGAGAGTTTTAAGTGCTGGGGTAGCTACTGGGAAAGTACTAAATGACAGTTACGGAAGAAGATTGGTCAATATAATTAGGCCATCTCTGTTTGCTAATTGATGCTTATTGAAATTAGGCCCTCCCAAAGCCTGGGAGAGAAGGGCAATATCATTCTGATGGCTGCATTTCAAAAGGATAGCTTTCAGGCCCTTGGGAAGACTTTCCTTGGTTGTAAAACCATCAAGAGCCTGGGAGAAGATTTACATCTCTAAGAAACAGAGAAATAATTTACAGTTGTAAGTTTTCTAAAGTAAATGCTCTAAGAAAATGGATGTCAGGGGTCTATGGTGAGGAAGAAATCTGTCTAAAGTTTAGTCAAGCTGAGAGGACATTAACTCACAGCTAATCTAGTCACTACTAGCTCATTCCACCTGTAACTATCAGATCTCTAATGGAGATTCACCCTCTTCCTTGAGAGAATCATCTGATTACTCAGGACACTGTATTTGTCAACCAAGTTGAGTTAGAGGAATCACACTGTTAAGCACAGTGGTTTCATATGATTTCATGTTTATGAGTGTTTACATACATAGGCCAGAAAATGCCTGTTGTGGTGCAAGTACTCACAGAACCCCTTCACATGCTACAGTATTTTATACCATGTTTCATAGGACTCTTACTCTTAATTATAAGAGTAATAAATAACTTTTTAGGAGGAACTTGTACTGTTGTATGCACCTTACTTGTATTTATTCATGTAATCCTGACAAATACTCTATGAAGTAGTTATTCTCCCATTTTACAGACTACAAGCCAAAGGACCAGAAATTAAGAAACTTGCCCAAGCTCATTTAAACAGAAATAATGGGATTTAAATCCACTCTGATTCCAGAACCCAAGATTTTAACTTTTATGTTAAACTGCCTTGCTTTCTAATCTTTCAAGAGTTTTACCAGGGGGCTGGGGCAGTATTTTCTTTTAAGAATTGTTCAGGAGGTGATATAATGGGGTAAACTGAAAGATCTTGGAGCTTAGGTGGCCTCTTTACTTCTGAGCCTGTGGGCAGCAGGTTGGAACCAGCGACTGCAGAGGCTCCCCAGCCTGAACACCACTGTGACAGCCACTTACCAGAGAATCCCTTAATAGTCTGTTCTATGAATTAGTAATCAGATATTTTCCATAAAGCACTGTGAAAGAATTCAATAGAGACACCTAGGGAAATTAAAATAAGCCATTTTACTCCTTAAGAATTCAGAGGACTTAGAAACATCTGTCAAGGTCAGGGAAATAGAATAATGCTGGGAGAGAAAAGGTGAGAAAAAAAGTGTTGTTGTTTTTTTTTAAATCCAAAAAGCAGAAGTTAGAAGGAGAGTATCTTTTTTTTTTTTTTTTTTTCCTGAGCAGCCTTGAAATGTTAATCTTTGCATCCTGATGTTAATGTGGACCCTAGAGCAGGACAGTGGAGAGGCCCTTCACCTCTCTGGAATCTGTATACCTGTGCCAAAATGCCATCACTACAGATTCCCTTTTCTTTTTTTTTTTTTTTTTTTTTTTTTTGGTCAAGCCCTCACCTTTGGACCCTTGTTTTGTCACTGGGCTGAGACAATAATGTGTATAGAGGGAAAAATATAGATTAGATTTTAATTGAGGATCCATTACTTATTAGGTGAGGGATCTTGTGCAAGACACTTATCCACTCTGAATCTCAGTTTTCTCATCTGTATAATGGGGATAACTCTTTTTAGGGTTGTAAAGATTAGAGATACTGTCTAAAAAGTGCTACTTATGCAATAGTCACTCAACAATTTATGAGTATTAGTATACTTCAGCAAGCTTTTTCTAGTCATCAGCTGAAGACTTCAGAGCAAAGCAGGATGAGATTGAAACCAGGAACCAGGTCTATTTTCTGGGGCTATAGAAACAGTTGTCTGTAGACCTTGTGGTGGCAGGTGATGAACAAAAAGGATCACATAGGCAAGGAAAGGAAAAGATAGCCCATGGTTATAATCAGTATCAAGTCCAGCTTAAGGATGTTAAAGAACTTAAAAGGAAACAGGAAGCATAATAGAAAATTCAGGTAGTCAGAATGAACATAAACCAGAATTTAAGAAACAATTTCCATATAAAGCAGGACTGGCTGGGAAGAGGGCCAACAGCTGCAAGGCAACTACATTTCAAGAAGATTAGTAGGTCCTCAGAATAGGAGCACCAGGATATAGATCAAGGAACCCCTCTATAAGATTGGCATGTGGAGGTAAAAAGCCTCAGGGAAAGATGAGAATGTGAGGGGCAGGACCTTGGAAGTAAAGAGATTAGCCTAACTTTTTTGGCTGCTGTAACCAAGAGACTCAATATAATAGTAGCTTAAACAAGAAAAATATTTACTTTTCTCACATTGAAGTTTGGATCAGTGGTCTAAGGTGATATGACAAAAGTCATCCAAAAGCATCAGGGACCATGTTCGTTCTGTCTGGTTGTTCTGCCACCTTTAGTACATAGCTTCCATCTTTGACTCAAGATAATGTCCTTAACTTTCACCATCCCTTCCATTTTCCAAATAATGGCAGGAAAAGATTACATTTTCATTTTAAGGACACACTTCTCACATACTGTTGGCCAGAACTTAGTCACACAGTCATACCAAACTGCAAAGGAAGCTGAATGTAGTCCTTGGTGGGACAGCCACAATCCTGCCAAAAATTGTTACTATTAATTAAAATACTAAACTTGTATCTATACCATGGGCATCAAAACAGAAGTCCAGTTATGGAATCCCACAATGCATGATGTTGTGTCAAACCATGACTTCTTAAAGGAGTTAAGTCAGAGCCCTGACAGACAGTAGTCAGCATAGTTGTGCTTATTTCCATTCATATTTAGAAGAAACCTGCTGGTCTCCACCAAGACTTTGGGCTCTACCAAACCTCCTGGATTGTCATTTTATCCTATTCTTTAAGTGATAGCAAAATTAATTTGTAAAATACACATTACTTTATTGAAACTACAAATCAACTAGCAGCGAAAGCTATAGATTTTTAAAAGAAATATGTATTTTTTACTTTCTAGTGAGAAAAAGAGCTAAAACTAAACATTTACAAAGTCTTGCAAAATGAAAGAAATGACTTAATAAAGCTTGCAGAATACCAAATGATTCACCACATTTATGAATTTTACTCTGTCCTTGAGTCCTAGTAATATGCTCAGAGTCCCAGTGCTAGTAAGTGGTAAAACCAGAACTTAAAACCATCCATATCTAATACAAAAGTAAAGTTTTCCCCATGTATACTTAAATATTTTTATAAGTTGCATCAGAAAAAAAACATCAGTTTGACTATGGCACAACTATTTTATCACTTAGAGTTTTTATTTTATATTTCTTGAAAGAGCTCTAATATATTTAGGCATTTTTAAGTCATATATCATTCTTGGGCATACATTAAAAGGAAAATATGAGCAAGTTAAATTGTTTCAGATTCTTCTAAAACTTCCTCAGCATCTAAATCTGACTCTTCTGAATAGGTTCAGTTTTGTCTCAGTCATTGAGGTCCATGTTTTCCATATAATATTATCCTTTGTGCCACCAAGAACTTTAGGGATGAAACATTTCCTGAAACAAATTATAAAAGAACTAAAATCTTGGGCTTTTAAGTTGGCTTTGCAATTATATAGAGCTAGTCTATCTTTCTTAGAAAATTTGGAAAATTTTGGAAAATTTTAACGCTGGTGCATTTGATGACCACACAGGTAAAGACAAGGACAACTATGCTGACCACTGTCAGGCCAACAGTGACTATACAGTAACAATTTTAAGCCACATTTCAATTACTGAGTGTTCCAATATTAAAAAAAAGAAAAGCGCATCTTAGAATTTATGAAACAATACTTCCATTTGGTTCTTTAACTGTATTCAAGCAGATGCTTTGGTACTTAAGAGCAGTTCCACTCATTTACTTTAGAGTCCTTCTCCCAGTCTGCCTATGATGGATGTCCTCAAGCCCCCGAAAACCATTTCTTCCTAGGTAGTTCAAAGGTAATCTTCGTTAGGTGAGTCTCAGTGGAATTTTCCCCACAGCCCAATTAGTAAGCCTGACAACAAAGTTTCTACTCTTCCTTGATGCCTTGAGAATTGCCGTAGTTGTGACTTGCGGGCCTCTGAGATAGGCTGAGAGGAGGCAAAAGGGGAACTCAGGGCAGGTAAGTGATGTATCGCAGAAAGGTTTGAAATAAGCAGTTTGGGCTGAGAGGGTGGCAAAACAAGCAGCTGAAACGACCTGCTGCCAGACTGCCAGTGCCTGCTGGGAGCGCAGCGCTGGGCAGAGAGGAGCAGACGCTGAAATGGCGCCATAGCCATCGGAAATCCTATTAGAGGAAACAGGTCACTGGCAGGCGTAATTGGCCTTTTGTGAAGCTGCAGGAGTGGGAAATGAACCTCAGAAAAGTGACAGAAAAATAGCAGAAACTTCCATAAAACCTGCTGTGCAGTTCAAAGACAGAACATTGGGTGGTTCGGGGGTGGAGAAGCTAGATTTGGAGCCAGACAGACCTGGGTGGGAATCCTGACTCTGGCACTCACTCTCAATGCATTTGTGCATAGGGATGCTGATCTTTGAGCACTGTTCATTTGCCTTCTCTAAAAATGAGATAGCCATCATCAGTATGTCACCAGAACGACTAGAGGTGAGAATGGGAAGTGATGAAGCACCAAGCAGGCACACAGGAAATCTAACACTTTTCAGTGTCATCTGCCTGTCACAGGGAGGAGTCTCAAGGTCCCCGAGTGCAGCACTAGCCCTGAAAGTATGAGGGGAGTCTCTCATTTCCGGAAAACTGGGATTATCTTTAACCCTTGAAAATGATACATTTGTATATATTTTATATTTGGTTTCCAAAGCAACCATCAGAGCAAAGGCCACGTAAGTAGAAACCCAAACATTTACCGGGTGCTGATTCTGTGCTAGGCACTGGACTAGGTTTTGCAGATTGAGCAAACATGAACCAGACAAGAGAAAATACAAATGCCATGGGCAAACCAGTGTTAGCAGAAGGAAGAACTATTTCTGCCAACATGCAGGGTCGGAGTAAGTTTGTATAGGGAAGCAAGTAAGCTGCTGGAATTTGAAGCTTAGCTAGGCTTCTAACTTACAAATGAAGATATATATGCACATATAAAGGCATGGAAAAGTGTAGAATAAACAGGGAGTGTTGGTTGGAATTTGAAATAATAGGAACAAAAGATGAAAATACAGTCTGAAGCCTAACTGTGGCAAAACTTTCATCCCAGGCTCGCCTTTTTCAGGAGGCAGAGCTAGTGCAGGTTTCATCATCAGAGCAGTGTTTGGGAAGAATTAATCTGGCAGCAACATGGAAGAACTGTGGCCGCCCATGTGTACAAATGCCACATTAGAAAAAATCAGTATGCAGAATGGACTTTTTTTCTTTTCTGCTTGCTTGTTTTTCCCTGTAGCATGAGGCTCTGAATTGTACTTCATGGCAGATTAGATTGCCTAGGAACTGCAAAGCCAGCACTTTGCCTGAGGTCTTCTTGGGAGATACACATTGGGGTGAATATTTCTTGTCACTACACCAAGAGGTTTGGGGTTTGCCTGGCAGAAAAAACTGTCTGCCTGGGTTGCTAATCCCTTGGGAAAAGATGAATAACAAGGCAGAGGAGCTCCAGGTTTGCTCTGACTCAAGGCTGTAATTCTGCCTCATTACCACTTCAATGGGCCAGTCAACAAAAATTAGCATGGCTTGCCCTCCACTGGATGTCGTCTGTTCACTTTGTTCTTGCATTTCATACAGCTACAGAATCCAAAGATGAGAATGATCAACTAGCAGGCAGAACTGTGGGATCCTTCCTGGTTAAAATAAGATAATATCTCTCCTTTGAGGTGAACTTAATCCAGAAGGAGAGTCACTTAAACCACAGATATTTCTAAGAATTTACTATATGCAAAGAATGTGAAGAGCAAAAGGAATCTAAGAGGAATTTTCTGTTCTCAGGAAGATTAAGGCTTAATTTAGGGAAAAAGACTTGTACTCGAATAACAATGATACGAGATAGTGTTTGACAAGTTCTCATGGGTTACACATAATGGAGCTTTAGGAGTTCAGAGGAGCAAGATTTCACTTATTGATGGTGCTCAGTTTAGAAAGAGGAAGAATATGGAGGAAATAAATTTTAAACTGTGACAAGTCATAGGAAACAGTATAATTGACTTTACAGTCAGAATGACCTAATACAGCTTTCTGCTAACATTGCTACTAGCAGTGTAAACCAGGAAAATAATTTAGTTTCTCTGTCCTTCATCTATAAAACAGTGATAGCAATCACCTATTTCATAGACTTCATGTGAGGGTTCAAAAAAATAATGCATATAATGTGCTTACTTATGAAAAGCTTGACTTGTAGTAAATTAACATTAATTGTTGCAGTGTTATTTTGTTATTATTGGATAAAGTTCCACAAATAAGAGTAATTTATTCTAGAAACAAGAATCATAGGCATATCAACTACCTAAGCGTTCCTTGGAAGTCCTGAGGGACCCAGATGGTCCTGGGGGACCCAGATACTGATGGATCTCCTGAGACTAACAGGATCTAACATCTGGAGGTTGTCCTCTGCCTAATGGAAGTTTCCATCACCAAATAGCTATATAGCCTCAGTAAAATCACACACACACACACACACACACACACACACACACACAGTTTGTCATGGCAGTCTGTCAGTTACTTCTCTCTTAAAATGAGGAGAATAGGCCTTTATTTGGAACCACATGGAACCACAAAGGTCACTGAATAGCCAAAACCATTTTAAGAAAGAGCAAAGCTAGAGTTATCATGCTCCCTAATTTCAAACTATACTAGGAAGTACACTAATCAAAACAGTATCGTATTGTCATAGAAACAGAAACACAGATTAATGGGACAGAATAGAATCCAGGAATAAACTCATGAATACATGTTCAATTAATTAAGACAAAGGAGCCAATACTATACAATGGGGAAAGAACAGTCTCTTTAATAAATGGTGCTGGGAAAACTGGACAGCTATGTGCAAAAGAATGAAACTGGACTACTATCTTACACCTTATACAAAAATGAACTCAAAATGGGGGTTCCTGGGTGGCTCAGTTGGTTAAGTGTCTGACAGTTGATTTTGGCTTAGGTTGTGATCTTAGGGTTGTGAGATGGAGCTCTGTGTTAGGCTCTACACTGGGCGGGTAGCCTGCTTGGGATTCTCTCTCCCTCTCTTTCTGGCCCTTCCCCCCAAAAATTAACTCTGCCCCTCCAAATTAACTCAAAATGGATTAAAGACTTGAATATAAGATCTGAAACCATAAAACTCCTAGAAGAAAACATAGACCGTAAGTAACTTGTCATCAGTCTCAGTGATTTTTTTTGGACCTAATTCCAAAGGCAAGAGAAGCAAAAGCAAATACAAACAAATTAGACTACACTCAACGAAAAAGCTTCTGCACAGCCAAGGAAACCATCAACAAAATGAAAAGGCAACCTACTGAATGGGAGAAGATATTTTCAAATCATGTATTCAATAAGAGGTTAATATCCAACATATATAAAGAACTCTTATAACTCAATAACAACAACAACAAAAAAACCTGTTTAAAAGATGAATAGAAGACCTGAAGAGACATTATTCCAAAGAAACCTACAGATGACCAACATACACATGAAAAGATGCTTAACATCACTAATCATCAGGGAAATGCAAATCAAAACCATAATGAGATGTTACCTTACACAATGGCTAGTATCAAAAAGATAAGAGATAAGTGTTGGCAAGGATGTGGAGAAAAGAGATCCCTCAGACACTATTAACGAGAATGTAAAGTGGTACATCCTCTATGGAAAACAGTATGGGGGTTCCTCAAAAAGTTAAAAATAGAACTATCATATCATCTAGCAATTCCACTACTAGGTATCTATCTGAAGAATTCAAAAAGATGCATGCACCCCTATGTTCATTGCTGCATTATTTACAAGAGCCAAGATATAGAATCAAGCCAAATATCATTTGATAGATGAATGGATAAAGAAGATATGGTATATATACAAGGGAATATTATTCGGCCAGTAAAAAGAATGAAATCTTAACCATTTGTGAGAACATGGATGGACCTTGAGGGTATTATGCTAAGCAAAATAAATCACAGAAAGACAAAGACCATGTGATTTTTCATATATGTGGAATCTAAAAGACAAAACAAACAAAATAAAACTCAGACTCATAGTTACAAAGAACAGATTTGTGGTTACTGGATAGGAGGGAACTAGGGTGGGGAAAGGAGCAAAATAGGTGAAGGGGATCAAGAAGTACAAACTTCCAGTTACAAAATAAGTCATGGGAATGTAATGTACAGCATGGGAAATATAGTCAATAATACTGATTAACTTTGTATGGTGACAGGTGGTAATTAGACATGTGGTAACCACTTTGCAACCTATACAAATGTCAAATCACTATATTGTACGTCTAAAAATCATATAATATTGTATGTCACTTATTCTTCAATAATAAAGAGATCAAACAGTCTCTCAAGACTTCAGTTACACATATCTTAAAATGGAGGAAAGTAGGCCTTAAGGGTCATAGGGGAGACTATTACAGCTGGAATTTAGATCATCTACCCAATCCTTTTATTTGATAGATGAGAAAACTAAAAGCCAGATAGTTTAAGCAATTAGGCTGTGATTTCCTGACTCCTAATTCAGCTTTTTGTACATCATTACTTCAGGGGGAACGATTGAGGAGCCAGACTTCATCTAGTCAAAATTATCAGCCAGAAACTACTAATAACCCAAGTTGAAAGCATGATTTAAAATTAAAAAGTTCTAGGGGCATCTGAGTGGCTCAGTTGGTTAAACATCTGCCTTCAGCTCAGGTCATGATCCCAGGGTCCTGGGATTGAGCCCTGAGTTGGGCTCCCTGCTCACTGGGGAGCCTGCTTCTCCCTCTCCTTCTGCCTGCAGCTCCCCTTGCTTGTGCTCATTCTCTCTCTCTCTGTGCCAAATAAAGTCTTAAAAAATTTTTTTAATTAAATAAGTAAATGAAATAGTGGTTCCCTTGTAACATGGGAATATATTTTTAAAATAACAATAAAAATTAAGTTCTAGGGGCACCTGGGTGGCTCAGTGGGTTAAAGCCTCTGCCTTTGGCTCAGGTCATGATCCCAGGGTCCTGGGATCGAGCCCCAGCATCGGGCTCTCTGCTGAGCGGGGAGCCTGCTTTCCCCCTCTCTCTCTGCCTGCCTCTCTGCCTACTTGTGATCTCTGTCTGCCAAATAAATAAATAAAATTTAAAAAAAATAATAATAAAGTTCTAAAGCATTCCTCAGTTATAAAAGTTCCTAGGGCCACAGATTGTGGAAAATCAAATACTCTTAGAGGAAGAAACAGTGGACATCCAGGAAATTTTTTTTTTCTCTCTCCAGTGGTATTTTATCGGTGAGTAATCATAAATCCATAGAGGTCAGGTAACTTGTCCAGAGTCACACAGCTAAGAAGTTGCAGAGCCACACTTAGAACCCGGTTCTTCTGCCTCCTAATCCAGAGTTCTTGCCCTTATATCCTTTCCTCTTAGAACAACTGATTCTAAAAACAAGAAAAAGATGGTAGTTGTAGAATATGTTTATGACATTTCATTGCCTTGGCAACGGCATATCAAATTCAAGCAGTGAGTCACCTGGTAATCCAAACCCCTGCAGTGTCTCTGCTTTTAGGTTTTAGAAGGGAAAATTGTCAAATACAGGCATTCAGCTTACCACGAAGTACTTAAAAGGAAGGGAGGCCAGTAAATGCAGGCATGCGCTTGAGTGGCTCCCTGTTGCTATTATACTTATTTAGGGCTTTCAGGTGGCTGAAATCATTGTGCATCAATCATTCACCATATAACATGAAACTAAAAGCTTGATCTATGGGAATGCAATGTAGTTTTCGGATGAAGACTGCATTTCACTCACCTCAAAATAACTCCCAGTGTTTGCCTCCGAGACCCATTGATTTATGTTATCTCTTGCTCTGTAACAGTTTGGATTTGTCACACTTAGCAAAGTAATTTGGTTTCCTACAGGTTTTATTCTGTTTTGTAGAAGCAAGAGAACAGTTTTATGTTTGGTAGCATAAACACATGTCCTAAAAATTTTACCCAGCATCTTTAGAAGGGTATGGATTTATTTTTAGCCATATGCCCCTACCTGAAAGGTTTATGAGTTAAACATTGATATTACTTGAAAAGTTATGCCTGAGGCATATTGCTTCCTCTTTCCTAGCTAGGAATTGAAATGCTTATAAAGCTTACTGAAAATTTACCAGGTCACTGAAATCAGAGTTTATATCTCTTATGCATAACTAAGAGAAATAGATTTATTTATTCAATCAACCATACAAATTTATTGAGCCATTAATAGGTGCATTGCATTATTCAAGATGATTTGGTGACATTAGATTGCACAAGATACACACCTATGGTTCCAATTCTGTTCTAACATGGTGTTACTGGGTACTTTCAGAATGACAGAAATCACATTAATAAGACTCAACACCTGCCTTCAGGTTGTTCACAGTTTATCTGGGGAAACACTCATGAAACAAATTCTCAGGCATTTTAATATGGTCTGATTAACATTTAACAATATGGTAAGTTCTGTAAAAGAGATAAATATAGGCCATGTTCTAGAAATTCAGAAGCAAGGACCTAATAGAACCTGAAAGTATAAGGAAGAGACGGCTCCATGAAGGAGGGAAAGCCTGAGCCCAAGTTTGAGGAAAGAGAGACTTTTGTCAGATGTTAAAAAGTAAAGGAAATCTGTCCCAGACAAAGGGACCAGGATGATTAAAGATGATTTCCAGAAATTAAGTATTGTTGGACACACAAAGTGCAAAACAGGTAGGACCCTGATCATCAAGAATTAGTAACCCTTTGCCTTGCTACAGAGCTCATGCCTACTATATCCTAACATTCTCTTTCAACCTGACTGTATTATAGGTTTACAGATTACTCAATTCAAGTTCTAGTTGTTATAATAGAGGCCTCCACTGAATTATGCCTTAGAGTATTCACATCCCAGTGAGGATGTGAGGTAGAAGTGATGTGTTTTAGTTCTGGGACTAAGCCTTAATAAGTCTTAGGACTCTTGAGGGCTCTGAGGTGCTGTGTGAAGAAAGCTATCTAACTACAGAGAGGCAACATACAGAGGACACGAGACACTTAGAGAGAAGCCTAAGACCACATGAAAACACAGGAAGCACAACTGTCCCAGTGATCCCATAGCACTAGCAGCTGAGTACATCCACACCTGTGACCTCCATCCAGTAAGACCAGTAGAAGAACTACTTGGCTGAGCCCAGCCCATATTATAATATGGTGATGAAATAAAACGTTTATTGTTTTAATCCTATAAGTTTTGGGGTTATTTGTTATATAGTAATAGATGACTGAAAACAAAATGTATCTTAAAAGTCATACAAATAGGGGTGCCTGGGTGGCTCAGTTGTTAAGCGTCTATCTTCAGCTCAGGTCGTGATCCTAGGGTCCTGGGATGGAGCCCCACGTCGGGTTCCCTGCTCAGTGGGGAGCCTACTTCTCCCTCTCCCACTTACCCTGCTTGCTCTCTCTCTCTGTCAAATAAATAAATAAAATCTTTTTTTTTAAAGTCATACAATTAAAAAAATAAAAAATAAAAATGTCCCTCAAAAAAAAAGTCATACAAAACTATACACATTTAGTAGCATAAGAGGTGTCTGTGGGCTAGAGAAATTATTACCATTTTATTCTAGTATTTTGTTGACAAGTAAGAATTTTTACCAGTTAAGGATTCAGTATAGAATAGAATGGAATGCTTCCAAATTGCAAAGCAAGAGTGAACTAATTGCCTGATGTTCAAGCACTAAGTTGAGAGTTAATCATCATTTTAGTCACTTGTACTTTCTCTATTAACAGAGAGACAGGGCTTTCCATTAAATAGCCAGTGTGTGCACACATCCAAAGAACCACAAATGGATTTTGAATGGTAAACCACTGAAGTGAGTTCTGCAGTATTCGCAGAAGATGAGCAGAAGGGGACTGACTGATGGTAGTCAACTAAACTGACCATGAGAATCAGACATGTGTCCAGTTGGATTGTCATTTGCTGTATCCAGTTACATTCATAGTCTTATTGCTTTCAAGCAAAATCAAAACAGAGAGGGAGAGGAGTAAATCCAAAGAGAGGCTAGGGATTAACAGCCTATTGCTCAGTTGCCATGACTGTGAAGAAATATGCTGACCCTATCTTTATTTAGAATTAGAAGAAGTCACAGTTACACTGTTGAGTTATTACTATGCTATTAATTATTTGTAGTTGAAATTAAAATTTTTTCTTCCGTGTTTGGCTCCTAGCATAGTACCTGGTACATGGTCCTTGCATGATAGATATTAGTTGATTCAAACAAATGAATGAATAATAAATGAATGAATGAACAAGGTACAAACTTCTACAACCTTCTTATTCCCATTGACAGTGTTTATTTTACTTTATGGTTGTTAATAAGTACCCGTTTATGGAGTAATTATAAATAGTTAGCCGAGCTATTTCCTTCAGATAAAAAATTTTGGCATAAACTGTAGATAGTCTTTCAATCATCCTCTCTTTATCAACAGCTTCATGTGATTTGACTATTAGAAATATTTGTTTTCCTTTGTTGAACGCTTTATGAGGAAGAATATTTATTACTTGGCTTCTTTTGCAGCAAAAGAGAAAGGAATATATACATGCAAATTTTGTTATGCAAATTTTCTGCACACCTGAAAGATCACCTAAGTGAAAATACTTAAGTAATGGCATAACACAAAAACAATTTTATTTCTAAGGACTCTGGAAATATAATAAATTTATTCAACTCCTTCAGAAATAAGAAGCTTTCTTTAAAGTACTAAATCAATACTCATCATGATAGCTGGAATAATAACACAGTATGTTCCTTATTAATCATTTTCAAACACATCCACCTACTAGTGAGTTAAGAGTATTTATTCAGGGAAAAAAAAAGGAGTATTTATTCAGTGCTCATGGGATACTTGACTGTACCTTCAGAGTTCCTCATTTCTCTTTTCTATCCAGGTAATAACATGTTTCAAAGATAGCCTGTCACTTTCATGGATTGTGAATACTTATTCTTGCTCTCTGACTACGTTCTTTAATCAATAACTTCTGATCGTAATCAGAATATGATAACATTCTTACAATGACCTGCAAGACTCTGCATGGTCTGGCTCTCAGCTCCCTCCCCTATTCATTTCCTACTTGTCTCCCTTTCTTTACTCTGCCCCACAACAAAGGCCTTCTTACTGTCTTTAGACATACTAAGCTCCCTGCCTGATGTGTCCCTGTCACATCAGGCCCTTCATGTACTGTTTCCACTGCCTACAGCACTTCCTCCAGGCAGCCCCATGACTCAACTTCCATTTAGATGTCTTTTCAAATGGCACTTTGGGAGAGCATGTCTCTTTCTAACTCTATTTTTTAGGCCATAGGTCTTAACATTTTATGGGTTATAGATTCTTTTGCAAATCTGATGAAAGCTAAGAAATCTCAGAAAAATGTGTGATTGCATATAGAATTTTGCCTATCATTTTGGGAGCTTTATTGACCACCTGAAGCCTTTCCATATACCTCTTTAGAATCTGTCGATCTAAAATGAAAACCCTAATCTAGAGGTAATACAAATTAAGTGTTCTGTTGACACAAAGTTCAAAACCCAGCCCAGAATAGGAACCAAGTAGCAATTCCCTGGGCCGTTGAGAGTCCTGATTTCTATAGATGCCATTTCTTCACCTGTTTTCTTCTTAGCATTTCCTGGCACCTTCATACATTCAGCAAATGCTTATTGAATGCATAGGTGCCTTGGTTTGATCAAGAAAGAAAAAGAACAAATATTTCTGTGCTATGGAGCTTATATTTATTGCCTGATCCTAAGAACTGCCTAGAATTTTCACTGTGTTGTAAAATTGTACCTCTTTCATTCTCCAGTGACTTCCCTGAATTTAAGCAAGCTGAGGAAATAACACTAGGTCTTGACTATAGCCCCATTAGCTCTTGCTACAAATCCTGCAGTGGTCAGTAACTTACCCACCTATGCATAGAACAAGGCAAAAAAAAAAAAAAATTACTTCTGACAGACACTTATAAAATTAAAGTACTAATAACATGATGACAAAAAAAGTAATAATTTGAAACCAGTTTGCCATTCCTGCTTAGAAAGACTGAAATCTACTATTTCAGGATACTAAAGACAACCATCTAGCTGCTCTATTGAAACAATTTTATAGCAAGTCTACAAAAATTCTCTAATTGAGTTGGGAACAATGATAGCAGTAAACCTGAAGGTGAGTGTGTAGATTCGTGTGAAAAATTTTGTCAGAATCATGAACATTTTATCCAATTCAAAATTTACCATATAACAGGAAGCATTTCAAATGTAAGGTGTTATCTACGTAGAACTGAATAAATTAAACTAGAATGCAAGTCTGTTTCTACTTTTTGTGCCCAATCTTGCCCTCCTGCAGAAACAACTCTCTTTAGCATCAAAGTGTTTCATTTGAATTCATCTTCTTTAGGGCATTAACCAGAGTGCATCTGTGTTAATCCAACAGCCAAGGGACACTTCTTGTCTGTGCCTGAACCAGTGCATTGCTTTCTGTTTCCAAGGTTAGTTAGGCCTGTGCTGTTCTTCCTTTGCCCTTCTTCGTCACTCTCTTTCTCCTACCTCCTCCCCCTCCCTGCCTAAAACATCCTCTCTGATGCTTCAGATGAGATGACATCAAGGCACTTGCTCTGTGATAGTCACACTTAGAGCAGCAATCACAGAGACACACTGAGTATGTGTCTGTCCACAGACTCTTTAAAATAAGAAAAATAGAATGAGCCACAGGAAGATCAGACCTGAAAAATGGCAGGTACCTTTTATCCCTTCTCATTTTATTTTTTTCAGGAAAATAGAAAAGCCCAAAAGTTCTGTTTCTCTCCTGAACATTATCAAGAGAAAGACTGACTGTGTGTCATGTCTTTCTCATTTTCTGCAGTCACATTACAAATTTCACCATCTGTATGAGTCAGATTTCTCCAGAGAAACAGAACCAGTAGGATACGTAAACAGACACACATGCATACATACAGCTATCTATTATATATTATTTTATTATTAATTATTATATTTTATAATATGTAGCATATATAATATACATTTGACCCTTGAATACTCAGTTGACCCTTGAATAATATGGGTTTGAACTACATGGGTCCACTTATATGCAAAGTTTTTCCATAAATACAGTACATTGCTGTAAATGTGTCATCTCTTTCTTCTGACTTTCTTAATAACATTTCCTTTTCTCTAGCTTATTTTCTTGTAAGAATACAGTATATAATACATATAATATACAAAATGTGTATTCACAAACTCTTTATGTTATTGGCAAGACTTCTAGTCAACAGTCGGCTATTAGCAGTAAAGATTTTGAGGAATCAAAAGTTATATGTGGATTTTTGACTTCCTGGGGGATCAATAACCCTAACATAACCCCCATGTTCTTCAAATATATATATTTATAAATATATATGTGTGTATAAATACACACACACACACACACACACACACATACTCCACTAGGGGTGCCTGGGTATCTAGTCTGTTAAGGATCTGATTCTTGATTTCAGCTCAGGTCATGATCTCAGGATTGTGAGATCCAGTCTTGGGTCGGGCTCTGCCTGGGTGTGGAGCCTGGTTATCACCTTCTCTCTTCCTTTCCCTCTGCCCACCCCCCCACAACTGCCTCCCATCTAAAATATATATATGAGATAGATAGATGATAGATAGATAGATAGATAGATAGATAGATAGATGGATGATGGATAGCTTTATGATAAGGAAGGAATTGACTCATACAATTACGAAGGTTAACAAGTCAGAAAGCTATAGTTGACAAGCAAGAGACTCAGGAGAGTTGATGTATAGTTTCAGTATGAGTCTAAAAGCCAGCAGTTTTGAGACCCAAAAAGAGCCAATGTTTCACTCTGAATCTGAGGGTCATAAAAGACCAGTGTCCCAGCTCAACAGTCAGGCAGGAGTTCCCTCTTAGCCTTTTTGTCTTTGTTTTATTGAAGTCTTCAGTTGATTGGGTGATTGGATGGCCCACCCACATTAAGAAGGGAAACCTGCTTTACTCGGTCTACCCATTCAAATATTGATCTCACCCAGAAACATCCTCACAGACACACCCAGAATAATGCTTGGCCTGAGTAATGCCTGGGCACCTTGCGGCCATCTCAAGCTGACACATAGAATTAACCATAACACCATCCAACTTCACACGCTTCAATGGCAGAAAAGAATCTGGAGACAAGAGAGGGCATGATCAGTTCTTGCCACTGATTGCTGATCACTGAGAACTGGCAGTGGAGTATCAAGGATGGCACTTTTTTTTTCTTACTATAAAATCCAAAAGAAGCAGATGTGCCCTGTTATCTTTCTTCTGCTCTGAGACTGTTCAGTTTAATGATTTGGAAGGCTAAGGCTGACAGTCAAAGTATAATAACTTTTTTTTCATCTGTTGCTAACAATATAAGGAAGTGCTTTATGGAAGCTTTTGTCTTTATATTCTGTATTGCAAGTGGTATCATAGTTCTCTATTGCTGCATAACAAACTATCTCAAAACTTAATGACTTAAAACAATAGACTTTTATTATCTCTTGCAGCTTCTGTGAGTCAGGAATTATAGTGCCACTTAGCTGAGTAACCATTGTTCAGGATCTCTCATGAGGCTGTAGTCAAGAAATTGGCTAGGGATGTAGTCATCTGAAAGTTTAACTGGGGTTAGGGGATCTGCTTCCACACAGCAGGCAGTTTGGTGCCAGTTGTTGCTGGGAGGTCTCAGTTCTTCTCTAACTGGCTCCTCCATGGGGCTGCCTGAGCATCCTCATGACATAAAGCTCTTCCCAAGAATGAGAAATTCAAGAGTAAGGTGGAAGCAGGAATGTCATTTATGATCTAGCTTCAGAAGTCATACAGTCTCTTTGACAAAGTCCTTTTGTCACATAGGTTAGCTCTGTTCAGTGTTAAAGGGGAGTGCCCAAGGGAGCGAGTTGCAGGAGGCAAGAATCATTTGGGAGCCATCTTGCAGCTAGCTCTACATAAATATATCGGTCAGATTCAAGGTGATAACATTAGATATTATTAATTAATGCCATTAGAGAAAAGACCACATTTCCAAGTTTATTGATGTACATAAGATCTTATCCAAAGCTTTGCTACCTCAAAAAAGATTAATTATGATCAATTTCTTACCCCCAAATTTACTAGGTCAGTCACTGAAATAGGAAGAGATTATATTAGGTAATTAAGACAAAATTTTCTTATAATAAAAATGTGCCTGCTACCTTCAATGTATTTGAAAATTTTCCTAGTATTGATTGATTTCCAGCATGTTTATTATGATGAAAGTTAAATCTAGAATGCCATATTCATATTCTCTTTTTATAATATGTTGGACATTTTCCAATTTTCAACTCTTTTACATTCCTATGTAAATTTCAAAGTAAGTAATCAATGTGATGACTTTTCACGCATTCACCAACAAGATATTAAAATGTACTGTGTGCCCAACATTGTTTGACCTGTGATATACATTGAGGAATAGGTTAAAGTCCCTGGCCTAAAAGAAATTTACAGTCCCATGGAAGAGATGTACCTACTCTAAGACAATTTCAATACAGTATGTTAACTACTACAGTAGATGTATACACAGAGTACTGTGGCCATAAAGAAGAAATACTCACACCTTTCCAGAGACTGATAGTAAAAAGGGCTTCAGAGAAGGGATAACACCTGAGTTACATTTTGAACAATGGTAGGAGTTCACCACATAGACTGGGCTTGAATGGAATTGGTTGGTAGGGAAGACATTTTACATAAAAGGCCAGAATATGCAAAATCAGAAAGTGATGGGGTTCAGAACATGCTATTCCAAAATATGGTGCCTTGGCATATTGAGTATTGTAAGCTGAAGGAGTTTGAAAAAACAGCAGAAGTAGGAAGGTCACTGACCTTCTCTCCCTTACCTTTCTTCTCTGAAACAGGTCATGTGCCCTCTGGGTATAAGGAGCATCCTAATCTCTGAAGACAAAGAGAGCTATCTGAAAGAACCCTAACAAAAAACAACAACAACAACAACAACAAAAAACAAAACAAAACAAAACAAAACAACCAGGCCTTGTTAAGTTTCTCCCAGGTTACTACAATTACTTTATACTTAAAAAAAAAAAAAAAAGATTTTATTTATTTATTTGCAAGAGAGAGATCATGAACTGGGGGAGAGGCAGAGGCAGACTCCCTGCTGAGCACAGAACCTGATGCAGGTCTCCATCCCAGCACCCTGGGATCATGACCTGAGCCGAAAGCAGATACAAATGACAGAGCCAGCCAGGTGCCCTACTTCATACTTCTTAATCTACCATATTCCTCCACAACTGCACACAGGTCTGTTTCTTTGGGTCTTCATTTCCTTATGAAGGCTCCTGTGTCATATAAAATGTATGTTAAGTAAACTTTCATGTTTTTCTCCTATTTATTTTCTCCTTTAACAAATTTCAGACCCCGAGAGGGTCAAAGAAAACTTTTTCCTCCTCTCCAAAAACATGAAATAGCATGGCCTATGTATTAGTTTCTATTACTGCTATAACAAATTACCATAGACATGGTGGCTTAAACAATATAAATCTATTCTCTTTCAATTCTGGAATAGGTCCAAAGTCTGACACAAGTCTCACTGCGCTCAATCAAAATGTCAGTAGGATTGCATTACTTTCTGGAAGTTCTAGGGAAGAGTTCATTTCCCCGTATTTTCCAGTATCTTCCCACATTCTTTGGTTTGTGGCCCTCTCCCCTCTATCTTCAAAGCCAGCAATGGTGGATCAAGTCTTTCCCACATTGCCATCTCTCTGTTTCTCTGATCTGGGAAAAGTTCTCTGCTTTTCAGGACTCATATGATGAGATTGGGCTAATCTGGATAATCCAGGATAATCTCCTCATCACAATGTCCTTAACCTTAATGACATCTGCGTACGCTTTTGGTCTTGTAAGGTAACATATTCACAGATTCCAAGGATTATTAGGGTGTGGACATCTTTGGGGGCCACTATTCTACCTAGCACAGCCTATTCAGAAAAGAGGCAAATAGACTGTAGAGTTCTTAGGAGTAAATGGCAAAAGTTAGGCTAGAAAAGTAGGCAGCAACCAGTGCAAGAAAATCTAAGAGTGCTAGGCTCAGGGAACTAAATATTACCTTATATTACTTTGTATAAGGAATATTTGTGTTTCCATTTGCCCAACATTCCTCACCTCTTTCTTTTATTAATAGTGTCCCTGTTTTCCTTTGTGGAACTTCCCCTTGGGTGTTCCCCATACTGTGGTTTTGATCAGACTGCAATCATAGTATAGTACCCCCTCTATCCACAGGATTGGAATTGGGACTCAGGCCTACCTTTGTGGCCTTTGTAATTAGTCCTATGGGTAGACATATTAAACTAGACTTTGCCTTGGATTTCAGGTACTGGGAGAGCAGGTGTTGGCTTCAAGGTTGTTTGCTGGGATGCTATAAAAGCCTGCAATTATCTGTGGCCTTGCCCTCTCATCCCAATCACTGAGAGGAAGCTCATCCACTTGTAAGAGATGCAACTCCCTAAAACACAACAGAAGCAAGAAATAGAGATCTAAGGACTGATTTAAATTCCTAGACCTGAAACTTTTCTTTTCTTTTCAGTGGGTCACTTGCAACTAACAGTCCTGAGTACCTTACCTTACATTCTTTGAGAACTCTGTAGGGATGAAAGTAATGGAGTGTTGTGGTCAGGTGTACAATGAACAGAATGACTTGTGGTAAAGACAGACAGCCATTGCAGTCTTCCAGGTGACAGCTGATATATGGTTAAATTAGAAAAGACAAGCCACAGGAGCAGAGAATTTTAGTGTGGGATGGCCAACAATGTCAAATGTTTCAGAGAACAAAAGCCAAAAGCAACCATTGGATTTGGCAATTGAGTGGCAATTACTGGTATCCTTAACAAGAGTTACTTAAATGGACTAGTAGGAGTTGAATGGTAGGAGATGGAGGAGAATTGTTTACTGCTTTAAACAATATTTTTATTGTTATATTTGATTATAAAAGTAAATAATTTGCATTGTAGAATATCCAACAAATGCATAAAGAAAATAAAAATCACCAATAACCTCATTAACAATAACTACTGTCAATTTGATCATAACCTTGCAGACAATAATATGATTCTGCATTTATCACTTATTATTATATTGTTAATAATTCCTCTTGTCATTAAATATCCTTGAAAATGTGGCTTCTAATTGCTGCACATTATGCCATCATATGTGGATGGTCAATTCTATAGATATCTTTGAATATAAATTACAAGACCATAATAGTAAATTATGTTAGAATAACTTTAAAAAACACATTGCCCCTTTTTGTGTCTTAAATTTATACCCCCCAATCAATGCACTAGTAATTCTATTTTAAGTCATCTTTATTTTAAGGAGGATTTTTTGAAATTACCAATTGCATGTGCATTTTTACTATCATGAGCAATTGGCTTTCCCTCTCCCTCTACTGAAGGAGCAAAGTGTGTCATTTAGCTTTCTTTTGTTCCTGAAATAGTAAAAGAATTCTTTTTTTCCGTTTCCTTTTATGTCTCTTAGATGTGGCATCCTGCATCCTACTGAGCTTTTTTGACCCAACTCCTACAAGCTTTTGCTATTTCTCTGTGATCTCCTCAGGAATTTGCCCTACATTCCTCTCTATGGCATTTCCATTTGTGCTTCATCTCCCTGTTAAGTTCTTTCTTAAGTAACTTTTATAATCCTTGCCAATTTTTTTCTCATTGCAAATATAACAGATTGTGCTGCTGCACTTTTGGGAGTGTTTTGCTTGATCCAGTCAAAACCAGCATTTTTTACCACATCAACATTTGACACTATGACATTCAGTTATTAGAAGTTCATGTTTAAAATCACCAAAAAGTTAGATGCTCAGAACAGATTTGCATATACAAGGAAACCAATTTTTTTTATTATGGTATTAGAGTTCTGTACCTTATCTGACTAAATGCTATATCTACTAGAAGCATACAATTAATAAAATTAGTAACATATACAATTCTTGACAAATTACAAATCATGATTCCACCCTTTAATGTTTCCTTAGATAACTAGGAATTCAATAATATAGTAAAGATTTAAATAAAATGCAGCAATTAAAGCGTTTAGGGAGCTAAGTATGATAGCATTTTATTTGTGCCTTTTTTTATCCTAAAAGGTCAAAAATTTACATATTTTCAGAGTTTCTCTTATAGTTTTACTGACACAACTTCTTAAAAACTTTTCTTTGTAGGAAATTTCAAATATACAAAAGTAAAGAGAATACTATTATGAACACTCATGTGCCCATCACCTAGCTTAAAGGCCTATCAATATGATTAAGTTTTAAAATATGGGTGGGGTGAGGTCCAGAGCCGATGACCAAGAAAGAATCCTTGAGACATCTTGGGTGCATTTATTAAAGCATGGGGACAGGAAGAGCTGCTGCCCGGGGGTTGTGAGGAGTGGTCCTTTATATACTTGTAAGTTGGGAGGGGGTTGGGAATGGCATAAGTCTCTAAGGAATTTTGGAAGCAAGGTTTCCAGGACCTTGAGGGGCTAGCTATTATTGGGAAAAAGTTATTCATTACCAATAATAAAACCTTTGTCATGAGACCCTTTAGATGTATATCAGTGGGCCATATGCTTGGGAATGATTGTCAACACATATCTTAGAGGGTTTAGAGATAAAGGAAATTTCCCAAGGAATTACTAATGTAGACTTCAGGATCCTGGTAGGGGTAGGGGTTGGTCAGGCTAGGATTGCCTTTAGCAAAGCCTTAAAGTGGAGAGTCCCTAGAGGAATGTCACTCTGCCTATTTCAAGGGTTTATCAGCAGATAAGGAAACTTAATAATTTTTCTTCTGTCTCTGTTTCCCACATCAAATATATGATCAATCTTGTTTTCCTCTATATCAACCCTTCACTCCCTATACGCACCCAGAATCATTTGGAAGAAACTTTCAGACTTTACATCATCTTATTTGCTAATATATTGCATATAACTGTAACCAAAATACCAATATCACACCTAAAGAAAAATTAAACAATAATTCCTTAATATAATTCAAGATCTACTAGGTGTTTAAATGTACCCAGTTGTCTCAATTTGTTTTTTAATCTTTTGTTTTTTGGAATCTGGTTGCTGAGACTGTAAATATATTATAGGTGGTTCATAGGTCTCTTAAGACTCTTTTAATGTATAAGTTCGCTACATTTATTTTTGTTTCTTCCTTGAAATTTATTTGTTGATAAATAAAAGGTATCTCTCAATATAAAACTCCACATTTTTAAAATAATTAATTCCCTCTTTAAAGGCAGTGCCATATCATAATATGTGTGAAGGAAAGGGTGGAATCTGTCTTCACTGCTAAAATCCTAGCATCTAGCACACTGATGAGCCCTTTGTGGTCATCAGGAAACGTCTAAACTCATTTCTCTTGAGTAGAAAATTCACTCACTCACTCATTCATTCACTAAACAAATATTTATTGAAGACTTGCTTTATGTTAGATAAATATATGTATTTATATTTTATGCAATACAGGCATCAATTTCAAATGTAGCCTAGGTCTTTAAGAGGTTATAAATAAGAAATATTCCTATGAATTGATATATTCTGGTTAATCTTATCTTTAAAAAAATTATTATATCATATAAGAGCCTGAAATAAATAATAAGTGGAAAAGCTGCCTTCTTACATTGGTTCCCCAGAGATTCAGTGACTAAATAGAGGAAACTGAAAGAAAGAGGAATAATTCATCTACTATGTGCTAAGTGTCTATAATTATTATGTGCAAGGATTAAACATATTGAAGATATTTATAATTTATTCCAGGTATAATATAAGCAACAAAAGCCAAAGGAAAAGTAAAATCTGAAGAACTAGGAAAACACATCAGAATTTGATGACAAGCTATCTGAAAGATAAAAGATAGGAAAGAGTAAGGGTTAGTTTCAAAATTTCTGGCTTTCAATACTAGAAGAGTGAAGTAGTATATGCAATTACTATGTAAAATAACACATAAAAACCTTTCAAAATATTGCACCCCAATCTTATTTATTATATTGAATAATAAAAATAAGATGGAAAACTTTTTAATGATTTTTAAGAATAGATCTATTAGAATAATTTGGTAATCTTTTATGTAATAGTCACTATAATCTGTAGCCATAGAATTTAAGCAGATGCAATTTTATACACAGATGGTTTATGTCACACTTTAGTTTGGGTAAAATATATTTAAATACATTTTCCAATTATTTAAAATGTGATATTACAAGCACTCCTTTCTAGCATGCCTTGTGCAGTGGTTAATCTTTTGTTATTGGAAATGAGCCCATTTATATTTGTAAAATGCTAAAGAAAGAAATAATTATGCACCCAACTCTGGTTTTTAGGAACAGATTTCGTAACTTTAATAATGTATTGAATAGGACTGAACTTATCTTCCAGATAATACAAATTTGTTAATTAGAACAAGTCATAAATAATTGAATTGATGTACTGCCAACAGCTTAATGGCCTGGAGAAATAAATAGACTCTCACTAGATAATCAA
Organism: Martes martes; assembly: GCF_963455335.1. Classification (NCBI taxonomy): domain Eukaryota; kingdom Metazoa; phylum Chordata; class Mammalia; order Carnivora; family Mustelidae; genus Martes; species Martes martes. The sequence goes on from NC_137895.1 coordinate 22,124,366, forward strand.
TATATCTTATTGATTTATTGAACCCCCTTCAAAATATTTCAAAGATAGTAGGAAAATAATAGAAGGAAAATTTCAAGTCATTTTAGCATTTTTAACCATAAAATTCCTATCAAAGTTGAGGGATGGTCCTCAAAATCACTGAGTACCATCTCAAATATCTACTGTTGCTATGATCTTATTATATAACATTCTTTTTGCTCCCAATAGAACATGAGCCAATTTTAAAATATATAAAACAGTTAAAATTATAAATATCATCATCACTGAACTATATCATCTTTGTGAAAAAAGGTCAAACTTTTAGTTCACTATATTTATTTCTTCAAGACTTAACATACACTGGAGAGTCTTTTATATATTGTTTTCGAGCTCTTATTTTATTGTACATTAAAAGAAATATTGTACATTAAAAGACTGAGCTACACCTGGGTAGCTCAATCAGTTAAGCATCTGTCTTCAGCTCAGGTCATGATCCCAGGGTCCTGGGATCAAGCTCTGAGTCGGGACTCCCTGCTCAGCTTGCAGCCTGCTTCTCCCTCTCCCTCTGTCTGCTGCTCCCCCTGCTTGTTCTCTCTCTCTCTCTCTCTGTCAAATAAATAAATAAAATCTTTAAGAAAAAAAATGAAAAGATAAAATAGAAAATTCACAGATAGTTTGTCCTGGTTTACATCCTCTGGGTAGCTCTCCTACCCACGATCCTCTCAAGGCAAGGATAGCTGCAGGGTTGTGAGAAGAGAATGAGGTCAGAAGTAGACCGAGGACTGAGAATAGTTTTGCAAACGGTTAAGTCCTGATTTGGCAATCCCTCTGCCTGCCACTCCCCCTGCTTGTGTGCTCTCTCTCTCTCTCACACACTTTCTCTCTCTCTCTCTCTCTCTCTCTCTGTCAAAGAAATAAATAAAATCTAAAAAAAAAACATTAAAATTTTTTAAAAATAAAAATAAATTCTTTTTTATCATTTAACTGTAGTTGACACACAATGTTACATTAATTTTAGGTGTACAACATAGTGATTCAACTTCTCTATGTGTCATGCTATGTTCACCACAAATGTAGCTGCCATCTGTCACCATCCAGTGCCATTACATTACTGTACATATTTTAAGATGGCATAATACCCTAGGGCCCTTATGAGGAATCAAAGTCAATGGCCTCATTCTTTGTACATGCACAGTCTTAGTGATGCTACAGTGCACTGTGTGTCCCTGATCTCCTTCTTACAGGATTGTTAGACCAAACACGTCAGGTCACAACTAAATGTTGGTCATGCTATTACTCCTTCTCTTCTATGTGATGGTTTTTTATTACAAATAGAACCACTCTACTTTCTATCTGCTGAGCACTCTTCAGCTGTCCAACTTATAAAATACATGTATAAAAAAGGATGTACCAACTACTAAGCATAGTAGTTATATGAATTATTTCCACTTAACCGCAGAACAATCCTGCAACATGAGCATAATTTTTAAACTTTGTGTCCAAGAAAAGGAACCTAAAGCCTTAGGATGGCTCAGTAATTTGACTAAGATCACAAGCTGGTAAGCGGTGGAAGAGATTTAGGTTTGTCCAACTTTATTCTTCCAGTCATTCTCTTATAAGACAAATGTTTATTGAAGATACACTGTTTACAATGTTTTGCACTAAGTCTCGATGGAATTAGAAATGAAATCTTGGAACCCTGAATCTTAACACCATTACTCTGTTGTCTACAGAGTAATGTTCCCCCTAATAATAATTTAAAATAGACAAAATAGGCATCATTCTCCATAATCTATACGCAAGAAAGCATGATGTCACATAGCAAATGATTTTTAAAGATTTTTTTTTTTTTTTTATGTATTTGACAGAGAGAGAGAGAGATCACAAGTAGGCAGAGAGGCAGGCAGAGAGAGAAGGGGGAAGCAGGCTCCCCGCTGAGCAGGGAGCCGGATGCAGGGCTCGATCCCAGGACCCTGGGACCATGACCCTAGCCGAAGGCAGGGGCTTAACCCACTGAGCCACCCAGGCGCCCCAGCAAATGATTTTTAGAACTAGGATTGGAATCTGGAACTCAGGTCCAGGAAACTTTTCTACTCTGAACTTGGGGCTCTAAATTGTTTGTTCTGGACATATTCTATGCTTGAGCTCAAATAGAGCTAAACTATAAATCCTATCTAATACCCTAGGCCAAACTCAAGTCTCACATCCTCCATGAATCCTTCCCCTCTCTCCTATATGATCTTCCATTTCTTTAATCTTCAGTGGTCTGATAAAGCACTGAGGTAGATTCTTAACTGTTTTGCTGATTAATATATGTTTAGAGCCCCCATGAAATTATAATCTAACCAGAAAATACACTTACTCATGTGTTTTATTTATCATGATGTTGAACACAGTGTTTACTACAAAGGTAAAAATGGAGTTCTTGTTTAATGAATCATCAGACTCTAAACAACAGGTGAATTAATACTCAAAAAATTAAAAACTATTTTCTATTCTTTAGAAAACACCCCTTTACATTAGTAAAACAGGGGCACAGGAAGACATTCTCTTAACATGGATAGAAGAGAATATGAATAAAGTTGGGATAAATTAAGCTCAAATAATATAGAGCCTTGAAAGTCATCTAATGATGATGGTGTTAATAATTAATAACAATAGTCATAGTAGTAATATACTAGCACATGGGTTTACCATATGCCAGGTAAAATTCTAAGTATTATTTAATCTCTCAATAATCCTATAGGATAAATACTCATTTTTTAGATTCTTCTAATTTTGTAGGTGAGGAACTGAACCTACAGAGAGGTTTGCCTCATAGACAAATAAGAGTTTGCTCCTTAACTCTTAAACTTGGAAAAATTGTCCTAGGTCATGCTAAGTAAGCTGTTTCATGGCCCTAAACCACCCTCTAATTACAAAATGCTATTAAAATTGAGGGCAGAAAGAATGTACCATTTTATCCTAGAATACATACCAAGTTAAAATAGATTAATTCTACTGAGATTGGCCATAGAGTCTTACTAAACTCATTTCTTGTTATCACATTTAGCTAATCCATAACATGGATTTAATTTAGAGGATCACTATTATTCATACAAATGAACAGTGTGACCTAAGGTTTATTATATTATTGCTAACCTCTTTCCTACATTATCTTTGTACTTGGTATTTTTTTGTCATGCTAAAGCATTATTTTTATTATCCTGGTATAAAGTTCATAATTGATGGTTCAGAGGATTGGGAATGAATTGAAGAGATATCTGGTTTTGGATCTTCAACTGAGCTAGCATTTAACCTTGACAGGATTTCATAAACTTTTGTTCCTATTATTTTACTCAAACATATTGAAAACTACAAAAATGTTGTTGTCATTGTTTTATTACATGAATGGTCCTAAGTTACTTATCTATGACCCATTAGGTGAACTATGAGTACATAGTTATTCTCAATTAAACTATGTTTGATGTAATCCATAGCAGAAGGCCACCTTTGTCAAAACCAATAGAGAAGAAAATAGAAGCTCAAAACGAAATACTACAGTTTAGTTTATCCACGAAAGAAACAAAAATCCATGAAATAAAGCACACACATTGAGATTAAAAACATAGATACATTCATGTAAAATTTCAGGCTCTGAACCTAAAAACAGGAAAGACGGGAATATTTTCACATATTAATACAACTGCAGTAGAATCTGGGCAGACTTTGCTAAATATTCATGGGAACTTAAAGATGTTATTTGACTGCCAGAAAAATCCAACACTGGGGTGCCTGGGTGGCTCAGTCGGTTAAGCATCTGCCTTTGGCTCAGGTCATGATTCCAGGATCCTGAGATCGGGCACCGCATCAGACTCCCTGCTTGGCGGAGAGCCTGCTTCTCCCTCTCCCACTATCCCTGCTTGTGTTCCCTCTCTCAGTCTCTCTTTCTCTCTCTGACAAATAAATAAATAAAAATCTTTAGGAAAAAAAAAAAAAGAATCCAACATAGAACAAAGTGTTCCGTGGACACAGTAGAAAGCAACATGTCAGAAAATTTATCTGTATATTATTTTTTAAAACAAAATAAATGGCAGCTATAGCAATGCAGTATCACAAAGCAGTGTTGTTTTTTTCTAATATCAGCTGGCTACATGAATGCTACTGATATGACTTTGTATTTTATCTTTAAAATTTTGTTTTAGAATCCAGAGGTGTTGAGAAAAAGTCTTCCTTTACTGGCCACCAATTTTCTTAGATGAATTCAACAATTAATCACTGCTTTATACAGAGAATAAAAAATTGTTCACAAGACCAAAAACAGGAAATGAAACTATTATTTTATGATGTATCTTGGATCTTAGAGCTCAGCTTGGCTTAAGCAAAAGTATATTTTCAAAATAGAAAACATTTTCATATTTGCAAAACTTATTAGGGATATATCCAAAAATCCAAGAGAGATTCAAGTTTTAGGTTCAGCTTGATCTGAGGTCTCAGAAGAGTTTGTTTTAGAACTCAGGCCCTTTTCCTTTTCTCAGCTCTGTTCTCTTTTATTTTGGCTCCTTTCTTAGGTTCCAAAGTGGCACGAATAAGACTGCCAACACAACCAATTCTACATCTTCACAATTTTATGCCAGGGGGAAGATGAATTAACACAATTGTCTTGTTTTGAGTTTAATTTTATTGACCTGAATTGGGTCATATTGCCAGATGTATTAGTTACCTATTGTTGTATAATAAACTGCCACAAAATTTAGCTGCTTAAAACAACACACCTTTTTTTGTTGTTGTTGTTTTAATCTGATTATTTCTGTGGTCAGGAATCTGGGCATGGCTTAACTGGGTTCTTCTTCACACTTTCTCACAAAACTTCAACCTAATATGTTGGCCAGAGCTGGGGATTCAACTGAAGACGGATCCACTTTCAAGCTCACTGACATGTTTATGGTCAAGATTCAGTTCCTTTTGGGCTGTTGAGCTGAGGGCCTCAGCTCCTAGCTGGCTGTTGACCAGCGATTTTCTTCAATTCCAGGCCATGGGTCTCAACACAGCAACTTGCTTCATCAAAGCTATCAAGGGAGAGGGTTTCCTAGTAAGGTGGAAGTCAGAATTTTTGTAATCTAACCATAGACGTGACATCTCTGCAATATTGAGGTATTCTATTGGTTAGAAGCAAGTTATTCCAAGAGGCAATTGCATAAAGCCATTAATACCAGGAAAAAATGATCAGTGGGGCCATATTACAAGCCACCTACCACATGTGGCCATCCCTGAAGATAGTGTACAAGAAACTGGGAGTGAGTGAGGTGGTAAGGGCCCCAGGGAAAACTGGGGTCATTATTAGAAGTCAATGCGTGCTACATGGTGAATACAGCTGTCCATGACAGATTCCCTGGTTTGGTTCTGGGTTACATAGAAAACAGAAGAGAAAGCTCTTTTTCTACCTCCATGACTTTGAATCATTATGAATCTCAAGGTTTATTTTAAATTACCTAATTGTATGTTTGCATTATGAGATAAAGATGTTTTGGTCTGTTAATTTAACATTTCTAGACCAGTTCTACTCCTTTTTTTTTGTATTTATATTATAATTTTCAGCCAATGCCTCTATATGAAATAGCTTAAAATTTCTGTACGTGAGGTTGCTGAGATTATCTTAAATGTGAAGGATTAGACACAGGTTTGAGGTTCAAATTCTCTCACAACCCATCTCACCTAAAGAAACAAATTTTGGTTGCTGGGGAAAAAAACAAGTCTTTAACCCTGAATTTTCAGGGTTTTAGTAGCAAATGGAAATAAGTACTAACCTTGAGGTTAAAAATATTTGGAGAGAGGGGGTTTCTGTTTTATAGAAATCATAGATTTAACAGTTGACTTCATCAAGAAAGTAAACAGATCTCCTTCACAAAAGGTATTTATCCTACCCATGAGATTTCAGAATAGTTAAAATTGCCAGGCGAAGAAGAGTAGACAAATTAAATGTCTCATCAGTTTTCATACTTAATCATAATTCATTTGTTAGTGAGTGATAGACATTAAATCTGACCCGAAGTTTCTTTGAGAATTATTTCAAAATCATGAATTTCATAGATTTTAGACAGTGCTTGACTGACTAAGCAAGTTGATTTTTTGAAATTTGTTTATGTCTGGATAGTCAATTATTGTTAATAATATTATCATATGTATTATGTTTATTATAGATAAATACATATTATAGCTAACAATATCTAGCTAATGTATATTGTTACAGCAAATGTTTTTATTATTATTTTCACTAGTATTTGTTCAGTTCATGCTATATGTCAATTACCATTCTAAGCACTTTTCATAATTATCAATTCCTTTAATCTTCAGGTTAATCACCTTTTTTAAAAAAAAGATCATGTATTCATTTCCTTTTCAACCACTTTATAATGTATGCACAGAACACTTGGAATTTGGGTATGTCTTTCTGGCAATCAAAGAGATTTTTTGCCATCACTATCAATTAGACAAGGTCTTCTCTATGGGAAGAATCAACCCCATATCTAACTTCTGCAGTTGGGGGATGGCAGGCAAAGTTCCTTTTACAAGAAATTTACTTAGCCATTAAACCAGGGCTTACTTTGAAAGTTTCTAAGAGACTGAGGTTATTTGGAATCCCCTCTGCTTAGAGACTGTCCCTTAAAATATTTACTTGGGTCATTTTGTCTATTTTCTCTATAAGAGGGAGAGCCTTAAAGTTTCTTGTGTCTCCCTATTCCAGTTTCCTCTCTGCATTATTCTATCTCTCACATCCTTCCAGATGATGTTTGTGCAACAAAAATTTGATCGTATCTCTTTGCTTTTGAGAAAGAAAATACTCTTTTTCTTGGCAAACACGTTCCTTGATTACCTGTCTCCTACATATCTATCTTGTTCCATTTCCTGTGTCATTCCCCTCCTTAGGCAAGCATGTATAACGTTTGAAATTCCAACAGTAATTAATCATTTTAATCATTTTGTTATTCAAACGTAGTTTTCTCTCATGTTATTTCCTCTGCCTGGAATGCTATTGTATTAGGATTCTTCAGAGAAACAGAATTAATAGGAAAACTAGATTAGATAGATAGATGATAGGTAAATAGGCAGACAGACAGACACAGATATATACAAAAAAGGAGATTTATTATAGGAATTGGGTCACATGATTATGGAAACTGAAAAATTCTACAAATCTCCATTCTGTAAATTGGAGAACCATGAAAGCCAGTATGTAATTCAGTTCTAGTCCAAAGGCCCAGGACTTTCAGGGTCTGTCAGTGTAAGTCCTGGTCTAAGTCCAAAGGCCCAAGAACACAGAGTGCCAAGGTCAGAGTACAGGAAGAGATAGAACCACTCTTCTGACTTTTTGTTCTAATAGATCCTCAACAAATTGGGATGATGTCCACACATGTTGATGAGGGTGATCTTCTTTATTCAGTCTAGATTCAAATACTAATCTCCTCCAGAAACACTCTGACAGACATACCCAGAAATAATTGTTTCATCAGCTCCCTGAGGATCCCTTAGCCCAAATTGACACACAAAATTAACCATCAGAACCATCTTCCTTTTATTTGCCACTCAAACTCCTGCTATATCTTCAAATCACAAATCAAATGAACTCTTCCATAAGCTCTCTACCCAAGCCAAATTAAGCATCCTTTCTTTCCTTCTACCTTTTATATATCTTGTACACATCCATTATAGCATTCATCACCTGCATGGTAATTTTCTCCCCACTAGCTTCTAAGATCTTTGAGAGCAGTACAGTTTCCCTTTCGTCCCTGGGCCTAATACAATGACTGGCACACAGGAGGCCTCAATGACTTAATGCTATAATTAGCTTCTTAAAGAAGATTCAAACATTTGCCAGAAGCCTTAAAAGAAGGAAAAAAGAGAATGAAATCAACGGAATTACTATTTTTTTCCAATCAGGTATGGCCTATATATATGTATTTTTTGTTGTCTGCCAGAAGATTTTAGCATTTTAAGCTTAAATTTCACTTCCTATTTTAGATCATACCCCAGCGCATAAGTTGTCAGATCGGTTTTGTAAAGGCTGGTATTTCTTAAGTGCTTCAAGAAGTTTTTAGTTCAAAATAAAATTTAAGGCCTTAGGGAAAATTTAATCTGAGCTCCTGTCTTCCCTTAGCATTTAAACACCAAAGCATGATATTGGAATATTTTTGTATTCAAATCTTGGCTTTATGATCCAGAACTCTGTTGACCCACAACATTCCATAATTCCTGAAATGACTAATCCTTTTCCTTCTTCTGTTGTCTGCCACCTTTGTTTTGCATTCCTATCTTTGTATTTCAGAATGGTTGTCATTTTATCAGTGGAAAAAATATCGTTCTTATTGCATTGTCTCTGTTTCTGCTCATTTTCATTGTCAATTTTTCTCCATAAAGAAATAGATATGAAGTTTAAGATTCTCAACTCAGAGGACATTTAGGATTGGAAAAATGAGATAATTATTATTCTTGGTTAAAAACAGAATTATTTGTCAGGATCCTTCTTACACTATCCCACGGGAGTGAGCACTGTTCACTTCTAGCTCCTACACCTGTAATACGGGACATAAAAGACTGGAAAGCAGCCTCATATAGACTCCAGCACCATAGTTCTTAGTTGAACGTGCAATTTCTCTCCCAAATGTGGGCATAGTTTTCTTCAGTAGTTCAGCGGGGCTTTTTTACCAGTCTCTTCAAAAATGACCAATCTTTACTTGACATATGTTGGAATAAATAACTAAGAGTGTCTTTGTTGATTACAAAGCTGGGAATCAGAATTATCCTTTCTTACCATTCCTTATTCTATCTTTCTTCTCTTTTCACCTTTTGATGCATGTGATGACCTGGCTGTTGGTATATGTTAGATAAGACAAAGACCCTAATGACATCATAGGTTTGGGGAATCTGATCACCTTACAGTGCAGTGGGCTTTCCTCTGTTACTTGGGCAGACTGTTCACTCCCAAAACAAAGAGGACTATGTGAGGAAAAGCACTGATGGCTCAGGACCAGCCCTTTTTTTTTTTTTTAATTAAATTTTTTATTTATTTTCAGCGTAACAGTATTCATTGTTTTTTCACCATACCCAGTGCTCCATGCAATCTGTGCCCTCCCCAATACCCACCACCTGGTTCCCCCACCCTCCCACCCCCTGCCCCTTCAAAGCCCTCGGGTTGTTTTTCAGAGTCCATAGTCTCTCATGGTTCACCTCCCCTTCCAATTTCCCTCAACTCCCTTCTCCTCTCCATCTACCCTTGTCCTCTATATTATTTGTTATGCTCCACAAATAAGTGAAACCATATGATACTTGACTCTCTCTGTTTGACTTATTTCACTCAGCATAATCTCTTCCAGTCCTGTCCATGTTGCTACAAAAGTTGGGTATTCGTCCTTTCTGATGGAGGCATAATACTCCATAGTGTATATGGGCCACATCTTCCTTATCCATTCATCCGTCGAAGGGCATCTTGGTTCTTTCCACAGTTTGGCGACCGTGGCCATTGCTGCTATAAACATTGGGGTACAGATGGCCCTTCTTTTCACTACATCTGTATCTTTGGGGTAAATACCCAGCAGTGCAATTGCAGGGTCATAGGGAAGCTCTATTTTTAATTTCCTGAGGAATCTCCACACTGTTCTCCAAAGTGGCTGCACCAGTTTGCATTCCCACCAACAGTGTAAGAGGGTTCCCCTTTCCCCACATCCTCTCCAACGCACGTTGTTTCCTGTCTTGCTAATTTTGGCCATTCTAACTGGTGTAAGGTGGTATCTCAATGTGGTTTTGATTTGAATCTCCCTGATGGCTAGTGATGATGAACATTTTTTCATGTGTCTGGTAGCCATTTGTATGTCTTCATTGGAGAAGTGTCTGTTCATATCTTCTGCCCATTTTTTAATATGATCATCTGTTTTGTGTGTGTTGAGTTTGAGGAGTTCTTTATAGATCCTGGATATCAACCTTTTGTCTGTACTGTCATTTGCAAATATCTTCTCCCATTCCGTGGGTTGCCTCTTTGTTTTGTTGACTGTTTCTTTTGCTGTGCAGAAGATTTTGATCTTGATGAAGTCCCAAAAGTTCATCTTTGCCTTTGTTTCCTTCGCCTTTGGAGACATATCTTGAAAGAAGTTGCTGTGGCTGATATCAAAGAGGTTACTCCCTATGTTCTCCTCGAGGATTCTGATGGATTCCTGTCTCATGTTGAGGTCTTTTATCCATTTTGAGTTTATCTTTGTGTACGGTGTAAGAGAATGGTCAAGTTTCATTCTTCTACATATAGCTGTCCAGTTTTCCCAGCACCATTTATTGAAGAGACTGTCTTTTTTCCACTGGATATTTTTTCCTGTTTTGTCGAAGATTATTTGACCATAGAGTTGAGGGTCCATATCTGGGCTCTCTACGCTGTTCCACAGGACCAGCCCTTTTGATGGAGAGACTGAGTGAAAAACACAAGTGTATATTCCACCGACAGTACGGATATCCCTATCATTTCATTAGCTCTTTATAGTTCACACTGACTTTTCACATATGTTATTTCATTTCTGCTTCAAACAAAACCATAAAATAGGTGGGGTGAAATGTCCCTCTCACCTTCCCAATGAAGAGCTAAGCCCCAGAAACTTGCCCAAGAAGAACGGCACTCTCTTGACTGTTCCACGGTCCTTCTCAAAAATAGAAACAACGGATGTTTACACAATGGAGAGGAGACAAGATGCAAACCGACGCCGACTGGCTCCAGGACCAGGGCTCTTCATCACCCCACTGCCTCCCGCTATTGAGGCAGCATCTTCCTGGACACACGGTACAAGCATCCATGCTTTGCAGAACAGACAGGCTAGGCCCCCAAGGTGGAAACTACATGGAAGCTGCCATCCCTTAGACTTGCAGAAAAACCCTTCGTTAGCGTAAAATAAAATATCAGAGTGATAGAATTTACCCTTCTTTCACCTTTTATTATTCCCTCCTACTTTTTCTCGTTGCTTTGCCCTTGAGAAGCTAAAAATTTTGAATGCAAGATGAAGGGTGGAAAGGAGAATAAACAGGAAAAACTGGGAAACCCTTTTAAAACAAACTTGCTGGGATGGATATGGGTGGACATTTTCCCTCCTGAAAAGGGCAAGTTTCCAATCTTGCACATCTGGAAAAAAGAAGCAGGATAGAGCAGTAGCTAAGAGCTTAGGCTTTGGAGACAGGCTACCAGGGTTCTAGTCTAATTGGGCAACTCTGAAAATGTATGACCTTTTGGTATCTTCTTTTTCCTTCTCTGTAAGAGCAGATGATAACCATAGTTCTTCCTGGGGTTATCCTAAGAATAATACAAGCCAATATGTGTAGACCATTTAGAACCTGACCACAGTAAATGTGTTTGCTTTATTACATAGTGAGATATTTTAAAGCCCTGACACATCATTAATAAATAATTAATAAATTAATAAATTATTAATAAATATTAGCTCCCTTCCTTTATACATGGTTTAGACTGCTGGAAAGACAATCTTTGAAAAGTATGTGCTATGTGTCAGTTACCTTGGTCCTAGGATAAACAGGCATTTATTACATTTTTAAGTGTTTCTTTCTTTTTCTTTCTTTCTTCTTTCTTTCTTTCTTTTTTTCCTTCCTTCCTTCCTCCCTCCTCCCCCTCCCCTTCCTTCCTTCCTTCCTTCCTTTCTTCTTTCTTTCACTTTTGTCAGGAGTCTCTCCTTTATCCATCCCTTCCTAAATTCCATTTGACTGCTTAACAAATTTGATAACTGCAGCCTCTGCCAAATCCTTTTCCCCACCTTATCTGTTTTATCAGTTCCACTGAGTAGCACCTATTGAAGCAGATAGTATGTAGGTTTTTCTTTTGCTTGTGGAAACTGTAGTCATTTAAGGGATTTTCTCTAATGCATCTCTCCTCTCCCTACGGTCGCAATAAGAAGTCATGTTTCTAAGTTTTAATTCTTCTCATATCAAATGACATTCTCTAAGTGGTAAATCAGTTTCTCCACTAGCCTGTAAAGTGCATAAGTGCAGGGCTGTTCAAAGCTATATCCCCACTGCCTAGCAAAATGCTTGGAACAAGAGGTACTTTGTAATAATTGTGGAAGAAATCAGTCAATGCTGAAAGAATGAATAAAGTATAGAAAGAAGTATCCTCCTCCCCAATTAACTAGAACCTAATTAAGAGATGTCTGAAATTAATCAGAATATCAATTGCCTTCTACTTTTAAAGAGAAAATTAACTTCAGAAGCCCAAACTGATATCATGTATTGATTTAATACTATATCCTGGGGTAAGCACACATTCATCTCAGTCTCCTAGACCTTTCATCACTACGTGATATACAGTGAGAACAGTTAAGAACATGTAAAAACTAAACTAGTACTTTACCCTCCCAGCATCACTATTCCATTACAGTATAGAAGCTATCAGCCTTTAAATTTACTGCCTCAAATTCTCTTTTATCTTTTTTTTTAAAGGATTTTATTTATTTGGTGCAGAGAGAGAGACAGACAGACAGACAGACAGAGATCACAAGTAGTCAGAGAGACAGGGGGAAGCAGGCTCCCCGCTGAGCAGAGAGCCAGATGTGGGGCTCCATCCCAGGACCCCGAGATCATGACCTGAGCCGAAGGCAGAGGCTTAATCCATTGAGCCACTCAGGTGCCCCTCAAATTCTCTTTTACTAGACGTCAGACTGTCTCACTCCCTCACTACATTCCAGTCTGTGTCAGAATTGCATCTATTCAGAGAGGCATTCTCTGACAATTCTACCTATAAGCAACTTCCTTCCCCATTATTCTTTATTTCCTTTCCCTACTTTATTAGTTTAACTTTTTAAGCTAAATTTATTTACAACAAACTGCACAAACTGCACAGATTTAAAGAGTACGGCTTGATGTATGACAAGTGGTTGTACATTGAAACCTTCACCACAATAAAATAAATGTGTCGTCTCCAAAAATTTCCTATCACTTCTTAATTCCTCCCATTCCTCCCTTCTCCCGTTCCTAGGTAGCTACTGATCTGTTTTCTATCACTAGAGATAAGTTTGCCTTCTCTAGAATTGTATATAAATGGACTCATACAGAATGTAGTCTTTTGGGGGAAGTCTGGTTTCTTTTACTCTGCAAAATTATTTTGATATTTAACCATGTGTTGCATTTATCAACTGTTTGTTCCATTCTATTGCTGAGTAATATTCTATTGTAAGAATATACAACAATTTATTTATTCAGATGATGATGAATATTTAGGCTGTTTTGAGTTGTTGGCCAAGTTTCTGTAGCATATGCCTTCATTTCTCTTGGGTGGATACCCAGTAGTGGAATATCTGGGCCATGTAGTAGATGTATATTTGACTTTTTGAGAAATTATCAAACTATTTCCCAAAGAGGTTGTAGCATTTTACATTTCTACCAACAGTGTCTGAGAGGCCCATCAATCCACATCATTGTCAACTTTTGGTGTGATCAGCCTCCTTAATTTTAGACATTCTAGTAAGTGGTATTGCATTATGGTTTTCATCTCCATTTTCCTAATGTCTAATGTTGTTGAACGTCTTTCTGTGTGCTTCTTCAACATCTGTATAGCTTCTCTGGTGAAGTGTTTGTTCAAATCTTTTGCCTGTTTAAAAAATGATCTTTTATTAGTGAATTTTGAGAGTTCTTAATATATTTGCAATACAGTCTGTTACCAGGTATGATTTGCAAATGTTTTCTTCCAATCCACTGTTTTGTCTTTTCATTCTCTTAACGATGATTTTAAAAGAGCAGAATTTTAAAATTTTGATTAGTTTTAATGATCATTTTCTCTTTTAGAATTGTGCTTTTGGTGCCTAACCCAAGTTCAGGATTTTCCTAATTTTCTTGTATTTTTTTTCTTCTAGAAGTTTCATGATTTTACATTTAGGCCTATGATGCATTTTAAGCTAATTTTTATAGATGGTGTGAAATATGGATTGAAATCCATTTTTTGTATGTGTACATTCCCAGTTACTCCTGAATCATTCATTAAAAAGTATCTCCTTTCTCCACAGAATTGTCTTTTACTTTGATCAAAAGTCAATTGATTCTCTTTGTGTCAGTCTGTTTCTAAATCATCTATTCTGTTCCACTGATCTGCTTATCTATCTTAACACTAATACCCCGCAGTCCCCATGACCCTAGCTTTAAGATAAGTAAAGTCAAGTAATATACCTTCTCCAGCCTTTTTCTTCAAAGTTATTTTGATTATTCTTGGTCCTTTGTGTTTCCATATGAATTTTATGAGAAGCCTGACAATTTACACACACATACATGCACACACACACACACAAGTCTCCTGGAATTTTGATTGGGACTACATTAAATCTATAGATAACTTTGGGAAGAACTGACATCTTAACACTGTTGAGTCCTCCAATCCATGAATACAGTGTATCTTTCCATTTATTTAGATCTTATATGATGTTTTCCAGAGGCACTTTGTAATTTTAAATATATAGATCCAGAATATCTTTTGACAGATTTATTCCTTAATATGATATTTTTAAAATTTCAACTTCTATATGTTTATTGATGGTATATACAAATACAATTAATTTTTGTACATTGTTTTCTGCGACCTTGATAAAATTATTTATTCCGCTAGCTTTTATATGGATCTCTTAGGGTTTTATACATAGATAATCATATCATATGTTAACAGAAAAGTCTTCCTTTCTAATTTGGCTGGATTTTATTTCTTTTTCCATATTTATTGTGCTAGTTAGAACCCCCAGTACAGTATTAGATGGAAGAGGTGTTAGTGGACTTCCTTGCCTTTTTTCCTGATCTTAGCAGGAAAGCATCCATCTTTTACAATTAAGTAAAATGCTAGCTGTAGGTTGTTTATAGATGCCTTTTATCAGGTTTGAGAAATTCCTTTCTCATTGGTTGAGTTTTTATGAGCAATAGTTGTGGGCTTTTATCAAATGATTTTTTTAATGCATCTACTGAGATGATCATGTGATTTTTTTTTACTAGTTAATATGGTGAGATACATTAATTGATTTTTAATATTAAAAAAGACATATTATTGGGATAAATCTAACTTGGTCATGTTGTGTTATCTTTTATGTGTTATTGAATATTATTTCCCAACATTTTGTTAAGAATTTCTACATCTGTATCCATGACAAACATTGGTCTATAGTTTTCTTTTCTCAAAATATCATTGTCTGACTTTGGTATCAGAGTAATTATGAACTCATAAAATGGGTTGGCAAGTATTCTCTTAATATTCTGGAAGAGTTTGTGCAGAATTGTTTTTATTTCTTCTTCATATGTTTGGTAGAATTCACCATTAAAGCCATTGATGAGGCCTAGAGTTTTCTTTGTGAAAGGTTTTAACTATAAATACAATGCTTTTAATAGGTAAGAGATATTCAGTTATGAAGTTATTCAGGAGAGAGTTTTGATTGTGTCTTTCAATAAATTTTTCTATTTCACCTTAGCTGTTGCATTTATTGGCACAAAGTTATTAAAAATATTTTATTATCCCTTTCAGATGTCTGCAGACTTTGTAGGACTGTGACTTTTCTCATTCTTGATATTGGTAAATTGTGTATTCTCCTTTTTTTTTTCCTGGTTAACCTGACTAGCTGTCTTATCAATTATTGATGATCATAAATAAAAGCTTTTAGTTTCATTGATTTTTCTTTATTGATTTTTCTTTATTGACATTTCATTATTTTCTTCTCTAATCTTTATTTCCTCCTTTCTACTTACTTTTGGTTTTATTTTTTTCTCTTTTTCACATTTCTTAAGGTGGATGCAGAGATTATTGATTTGACATTTTCTTTATTTCTAATATGAACATTTAATGCTTTAAATTTCTCTTTACATATTTCTTTAACTACATCTTACAAATTTTAATATAGTGTACTTTTATTTTTATTCAGTTCAAAATATTTTCTAAATATATGAGATTTTTTTTTTTTTTTTTGGTAAGTGACTGTTTTAATAATAGCAAAGGGAACTTACAATTGGAGTGTGACTTGAGTGGTAGCAAGATGAATGGATCCCTGTGCCCCCTTTCCAAATTTTAAACCTTATAAAGAGGCCTTAACTAGGCTCAATCACATTACAATGTGAATGTTTTCAACATCATATTATATCTCAAGTCTTTGGAGCAGTCTGTGGGAGCCACAAGGCAAATGAAACCCATATTCCAATGATGCGGCAGGGAGCAAAGACCCTCTAGGTGCTCAGGTCTTTTTTTTTTTTTTTTAAGATTTTATTTATTTATTTGACAGACAGAGATTACAAGTAGGCAGAGAGGCAGGCAGAGAGAGAGAAGAGGAGGAAGCAGGCTCCCTGCTGAACAGAGAGCCCAATGTGGGTCTCGATTCCAGGACCCTGGGATCATGACCTGAGCCGAAGGCAGAGGCTTTAACCCGCTGAGCCACCAGGTGCCCCCCCCTTTTTTAAATTTAATTTTATTATTATTATTTTGTGTGTGTGTGTGTGTTCCAAAATTCATTGTTTACGCACCTCACCCAGTGCTCCATGCAATATGTGCCCTCCAAAAACACAAACAAATGAAGAGAGAAATCGCAAATGGAAAAGATTATGAGTATATGGAACAGTGATGACTGGTTCTTTACAGTAACTAAATTGATTGGCATTGGTTGGGTAGACACACTGGAAGTGTTTTAAAGAATTATGGAAGGAGAGAGAGTTGATACCTTATTTTCAAATAACCTGGAAAAGTATATGTTTGATAGGGCATGGAAAGATATATAGTAACTATTAACAGAGAAATATCACAGAATCTAGAAGTTAAAAAGAGAAAAATAGAATGAATAAGAATGTCACCAGATCAACAAAATTTGAAAAATTTAAAAAAGGAAAATGAGGAAATAGCAATGTACATAAATATAAATAGAAAAGTAAGATGGAATGGTTAAAATCAAACATGACTGTCATTATCCTAAATTGTATTTTTCCATTAAAATACAAACCACTGGGGCACCTGGGTGGCCCAGTTGGTTAAGCGTCCCAGCTCTTGATTTGGGCTCAGGTCAAGATCTCAGGGTCCTAGGATTGAGCCCATCTAGGGCTCTGCCCTCAGCAGGGAGTCTGCTTCAGGATTCTCTCTCTCCCTTTAACCTTCACTTGTTCTCACTCTCTCTAAAAAATAAATAAATAAATCTTTTTAAAAAATTACAAACTACTAGACTATAGTTTTTTAAATTCCAGATTAAAACATAATTACAGTTGTAGACTATTCATAACAGACACATTTTTTAAAGTGACCATTTTAAAAATTAAAAATAATGGGTAGACACCAAAAACATGATTCATAAAAGTAAAAACTGACAAATTGTACTTCATCAAAATTAAAAACTTAAGCTCTGCAGGAAACTGTGATATATCCGTATCATGGAATGTTACTCCAAAACAAAAAGCAATGATCTATTCATACACAGAGTAACTTGTATGGATTTCAAGAAAATTAAGCTCAATGAAAGAAAGCCAATCCCACAGGTTACATGCTCTATGACTCCATGTATGTAACATTCTTGAAATGACAAATTGATGGAGATGGAGATGGAGAACAGATTAGTAGTTGCCAGAGGTTAAGAAGCTGCGGCGGGGTGGGGGGGGAGATGGCTATGGCTATGAAAGGGTTACAGGAGGGATCCTTATGATGGTACTGTCTTTATTTTTGACTGTGGTGATGGTCACACAATCAATATGTGTGATAAAATTGTGTAGAACTAAACACATAGGCACACACAAACGAGTGCATGCAAAAACTCGTGAAATCTGAATAAGATCAATGGATTTTATAAATGCCATTTGCCTAATTGTGATATTGTACTGTAGCTATACAAGATGTTAGAGTGGCGAAAATTGAGTAAAGCCTTCTTAGTAGTTTTTATAACCGCATGTGAATCTATGATTATCTCAACATAAAAAGTTTTAAAAAAGAAAATGGAGGGATATCTAGAGATATCAGTCAGAGAACTGAGAAAAGAATGGTATATCCACATTGTGGACTACTATGTAGCTATTTATAAGAATAAATCATAGCTTATCACTTACCTAGTGGAATTTCCATAAGGCTTTGTTGAATGAGAAAAGTAAGGTTCAGAAAAATGAGGGTAATATGATTCTATTTTTATGAAACAAAGCCTACAATTAGTGTGTGTATTTGTACGTGTGTGTGTGTGATAGAGAGATTTCACAATGGATTAATATATGTAAAGATACACACTAGTTTAACATGAATTAACTTGAGGGAAGGATGGATAACACAGATGGTATGGAGTAACTAGGGGAAGGCATAACCAAGGATGATGGAAAAGGAGAAAAAATAGAGCACTAAAATACCAATATATAAAACAATAAATTATATGTATATGCAATTGTGTGTTTTGTGTTCTCATAATTTTTTAAGTGAAAATTTATTGAGACATAATTTACATATTATTCAATCCACCCACTTAAATTATACAATTCAGGAGTTTTTAGTATATTCACAGCATTGTACAACTATCCCCAGACAATTTAAAAACATTTTTATCACCCTCAAAAGAAATGTCACATCTATTAACAGTCACTCCTCTTTTTCACCCAGTACTCCTTCTCTAGCCCTAAGCAACCACTAATCTACTTTCTGTCTGTATAAATTTGTCTGTTCTAGATATTGCAAATAAATGGAATCATATAATTCATGGTATTTTTTGACTGGCTGCTTTATTTAACATAATATTTTCAAGGTTTAGTTATGATTTAACATTTATGAGCTCTTCATTTCTCTTTATTGCTAAATAATATCCCATTTTATAGATACAATTCATGGTATTTATCCACTCAAGTGTACAGCCTTGCCCGTGTACAGTCATCCTGGTATGACAATGGTTATAGGAGAATTTTCTGGTTTTCTTTCCCTAATCTTTCTGTTAATCTCTCTGCCCCCTTTGACCTCACACCTGGATATTAAGCTCCACTAATTGCGAGCTTATTACGCTCTTATTTTTAACAGTTCTCTAAGATAGGAGTTGTTCCAGAGTCTGGTCCAATTAAATTTGGTTAGGAGTACTTCTTGAGGCCAGTATTTGAAGTTTGTTCTGATCCCAGGAGAGCATTTCTTAACTGTCTCTTCTTGATTCTACAAAACCAGCTGCCCTACTGTTTAGCCTGTAGTCCTAGTCTCCTTTTAATTGCTTACCACAAAAATCTCCATTGTTTTTAACAATGCCCTTAGGCTTGAACTTCTTCATACTGTTTCAAATAAAGTCAATTTCTTGGAGAGAGCTTTAGAGCTCTCTTGCACTTAAGGACTAACCTATTTATGGACTGACATATTATGACTACTTCCCTTTGGCACAATCTTGGAGTCACTGTTCCGGGCAATGGGCAAGGGTGGTAGCCTCTGGTCTTCTCATCCTCTCAGCTCTTGCCTTTCTGGGCATGGAAACTCAGCTCTTATAAGCAAGCTGGGTTGAGGGCAATCAGGACCCCAATATTCCTACTCTGTCGCAACTGGGATGGAACATACAAAATGGGGGCAGGGTAGACAAAAGGAACCCATAACCTCTCAGGCACACTCACCGAGAATTTAACCTCTGAGCCTTGGAGCAGATGGAATTAGAAATGTTGTTGGCAGGGTTGCCTGGGTGGCTTAGTTCGTTAAGAGTCTGTCTGGCTCTTGACCTCAGCTCAAGTCTTGATCTTGGGGTTGTGAGTTAAAGCCCTGCATTGGAGCCTACTTTAAAAATTTGTTTTAAAAAATAATTAATTAAAAAAAATAAAGGAAGGAAAGAAATGCTGCTGGCCTATCTTTTTTGATAAGGTATCATATCCTTTGGATGGGTGCTGAGAGGGAGTCTCATCTCTTGGGCACAGCCACTCAGAGTGGACTTTCAAGTTGAGCTGGGGGGAGAGAGGAGAAAAGGAACATGTTACGACTCAAGTGCCACAGACTCTCTGTTCTTACCAAGTTTCAGTAGATTTTCTTGAATAAATATTTTTCCATCCTCTGTATGTTCTTGGAACAATTTTCAGATACTTTAAAAGGTTGTTTTATTATACAATATTCAGCAGTTATGTCTGTTTCGTGGAGAATCATGTCCATGGAACTTTTCACATTGCCGTTCTGAAAGTGGCATCCCCAGATTTTTTTTTTCCCTAAAGACTGTGCCAAAGAAAATTGCTGGTTTCATCACATACTCTGAGTTTGTTTTCCTTATCTGAAATGGGGTTCATAATCCATATCACACTGCCTAGGACATAGTACCTCTGAAAAACTATTAATTTATGTTTTCCCTCCATTTATCTCACTCTGGGGACTTAGAGAAGTTCTAGTTGAATAAAGGGGTCTGCCAGATAATGTATTGTTATGCTTGAAAAATTTTAAGACTCCAATAAAGTATTTCAAGTAATATTTGTGGTGAGAAATGTACTTAACCACTATAAAAACGTGATCTTCAGACTTGAACCAGGGTTCTTTTAGAAGTTTGATTCATGAGAAAATACTTTTAACAAAACCGCAAACAATTTGACTCATGATCTCTTTCTTCTTTCTCTCTCTCCCTCACCACCTCACCCTACTCAACTCTCTTCTACTCATTTCCCTCCTGCATTATAGCTTTTCACTGACATATGAGAATTACTGAAAAGAACCTGAATGACTGAATAAAGAATTGAATTTAATCTATACAAAGATTTGCAGTGATTGGTTAACTAGTATTGTCTCCAACCTATATTTGTTTTTTAAAAATTGAAGTATAGTGACACATTATTGTTACATTAATTTCAGGTGCACACCGTAGTTATTTGATAACTCTGTATGTTATGCTATGCTCACAAGTGTAGATACCATTTGTCACCATATGACACTATTACAATATCATTGACTATTCCCTATGCTATACTGAAAGCCTGTATCTCCCACACCCCTTCACCCATTTTGCCCCTTCCCTCTGACAACATCAGTTTGTTCTCTGTATTTATGGGTCTGTTTCTGCTTTTTATTTGTTTGTTTTTAGATTCCACATATAAGTGAAATCATATGGTATTTGTCTTTCTCTGACTTATTCCACTTGGCATAATACCCTCTAGGTCCATTCATGCTGTCACAAATGTCAAGATCTCATTTCTCCTTATGGCTGGATAATATTCCATTGCACTTGTATGCCACATCTTCTTTATCCATTCATCTATGAGTAGTCATTGGGGTTGCTTTCATATCTTCGTTTTTGTAGATAGTGCTGCAGTAAACATAGCAGTGCATATATCTTTTTAAATTAGTAATTTTATTTTATTTGAATACATGCCCAGTAGTAGAATTACTGGATCATATGGTAATTCTATTTTTAATTTTCTGAGACATCTTTATATTGTTTTTCACAGTGACTGTACCAATTTACATTCCCACCAACAGTGTATGAGGGTTCTTTTTCCTCCATGTCTTTGCCAACACTTGTTATTTCTTGTCTTCTTGATACAAATCATTCAAAAGTTGTGAGTCTATGGCCATCTGCATGGCTTCTTTGGAAAAATGTCTATTCAGGTCCTCTGCATATTTTTAAAACAGATTTTTTTTAGTGTTGAATTGTTTAAGTTCTTTATATATTTTTATATTAACCCTTATTAATACACCATTTGCAAATATCTTCTTTCATTCACTAGCTTGCTTTTTGTTTTGTGTATGGTTTCCTTTGCTGTGCAAAATCTTTTTATTTTAGCATAGTCCCAATAGTTTATTTTTGTTTTTGTTTCACTTCCCTAAGGAGACACATCTAGAAAAACTTTGCTAAAGCAAATGCCAAAGAGATTACTGACCATGTTTTCTTCTAGGAGTTTTATGGTCTCATGCCTCAAATTTAGGTCTTTAATCCATTTAAAGTTTATTTTTGTGTATGGTATAATAAAGTAACCCAGTTTCATTCTTTTGCATGTAGTGTAGGAGAAAAGGAACATGTTACAACTCAAGTGCCATAAACACTTGAGTTTTCCCAGCACCCATTTGTTGAAGAGACTATCTTTTCCCCATTGTATATTCTTGCCTTCTTCGTTGTAGAGTAATTGATCATATAATTGTAGGTTTATTTCTAAGCTTTCTATTCTGTTTCATTGATCCATGTGTCTGTTTTTGTGCCAGTCCCATGCTGTTTTGATTATGATAACTTTGTAGTATATCTTGAAATCTGGGATTGTGATACCTCCAGCTATGTTCTTTTTTCTCAAGATTGTTTTGGCTATTCAGGTCTTTTGTGACTCCATACAAATTTTTTTATTATTTGTTCTAGTTCTGTGAAAAATGTTGTTGGTATTTTGATTGCATTAAATCTGTAGATTACTTTGTGTAATATGGACATTTTAACAATATCAATTCTTTCAGTCTATGAGTATGGAATATCTTTCCATTTGTTTTTGTCATCCTCGATTTCTTTCATCAGTGTTCTATAGTGTTCAAAGTATATATCTTTTTCTTCCTTGACTAAGTTTATTCCTATGTATTTTATTCTTTTTGGTGTAATTGTAAATTAAATTGCTTTTTAATTTCTCTTTCAGAGCAGAGAAATTCTTTGTTGTTAGTATAGAAATGCTACCGATTTCTGGGTATTAATTCTGTATCCTGCAACTTTACTGAATTCATTTATTACTTCTAATAGATTTTTGGTGGCGTCTTTAAGGTTTTTATATGTATAGTATCATGTCACCTGAAAGTGGTGATAGATTTACTTCTTCCTTACCAACTGGATGCTTTGTTTCTTTTTCTTGTCTGATTGCTGCAACTAGGACTCCCAGGACTATGTTCAATAAAAGTGGTGAGAGTGGATGTTCTTATTTTATTTCTGATCTTATGGGAAAAGCTCTCAGTTTTTCACAATTGAGTATGATGTTAGCTGTGGGTTTGTCATATATGGACTTTATTATGTTGAGCTATATGTTCCTTCTAACCTCACTTTGTTCAGAGTTTATTTTATTGTGAATAGATGTTGTATTTGCCAAGTGTTTTTCTGCATCTATTGAGATGATAGTATGGTTTTTATGATTAATTTTGTTAATGTGGTTTATCATCTTGATTGGTTTATGGAAATTGAACCATCCTTGTGTCCCAGAATACATCCCACTTGATCATGGTGAATGATCCTTTTAATATATTGTTGAATTCAGCTTGCTGATATTTTGTTAAGGATGTGTGCATCTATGTTCATCAAGATATTGGCCTGTATGCGAGCTATGTTTTCATAAAGCAGTCTGGACCTTGAAATAATTTTGCTCTCTCTCTTTCTCTCTCTCTATTAAGAAATGAAAATCCTATCAAAACCATTTCCAGTGTCATTAGTTCATTCACTTAACAAAGATGATTTGATACCTAGGCTGTGTGTGTGTGGCAGTACTTGATCCCTGATATGTATCTTAAGAGATGAGATGGGATTTTAGGATTTTAAGATTTTAGCATATGCCTTACCAAGCTAAAACATTATTATTATGTTTGCACAGTCTTTTTGTAGCCTATCCACCTGCTCATAGTTCAAAATGATCAGGAGGAACAGTGTGGATATGATCCTAGGAAAGGTTGTATTTGATATTTACCTTTAATTTCACCTTATACCAGCTTTAGAGCTGGCCAAGAACAAACAGTGTCTTATTTTCAACTTCTCATACAAGTAATGTTGAGCAGGCAGAGCCCCTTAAAACTGACTCCTTAACTGCTGCAAACTTTTTGACCTTCTTGAAAGATCTAGAACCAATCAGAAATAAATCATAATCAAGTGAAAAGGAGGATGAGGATATTAAAGATCCAGACCTAAAAATTCTATATAAAAACTTACTTATAATTTTTTAAATAAAAATTCAGAGACTTCAGATAGAAATTTTTTAATGAAATGTTAAATCTGAAGCTAGAATTTTATGTTGTTTGGATTATGAAATGAAAATTATTTGGTTTAGCAGGCGCATCCTGAATCCTTACCACAAGCAGTATTAGCAAGACATAGTTCTACAAGTCTTATACACAAATAACTACAATATTAGACAGAAAATATTTATTTGTCCTAATAGAAGGTCAATGCCATTTAAAACAGTTAAAGAAAGCATTTATTCCTGTTAGGAGGGATTACGAAAAATTAAAGGAAATGTCATCTGTTCCAGAGCCAAAGAAGGGGCAGAAATGTGGGGACATAACAAAACCAACCCAAGTATGTTACAGTATGCATTTAGAGACCAGCCAGAAATCCCACATGACTGGAGTGCCAGAGAAAAATAAATAAATGTAGATGATTTGTAAAAGATCATGGAGACCCCAAAATGTCATTAGGAGGAGATGGGAGTTTATTTTGAAGCCAACTGAAAACCATGGAGGGGTTTTGAAACAAGGCATAAAAACCAAACTGTCCTAGAGAGGTTAGTCTGACACTCGTGTATAAAATAGATTTTAAAATATCAGAGATAGGAAAAGCGATATAGATACTATCGTTGCATCCAGCCATGTGGGCCTAGATGTCTTATGAGATGGCAGAATCAAAGTAGATGGCCATTCCACAAACATGAAAAAGGAAGTAGAATCCAGGGAATGGATACAAAACACCTTGGTAAGGATAGACTAGAACCTGGGGTTGCATGTCAGGCAGTGAAAGACCGAGTCCAAGATGTTTTAAAGATTCATGTCTGTGTGCCAGGGAGGCTGACAAAGTTCTTAAAAAGAGAAAAATAAGGCTTGGAGAAAGAAGAAAAATAATGTTTCATTTATTTAATAAATGTTTATTAAGCACTTATTATGTGCCAGGCACTGTTCTGGGGTGATCTGAGTTATCTTTGATTTTTAAAACACTTTATGTACAAAAGACACTGTTCCCAGTCTGTGTAACCACAAAGGCAGAGCTGGAATAAGTGAGTAGGAGTCAGGTAGGAAGTAAAATATCTAATAAGTAGAGTCTTCCTGGTAAGTAGTAAGAGCTGCGTTCTAGGCAGTATTCAAGCATAAATTCAGTGATATCATCTCGGCACCCTGTGACAAGGGATTACTGCCTTAAGAGACAGGTTAGACTAACCCTTCTTCAAGTTATCTCCCAATCTTAAGAGTCTATTCTTTCTTATGATTTAGTCCTATGGGTTCTATTATTTTTTCTATGGGTTCTATTATTAACCTCTGGTTTCTCTCAATTATTAAATAAATTACCCAATCTGTCTGCCATTCAGTAAAACTCACACATTTGCATCTGTTATTCTTGAATTATTTTTGGTTAGGGCTCTTCGTCTTTATTAAAAATCTCTACCCAGTAATGTTACCTTTATAGCTAATTTAGAATGCTAACCCTGGTAGACTGGGTTATAAATATCAGAGGGGAAAAGGATTTCTTGTGCCTAATAATGTTTTTGTTTAGAAGAAGCCCTGCAATTGAGAAATGAATTATCTTGACTTCAAGACTGCGATGCAGTTTCTGTATTTTGCAGTAATTCAGAAGGGGAAAAAAATATTTCAGAGAGGTTCATTTTCATACAGCATGTTAAAGGAAGAGAATAATTATTCCCCAAACCCTGCAAAGCTTTAGATCGGAAACATTTATCTGTGCTGCAGTTAGAAAAGAAGGGAAGAGAAGAAAAGGAGAGGAAAAAGGAAACCTGTAGTGAGCTCCGCTATAAGCTATAGTTAAAGCTTTGCATTTCCTGGTGTCTTTTGAAACGTAAAATTCCACAACAAATAGCCCTGTAACGTATAACCAGTATGAAGATTCAATTGAGATTTAAGCACTTTGGTTTGCTTTTGAATCCTGCTATTTTCTGCATTTGTTTTGACTGCTCTCATCATTCAGGATTGACGCTTGGATGGGTGTGTAGGAGGAAGCAGCAGCAGCAGGCTTACAGCTTGCAGACAAAAAAAAAAAAATCTGCCTTATCTGATGGCTATTATTGAAAATGCGAGGTGTAGCCTGGGCTGGGTAATGAAGGGGAGCGAGCGAGGGGGAGCACGGAGCATGGAGCTGCATACTGATGAGTGTAGGAGTACTTGATAAAAAGAATTCTGGCTGCTGGCCGTGCATTGCTCATTGTGGAGTACTCCAACAATCACATAGAACGCAGACCAGCCTAAGCTGACAGCTTGATATGCCTTCTTCTGCTGCCTGGTTTTGGGGGCTGTATGACGTACTGGTCGGTAGTAAAGATTAATATGTAAGAAATGTGGAGCTAGGATCAAGTCATACTCCACAGCGTGCCTGGCAAACTATGTTTTACTTCTGACTTTGCTCTCTCGCTGAGAACATTAATCTGTCAAGCTGGCGGGCTCCTTTGATAGCAACTTTCCCAGGAGCATGATGTGGCAATGCCACCTCTCAGCCCAGGACTACCGCTATTACCCAGTGGACGGCTACTCCCTGCTTAAACGCTTCCCTCTTCATCCTCTTACAGGACCCAGATGCCCCGTCCAAACAGTGGGACAATGGTTGGAAAGCATTGGGCTACCTCAGTACGAGAACCACCTGATGGCTAATGGATTTGACAATGTACAGTTTATGGTAAGATGCTCTCTGTGTCCACGGAGCTGCCTTTTGTCTGTCTTTGCTTCTTATGTGTCTTACACGGCTCAGAGGCAGCCTGATTTGCACCAAAACCGGTCAATTTATATATGTAACTGCATCAGAAAATCGGATGCCCTTAGGATGGAACTTACTGTGTGCATATAGACACTTGCTGAAAAATGAGATCTATAGGCATCCATATACATATGTATTATGTGAATGAACCGGTGAGAGTACTATTTATAGGCAGTGAAGGAAGATTAACATTTATATTCTCCCTGTCATTCTTTGTGTGATTTTTATAAATTTGTCATCTCAGAATACCCAGTTAGATTATAGTACTCTTCAGTTAATTCTAGATTCCTAAAACATCTTTCATTTGAGCATCAGCATTTAGTGATTAATTAGACAATTTGTTATGTTTACGGTGTGAGGATTATTTTTTTTTTCCTGATAATTGTTCGATAAGCAGTTTAAATTATGTGGAAGACCTTTAGTTTGTTAGCAAACTGCTTCAGATGGTCAATTATGGAGAACATTCACTTACTTACACATGCTGATTGAAGAGCACTGAAGTGTTATTTATTACTTCAGATAAAAGAAACAAACGTTTCCATCAACTACCTGTCAGTATTTAGAAAGGGAGGCTGATGGACTAAGTACATTCATGTACTTCCGAATACTGGTCTGCATGCAGTCTAAACCCGGTGTGTGCAAACTTCTCCCTGTGATGAATATAGGTGAGGAAGGAGGGTGGGGAGATGTGCAGACCCATAATACAGCTTTCTAATCATTCACATACCTCCCTCTGTGCTCATCAGTTTCCCTTGTTAAGCTACGTCACAGTCCTTATTACCTTTCCTTGCTTTTAAGTTCTCATCACACATATTACTGATCCCTAAATTTAGAGAGAGCTGCATAATATAAGCATGTAACACACAAATGGCTTGCAGAAAATAATTAATAGCTATTTTTAAATAAAATGCTGGGGCAGACACGTGAAGCTTATTAATGCTAGAATAGATAACAAAATATGAGAGCTACTTAGGTTTTTGTTTTTTTTTTTTTAATTTCCATTTAAAATTATTTTTCTCCAAGCTTGACTTGACTGTTACGGATTTAAAAATTAGTCAAATTGTTAAACTTCTGCCTCTTTTCCTAAAAAGTGTATGCTCCATGAGCTTTTGAAAAAAGCTACATAGATGTAGTAAGACATATGAGCCCTAAGTAACCGTATACATAGAACTCTTTACGGATATGTTTTTTTAATAATGGGATATGCAGTTACTGTTATCTTTCTCCTGTTGAAGAGAACTGTCACTGATTAGACAGATAAGATATCGTGGGTATTGAAATAGGAAAAAAGTGAAATTTCTTCAGTTGCTATGACAGTGTTAGGACACTGAACAGATTTAGGACAGACTTAGGACTCTAAACAGAGAACACTAAGAATTCGGGGAACTATCAAACAGAATGAAAATCTTTTCATGGCTATTTATATTTACTGCACATCTTGATGTCTTTATTCTTTCCCTCTGTCTCTGCCTGAGATAAGACTTTCTCATTCTCACTCCTCAAACCCTTGTCCAAATTTATTCTGGTCCCATGAGAAGCTAGGTAGTTCTTTGGATTCTCTAGACTATTTGGCTACTTCCAAATATTTTAATTCAACATAATTTTCCCCTGAATGTTGGACACATTTGAGCAAATATAACCACTTTTTGAAAGCCAGAAACTGAAAGGTTAATCAAACAGTTTTAAAATAAGCATCTCGAGATCGTTAAACAACATTCAAGGATGAATTATGTATAAGTACTCCAAAATGTATCTGGGAGGCAAAAATCCTGGGTATATGTGACGAAACCGAGGTCTGAGCTTCTCCATAGATTATTGTCTTTACTTTTATAGTTCTAAGTTTTATGTATGATTTTCCAGAAAATGAGAAAACAAAGTTAATTCAGATGAGTCAATCAAATACTTTCTTCATGAGACAAAATTAATTAAAAAAGAAACAAACTTTGAATCATCATTCAGAGGAGTTAATTATGAAAATTGAGCAAACCATAAAATAGCGTCATTAATTATTGCTTTATATGCTTCTCTACACTATTTATTTGCTACTAGTATCATAAAAATTAGTTTCTACCTTTATAAAAATTATTTATTGATTTCCATAATCTGATTTATTTAATTATGAATTTCGTTAAAGTACACTAATATGATCAGCCCACTTTAAGAAACAGATTTTATTAATGGGATGAAAAATCTTTTAGACCTACTTAGTCTCCACTCGGTATCATATTCTAGCTTTTATTTTTCTTGAAGCACATTCTGACCTGCATTTATTCATCCTGTTGCCTAAGCAACAAGCACCACACTCCCATTAACTGTGATGTAGTGCAGGTCTTATTAGCTTTTTAGAACAAGACAGTAGAGACATCAAAAGGATATAATTAATGTTGCTTGAAACTTCATTTTACATCCATGCATAGATATACTTTATTTAGGAAACATTCTCAAGAGTTAATTTTTGATTTAATCAATATTCCACTAATGAATGTTTTAAAGGATCCATATAAGTGACTTTCAAAGTATTTATTGGAAGCTTTAAAAAATTTTTTACTAACTCTGTTCTACATATTCTCACACATAAATACAATATATGGATGATTTATCCACAGCGCTGTGATTAACTTTAATAAAGATTTCTTACATCAGTTCTTAGAGAGATTAGAAAAGTAAGACCTTCATTTATTTTTTTGTTTATCTATCAATTATTGCTTCCCCTTTAGGCTCTTAATATTTATCCTTGATTTTACTGCTGTGTGAATTTTTTTTTCAGTATCTGAAAATCAGAATTCCAAATGTATTCTTTATGTACCTGGTCTTGGTTTGCTGATATTTGTATACACTCTTCTGACTTTCCTGTACCCTTAAATATATATAATAAATGGAAATTGATAAAATATAAGGAATAACTACAAAACTACATCAGGTCACCTAAGACTTTGGGAGAATTAGATTTATGTTGCAATCCAAGTCTCCTTCAACACAGAATTCTTCATCTGAAGACTTATCCAAGCCCTGCTTACCTGTTCATCCCCCCCCCCCCCCCGAAGTAATATATGGCCAGCCTCCTCCTAGTGAGGCATGGGCTACTCACTAGCCTCTGGGGATGCTGCCAGGTCCTAAAATATGTCTATGTTTCAACATGACTTTTTTTTTTTTTTTAACCAAGGAGTTTAGATATGAAGTGTTTAGTATACTAAACCCACGTGCTTCTTTATTTCCTTATTATATATGTTTCTACCATCATCTCTTTTTTCCAAGTCTGATGACTGCTTCCTAAATTTTAAGTCTCAAACTATCTATTCTTCTCTTGATGACTGCTCATTTGTACTCTCCTCTCCCCATCCTGGACAGCTATTTCCTTTCCTTTCCCTCTCTCTCTCTCTCTCTCTCTTTTTTTTTTTTAAATCCTCAGATGTCTGACTCAATTCCTGCCTTGTTTATGTAGCTTTCCGTAATGACTCTAGTCCTCTGGAGACTCTCTTTTCTCTGCATTCATGTAGTGGTTGTATTCGGTATGAAAAATCACATTTGGCATGCCATTATTCACTCTCTAGAATTAGAAGTTAAGTTTTTGCTCGTATGTATCTTGTCTCTCCCACTAGACTAGAAACTCTTCAAGTCCACATTGTGTATTCAATTCTCTGGTCTTTCTCACAACTCCTAGCATAAATCTGTGTACATAGACATCACCCCATAACAACTGGGTGCACAGTAGACTGTTGCAGGTGGATCTCCAACCTCGTTTTTATTTTATTTTTTTTAGAGATTTTATTTATTTATTTATTTGGCAGACAGAGATCCCAAGTAGGCAGAGGGGCAGGCAGAGAGAGAGGGGGGGAAGCAGGCTCCCCACTGAGCAGAGAGTCCCATGTGGGGCTCTATCCCAGGACCCTGAGATCATGACCTGAGCCAAAGGCAGAGGCTTAACCCACTGAGCCACCCAGGTGCCCCATCCAACCTCATTTTTAAATTGGAAGCCTTGTTTTGCCCATGGAACCTGGAACATTAGTACCCTTCACTCATTCATGCAGCAAACTATCCTTAAACATTTCATATGTGCTAGAAACTGTTAATTACTGAGAATGTAACAGTGAACAATACCTGGTTCTTGACCTCTAACAGGTTACAGTGTTGCTCTTAGGTCTATCAGGTTATTTGCATGCACATTAGGCACTCATGCCTTCATGAGCTCACACACACAGGTACACACATACATTCTATCACAGGGATCTTGCCCCTCATCCTTTTATATAATCACCACCCCTCAGCATATTACTTACTAACAATTGTTCTTTTCAGCAACAAATTCAGTACCAATGGAAGAGATAAAATCTATCATAGCAGGGAGTAAAGAAATGTAAAGATACTGATAACAACAAAACACTGACAGTGTTATGGTAAATTTATGGTCCAAAAACTGAATTAAGAAGTTTTTATTATCGGAGGAGGACTGACTCATAGCCTCGCCCAGGATAACTAGCTGACAGTTATATTTGTAAACTCTAATCAAAAGGGGGGAAGAATGAAATTATGCCAACTCATTTTTTTTTTTTTTTTTTTTAGCATTTCCTGTGTTTCTAGCAGTTGCCATCTAGCTTGGCTTAGGATGCTTTGACCAATATTAAGATGCCCAAAATGCAGCCTTTACAGAGTAAAAAAATAAAGTTATTCCAGGAGCCCTATTTGATTTGGCATTTTGTACACTTGGATGGGTAGCATTCATAAAGAACTTGTTGAAGGTCAGAGTGATACTGAAGAGTGGAGCCACAGAGCTCTTGAAAGTCTTCCATTTGAACAAAAGATTTAAGGAAGATTGATCTTATAAGTATTTAGTTGAAAATTTCTTTTCCATTTTTGTGGTGCATTTTACATGCAAATGTACTTACGTTTCTTTTCCTCTTTTATATAACTTTTCTGTAATAAGAGCACAATTTACAGTTGACCTGATAAAATGACCTTTTAAGTGTCTTAGCAACATATCATGACCCAAGAAAGAAGTTAAACTTGTGAAGCAGGAAAATAAATTGTCCCTAAAGGGTAAGCCTAATAACCTCTGAGATGATTTCTTATTTCAAAATGACTTGAGAAAATTTTATAAAGTTACTGAGATTTAAAGGTCCAAGAGAAAAAATACCTGCCACATTCCCCACACCATCCTGTTCCTGAAACACTCTAGGCCCTGAAGTGGGTGGCTTTATAATGAATGTGCTGCTGTCATTTTACAAACTCAGTCCAGTCATTACACATGCACTTCTGCAACAACAATGATAAAAAAATATATATTTCAACTATAGGCATTTAAAATCTGTTGGCATCCAAAAGTCAACGCCAGGAGGGAGTCATTCTTTATCTGGTAAACAGCTTAATTACAAATGTAATAGGCAACAGCCTCACAGTAGTGTGAGACAGAACTCAAGTAAGACTTCTCATTTCCACTGTCTTCCTTCTCTATGATTTGGTTTACTCATCTGTAAAATCAATCTAATGAGGGATCTAGGAGAAATGTTCTTTGGACTTGTTATTTAATATTTTGAGCTCTTTCAAGTTGCAGGGTGCAATATTGGTGCTGGCAGAGCTGTTAATTGTTCTTGTAGACCTCATTAGCCTTGGAAGGACACTGATTGCTTGTGCAGCGCAAAGTCAGAAATGAGGGCATGTTCAGGGATGACCATCTCAGAAGAATAGCTTTCAGAAAAAACATTAGCTGCAGTTTTAATCTGGTGATAGTGAAGAGGCCTTTTCTTCCATCTGGAAGTTACTCCAGTTACATTTTTAAGCATTAAAATAAGCTGCCCCATTTTCTAATAATGCAGTACTACAACTTCCATTACTAACTCATGCTCACATGAATTGGCCTTTAATTTAGTCATCCAGCATATTTGCATAACTTCATCTCCAGTATTGCTTTAAATGACCAGATATTTGGGAAGAGGAATTTGCTTCATGAATCAGAAAACTTATTCATACTGCTGAATTATGGACTAATTTTAAGAAATCCAGCCACGATTGGGGTGCCTGGGTGGCTCAGTGGGTTGGACCTCTGCCTTCGGCTCAGGTCACAATCTCGGGGTCCTGGGATTGAGTCCCACATCTGGCTTTCTGCTCAGCGGGGCATTTGCTTCCCCCTCTCTCTCTGCCTGCCTCTCTGCCTACTTGTGATCTCTCTCTCTCTGTCAAATAAATAAATATTTTTTTTAAAAAGTTAAAAAAAAAAAAAAAGAAATCCAGCCATGATCAAATTTGTTGCTTCTTTTAAAAGACAGATCTCTCAATGACCTCCATTTTCTCACTTCTAGTCACCTCCTTAACCCCTACGATTCTGTCTGCTTCCCGGCTCTTCTGCTAAAATTGTTCTCTTTGAAATCAGCTGTGACCTGCTTCTTGCCAAACCCCAGCCCCCTTTCTTCTCACTTCGTTTCTCTTGCCCTCTTTACAATGTCTCATTTTCAGCCCTCACTCCTTATTGATTTTCACACCCCTATTGATATTTATTGGGGTTC
Organism: Martes martes; assembly: GCF_963455335.1. NCBI lineage: Eukaryota > Metazoa > Chordata > Mammalia > Carnivora > Mustelidae > Martes > Martes martes. The sequence goes on from NC_137895.1 coordinate 22,157,394, forward strand.
TGTGACATTACACTGTCCTTTCCAATCATCCTGTTCTCTGATTCTCCTCCTCCCGCTAAATGTGCGTGGTGCTCTACCCGTCCATCCATTAGGGAGATTGTTAGTTCTCATGGATCCGTAGCTGTCCTACTCAACCTCTTTTGACCTGGCTTCCACTGCAGCCCAACTACTCAATAAACATTTCCGTATACGTTTTGGCATGCAAAGCATTTAGCAAAGACTTGGCATAGAACAAATGCCCAAAAATGTTAAGTATTACCACAGCTAGAGTGTTCTTTCTAAAGCACATGTTTGCCTTAGCACTACTCTGCTTAAAATATTGCAGTGATTCTCAATTACCTGTGGAAGATTATGTTTCCAAAATCCTTAATATGGCTTTCGTATTCGGGATCCTTTCTGACCTTCCCAGCCCCAATTTATTTTTCAGCCTCTTCTGTTACCATTTTCTGTCTTCACAGTTCTAGAGAACTGTGTATTTATCTTTCATTGCCTGGCCTTTTGCACATGCTGCTCTCTGCCAAGAATGACCTTCCTTCCCCCTCTTAACTCCTCTTTATCCTTTAGTTCTTAGTCTAGTTGTCACTTCTTTTAGCTGCCTCTTCTTCCCCTGCCCTCCAAGTATGGGTCAAGAACCCTTCTTCTGGAGTTCCCTATCTTACTACTGATTTTACTGTGTCATATTACTTATTTACTTGCCCACCTACTCCCATCACTTCTCCCACACCCAAATAGTAGAACAAGGGTCAGTAAATTTGTTCTCTCAAGGGCCAGATAGTAAATATTATTAAGCCTTGAAAGTGGTCTCTGTTGCAACTATTCAACATGCTGTTGTAGTATGACAGTGGCCATAGGCAATATGTAAATAACATACGTGGTTGTGTTCCGATAAAACTTTATTTACAAAAGCAAGCAGATTTGGTGAAAGAGCCATTGTTTGCTGCCCACACACTGGATAATTTTTAACTCTTTGAGAGTTAGAAATATGTTTTGACCCTCTATATCTCCAAGGACAACTCATGGCTTACACATGTAGACACAGTAAATGTTTGATGAAAGGAGGAAGGAAAAGGGCAAATAAGGATGAAGGAAAGGAAGAAAAGAGAGAAGGAAAGAGAAGGGAGTGAAGGAATCTGGCAGGTGGCTACAGCAAGGTTACCGAAGGCCTTTTCGGTTTAAAGAGAACCTGGTCAATAGCTGAGGATATTCAGAGCAAGAGGCAGCCTTCAGGAGTCTCATAAGAGCTGGAGAGGGTGTTTTTGCTGGAGCCAATCAGATGGGAGTATATTTTCAGCAAGAGCACTGCGCAGGCATAGGAACTAGAAAAACACAGCTGCAAAGGGAGCCTGTTTTTCACTCTCTTTGGAATTCCTTTTTCTTCCTTCTCCACCTAATTGTGCAGCACTGTTCATGATTCAGCTTAAGCATCACTTCCTCGAGGAAGTATTTCCTTATACCACCCTGGCATCTGGCAGGTGTAATCACTTTGTCTCTGTGCACCCCTGGAACCCGACCCTTAACCCTGTGCTAATCTCTGTTATATTGCATTACAATTATATGTTCAGATGTCTGTCTCCTGCCCTAGAAAGTGAGTTCCTTTAGAAGCAGAGATCGGGTCTTACTTATCTCTGTATTCCTAAAGCTTAGTGCAGTGCCTGACACATAGTAGTTTCTGATAAACACTGATTGGATGGATTTAAAATTCAATTCAGTTTCATATAAAGTATCCCAAATAATCCTCACCGTATCGCTGTTAGTATTAGTATCCCTATATTTATAAATGAAGAGAATTATTATTATATTATTATTATATATTCATAAATGAAACTCAACAAGGTTTTAAAAAATTGCCTAGCACCACCTGGATTTCAAAACCAAACCTCTTTGATCAAAGGTCCCTGCTCAACTCACTACAACCACATTATTTCATCCTTCCTCCCACCACTCACTCAGCAAATGCTTAGAGAGCCCCTGTTAAATTGCAGACATTGACTAGGACGCTGGCACTTCCTCTGAAGCACTCCCAGTTTGTCATACTTCTGGTCCTTTGAGCAACTTCTTTATCCTACTTCTAATTTTCTACCTCATCCCCACTACTTCTCAAGAGGGCCTCTGCTCTAATCACACTGGCACACTCACTGCCAAATATATACCTTTCCTTTTTTCATAATTCCCCTCCTACCTAACCTAGTTTGTTTATTCCAAACTGCCTATTCAAGAAAGACCCATTCCTCTAGCCACTCCCCACCCATCTCCTCTGTGGAGCTGCCTTCTACTGGTCTGGACCCTGCTCACCTCTCCAGGTTCATCTTTCACCCCTCTTACGCTCTGGCCATGTTGAATTATTATAGTTCTACAACCATGCCATGCTTAATCACAAATCCATGTCTTTGCACACCCTATGTCTTGTACACACTGTTCTCTGCCCAGAACATTCCCTTCCTGCACTCATCCTTAGCCTGGGTAACTCTTACTTCAAAAATCCCAGCTCAGAGGTTCCTTGTTGGGGGAGCCTTTTACAAATTCTGTTGTGGTATTACTCAACTGTCCTTCACTGGTCTCCCATGGCGCCCTATACACACCTTTACTGGAGTAGTCTTATCACACAAGGCTGAATTATCTGCTTCTCTACTTTACTCCTTCCCCTGAGAAAAAGAACAGTGTTTTGTTCAGTACTATTTTCCTAGCATATAATAGGTCCTTGTATTCTTTGCTAGGACTGCCATAACAAAGGGCCACAAACTGTGTGGTGCAAGCAACAGAAATTTATTGTCATAGTTCTGGAGGCCAGAAGTCCAAGATCAAGGAGTTGGCAAGACTGGTTCCTCTGAGGGTTGTGAGGGGACGATCTGTTCTAGGCCTTCACGTGCCCATAGTCTTCTCCTTGTATTTTCACATCATTTTCTCTGTGTGTGTGTGTCTGTGTCCAAATTTCCTCTTCTTATAAGGACCCCAGTCATCTTGGATTAGAGCCCACCCTAATGACCTAATTTTTAACTCGATTACCTCTGTAAAGACCTTTTCCCCAAATAAAGGCACCATTCTGAGGTACTGGGGGTTAGGACTTCAACATATGAATTTAGGAGGAATACAGTTCAGCCCATAGCAGTCCTTAATAAATGTGTGTACAAGAGTATCCTTTATTATCCCTCTTGTTGCTAAGCACAGTCCATAATGGTCACACACACTAAATATTTGATTAATTGAATTAAACTCAATCTACTTGAGGTTTACATGAGATTTAAAATGTTGAAAGAATCTGATGTTATTCTTTCATCAATGATAAATGCAGTCTCCCTGATAGCTTCCAGTTTCGCACGCGTGGGTAATTGTATACAAGGTCGTGATGCTGGTTAGTATGAGAAGCAGCAAGGCCAGAACTGAGAACTTCCTACCTCTCTAGCCTTACGGTCTTTCCATTTTACTTTTCAGCTCTGCTGGCCCCTCAATAAATCACATTTACAGGAAATATTCATTTGTTTGCCATCCTTATGTTTGATAACTATTTGGTAGCAGAGCCCAATATAACCAATTTAATAAAATAACTACTGTTTAATAAAAACTTGTTATATATATTTTTACATACATTATATTTACCTCTCCCACAAATGTTATGAAGTATGTATTACTATTCCAGTTTTACCAATTACAAAACTTAGAGAGAGACCATGTATCTTGCCCAACACACTCAAGCTTCAAGCCAAGGTCAATCTGAGTCCAAAGGGAAAAAAATTTTCAGTAAGATTTGCTCAGGCAACATAACAGAGGTGAGAAAGGTATGGGCTCTGAACAAACAAAGTAGCATAAGCATTCCTTGTTCTTTGAGGGATGATTCAGAGTACCAAGAAGAGTTATGAGAGAGAAGAAAAACCTTGCCTCATGCAGAGATTAGGAAGTCCATACTTAAGAAACTTCCCACTATACACACTGTTATAAAAAAACACACACCTCCAAGTCAAGTGTGTCCTCAGACTATGAGACCATCAAGTGGAAGTCATTCCATGCATACAGGAGACACCACATTGAATAGGAGTAGTTTTCATGGGAGACATGATTTGCCCTTCCATATAATCTTTTCTAAAGTGTAATGAGTTGTCATTATGAATTGCTATGTATTATTATCCTCCAGAAAACTCAAGCTTAAAGAGACACAGAAATAATACCTTCCAGGTCATTGCATACCTTTTTCTGACTTCATCCCAGACTTTCTAATCTAAGAATGTACCATGCATATCATAGACATTGGAAACTATCCATTCATTTAAAAGCATATGATGTAAGAGGGTTTGAGAAACAAGAGCCCCTATGACTCTACTTAGATGTTATAGAGGCATATTAGGAGAAAAGAAAAATACAATGAATAATTAACAAAGGCCTCTGAATATCAGGTCATTGATTTCTGCCCCTTGAGTCCACAGAATTAAATTTCATATTGTTAAACTTTTACCTTCTGTCAGACTGAGCAAGGATGATTAGGATTCATATCCAAAGCATTGTGGAACATCTTGCGTTTATAAGCCAATGTCTGTTTAAATGGTTGGCAAGAAGAATTGGGTTTCTCCTTCCAGAGTTTTGAAGGAGCTCTGGTAATAACAGGCCTAGAATCTAGAGTATCTCAATTTTGTTTGACAAGAGTTATATTTTACACTCTTTCATCAGGAAGGAATAATCCTGTAAAGAAGAGCTGGGAACTTAGTATTCATCAGGCCTATAACTATGTAACCCATCCAGTTATCTGCTAGCTCAGAACAAGTGAACAGAAAATACAGGCTGGTCAACATCTACTCTAGAAATCCCCCACTCCTTTAAAAAAGGGGGGGGGGGAGCAAGCAGAAGATCATTCATATCAATCATTTAAAAACGCAATCATTCAATCATCCAATCAATTAAGAACTGCTGGATAAATAATAATGAGATTCCTTTGGGGGGGTAATGGAATGGAGGGTATGTTATGCAGTCAAAAAACATAATCCACTTACTTCCTGATAATTAATTATGATGTGCTATAAATGAAAATACCATATTAAATTCCTATTGCACTTTATAGTATTTAAACTATTATGCATATATTATCTCAATCCAGGAGACTAAATAAATTCTCTCCTAGTTCTAGCATAAATGGTGTAACATTGGGTAAGCCTTCTTTTCTACAATCTCTGAACAAGCTCAGATATAACTTAATTTTTTTCAAAACCCTCCCTTAATCCTATGTCTATTCTGGATTCTCTTCTTGCCTTCACAACAAAGCTTCTCCAAAGAAATGCCTACACTCACTGGCTTGCTCTTCAAATCAATACACTCAGGCCTTGATACAATGAACCTTTTTCAACATCCTAAAATTATTTATAAATGGTGACTAATGAGCTCTTAATTCTCCAAGCACACTCGATTATTTCCAATCCTTACTTGCTCCATCTTTCTGTGGTCTTTGTTTCTGTTGACCACTTGCTTCCTCCTTGTCTTCTGTATCCATGGCATCTCTAGCCCTAATAACTACCCTTCTCTGGCTCCTCTGTGGACTTCCCTGCCTCTTGCTGTCCCCTAGGGTTTAGCCCTTTCTATCTCTTCTCTCTCATTCCACACATTCACCTTAGGTGACCTCACTTATCCTCAACAAAGGTAAAAAAAAAAAAAAATCTACTTCTATATCGTATCGACACCTCAAATTCAAAGTGTCTAAAAGAGGAAATATCTTTCCACAAAACTTTTCCCATGAGAAAGTGATCAATTGAATAGAATGGTGATGAGAGATGAAGTGAAGTGAGACCAGAGAAAGAGCCACCAATCTGGCAGCATAGAGGTCACTGGAAAACTTGACAAGTGGACATTCATTGGAGTAAGGGGTACAGAAGCCATAATGCATTGGGTGGTAGTAGTAGAGTGGATAACTATTGAAGGAAGTTTTGCTGAGAGTGGGAATACAGAAATAAGCAAGTAGCTAAGGATGATTTGGAGGTCAAAGGAAGATTTTTTTTTTTAAACAGAAAAGATTGGAGTCATGTTTGGCTACTGAAAGGAATGATCAGATAGAAATGGAAATACTATATTGGAGAAGAAAGAAGGATTGAATGAATGAATAAAGGTGAGAGGAGTTGGAATCCAGAGATAAGTAGAGGAATTGTCTCTGATGGGATGTTCCTATTGTAATAGTAAAGAAGATAGAGGATGGATACTATAATGATTTTTATAGAGAGTGATGAGAATATGAAGGTATATTGCTCTAGTGGTTTCTATTTTCAAATGAATTATGAGACAAGAATGTAGAAGATTTAAAGATAGAGGGGGTATAGAGTCATTTCCAAAAGTGGGCAAGAGAATTTACTGGGAAAATTGAATAGAACTACAGGAACATGTCAAGGATTTACTTGAGATTTTTAATCATTTTGCTTCGTAGGAATTGTAAAGACTACTGCACTTTAAGATACAGGATTGATTTCATGGTCTGGCTTCTTCTAGTTGTGTGAGATCATGGGCTGGTCACTTAACCTCCGTGAGCATCAGTTTCCCAAGTGCAAATATGAGCTAGTACTACCTAGTTCACAAGGTCGTGGTGAGAAGCAGATTAAGACTAGCTATGTGCTTTCAGTAGGCAATGAATCATGATGGTGACAAGAGTGCTGGTCCATTTAGCTGGCAAGCCACTTTGGAATTACTGACAGCACAATGACACACAGAAACTGCCATAAAGCTTCTTTGCTCTTGCCTTCATAATACACTGGATACAAGGGAAACACTTACATGAATTATGCTAGAAACACCAAAGTACTTATAACACACCTGTCTCATGACCTTATATCAAATAACTCTGAAGGATGTTAGAAATTTATGTCACCTTAATTTACTCTTAACTCACCACAGACCTTGATTAATCGACTGTACATACACTCAAAGAACTGAGCCTTTCAGGCTTAGAGGTCAAGCAGTAGAGCCTGCTGTTGGCAGAGTACTGTGGGACTTCCAGAGAACTAGATTGCATTTAGCCCTTTCCCTAAGAAACATACTTAAGGACACCCAACTGCTCACACCAATAAGATGCTCCCTTAATTAAGGTTGACCAAATTGTGATAATTAACTTTTAAGAATATATTTAAATATTCAAGGGTCTAGTAGATTTGTCCAGTATCCCTAACCTAAACTTGCATCCAGACTATAAAGTAAATGAACAAATACTATGTAGTATATTAACAAACACAGATTATGAAGACTATAGCATTTTAAAATATAAATCTGTGTGTTTTAAACCTGCATCTTTTATCCTTTAATATGTGTTAACAATCTAAAGTGGAAAGTAAGTAAGCATTTATGAGGGGGCACCTAGGAAAATCTTTTTTAATGGATTTCCTGAGAGACTTATCCATTCATTCCTAAGGAAATACCTATTGTATACCTACGGTACTCATCAAACTGTGCCAATTGTGGTGGAGACTACAACAAGGCATAATACAGGCTCCTGTTAAAGATCCTACAGTCTACTCAGGGAGCTGACACTGGCATAAGTATGCTAAATAACTGTACACACTCAAATAGCCATAAAGGACAACAGCGTAAGTGTTTTCACAGTATAGAACATAACCATGGGAGAAATAAATGTTAGAATCTATGAATTTCTATGAGTCCTGAAAATGAGGAGATATCCGTGAGCCAGAGTGGTCAGGGAAGCTCTCTGAAAGAAATGGGCTTGGATAGGATTTATGTAAACAGAGAAGAATAGGGCCAATGATACAAGACTGAATGAAACCATAAACAAAGGCGGTGAGATTGCAAAATGCATGTAGTGTTTGAACAAAAGAAATACTGATCTGGCACAATCCTAGGGATCATGAAATGCCCCTGTGGATGAAAATGCTACCTACCTGTGAAATCATGGTTCAGATGCTACTCATGCACCATATGGAAAGACAGCGTAATGATCCGTCCTATCTGTGCCCAGATAGGCTCACCCAGATGGCAGCACACACGAGCACATCACACATACAGACAGCAAAGAAGGATGAGCAGAGAAACATCTGTCTGACCAATCGGCCTTCTATTTCCAGGTAATCATGAAGAAAATTGATTTTACTTGAGTTACACTAACTCTTTCTCCAAACAAGCCCATCTTCTGAGGGCTAGTAGGCTCTCAAAGCCAGCAAGAAATCTATGTTCACTAGTTTCATACCATCAGGAATACCCTCCTATCCTCCAAAACTTAATTTATTCACCTGTTAGATCCTTTGCTTCTTCAAAGGTATTCCCTTCTTTATGTTTCCAATAACCAAAGAAGTCGTCCTCACTTTCACTTTGGAACCATGGCCACTGCCAAAACACCTACCAACCTCCTCATCTCTGAAACCCAGGTTGTTTGATTTCAGTTCCAGTAATTCAAATGAAGAAGTATTTGCTTAGCCGTCACTTTCACGTGCCAGACCTTATGCTGGAGCTTCTAAACACATCATAATAACGATGATAATAATAAAGATAATAATTATAAATGGTTATATAATGCTAATATTCTAGGCACTGTTCTAAGTATTTTACAAATATTAACTATTTTAATTCTTTTGGAATGAGTAATATACCCAGACTCTCCACTCTTGAAGCTTACAGTCTACTGCAGAAACATGAAAACAGACAGATTACTTCTGCACAATAACTGATTGGAACTATAATTCAGAATAGAGTGGAAGCATCAAATTGAGTGGCTCAGACAAGACTCCACAGAAGGAGTCAGATTTACACTAACTCTTGATGGATTGGGAAAATTCACAGCCTGACGAAGGCTGAGTGATGGAGTAGCTTCTCAGGTAAATGAAACAGCAGGTAATTAGCTTGGAGGCACATAAGGGGACATCCAGTGGTTTGGGTCCAGTTGGGATGCAGGAGGCAAAAACAAAAAGAGGTGATACATAAAACCAGGGAGGTCGACATGGGCCAGATCAGGGAGAGTTCATTTTTATTCCAGTCCAGCTTGGATCTCCAGGGCCCTGCCTATGTAACCAAAAATATGTTTATTTATTTCTATCTTTTGATATGTATGAATCTCTGCTTTTCTGCTCTTCTCTGCACCCTCAGGTCCTTTTAGTTTGATGTGCCTTGAGAAAAGGTCACTGCAGGGTCTTCTCTTCCCTTGTCACCCCCACAGAACCTCCCAGTGAGCACTCAACATCAGTTGACTGACTGACTAATCATCAGCCTATAGTTGTAGGTGATTATCTGTGCTGCCTGGCATGGCCGGGTCCTGAGATAGTAATTACATTGGCATCAGTGGCAACTTCTGGTGTCAGAGATCCTGTTAGAAATCATTTTATTGATACTAATTCAGAAGATTGTTCGACAGCTCAGGGAAAAACAGTGCACATTAAAAAGCTGTAATCAGAGCTTACCATTTCAATAGCAGTTTTCAGAGCCAAAGTCTAGATGTAGAAAATGAAGGCTCCTCGGCTTCCTGTTACCCCACAACTGAGACAATGACAGTACTAAATAGGGTCGTCCTTGTGTCCTCGAGAGCACTCTTGGAAATGAGAAAGGAAGAGATTTGGCAAAGGGATGAGTGGATGCCTGTGACTGGTTAATTATTTGATTTACCACCTCATCCTCTTCCAGGAAGGTGGCTTACACTAGACACAAGAACAATTTAAACAACTCCATTGTAGCAAGGAAACTTGGACAGATGGATTAACAGAAAAAGACATACTTTTAAACATTTTTTGAATATAGATACGTAGATGATAGACAGATAGATAGATAGATGACATCAAAACAAATGTACAAATAAAACTTAAATGCAAACAATGTCCTATATCTTCTCCCCACTCCTAACCTCACTTTCCAGAAATAAATACCTTAAACATTTCTATGCTTAATGGCTCTGGAAATTATCTCCATATGAGATGCATATATCCTTAGTTCTCACTCTAGACATCATTTACTGACAGAATAAATAACATGGGAGGTAAGGATTTAGTTCATTTATACTGTCATTTTTTCTCTTTCCTACCTGCTTCTATCCCCAGTAGAGTTGCGGATTGAATCTTGGCCCACAAATTCAGGTGCTATGAAATATCACTTTGTAATGTATTAAATTAATTTAGTTTTGTCTTCATGCTAGAGCTAGTATAAAATTCCACCACCATCAGTATTGGTTTCTGATGTCTTCCCATCATACTAAAGACCCGAGTGTTGCCAGGCAAGTAGAGAAACTGACTTGTGGTGGTCCCTGCAGAAGTCTTCATTGTCCAAGCTTGCACTGGTATATGAAGTACAGTGTTTCTCTGCCTCCATGCCCCTCGTGGGTTATGGGAATATATATCAGGGATGAAAACCCCATCCCTAGGCTCCTGCTCCCACCCTTATGAGTGTGGGCATCAATGATCATGGCCACACACCATTCACACAATGAATGAAACATGAGAATTATCCTAGAACTCACCTTTTATTTCTTTTTAATATTTGTTTTATTTTCCCTATCATTTCTGATTACTTTTTCTCTCTCTTTCATTTCTGTCTTTATTTGTCCTTAGGTTTTTACATTCTCCATCATACTATGTATTTTTCTGACCTACTTTTTCTTAGGGACCCCATTTCCCAGTCTTCCTGTCCCAAGCTGCACTTATTTTCTGGGACTGCCTCATAGTCATCATTCTGGAACTCTCTTTATTGCACTCTTGAACTGAATCCATTGTTTCTTGGATGTTTTCTTCTCTCTTGGTTTGATTTTTCTCACACTCCTAAAGCATACACTCACACAACTTTAAAAAAGAAATAGCTGAAAAATACATGACAGGTGACTTTCTAAGCCTTGTGATTCTAAAAATGCCTGTATTCTGCCCCCATGTTTGATTAATATTGTAGTTTAGTGTGTAATTCCAGGTTGCATCTAATTTTTCTCAGAGCTTAGAAGACATTGCTCCTTTGTCTTGTTGCCTTTGATGTGGTTGTGAGAAAGTCTGACATTGATTCCTTGATAGGTGACCTTTTTCCCTCTCAGAAGTTTTTAGGATCTTCTCTTTATCCTTGGTATCCTCATGTGTCACCAACTTGTGACTAAGTGGGTGTCTTCTTCATCCTGTTTCACACTTGTTAGGCACTTTAAATATAAAAATAACATTCTGGGAAATTCTCTTCTATTACTTCATTGGTCATTTCTCTCCTTTCATTTTCTCTATTGCCTTTTTGCAGACATTTACTAGCCAGATATTAGACCCGGTCAGTTGTTCCCAAGGGTCACTTATCCATTCTCTAACATTTACTATCTCTTTCTATTTTATCTTATACTCTAAGATATTGAGTTCAATCTCTAAATTGATTTTTTTCCTAAATTTTCTAAACTAATTTTTTCTAAATTTTTAACTTTGGCAATAAAACATTTAATTTCCCAAAGCCCTGTCTTCTTCTCCATTTCTTTCTCATGGCCTTTTCTTTTTCCTTACATGTAACATTGCTTTGAATCTGTCTGGGGATACCAGGTAGAGGATGGTCATTTTTATTTTGAAATTCTCTCCTTTGAATTATCTGTAGAGTTAGTCTTTCTGTTGTGCTTTGTTTTTGGCTTAATCTTTCTTTCCTTTCCACAGGCTCTCTCTCAATGACTGGTAGCTTGTGGTTTTCTGTCCATATTTCAGGGAGAAGCAGTGGAAGAGCTCACTGGAAACTCTGTGCACATAGGCACTTTTTTTTTTTTTTTTAAACTTCCAGGCCTCACTTTGTAGTGAGCAGAGTGCCCCTGTTAATGATCAGGGTGTCCCAAATACCACCATACTAACTGCTCTTGTTCTCCGAAGAACGATTTTTTCAGATATCTTTAGAGAATAAGTATCTATTTTCCTCTTGGCCTGAGGAAAGAGAGAAATGCCAAGTGGGGGAAGGGGTGGGCAATGAGTATTGGGGGCAAGGGGACAACTGTTCTGTACACTGGTTGTTATTAATTTGTCCCCATTTTCTGTCCACTTCTCAGTGTCTTCTTTCACCCCACCCTCCTTCTCTTAGGCTGAAACCTCTAGGATCCCCAATGGGCAACCTGATTTCCTTTTTTCATTCAGGAAACACCCCTGGCTGAAGCTATATCAACTTCAGTGCACCATTAGTGCTTTCCCGTGCTCTTTCTGACTTCTGGATGCTTACTGAAACCTCTTATACTCCTATAGCCTTTCTTCAGTTATCTTCCTTGTTGTGAGGTTTTTATTCCTTTTCAGATTTTTACTGGGACATAAGTGGGGGAAAAAAGAGATAAACCAATGGGTTCAGTACACATCTTGAAACAGAAGCCAGGGAGCATAGTCACACATTCTCACTTTATTCATTAAACAACACCAAGTGAGGAAAAAACAGTTGCCTCTAAAGAGCAGTAATAATAGCATGAAGCCACAATTCCTAACAGAGCCCAGTTTTTTCTTCCACGGAGAAGGAGCATAGTGCTGTGACAAAAAGGATAGACTCTGCCTAGATGCCAAGCCCAGCCCTGAGACTTACAAGACATATGATCTAGGGTAATTTTCGTATTGGCTCTGTCCTTCAGTTTCCACACGTGGAAACAGGCACGACAACAACTGCATATTATTCTCATTGGCTTCAGGTGAGGGTTCTTAGTCTGTCCATGTAAAGCACTTGGAACAGCAAGCTCAGTCGTCATCGTTGCTGTTACCATCACAATGTCAGGACAAGGAGGCAGAGAAGTAGAGCCACTGCAGTAATATCATGTCCTTCTATGATAGCCCAGTCAGCCTGGTGTAAATCAGCATTTAGGCATCACTAGTTAGGTCACAAGTTTTCTAGATTATCTTGCCTTGGAGTCCTGATGGAAGTCATGGCACAGACATTCATTCAAAAAATACCAGTGGACCACTATAAACATGATGGTGGACATGGACTACTATCTTTGCAGCAACCCCTTGAATTAAGGGAAGGAAGAAGAGTAAAGGGTTATGAGGCCAATAGTACTATTGGCTGTAGAGGAGAGGAAATGAGCAAATATCATGGGAGCCTTTTTTGAAAGCTCAGGTGAAGTTATTTGAAGGAAAGTGATGATTCCCATTTTCGTGATGAAAGGGCTAGAATTGAGTGTGGTGATGACACCATGTACTCATGATAACTTCTACTGAACACGCATGGAAAATTGAAATGAATACACAAAGAAACTATATAACAATGCATGGTTTGCCATGAATTTTGGCTTAAATTTCCAGCCCCAAGTCCTCTTCGAAATACCATTCCTCAACCTCAAACAATGGCTAAAACAAAACAAAACTACCTTACCTGCTATGAGTGACCATTTAGTATGCTTTCTTCTACTTGATCCCCACAACTTTTTGAAGTAGATAACAACTCTCTTTTAGTAGATGAGCAAACAGAGGAGCAAACTCAGGATCAGAGAAGATAAGTAACCCATGACTGATAAGTAGAAACACCCATTACAAGCCCAGGTATATTATCATTGTTTTTTATTTTTTTAATATATTATTATTTAGCTGTAACACCCCCTTTTTTGCATTATACTTACTGCCTTCCACTACTCACCTTTGAAATAAAAATCACTGATTCCAAATTTTATACCTAATCTAACCCCTCAATCATTCACTATATTTAGAATTCTGCATTCCTTTTTCTAAGTCTTTCCTCCTGTTTCTTCCTCCTAGCTCATGTTCTTAACCAATGTGTTTTCTGCTTGCCAATGCACATTCCCCTTGAACCTCCCTGTCCTTCTGTCCTCTGAGGGCTCCTCGTCTGGCTTCTTTCTCCCCAGCTTTCACCTGGGTGCTCCCCTTTCCCTCATTCTGCAGCCTCCAGAGAGGCCCACATTTCACCTCCTCCTCTCAGCCCCAACACTAGTTGCAGTTAAGCATTTTTGCTTCCCACCAACATTTTCTGTTGCTATGGAAACCAAGAGGCAGTTCTGGAAGGAGGGGGAGTCTTGGAGCGCAGTCACTGCTGGCCTTGGTGTAGGAGGGAGATGGTAGGCAGCTGGGGTAGGGGGAGGAGAAGAGGAGAATCTAGAGAACTCAGGATCCGAACCCAACCAGTTCCTGATGGAGAAAGGGACTTCTCCACTCCCTCGATGAGATAAAGAGAAGGCAGGGGGAGAGCAGCCCAATGCTGGGGCTGGCTTAGCAGCTGCATCTTTCGGATGGTTGAACAGAAGGAGGCTGAGTGGGCGGCCCCCCATGGTGACAGAGCCTGGTTCCCAGGCTGCTTGTATCTGTCCTTAATTTGCCACTGAGGAAGTTAACTTTATGTAGGTAGCTAAGAAAAAGGAAGGCTCACGGGAGCCATCATCACAGAAAATAAATACGCTCCCATTATAAATGAAGTAACAGGATAATGTACGGTCTCAGAAGATGATGAGACAGGGAGAAATGGCCTGTATCTAATGAAAAGTTTGAGGTAAAAATTAGGAGAAAGAGCTATACAGAAATGGTTGTTCTGCAAAAACAACTGAGACGATGTAGAGAGCACTTTCACCGGCGCTTAATTTAGTCCATGGCTTTAAGAAGTATATTATTTGAGCTTGGCAAAAGACCTGGGACTCTCAGACTTTGACATATAATTTGAACACTAGGATTTCAGTGTGTACTGTGCAATCAGTTTTGTGCCAAAGGAGAGAAATGACTGGGAACTGGAATAAAAAATTCAGTAAGCTGGACCTGGAAGTGAATTTACCTGAATAAGCATTAAGTTAGTTAAGAAAGTAAAACTAAAGGAACTCATGAAATCCCATATAAAATTATCACTCATTTTGAAAGCAACAAGTGTTTTGGGGGGTTTATTGTGTGTCTGGGACCATACTAGACCCTGGAGATTGGAAGAGCAGGTGCAGAAGCAGGAGGGAGCATAAAACATAGATGAATAAGTAACGGCCACTGGTCTTTCTGGAGCTCCTGGCTGAGTGGAAGAGACAGACTTATAAACAAAATCTTACAATGCAATATAGCTAGTTTTCCACATAGGTGCCTTCCAAATGCTGTGGAGACTCATGAAGGTCTTGCTTACCCCTGACTGGGGGAAGGAGGGAAGATTGCACAGAAGTGGGTCTCTGAACCAGTCTTTAATGGATGCATCGAAGGGGTCAGCTGGGCAGAAACCCAGGAAGAATCTGTGGGCAGAGGAAACAGCATGTATCAAGGGCCATGAAGATATGACTGTGCAGAGCATGTTGAGAAATAGAGATGTTGCTGGAGGCTCAGTGTGTGTGTGTGTCAGGGATGAGAGAGGCAGGAAAGGAGGTTAAAGAGATAAATTAGGACCAGATCACCAGCCCCTCAAGTGTCATCCAGTGGGGTTTAAACTTAATTATGTAAAAAATGCTAGGAGCAGCACAGTCTTCTGATAAGATTTGTGTGTTAATACTCTGACTTTAGTGGCAATATCAAGGATGGATGGAGGGAAAAGAAGGACTTTAAGCACAAGTATTCTTAGGGGATATGAAAAGTCACTGCCTATAGTGACAGACAGAAGGAGACAGATTAGATTCAGGGATGTTGTGGCAGAAGAATGGGTAGAACATGGTAAAATTTGACTTTGGAAGGGAGAGAGAGGAATCAAGGATGACTGAGGCTTGTAAGTATAAATTCAGCCTCAACAAGTAAAATTCCTTTTGCAAAAATATGTGTGCCACCACCTAATCTGGGTTCACATCCTATTTCTTCAAGAGCTGCAGGGAAAAAAAGTCAATTAAATTCTACTCTACCAGCTTCCCTAGCACATGGTTCCTAAATATAAGATTTATCTTTTGTGTTTCACAAAGCAAAATCACATGCTAAGATATAAAAATGGAACAAATTGCTGAAGTATATTTTTAAAGTTTATAAGCAAGTGGCAACCATCAGCCTACCTTGATGTGCCATTTAAACACATGACACTGTGGCAAATGGCAAAGGTCATACAGCAGCACGGTAGCACGGTTAAAACTACACAATGGATTGGCAAAATTGATATAACTGGCCAGGAGGTTTCTTTAAAGGGATTATCATGTCTCTCTAAAATTAATCATGACTAATATCCCAAATTAGATCATAGGTATTACTTATGATTTACTCAAATAATAAACACAGGAATAAATCTTGGGAGCAGTCATCCTGTTCATGTGCACCTAGACTTTAAAGTTTTTGCATTTTTCATTTTTGATGCAGTCATCACTTCAAATCCAAATGTTATACCAACATCTTTTGAAATGCTGAGGAGATGAATGATGACAGATAATCTTAAGTGGGATGATCAACATCGTTTGAAGGCTTCTTCCCCTACTTAACCAGGCAGTATTATCTTGTTCATCTCAAATGCAAGTGAGGCGGATGCACTTAAACCAGTTTAAACCAGTTTTTGAGTCTCGGTTTTTGAGACTGACAGCAAGGTAGAGTGTGAGGAGAGAGAACTACCTTCCAGGTTGTCTGCTCCCCATTTCAGCTCTAAATTTGAGCATACCTCCTCCTCACAACAGGTGGAATCACCACCTCTCCATCTCAAGACCAAACCTTGCACCACCACCCACTCTCAAGTTCAAGCCATACCTAAAGCTGCAGATAACTAAACTCTAACCCATTTTACATGACTGCACATCAAACAATTCTTGCTGCTAAGCTAGCCCTGTTGCAGGGCCCCTGCTTTCATCACTGCAGCGGCCTTGTCTCATTTGTCTCATTCCTGAGCCTCAGTCTGAGGCTCCCTCCTTGAGCCTTGCTCTGTCCTCCATGTCACACAGCCCATTTCATCTTATCAATGGTTTTAACCAAAGGTTTGCTTTGAGCTAAATGACTGAGACCCTGCTACCCATCGACAGACTTAACGCCCTTCTGCCTGGAACTAGGAGTGTTGCCTAATGCAGAATCCTCTATGCCACTGGGGAGGGAATACCACCCACATGTATGCTCTCGAATGCTACTTTATCTTGCTTGGGCTGCTACTTGGAACTGTCTGCCTAAACTGTGTTTTGCTACTGGTATACTCCACTAGGGCACCATGCTCTACCCTCAGACTTGAGCTCCTGCAGCTACAATTACAACTGAATCAGTTTCTTGGCCCTTGTTCTGTCCCAGGAGGACAAAGTCTACCTTTTCTGGCCCTCACACAGTTCCACCGGCCCATCCTGCTGCAGTACCTGATCATGCCCAGAAGAAGCCAGACACACGGCATTTTGCTCTTCGTCTCCCCAGCTCCCAGCCAGAGAGCGGTCTATTCTCTGGACATTCCATCTTTTGGCTTTCTTAGTCACCTCCAATTCCATTTCCCCAGATTGTTACTACATGATGCCACTTCTTCTAGGCCTCAGAACTTTTCCTGTTTTCTTGGATCTTGCCTCTGTTCTCTTACTCCCTTCTACTGCAAACAGTGGCAGGATTGGATTACTTCCACCCAACAGACTGGAAAATTTCTCATAATGCCAGACCACACGCTGACACTGAGTGGCTGAGAACCAGGTCAGAAAATCAAGTGTTGAAGATTTATTTCAAACAATTTAAGAGGAATGTACAGATGAACAGGCCAGATCCTGTTTATTGACTGGAATCTCAGGAGCCATTCAAACAGGTTCAAATAAGCTGTCAGTTGAGGCTAAGAGCTTCACCACAATTCTAAGCATGCATTCTAATAGGAAATAATGAGCTCTTAGATAAAGCCTTCCTTCCCTATTGCCTGTTTGTCTGAATCAGAATTTTAGACAACCTCATTCATGGTCTGTGTCCTAATTTCACCAACCATGTGGTTGAGACAGGACACTAATGATGCTGTCTCTTCATATGGCAAGCTACAATACTATTTATAGAATGTTGGTGTTTGAACAAGGCTTTTTCAGAATCCATTATGGTGTGCAGCTACTGTGTGGTTTTTAACTAATTAGTATCATGAGGCAAGAAAATATTAGGCACATTTTATAGCTGAAAAAATAGATTCAGAGAGGTTAAATGACTTGCCCAAGATCATTCAACCAATTTGTGAAAAGATCTTAGCATTTCTTTGTAGGCGATGTTAATTTTTAGTTTTCAATGTTATGTTTCTGACAGAGCTTCTTTCTATAATACATTTTATAAGGGTCTTTTCAAATAAATTGTGTTCATCCTTACCTCAGCAAAAGAAGATTTAGTTTCATAAAGGAAGCATAGTCTGTGGAGGGAAATGGTAGACGTGGTCAAAAAAGAAAGCCATCTGGGACGCCTGGGTGGCTCAGTTGGTTAAGCGGCTGCCTTCAGCTCAGGTCATGATCCCAGCGTCCTGGGATCGAGTCCCACATCGGGCTCCTTGCTCTGCAGGGAGCCTGCTTCTCCCTCTGCCACTCTGTCTGCCTGTGCTCACTCTCTCTCTCTCTCTCTGACAAATAAATAAATAAAATCTTTAAAAAAAAATTCTTAAAAAAAAAAAAAAAAAAAAAAAAAGAAAGCCATCTCCACCCTCTGCTGAGAGAAGTTTGGCATAGTCTATGAAACCTAGAAGGCACACAGACATCTGTGTAAGGGACAGCCAGGTCTTCAAAATTCCTGAAGAGAATGTAAGGTAGGCTAAAGTATTTCCAAGATGCATAGCCAAGTTTATTGATTGGGCATTACCAATGAATTCCTTTCAGAGAGGCAAATGATTCCTTATTGGAGGCAACCCTTTCAGAGTGCTGTTATGTTTAAAGGGAATACCATACTGTTATAAGTCTTCACTAGATAAAGCATCATGTACCCTTTACTTTTCTGATTCTAGGGATTTTCCCTCTAGAAACTCATAGCTAACTGTTTTCTTTTTTGTGAATGCTGATAAATGATGAGAATCTATTTGGATCATTGTTACCATCCCAGAATCAGGAAGTATCAGCATTAATGTTGTCAAACTTTAAAACAAACAAACAAACAAACAAACAAAACAAGTGAACTGAGTGAGAGAAGTACTTGAGAATGGGATGGTGGTAAATAGTGGACTAAGATGTCATTTTGCCATTGCCATCCCTGTGAGCATATCCAGTGCAGGCCCTCTCCTATGGGAACGCTTCTCCCATCCTATTCAGCATACCAATCTCAATGTGATATTTTACAGACAAATTCAGTCTGCTGAGGGGGGAGTTTGCCTGTGGGCTTGCTGAAGGTGCCTTGGAGGATTGATATCTTTCAGCAGAAAGTTGCAATTCCACTTCTCAAGAAATAACCTCCTCTTATAACACATGTCAAGTATATGGATTCTATGCTATAATCATCTCCCAAGGTTAGGGTTGCTGGGTTTTTTCTTTTTTTTGTTTGTTTGTTTGTTTTGCTTTGTTTTTTTTTTTTTTAAGATTTCATTTATTTATTTGGCACAGAAAGAGAGAGAGCAATAGAGGGAACATAAACAGGGGGAATGGGAAAGGGAGTAGCAGGCTTCCTGCAGAGCAGGGAGCCTGACTCCAGGCTCAGTCACAGGACCCTGGGGTCATGACCCAAGCGGAAGGCAGACACTTAACCACTGAGCCACCCAGGCGCCCCAGGGTTTTGGTTTTTTTTTTTGTTTGTTTTAATTCCGTTTTCAAGCCTTAGCTAAATGTTTATTTTTCCCCAAAATGTTTATTGGATCTACTATTATACCTACTATGTCATCATCCACTTACCCTGTTTACACTTTTTTTAAACCAAAAGGGGTTAGAATCTTAGTCTCATAGAAGGGAATTTGGAGGTGATATAGAATAGTCCTCTTATAAATTTCCTTTTACCTAAGGAAACCAAGGTACAGAGTGTGATTTTCCAGAAGTCATACAGCTACTCCAAACTCCTATTGGAAATAGAAGGGTATAAATAAAATTAAAAAATAAATGCAAAACTGTGATAGAAGAGCCTAGGCATCCTGAAACTTGGTTCAGTATTCTTCCCCTTCCCCTGGGCTTCTCTGTGTGATCTTGGGGGCGTGGCAAGATGCAAAGGTGTAAGCAAAGTCATTAGACAGATTGTGACCTATCTTTCCAGTGTATCAGTTTTGCTCAGTGATTCAAAGCAGGGTAAGCAAGGCGGGAGAAGGAGTGGAATCTATTATTTTTCTATAAAGGAAAATGGATATTTCATGGAATTAAATATAAAATTTATTTAACTGTTAAGATTAAAATGCCATACTTTAAAGAAATTTCATGTTTGCAGGTTACACCCTCAGACATGCACTTTCCTCATCTGCCATCCAGGACCGCTCATTCTCATCTCTCTGGCAGTGAGAGCACCTGAGTAGGAAAATACGAAAGCACTTTGTGGTACCATGAAGCTTACCACTTAGCAGAATTAACCTGAAAATAGGTGCCTAGGTCATCCATGGTCTCTTCTCCCAAAATTCTAAGACTACTCCCAATGTTTTCCTAGGGCTTGTAAAGTCTGGGGCCACCGTGAACCACAACCAGATGTTCCAGTTAACTTCCATTGAATTTCTCAAGCTATTCTTTTTTTTTCAGTGTTCCAAGATTCATTGTTTATGCACCACACCCAGTGCTCCATGCAATACCCTCCTTAATACCAATCACCAGGGTCACCTAACCCCCTCCCCCCCTCCCCTCCAAAACCCTCAGTTTGTTATTCTATGAAAAAATAAAGACATCAATTGAGGAGGTGGTTTTGGGTTTTTTTTTTTTTTTTGTCTTTTATGTGGTGTCAAAAAGTATTCTAGACTCTGTCCTATCTTCTAGTTTTCTTTTGTGTTTGTGATATTATATAGAGAACAGGTCTATTTTTTTTTCTCTTTATAGACAGAAATATCTGGCTCCTTTTAAAGCTTTTTGAAAGTATCAGGTAGACATTAAATGTCTTTTTAAATAAAAGATCCCAGATTTCTTCTTCTCATCCATCACATGCTACCTTTTAGTAATTTGTTGCTAGCAGCCCCATTTCCAGGATCCTGAATATGAGAAACCTGACACTATCCTTGATTCCCTCTTCTTTACCCTACTCCCGATCAGTCAGTCACCAAATATGTTTGATTTTACCTCTGAACATTTCTCAAATCTGTGACCACTAACTTTATCTGTGCAACCACAGCACCAAATCATGCTCAGAACTCTTGCCTGGGTCCAGTCAGTAGTTCAACCCAGGACATGTCAACGCATTAGAGGAATGAAGGTCTTGAGTTATCTTATAGTTACATGGTAGGTCAAACACCAGCATGCCATGATGAAAAGGGTCCAGAATAGAGCCCTAGGTATATTTCTCAGACATTACCATTGCTACATTAAGTGTGAATGATGGGGTTATAAAAATACTTCTTCCCTTTCTCAAGAAAATGACCTCCTCGATAACAGAAACCACATTTTATTCCTTTCTGTGTCCCCAGTACTTAGCTGTATATCTAATACATGATAGATGCTCATTTAATTTTTTGAATGGATGAATGAAATCTGTCATATTTAAGTGGCCCGTCTTGCCTACTCAAAGTTTTCACTATTTCCTCCTCTGTCCTGCATCATCATATTTTCCCTCTCTGTTGATTATCCCCATCAGCAGGCAAACATGTCTTACTTAATAGCTCCTAACTTAAATTTTAAAACTCTCCTTACCCTACATTGCCTCAGATACTGCCCCATTTTTCAGCTCCCTTTAGAGCAAAAAACCCTTAAAAGATCTGTCAGTGGTCACTACCTCCCCTCTGTTCTCTCTTGCACAAGAGATGTTTCTCCTTATCACCCTACCAAAACTACTCTAAAAACAGTTTCCAATAACTTCTTTCATTGCCAATTCTAGGTCCTCATTTAATATGGCTTATCAGTAATATTGACTCAGCTGAAAGTTCTTCCATTTTGAAATAATTTTCTTCCAATATCTAATTATCTCTTGCTTTTTGTACTTTGCTAGCCCTTTCTCCTCATTCTCGTTGGACATTCCTCATCTTTCCCACCTCTAACATTGGAGTGATCTAAGGCTCAGTCCTTTGTCTTCTTTTCTCTATCCATGTTCACTCCATAGGTGATTTCATTCAGCGCCATGGCCCTATATTCCATCTGTGTTCTGATAACCCTCAAAATTATATTTTCAGACCAAACTTCTCCTCAAACTCTGAAATCTATGAAAAAGATTTTTATATACCCGATTGCCTGCTTGACATATTTACTTAGATGTCTCACAAAAAATCTCAAAATTAACATGCCCAGAAGTCCATTCTAGGTTCACCTTTACACAAACACACACACACACATGCACACCCACACGTACATGCACACCCACACATAGACACTTGTGCTTGCTTTTATATTCAATCTTTCCTGAAAAAAAAAATTATCTTTACTTTTCTAGTGCTCAAGATAAAAGCCTTGGAGTCATCTTTTAATTCATTCTTTTTCTCCTACTTCATGTGTATTCCATCAGCAATCCCCACTGGCTTTGCCTCCAAAATACATCTAGAGTCTGATGACTTCTCACCATTTGCCACCTGCTCTAAACCATCATCAGCTCCCCTTTGTACTATTACAATAGCCTCCTTGCTGGTCTCTCTCGCACGTTAATTTCCTTCAGTCTCTTTTCTACACAGGAACCAAAGTGTTCTTTCTTAAAACATAGATCAGATCTTGTTACTCCTCTGTTCATGATCCTGCATGGGTTTCCCATCTCAGAATACAAACTAAAATCCTTAGAATGGCTTCCAAGACCTTGTATGAATAGGTTCTCTCTTCATTTTCTGATTTCATCACCTAACATTCTTTCCCTGAGCACTCCACTCCAGCTTCCCAGGCCTCCTTGCTAGTCCAAATCCAGCCACGCATGCTCCCACTCAGGGCCTGTGCACTCCCTATCCTTCTTATTGAAACAGCCTTCCACCTGTTATCTACAGTCTTCACTTGATTTGTCCAAATCTTTGCTCAAATATCACCACATCAAGAGACCTAATGTAACGTTTCTCCCTTGTCCTCCTTTCTTTGTCTTCATGGTCCATATTACCCTACCTATATCCCCACACATACATGTATTGTTGCTTGTTTAGCATATGTCACCTACTTACCTCTCGCACCTGACTGCAATCACTTTTCATTTTATTTATTTATCGTTCTTGTTTTACTGCTTTTTTTTATCCCTCATGCCTAGAGCAGTGTGGCATATGACAGTCATTCAATAAATATTTTTGAATGAACAAACAAGTTGCCTTGGAAGAGGGCCCATGGGTGGAATTTTGTTGCTAACGTAAACTTTTAAATTCCCTACCTTGGCTTTATTAGTACCATGGCTTTAAACGACTGAGCTAACAGGCCCAGACAAGGTAATAATATTTCTCAGTTAAAAGGAAAAAAAAATCTCAGAATGCAGAGTGCCAAGACTGCTCAGAGAACTCCTGGTTGTTATAGCAACTCTTAAAATCAGGCAAGTTGGCAGGCAGCATGCGTTTACAAAAACATATTTGCAGAGCCTCCTAAACATTTTTCTACATTGATTAGACATGCATTTTGTTTGTTGTCTCATATTAGAAGTTATTCATGTTGCATACACAGTAAGTTAGGGTACCCTGCAATATATCCTAGAAAGAGATTTCATTAGCTGTTTTTAATACCCACATCTCTGCATCATCTAACTAAAAACTGAATGGAAGATAGGAGAAAACCTACTGATTAAAACTCCTTGAAGATTCATATAAAAGCAAGAAAACGTCTCAGAGTTGTAACAAACTAAACAAATGAATAACCCCATAAAATTTAATGTTTCATTTCTTAAGGAATTTCCTCCCATTTTCCCTAGATTGATTTTCCTTTTCCAAAGTCTTCTAGTCAACATATTCTTGAAGAATATTTTGATATAATCTCAAATATGGAAGGGAACTTGTATATATTGTATATCTTTAAGTCTCAAGCACTGAGTTTTCCATATATTATTTTGTGAAATTTTCACAATGTTATCTCCATTTTGCCTAAGGCTTCATTAAAGAGACTAAATAATTTTCTCAGGATCACAAAATTATAGTAATGGCACTCAAACTCTGGTCTGTCTGACTCCAAAGAGTATATTTCCGCTGTTTCATACTGCCTCGCAAGCTCTAAAATATTCCAGAGATCATCCTAGTTACCTCGAGAACCTGGGATGACTTTGCTAGGATGGTCCTAAGACCTCACCAACTTTTGGTCGAGTCTGAAAATGATATTAAGAACTGCAGGATCAAAGGAACAATGCCCACCACCCATATTAGCTCAGCAGTGACCTCAGGAAGCAAATCACCAAGTAAAACTGTTAGTTACCCTTACACTTTTTGGTTCATTGAGTTAAACACGCTTCATTTGTCAGGATCTCCATAAAGAGAATGAAGGGATAATTCTTTCCATTCACTTCTTGCCGGCCCTTAGCAACATGCTCAGTGAGTGGCGCCATCCATCCTGTGGAGATAGTTAGTTATTATTAACTTTCCTCTTCAACTGCCAAGGTACAGCACTGCACGTCCCACTGATTCAGCTTCCACAAAGTTCTCAGTAAATAAAATGGGTCATGCCATACACTGAATTTTTCCTCATGACCTATCACTTTTCTCTCTTTCCACATTATACAAAACGCAAGACCTTTAATGCAGAAATAAACATTCAAAGCTGTGCCTTTGATGCCAATTTTATTTAGCACATTTGGGACTTATATCAGGACCTCAGTACCTCTTATCCTAGATCATCACATTAATCTTCCTCACCTTCAGCCTTTTCTCTCTAGCTTCCATCGTTACACTACCCTGGGTTCACCCTATAAAGCACAGCTATGATCTTATAAGTCCCCTAATCAAAATACCTATTACTCATTACTTACAAAAAGATGTCTAAACTTTGAGTCTCACATTTAAGGCCATCTTCATTGGACAGACTTTTTCAATTGATACATCAGACCCCTTTATCTCAAATTGGCTTAGTCATCCTTCTCTCGATAAGCCTGTACATGCTTTATGAGACTGTACATTGTACACAATGTCCAAGGACAATCAGTTCCATTCCTAAGACTTTAATGACCACCAAGGTCCAGATATTTCCCCAATCTATAACATCATACTAGATCTTCCTTCTTCACACCAGATCCATTTTTCCACGTGGATGTTCTTACAGGTCTCTCAAACCCACTCCTCCCAAATGTGCTTCTTCTCCTCCAGTTTCCATGTCAGTGAATGGCAGAAACCTGAATGGCAGCCTTGTCTCCATTTTCTCCTCATGGCATTCTCACACTCTGCTTTTTACTGTGAATCGATATTGTTTCTTTTTTTCTCAACAAGAATGTTAAGTGAGGCCAGGAAACGTGTCTTGTTTATCATTAAACCTCTAAGGCCTAAATCAAGCCTTACACATACAGGTTCTTGAAATTTTGCTGGTAAAAAGAAACGGTAAACCCATAAATCCATTTCTTTTGTATTTATTATGTTCACAGATTTTGCTATTTTTTAATTATTAGTAAATTAAGAATGTATGGGTGAATGAAATTAAACAAGAAACATTGAAATAACAGCATTTGCATTGCTACATTTAAGAAAATCTACTTAGGGGAAAACAAGGCATTTACATCAGACTTGGACTCACTGTACCTATGTGTCAATTCCAACTTAAAAGTAGGTAGGGCTGACAATGGAAGAGATTTTACAAAACTGTCAGTAAGTGATGCTTTACATTGGAAGCATGCTTTAATAGCTCTATTCTCACCTGCAGCAGCCCCCACAGGGGGCGGCCGGGGGGGGGTGGAATCAGGAGTTTGGGAGTATTCTGGTGTTAATTCTATGGTTAGATCCTTTAAAGTTGTTAGTTTCTTGTGGCTGCTGTAACAAATTACCACGAACTAGAGAACTTAAAACAGGAGAAATCTGGAAGTCAGGAGTCTGAAATCAGAATCACTCCCTCAAAATCAAGGTGTGGACAGGGCTTCTCTCCCCTTGGAGGCTCTGGAGGAGAATCTGTTCCTTATCTCTTCTAGCTTCTGGTTTGTGTTGGCATTCCTTGACCTGTGGCTGCATCACTCCAATTTCTGCCTCCATGGCCACATTGCCTCCCACTCTTCTGTCTGTCAAATATCCTCCTGCCTCTACAAGGATACATGTGATTGTATGTACAGCCCAACCAGATAATCCAGGATAATCTCCTCATCCCCAAATCCTTAACTTAATCACATCTACAACATCCTTTTTCCAAATAAGGTAGTATTCACAGGTTCCAGGGGTTAGGACCTGATACCTTGGAGGGTCCTTTATCAGCCTGCTGCAGAAGCTGAAGCTTTATGTAAGTGCTGGCATAAAGTAACTGTCCAGTGAATGAATGATGGTTGCTATTATTTTTTTGTTATTGCTGCTACTGTTATCCTGAGACCAAAAATTTGGATCCGGAGCTTCTGGAAAAACCATGAGAATCCCAGGAAATTCTTTAGTCCTGCCAGCCCTTGACTCCTAATAGTAAAAGATTAGTAAATTCCAAATTGAATATTTGTCCAGAATGTCTGATTTTGTACTATTAAGGTTGCCTGTAATCATTTCTAGCTGCTCATTCATTTTCTTCTATCCTTATGTGTGTGTGTGTGTATGTGCAGTTACTTTTGATAGTGAATTAGAAATACTCATAGTATTTCATCTGAGTATATGAATAGCAGCTCATCAGCAGTCTGATGGGTGGGTGGGCACACAACATTGAAACTCATAATATTATATTTTAATTTGCTAAGTAGAATATTAACTCCATTTCTGAAACCTCTTTAAGAAACTGAAAAGACTTGAGTTAGCTACTGAATTTAGCACTAGGTGCTGTATAGTCACTCTTTCAGGGAAGGGTGCTATATAAAGCTACATAATAAAAAAAATTTACTGCATTAAGATGTTCTCATATGCAGTATAACCAACTTCATTCCTTACTGAGATATGCCAACTTACAGAAGAAAATTCTCAAACTTTTTAGTGTTATAAAATCATCTAAATACTTTTGCTTCGCTTTTGGACAAGGTAACAGAAATTTTATAATCTAAACCTGATCTAGTATATGTTATAAGCATATTATATACATTCACGCTTTCCAGACAACCACTAGATCTATATTGTATAATAATTAAAATAGATATTTTAAAAGATAACTTTTCTTAGAATTTAATGTTTTTTTGTATTTGAGTCCTAGTACATATCAACTTAGAATTTGGGGTTTTCTCTACAAAGATTAAGTTATATTTTTCTACTTAAATCATGTTTATTTGAAAATCCCTGTATCTGAATGTTTGTTTTATTTTTAAAACTCCACTGTGTAGAAAAAATAAAGACAGGAGTAAAGATAACAAAAAAAGACAAATTCTAACCAGAAGAAACTCAAAATATCATGGGTGACATATTTATATGAGTAATAGCAATAGTAGCTAAATTTTACTGAACACTTGCTCTGTTCCATGTGTTAAGGGCCTTATTGCACTAACAATATAATCACCATAACCGTTTTACATAAATACTATTACTTTAGAAAAATTGATTTAGAAAAATTGAGTGACTGGTCCTAATAAGGAGTAGATGTAAACTTTCCATCCCAAGCCAATGCTTGGGAGCAGCTATTGTGTTCATGACATAGAAGACACAAACAAGGGGCAGCTGGAGTAACAAATGAGGAAGCGATTAATTTTGCTCCTTTAAACAAGGGAATACTCTAACAAAGAAGTTATTATGATGTATCTTTGAGGCTACCAACAGCAAAAACTTTTATGGATATTTATTATCTATGAAATATTATTCTAATCACACTTACTCAACTCACTCAACCTTAGGGCAATTCTGCTTGATAGAGACTATGGTTATCCCCATTACAATAATGAGTTAACAGAAGGACAAAAGATCAAGTAACTTATCCAAAGCCACAGAGCTAGGAAATAGTAGAGCCAGGATTCCCACCAAGGCAGTTTGGCTTCAGAGCCATCATTACTAACTGACCTCCGTGCTAAAGATCTGAACAAATGTTGAGCGCTAACATTTTGAAGTCACAGTTGTTATTTTAAGTATTTTGATTTAATTATTCTATTGTTCAACCCTTATTACAGACAAAACTATTTTCTAACATAATTCTTATAAAGGTTATGATGAGTCATTTAACCACTCTGATTTTTAATTTCCCAAATAGTAAAATGAAATGATATCTTCCTTCTAAAGGGTTATTATGAAGTTTCAATATATACATAAGAGAATTCTTTACAAATTGCAAAACATGTGCAAAGTATTATAGAACTATTATCATTCCACTAACTAGGTATGAAGGCAAAAACTTTAGAAATCCAAAAGCATATTTAGGGAATTGGAAAGCTTTAAACTCAAGAGTCTATGAAGGGGGATGATTATAAATGGAACTGAAGGTCACCTCTTGAAGGATCTCACTGCCATGCTAAAAAGTTTCTTAATTAGAATATGAGAATAAATCCAAAATTTATGACCAGAAGAAATATACATCCTTATTTATCCTTGAAAAATAATAGTTGTGGAAATAATTTGGGATCAGAGAGCATAGAAAGAGAGAAGTTCAGTCAAGAACCTCGTACAAAAGTCTAGTTGAGAAAAGGTGCGGCTAGAACAAGGCATGGCATTGGATGAAAAGAATGGAGCATGGCCAAGATATTACAGATGTAAGATACACCTGATTCCATGGTGTGGAGATTGAGGAAAGAGAAGTAAATATATTCAGAGTTTTGTCTTGGCAATTGAATGTGTTTCAAGAAAAGAATCTTATCATATTTATTTGGCCCACTCGTTCATTTAATGAATATTTATTGAGTACCTCCTAATGTTCCAGGTATCAATATTTTGTTATCCTTTTTCATCCTCATTGACAACTTTTTCACTAATCCATTCAGTTAGGAAGTATTTGGGGCACTGTGTTTTGTGTCAGGTACAAAAGAAAACATACTTCGAGAGTGTAAGTAACTAATCCATGATGACATATAACATAGAGTCAGGAGTCTAACTTATTCATCTGCCTCTTTTCTACTACACCCCCATTGTGTAGGGCAGATACTAGGTTTCATTTCAGATATGTTAAGTTTGGGGATTTTGTGGGAAATTGGAAATGGTGATTTCACACTTGAGAAAAAAAATCAAGATACAGAATTAGTACTTGATCCTATATTCATGACGGCTTAAGGCTTATCTGGTTCTAAAACCTTGCATTAAAGGGTGGAATTGAAATGTGTCCCAAAGATATGTTTTTAAGGGGCCAACTAAATTGAAAAATAATCTAATGCAGACTCAGGGTTTCATATAAGGTTTTATTTTACATGCTTATCCAGGCAGAAAGTTATCTGTGATATCTCTGAGTCCTGTGATGGTGAGAACTATGTCTTACTTATTGTAGTATTCCAGCATCTATAACAGTGCTTATTATATAAGGTGCGATCAACAAATGTTTGGTGAATGAATGAAAGACTGAGTAAAGAAATAAATGAAGGAATAAAGCAAACATTCAAAAAAAGCAAAAAATTCAAAAAATTAAATTTTATATGATTATATATGTGACCCCTATTTACTCATTCTTGAAAGCATTGATCATAATACCTGCTTTACCTACCTCCTGGGAATGTGTGAGAGTCAGATGAGTTAACTTTTAACAAGTAACAAGAATTTATGGTACATCTTTTACGTGCCAGGTTGTATGCCAGGAACGGGGACTTTCCAAGAGTGAATAATATAATTCCTTCCTTCAAGGAACTCAAATTGGGAAAATAAATGCAACTAATAACAATTTTTAAAAAGCAAGGCTATGGCCAATGGGCAAAGGGAAGAAGAAACATCTATTTACATATATAGTATCAGGGAAGTCTTAAAAGAGAAGGTTGCCATGGGAGATGTAAAAAGTATGAAGCATCACCCAAATGTAAAATAGTTGTATTTTCAAACTACATGTAGTTCTTATCATACGCACATTTTAACTATTTTAAGTCAGACATTCCAGGGTCTAACCAGTGCCCCTAAGAACATTTTCCTAAGACCCATCAGTTCTCAACATGGGCATAAGGAAACCTGGGGTTTCTGGTTGAAGTTTTAGCTCCATTGCAATATTGCTTTGCTACCTTAGACAAGCATATTGCATGAGCCTCTATTTTCTCTTCTATAAAATGGGGTTAATAATGGCTGTCATGCTTAGTGAAAATCAAAGTAGATATACAATATGAAAGCACTTTAAGAATTTTAGAATGCCATATAAGACGTCATGTAGGGAAAGAATGCTAACCCTTGCAAACATGCTTCTATCACCAATCTAGGGCTATAATTGCTCAATATTTCCAGTAAATCAATCAAATGCTAACAAATCCTAAATCTATAACTAAACTTATTGTCCAAATTATCCCCAAGCATGATGATCTGATGCTATTGACACAAGGCACATGAGATCATATTACTGCCGCCATCATCTTGTTACCATGGTAACCATAGCAGGCTGGCAAGAAAGCTCCCTGACAGTTGAATTGGAAAGAACAAGAAAATTCAGCCCACTTCCTGCATTAAATGAATTACAAGTACGTGTAAAGAAAGAAAGGAAAATTGCTAACCCTTAATCAACTGCTTTTATTTTTTTTAGACTTATAAGGAATACAGAGCAAGTAGGGGACCTCTCTTTCCCACACACTGGGTTCCAGCACTTTCATAAGGTTGGAAGGTGGCATTTAGGTACTGGCTATAAAAAAAAAAAAAACCTTAAAATACACATTATCTTATATAATAGTCTTCTCTGTCAAGCTTGTGCAGTATTAAGCGGCGGCTGAGTCAAGCCTCTTTCATGTCTCTGGATTCAGAGCCAAAATAGAAAGCTATGAGGACACTAGCAAAAGTATTCTTCCAGCCTGAGAAATAGAAATGATACTTTAAAGAAATACCTTTTAATATTATATAAGCCAAATAGTGGAGACCTGGGGAATAAGACTGGCTTGTTCTTTTTTCTTCTTCTTCTTTTGATTAAAAAAATAAATTATTCCTGAACTATAGCTGATGTGCAACTTACTTTTTCTTTCATTTACAAGTCTTGATACCATTAGAAAATGACATTTTTAATATGCTTAGTACATCTGAAATAGTGACTTTTATGTGGGTGGAGGGAGTATTTCTATACTCAGGTTGTCATCTTAAAATTCAGTGTTGTTCAGTCAACGTTGTCTTAGCCCTGGCCATAAGCCAAGTGCTGAGGACACCAGGTGAATGTAAGACATGATTATTGTCCTGATCATCTTCTCTGGGCACAGATGTGCAAGCAGATAACTTCCGTGCAGTGAACTGCAGGGAGTGATGGATGGCAGTCTGTGCAGCGTGCTCCTGGAACACAGAAGAAGGACATCTCAGTTCTCATGGAGAGTCAAAAAAGGCCACCAGGAGAAGAAAATGCCTGAGTCAAATCTAGAAAGGAGCATAATGTGGTCATTGGTACAGTGAAGCAATGGCGGTTTTCATTGTCTTCATCGGGTTTTTTCCCCCTCTTGAAATATTCAAGTTGCAAAAAGCTGCCCCCCAAAAAAGTAAAAATTCATAACCTACGCAGGTAAATCTAGCATCCTTATTAATGACAAAACTCATGTTTCTGGAAGAACATTTTAGTGTCCTCATATTTCTCAGAAGTGCCATTGTTTTTCAAACCAAAAAACAGAGACACTTCCTTCTTTATATTAATGTATAAAAACAAAATGAATTTTTATTCTTTACTCTTAAGCTCGACCCAGTGGCACAAAAGAAATGAGCATTAAAAGGGTAAATGAATAAATGGCCTAGCATGATGATAAATATTTTAGAACTCTTCATAATATAATTCTCCAATCAGTGCTCCCACTTCTGTCTCTACAGCAGAAAATGTCAGTTTTCATCCAAGAAACTCTTGGCTCGATTTCTTGGCTGCCTTTGGTATCAGGCAGGATATATTTCTATGATAGAATTTATTCCCAACTGCAGTAGGTTTATCTGATTTTATGGTGGCAATTTTACACCTTCTTAAAAATCCAATTTGTTTTAACCTGGGCTGATAGCACCACTCAGTGAGAGATAATTGACCAGTACCCCTGTGGTAAGGAGCTCAAATCCACTCATGAACTCATGCCTTCACTTTCAGTTTCTCATCCATCTAAAGACACCTGGCCAGGTTTCAGGTTTGCTGTCAGAGAACTTTAAAAGCAATGCAAAAAGACCACCTACATAAGCAGTAATGATGGGAGCACCTACCCTGGACTCAGGGCTGACTCTCTTTCTAATGTTTACATTAGCGGTTGTAAATACTGCATGTGACTACAAGTTCTGCCACTAATTAGTTGTTTGGGTTTCGGCCAATGAGTTACCTTCCCTGAGTTTAATTTTCCCAACCTCAGAGTAGGGTTAATACTACCACATAGGGTAGCTGTGAGTGTTAAATGAGATTAGTGAGTATCAAAGTGTTTCACCACGTTGAGGGCTGTACATGGTCATGGTCATGTCACTGTAGACAGAAGCATCGGTCCACCCAGATGACTTAGCATGTTGGTTAAGAACATGAAGACAATTGCCTGGGCTTAAATATTAGCTCTGGAACTTCCCAACTGTGTGAATTTGGTCATACCAACTTACTTCTGTGCCTCGACTTCTGGTAAATAGCATTTTTAACATTTACACATATTTTGAATCTTAAAAACAACCCTGCAAAGTAGGCAACATTATTTCTGCTTCAGAAAGGATGAAACTAAGATTGAAGAATCATTTCCTTACAAATAAAGGATTGGATAAAGAATTCAAGGTCCAGAGAGGAGAGAATAACTTCCCCAAGGACATAGGCAGGAGATTGTTTATTGGACCTCTGTCTTTGGTGTGCCTGTCTCTAAAGTCCAGGTGCTGCTCCCTTTTTTTTTTTTTTTGACTTGTAACATAACTTTATTTGGATAGAAAAGACCAAGTAATAGAAGTGAAGTCAGTGATTAAAATTCCAGTTTTCTTACTTTAGAAAGTTATATTCCTTTTATAAAATGAAGCCTATTTTCTAGAACTTAGTATCACTATTTTTTTTTCATTTAAATTCAATTAGCTAACATATAGTACATCATCAGTTTCAGATGTAGTGTTCAACAATTCATCAGTTGCGGATGCCGCTCAGTGCTCATCACATCACATGCCCTCCTCAGTGCCCATCACCCAGTTGCCCCATCCCCCCGGGGACCTCCCCTTCCACAACTCCCTTACCATGTTCTGCTACATCCAGCTCAAGGCCTGGTGCACAAGGAATTCCTTCTATTTATTTATTTTGTTAATTGCACTGCACTAGGCAAGGTAACCCTGAAGCTAGCTAAACCCGCAATAGGAATTACTTAACTTGAACCAGTTAGCTTTCTTTGTCTTTTTGTAGAAACAGGTGTCCTGAGAGAATAAGATAGAAGTTGGGAAAATTCTACAACCTGGCCAGTCAGGTAGCAGCCCTGAGAGCAGGTATCAAAGTGAGAGGAAGAAGCTGAAGGCAGACCACAAGTTCACAGTTTGGCCTGGGTTTCTATGTATAGGACAGGAGGAGTTTCCTGCTTGATGACAGGAAAGTCCTTTTTGAAGCCATTTTCTTCCCTTCGTCTTTCCCTATGACTCATCAATGCCATATATCTCACACTCACATTCCTTTTGTCCATTCCATGATCTGGTTTCTCCCCTGTGCTCGCTCAGCTTCTGAAATTCCTTACAGAAGAATGACCGCAGAATGACCTACTAAGAAATGATCCTTTGTTCTTTTCTCCTTTTCCTGTCAAATATCCTTTCAATTCCCTCCTTATCCTTTTGATGTTTTATTAATTTTTATGTATTCATTCATTCATTTATGTATTTAGAGAGAAGGGAGGGGAGGGGGAGAGGGAGAGGGAGAGAGGAACCCAAATAGACTCCGTGCTGAGTGTGTAGCCTGCACGGGGCTCGATATCATGACCCTGAGATCAGACCTGAGCTGAAACCAAGAGTCAGATGCTCAACCAGCTGCACCACCCAGGTGCCCCCTTTTGACGTTTAAAACTCTGCTTTCTACTTTTTCTCATCAACCATCCCTCCACTCACCTACTTTCTTACCTGTTCTCTTTTTAGTTCAAATCCTATTGCAATGCTCATACATAAAATTGTGAATTTTAGAAGCACAAACAAACCAAAGAAAATGAACATTGCTTCCTTTTTCTATTTACAGTCTGTCTCTGATCTATTTTATTTTTCCAATATTAGTACCCAACCAAATGACCCTGATCATTGAACATTTTTTTATATTCTTTTGCATGCAGAGCTCTTTTTCTCAGAGCCCAGTTTCCAAAAGCAGTTTTCCCAAATTAGATCATGCTTTCAGACACCCATTTATTCATTCTTCAATGTTTATCGGCTATCCACTATATGTTAGCTACTGTGCTAACCACTGGGGATATTAGAGAGAATAAGTTTTTATCCCCAAGGCACACAGTCTAGTTGTAGAGATAGAAACCTGGGCCCCTGGCTAAAATGCATTGTGACCAGTGCATGGAAGCCTGCACAAAGTGCATTTTCTGTCATAGTGGGTTATCCTCATAAGCTGAATCTACTGGAGCTATTTCAGAATCGTCATCTACCATGTATAATGGGAAAAAAAATATTGGCATATAAGTCATAGGGGTTATAAATGCTGCTCTTGCAGTTAAGGACTATGAAGTGAATGACCTTTCCAAGCCTCATATTGCATCTATAAGGGAATGAACCAATTCTTTATTCTCTCTATTCTTCCTGGGAGACCTGGAGAAAGTTTCAATGAGATAGAGATAGAGATATCCTGGATCTTAAAGGATGGGTTAAGTTTAATGTCACTCTAGTTAAACAATACATGTATTTTGAAGTTACTGTGTGTTTTCATTTTTCTTCCTCCAGCTTCTATGATCTAGATATTGGCTGTTTATCCACTCTGACTTCAATGTGTCTTTCTGGAAGTATTTTCTTGCAGGGAGTGGTTTTGATTTGTTTTGTTTTGTTTTGCTTTGCTTTTTATTGTGGCCTCAGAGAGGAAGAAACTGATTGCCAGGAAGATGATGGCTAACCTGCGAGTGAGCCTGTGTTAGAACTCACTCAAGTGTTCTAGTCTACAAGCCAGGCCTGGCAGGCTCAGTCTTGATGCAAGGCTAATCTTATTAGTTACTAGTTTCAACTGAACCCTCTGAGTATAAAGATTATTAACATTGCAAAAGGCATTTCTTGTTTCATTTTCCCTGACTTTGGTCTAATATTACAAAAAGAAATGCCAGGTGTTCTTTCTATAGAACTAGATATCCCCAAAGACAGAGCTTGTGAAGTTAGGGGATGTCAAGTACATCAAGCTAACATTTTAATTTTTGTTTGATTTATAAGTCTGGAGCAACATGGTCAAGGTTCTTAACTTATCATTGAGTATTCCCATTAGCTTCCCTCTGTAGGAGTATGCCAATTTCCCATTCATATCACCCTTACAGGAAATAATTTCTCAAATAGGGTGTAGCTGCTAACCCTCAAAAATAAGAAACAGCTCCTGAGAAGCAATGGGGTCACTATTCATTGTTTTTTCCAACATATTAATTCATTTTAGTATCTTGAGTTTAACTTTTTTAGCTACAGTGTCCATCATTATGAGGTAGCGGAGCTGGAGGGAACACTACAGCAAGAGCAGTTATCTGAATGACCAGCCTTGCTCTAAGAGTTATTCTTAAGATAGTCGGGGCCAAGCCAGTTAGCTTAATCAGTCTTTGCTTTCCACTGAAATAATATATCTGAAAGTTGAATTGAAAAATGCTCTGCAACATATAAGTTACGATTTTGACTATTATTGTCAATGAGTCATTAGGTTTTAACAATCCAGAGACACCTTTGGAAACTGGCAACAACTTTAAAGACACTCTTAACCAGCCCTACTGCATGTACTATTTCTGTTGTCTAATTACATGGGCCCAGCACTTTTTTTTTTTTTTTTTTTTATTTGACAGACAGAGGTCACAAGTAGTCAGAGAGGCAGGCAGAGAGAGAGGGAAGCAGGCTCCCTG
Source organism: Martes martes (assembly GCF_963455335.1). Classification (NCBI taxonomy): domain Eukaryota; kingdom Metazoa; phylum Chordata; class Mammalia; order Carnivora; family Mustelidae; genus Martes; species Martes martes. The sequence goes on from NC_137895.1 coordinate 22,193,207, forward strand.
CTGAGCAGAGAGCCCGATGTGGGGCTCGATCCCAGGACCCTGAGATCATGACCTGAGCTGAAGGCAGAGGCTTAACCCACTGAGCCACCCAGGTGCCCCGGGCCCAGCACTTTTAAAGATTATCTGTTAAGACATAATCCAAAATGTGATTTAAAAGCATACACTGCCTTAGACCACACAAATGTAGGAGGATGAGAATCCTCTAACCCTTGTCCCAATCTTGGATTTTAACAATGAACCAGTAACTTCTCAGTGCCTATGGAGCACATACTGGTGCCTAAGCTATGAATACATTTAATGCAACCCTTTTTAGCTTAATAAAAGGATGTATCTTCCATTACACCATCATGGTGGCTGACGATGCTAAAGAATACTAGTGGACTTTGGCTGTGGAAAAACACTCTTTATAAGGCTACCAGTAGTAATTGATCCCCTTGTGGTGCCTGTTGGGAAAATAACAAGAAGCATCTGTATTGAAGTAAAGATCTGAGCTCTTGCAGAGAACTCCTAGTCATGGATCTATGAGAGAGAATTCCTTACCCCAAGTCACAGCCTATTTCAGGGGTATGAATATGTTGGTACTGAGCTGTATTCTCAGAAACCACTCATCCTATTGAGGACCAATTTCAAAGTTGGGTCTTGATCTAAGCCAACCTCTTCAAAATGAGGTCGCCACCAATTCTTTCATTCCTAGACACTAAGTTCTATGAGAACAGGACCCACGCCTGATTTTCTTTAAAAACCTCTGTCTCTAGGGCCAAAAATGGTACGAGACAGTAGAAAGTGAAATTTTATGGTATGACTAAAATAAATGCCCCAGAGCAAAGGATTGTATTGCCTGTGATCTTGAGTTGTCTGTAGAACACTAGAGAAACACCTCTTAAGGCTTTCAAAAATGTAATCTAGTTTTCTGATTTCTCCGTATTTTGATGTCACATTTGTTTTCTAATGCTGACCTGCTTCCTGCCCCCAGAGGAACCGACAAACTAATGATAGTGTGTATACATGAGAAAATAGGCAACCAAACAGATATTTTGTATACTCCTGGGGGGATAGTATAGAGAGGAGACCATTGAGGCGCCTTAGTGTTTCCCCTCCAGAATTCTAATTGCATAAAGGTCCTTGAAAATATAACAATATCTACTTCAATTTCCACTCACTTAATTTAAGAGCATAAAGAATAAAAATACATTTTTAGATGGTTTCCCATTACTTTTTTGCATGATGAATCTAGGGCTTTGCATCCAACGATTTAAAGATTCAAATTTCAGAGAGGAAGACAAACCATTAGAGACTCTGGACTCTAGGAAACAAATTGAGGGTTGTAGAAGGGAGGCAAGCGAGGGGATGGGGTAACTGGGTGATGGGCATTAAGGAGGGTTCATGATCCGATGAGCAACCAATGAATCATTGGACACTACATCAAAAAATAATCATGTATTATATGTTGGTTAATTGAACTTAATTAAAAAAATAGTAGAATCAAAAGTAAACTTCCCCCCAAAAGAATCAAATTTCAAAGTGTTCAGATTTACAACTAAAACCACACAAAACCACATTTCTTTAACAAATATTCACTGAGCAGCCACTGTATACCAGGCAGTGTGCTCAAGCTGGGGATAAAATAATGAGCAAATCACCAAAAGATTCTCTGCCGTTATGGAGCTAACAGGGAGACAAATAAGTCAGTAGATGATGCCACTTCATGAAAGTATTTAACCCAGTAGAAGCAAATCAGTCAAGAAATCCCAGAAGAAATAATGAAAAGGAACTACTTAAGCAAATAGGTGAAGATAGTGGAGAGAGGGTGAAGAGAAATAGAGAGAGACTTCTGGGCACAGAGAGCAGCATTGCAGGGCCAAGGAGTGTGAGGACATCCAACCTTCAGTAAACCCCAGGTAATACCATTTAATTCAATATAACAACTATTTATCTGGTATCCACCATTTGCCTAACCCTCTGCCAAGTACCATGAAAAGTATAAAAGATGCATACTAATATGTATCTTTCCCTGGAGGATATATGAGCTCATCGGGCCCTCAAAACTGAACATCTGAAATATTAAGAGAAGAGAACACTTGATCATATAGGACAAATTGCCAAAATCAGGCCTAGAGGATAATATGTGGGGAAGAAGATAATAATATTGCCTGGGGCTGATTCTAGCGAAACGTGTTACGGAATATCCAATAAATTATATTCATTATTGCTGTTTGCCATTTAACGTCTTATAAAAAAAAAAGTAAGATCGCAAATAATTTCTGAGCGCTTACTTCACCTTGCTCACTACCTCCTTCCATCAACACCCACACACCCACTCACACATACCCCCATACAGTCACTTGTATTCAATCTGTAACCAAGTTGCCCTTGTTTGACCTTTATCATCTCTCACCTAAACTCTCTATCACAAGCCTCCAGTTATACAATAAAAAGTCATGGGAATGTAAGGTTCAGGATGGTAACGATAGTTAATAATACTGTATTGCATACTTGAAAGATGCTAAGAGAGTAGATCTTATAAGTTCTCATCACAAGAAAAAAAACTTTTTTGAAACTATGTACTGTGACTGCGGTTAACTAGATTTATGGTTGTGATAATTTTATAGTATATACAATTATCAAATCATTGTCTTGTACACCTGAAACTAATATAATGTTATTTGTCAATTTTACCCAAGGGGGAAAAAAAGAGCTTTTTCATAGATCTACCGACCTCAAATCTTCTTTTCAAATTCACCCTCAATCCCACTGTCAGTAATCTTTTAAAAACATATATTTAATCATCTTCTCTGCCTAAACACTTTTGAGAGCCGCCAGGTTTCCTATAGAGTAAATGCAGTGTCATCAACGTGTCATTCAAGCTCTCTTGTTCTCTGGATCCAGACTGCGTTTCCAGCTTCATCCTCTGCCTGTTTCCCTCTGCCTTCAGGCCATGGATGGTCTCCTATAGAGGGACTTCTGCCTCTTAAAATTCTATTCACACTAAAAGCCCATTCCTAATATTTATTAGTGTTTAGGTACTGATGTTAATCACACATACATACATATTAGAATGTCCTACTGGATTTTGCATCCAAGAGGACAGAGACTGTTTTATCTTCATTAACCCCTCATGGCTCATAACTAAGTGTCTAATAAGGATTGGATTTTAGAAAATGTATTTTAGAAAATATAAATATTTTAGAAAATATAAATATATATCTGCACATGCACATGTATATCTATCTATGTATCCTCTTACTAGGTAGCTATTATTTACGGTCCATTGTCAGTACTAGAACAGTGGCAAAAAAAAAAAAAAAATCACCTGCCCTTCAGGGATTTAATAGCTTAGTAGAAGAACGATATGAATGAGTCAAGGAGACAAAGAAGATTAAAGACAAGGTTTAATAAAAAGGCATTGGGGCAGTTGCTTGGTTGACTGAATCCCTTTCTCGTTCTAGAAAGTATTTAAAATAACTTATAAAATAACATGAAAGACATCAAATAACATAAATATATATGTGAGGCAAACGTGATACTTATAAATATATATGTAAGATGAAAATAAAGCAGAGATATGGGCTATCAAGGAGTTGGACCTTGAAAGATCAGTAGAATTTTTAAGAAAGAAATTGAGGTAAAGGTGAGGACATAAGAACTGGAGAAAGGAGAGGTGCGGTAGGCATTCATGGTGGATAAGCTCAGACGACTCACAAGAGGGGATATTGTTGTAAGACTGAGGAATGTGAAGGTAAGATTTGGAGACTTGGAAGATCATCATCAAGGAATTTTTATAGGAATACCCAAGACAAAGAATTGCCATGTGAGTGCACTCAGTCAGGAGTTAAATGATGTGAATCTGTAGAAAATTCATTCAGCACAATTGCCTAACTTTTCCCACAAGTTTTGCAGCTCAGCTTGAGGAGTAGAGACAGCCTGAGAATTGACATGTGTCCATGATGGCACAGCCAGGGGCTGTGTAGGCCTGCAAGGTCCTCACCCCACCCCCCCCACACCCCTTCCTCCAGGTGCAGAGGACGCATTGTCTTACTCAAGGCCTGCCTCGCCCCTTCCATGAGTTTTCCTCCCCTCTTGTATCTCAAACTTTCCCTCTCCACAAGTATTCTCTTCCTTCTGCCTGAAAACTTGCTTAAGTGTCTCCTTTTCTTAGTAGAAAAAAGAAAGAAAAGAAAGCAACTCTCCCTGGATCTTGCTCCTTTTCAGCTGTGCTCCAAATTTTCTCCTCCCTTACTCATTTCAAACTTCTCAAAAGAGTAGTCTATATTCACTTTTTCCACTTTTCTTACTTTCACAATCGTTTCAGATCTGGCTTTTGTTCCCACGGTTCTCCCAGAAAGACTCCTCTCCTGATCTCTCATTGGCTGCTCTATTTTACTAAATCAAAGGAAACTTTCCACTTCCTATAAGATCTCTCTGCCGCATTTAACAGCTGGTTCATGTCCTCATTTGTGAAACTCTTTACCCTTTTTGTTTCCATGGCAACATACTCTCCTTTTCCTCATTACCTTTGTCTTCTCCTTCCCTCTTTCAAGGTGTCTCCCATGGGTGCTTTCGTCCATCTCATAGTCACCACCTAGACTCTGGTCACCTCCAAATCAACAACTCCAGCTCAAATCTCTCCTCAAACTTCAGCCTCGCCTCTTCCAATACCTCTTCCTCCCCGCTCCACCTCCAAAGTCTTTACCTCCTTTTGAAGTCATTTCTCACCTGAGTCCTTAACCACCAGTCACCCCAAACAAGAAACTTGACAATCATCCTTGCTCTTCCCTTCCACTCACTCCAGCCGGTTTTAACTCGTTAGTATTTCTTTAATTCAAAGCGATCCTTGATACTACTGCCCTAGTTCAGACTTCCACGGTCGCTTGTAATATGGCTACAAAAGCTTTGTAAACAGGCTCCAGCTTCTCACCTCCAGCTTTATCCCTTCAAATCCACACTTCAAATAGCCACTGGTGTATGTTCTCTAAATTGTAAATCCAGCCATCTTATTTCTAAGTATAAAACCATGCATTCAGGGGTGCCTGGGTGGCTCAGTTGGTAAAGCATCCGACTCTTGGTTTCAGCTCAGGTCCTGACCCCAACGGTCGAGACATTGAGCCCTGAGTGGGGCTCCCCACTCAGGAAGAGTTTGCTTGGATATTCTCTTCCTCTATCCTTTTCCCCACTCATGCTCTCTCTCTCTCAAATAAATAAATAAAATCTTTAAAAAAAAAATTCACAAACTGCCGTGAGCTATAGGATGAAGGCCATTTAGTACCCTAGTTGACAAAGCTAGCTACTTGGTCTTGTCCTGATTAACAGTAAACTACTTGTTTTTTACCCTCACTACACTGTTGTCTCAGTGCCTTTGTTCATGCTATAACCCATCCCCGCAATGCCCTCTCCTCCCTACCTCTGCCATTTTTCTATATCCTGGCTAACTTTTACTAATCATTTAGTAGGTAACAGAGATGCCACCTGCCCCAAAATATCTTCCGTGATTCATGCTTATGCCTTCAGAAATCTTTTTTTCTGTATAGCCATAATTACTGCACTTTCTGCCACAAAAAATAATTATCTATTTATGTGCTGTCTCCCTCCCTGCCCCTGCCCTCATTACTGTGCTCCTTTAGGGGAGAGAGCATTTTAATAACTTTTGAATTCTCAATGCCTAACAAAGTATGTGCAGCATGATAAACACTCAGTACATGTTATGAAAGGACAGTATAAATAAACGTGAGAATGAGCCAATCTCTAAAACTACAAATGGAAATTGTATCTAGTTAATGTCTAGTGAAACATCATCCTTCGTATGGTTAAATGACCTCCATAGTTTCGAAGGGGATGGTCCCCCTTCTTAGAAAGCTGAAGATGAGGCCACAGATAACTGGATAGAGAATAAGCTGTTCATGGGTCAGTAAAGCATTGCTTCCTAACTTGAGCTTACAGATACTCCAGATGTACCTGTGGAGTGATGCAGGGACCAGGTGATTATGCAAAACTTACACACTGGGAGCATGTGGGACCCAGTACAAAATGAAAATGTAGGACACCTCATTAAAAAAGCAGGAGTAAAAGTGCCATCAAAATTACATAAAGACTTTCTCCTTTCTTCCTTGTGTTTTTCCAAACTTGTTATGGTGTTTTTTAATTTACTATTTAGTATTCTGAGTAAAAAAAATTGAGATTTTTTTCTTAGCATAAATTTTGCCATTTGTTTTTATATTGTGAAATGTCAATTATATTTTTATTTTTATTTTAGGATTTTATTTATTTATTTGACAGAGAGCACAAGCTGGGGGAGTGGCAGGCAGAGGGAGAGGGAGAAACAGGCTCCCCACTGAGCAGCAGAAGCCCAATATGGGACTTGATTCCAGGACCCCGGGATCATGACCTGAGCCAAAGGCAGTTGTTTAACCAACTGAGACACCCAGGCACCTGAAATGCCAATTTTAAGCACAAATATCAAAATATTTAATTTGTATGTAGAATAACCAAAATCACACAATTTCTATTTCATAGCTTTAATCCAAAGGGTACCATGAGCTGGCCAAAAGAGACAAATACAAACCAAAATGAGGAAGTCTGAAGATTGGAAGGAAAGAAGGTTTCCAGGCAAGGGAGTGCTCCCAGGCACAGGATACTTGCAGGGAGTGCAGACCCTCACAGGCACCTAGAACCCTGCCTCCTAATGCAAACAGAGTGCCTCACTGCAGAGCCTGATATCTGCTGAGCCCGCCTTCCAATGCCCAGCTCTTGGAACTGGGCAGGGTCTGAGGAAATCAAGATAGGCATCTCCCTTTCCTAGGGGCCCATCATTTGAACCTATGGGTGACAGTGGACCTCCAGTGATTTTTAAATCTCTGTGTCAGGACATGCTTGGTTCCTGGATCAAGGGTAAACTTTGGTTCACTGGCCACCAGACATGCCATGGTACTGCCAGCCTGTCAGGGAGTAAGGGAAAACATACCACACCCTGAGATGCCATAGAGTATGAATGTCTAATCCCAACCTGTCCTGTGCCAGTGTCTACAACTCTGCTGGAGGTAGAGAGTGGGGCAGCAGCAGTTTTAGGACGGGGTACAGCGGGGGGCCAAGTGGGGCCCAGGGCCAGTGAACCTAGGAAGCGGTGAAGAGCTTTTCAGTAGAACCCATCTCTGAGTCATGGTGAGAAACCCAACACATACTCCATTGTCCCATCAATCTTCACTTACAAAATACAAAGTCAAAGAAAAAATGCTGAAGAATTTCAAGACAGCAACCACAGAGCATTAAAACTCTAAGCACAGGGCCCTTCTAAGCCTGGGGCCCAGTGGGATGCCCAATTAAGCGACTTGCCCATGGCCAAAAAGCTAAGTAAATGGCAGAGCTAGGAATAAAACCTACATTTTTTTTTTTCCACCACACAAGCTGCCTCTTTCAGAATAGACTATTTCTGGCAAAAACAACATGAAACTAGAAGATTTACAGCTCTATGTTCTTAACGGAAAAAAAAATGGGAAAAAAAGTAGTTCCTAGCAGGCATGCTTTATTTTTAGCAATATTACTTTATAGTTTATGAAGCAATTCCATAAACATTATGTACCACATCCCTAAAAGGTAGGCGTCATTGGTATCTCCATTTTACAGATGAAGAAAGGAAGTTTACTTGCCCAGAGTCACTCAGCTATTAAAAAGCAAAACCGCGATGTGAACCCCAGAGCTCTAAATTCCATTCTCTTTATTAATCTCCAGTTCCTCACTAGAGATAGTGAGAAAGAGAGTTGATGCAGACCATGGGGCTAGTAAGGAGAAACTCCCCCCATCTAATCTCTGTGAGGCAATTCCATGTGGAAGACACTTGTCTGGAAATTAAGGGATGTGGGGGCATCTGGTTATCTGCTCCCATCATTCCCTTTATTGCCACCTCAGTCGTCACAGCAGCTCTACCACTTCTGTGTGATCTCAATCAAGTTTCTAGTCATCTCTCATCTTCACTTTTCTCATCTGTAAAATGGGAGTATTAATAATAATATCTATTTCATAGACTCTGAAGACAAAGCAGTCTCTGGCTCACAGTCAACACCTAATGAATGTTGCCAGTCATTGTTATTATTACTACTGTTGTTGTTATTATTAATTCAGTGAGTGCAGTTGGCTGAACCCAACCAAGTCTCTGTCCTCTCTCATGATTATATAAATGTATATTAATACTCAACATTCGTTTAAAGAAAATAACTTCCTCTAAACAAGGAGAAATATTCTTCAAACAATATGAGTAGATGAGTAGATTTACTCCCAGCTAGAACCTCCAGAACAGATGCTGTGTTAAAAAGGAACATCTGGTCCAATTTTTTCATTGTTCAGCTGAGAAAATAAAGTCCCAAGGAAGTTGAAAGACTCCCAGGTTTACACAATTAGTGATAAGTCAGGACTCCTAATTTGGTGCTCATTTCCAATGAATGTTGTTTCCATAAGACTAAACTAACTACATTACTATCATTGCCTTGAAATATCTCTACTTTTTCTTAATGCAACATGCTTATGAGAACTGTATATTCTTCTTATTTTATTCACTGTAATTGACCATGATGATCATTACAATGATTACTATACCATAGGTAAAGGTTTAAATTCATTTGTGCTTCTTTTACACATAAACCAAAGGCTATACCAGTATTATTTTCACAGTGTGTTCTCTTTTTCCCTGTCGGAAAGGAAATATTTTTGAGCCATATGGGATCCTAATTCTCTGAATGCTTTTAGATTATCAGATGTCTCAACTGACAGTCCTGGATGAAAATCAAATCATGAGAATTTGCAAAACTGAAAAAAATTAAGAACATTTTGGTGTTATCGTGTACCGGAAATTCCATCTTTATCCTTTCTTCAATTAGGAAAAAAAATCAGACATCCTGAATATTAGAATTTTCAGCTCAAACTTTTCAACCCTTTTGCTACAAACTTACTTGGTGAGCCTTAGACTGGATATTTTTTATAAACATCGTTCATGGTTTTTTACTTAGTATTCATTCTTTCAAGCTTTTATTTTATTCAAAAGTTCAGCAAAATATAGCCAATAGGGAAGATGGAAAGATGCTTAACTCATGATCATTTCTTCCAAGAATTTTGCTATCCAATGAAGAACATAGGACATATAACACCAAGAAGAAAGAAATAAGAGATTCTGTGGCCTATTAGCATCTGCTTTGACTTAGACAAGATATGCCCATTTCCAATAATGCTCAAATTAATATGAAGGAATTTGTGATGGGTTTGGTACCAGTAAATATTTTGGAGGTAAAACTCAAAACTTCTCTTTAATTAGAAAAACTAGACAAGGGGGCATTTAATAATATTCATCATGAGAAAGGGTATCTCCCTTTCTCCTGTATCTTGTTCCTATTTAGTGAAGAAAATGGTAGGAGAAAATGAAGAAAGATTATCCTTCGTGGTATAGATGCCCATACAGAGAACAGGGGTGTTTGTGTGCCTCACACAGATTTTCTCTTTGTATTCAACCTAAGGCCAAATGGTAGAGCTACACAACTCTACAACAGTCCAAACAACTCTGAGTTGTGATCTTGCTCAGCGTTCTTTAACCCTTTGGTTGGGTCAGCTTCCTGCCTATCTAAATCACAGCGACCATCTCCTCATACTTAATTCCAGTGTTGTTTTATGTCTTAGTCCATAGACATACCATAGACTGCTTGGTTTATAAACAGCAGCAATTTATTTCTCACAGTTCTGGAGACTGCAAGTCCAAGATCAAGGCACCAGCAGATTTGGTGACTGATAGGGGCCCACCTCCTAGTTCATGGATGGCCATCTTTTTCTCTGTGTCCTCACATGACAGAAGGAGCAAGGTGCTCTCTGAAGACTTTTTTATACAGCATTAATTCCATTCAAGAGAGCTCTACCCTCCACACCCGATCAATCACTTCCCAAAGGCCCTGCTTCCAAATATCATCACAATGGGAATGAGGTTTCGGCATATGAATTTGGGGGATAAGGGGGACACAAACATACAGTGAGTTTTCCCAACACCACATTTTTTTTATATAAAGCAAGCAAAAACAAAGTTTTCATGGGGAATAAAATGTTTTCTACTGAAGACATTTCAAGAACAATGTCTTCAAGACCAAAACTAAAACCAAAAATAAATATGGAGAAAAGTCAGGAATATTCTGGTCAATGGTTTCAATAGGGCAATCTCCATTCACTGTCCACCAAAGGCATTCCAAGTTACCAAGGTACTAACCACAAACTTTGGCATCTCTAGAGTTCAGGGAAAAGTCACATGCTCAGACCAACCTAACAAACCCCCAAAACGTTCTCACGGTTTCTGTTCTGTTAAGATTATAATGTGTTCAAGTTTTAAGTGTAAAAATCCTTTCCCATAAAAACTCAAATTTATGTAAAAATGTGCTTCCTTTAGAACTATGATGACTGCACAATCTCTGGATGCCTGTCCTCTTCAATTAGAAGCTAAAAGCCACTCCCAGATTTAAAATCTGTCAATCCCATGAACACTTTGGTAACTTCACATCCAGCAAATGTGAACAGAAACCAAAATCCATAGGAAACAAATTCCTTCAAGTAATTGTTTCTGTGAGATTGCATAATTTTAAGGCAAAATTAGATCAAACAGAATCTGTAGATGGATACACACGCACCCTCCCAATTTTGTTATGATAATTTTCATTCTTTCTAATATCCTTCTCCACACTTCTTTGTGGTTATCACACCCAGGTCTGTCTAAGGCAAATTTTTAGTACCCTGCTATCTCAATTATGACCTCTATTACATGCCATAGTCCACATCCTTGTCATTATTTTCACTCACAACAGATCAGCACTGGCCAGAGCCACTTGTATGCAAAATACAGAGACAGCTTTAAATAACATTTCTTTCTTATTTAGGGACTAACTCTCCCACAACTCATGCTGGCCTGCTTACAGATGTCCAATAGGGTTATTTGTTTTTGCTGGTTAACCATCTCTGTCACTTTATATGAACAATTGACCACACTCATTGGGGGGAACTCCACAGCCACTTTTTTATGGACATACAAGGATACCAGGTGAATTTCTTCCTTTTAATCAGAAAAGCAAAAGTTTTTCCAGAAGTTCCCCAGTGGGCAAATTTTGTCACATGTCCACCCATAGCTTCAAGGGAAGTTGAAACATTTAATTTCTCCAGCCTGCATGGTAGAAGATAGCAAGGGAGAAGGGGATCAGCCTAACAACTATGTCTGCAACTTAGAAATAGAAATGGTGAGTCCATGGAGTATGGATGTTTACGTTTTAACAGGTAGTATTCAATCTCTATCCACAGTTGTATCAAGTTAGATATTATATCAAAGACCATTTTGACTTCTGTCTTCGTCATCTGGATTTTCTTTTTGATTCAAATGAAAGATTATATTTAGCTTAGAAATTTGACTCTCCAGTGAGGCCAATTCCTGTGGTTCTCCAACAGGTCCTATTTCATCCCATTTTCCTCAGATTTCAGGGTCTCCAGGCTATCATTTCAACTCAGGTCGTTGAGCTCAGGTTCCATGTCACCCAATTCCTCCATCCCTTCTTCACACCATAACCAGAGTATAGTAAAAAATATGTCAGTTTATGTCCTTCAGTGTTTTCGATTGCACTTAGAATAAAATCAGAGCCCTTATCAGGATCTCCACTATCTTCTCTGTTTCCCCTCCATTGTCTTCTTTCCCCTCAATCACTATATTTAGTCTTTTTAGCCTTCAGTCTATTCCTAGAATCTACCTGGCTCTTTTCCCACCTCAGTGCCTTTGCACCTGCTGTTCCTTCTACAATGCCCTTCTGATGGCTCTTCTTGTGTTTTGATTGCTCCTTTTAATCCCTCATTATCTCAGTTTACATGTCACTTCCTCAGAGAGACTTTCCTGACCATTCCTTCTAGCATGAATCTCCTTTGTAATTTTTTTTTTTTTTACCACAGAACTGTATTAATTTTCCTTGGAGCAATTTTTACTAGACATGTGAACTTGAGAAATTATTAGCTTCTCTGCGTTTTTAATTCTTTATTTGTAAATAAAGGTAATAACTGTACCAACCTCAGGGGTTTTTGTAAGCAATAAACAAAATAAAGCCCTTAATACTTCTTGGCCTATATAAAACTTTGCTAAATAATAATTACTTGCATAGCTTTTTGTTTTGTTATTTTCCTGTTTTCCCCACTAGACAATAAACTCTAAAAGCAGAGAGACCTTGTCTGTTCTGTTCTCAGTGTGTCTCAGAACCCAGCCTAATGCCTGGTACATAGTAAGTGCTCACAAAATATTAGATGAACAAATATATGTTGAATAAATGAATTAGTGGCAAATCCTATCTCCGTGGTAGCTCTGATTGTGGATTGGACACTGCTAGCTCATTTCCAGTATTCAATAGCCTCTTCTGTAAGGCTGCCAGATTAACTAAATAAAAATATACAATCCTATGTAAATTGGAATTTCTGTGTTTTATCTGGCAACCCTACTTTCCTCACTACCACCTTCACCCTTAATGAGCAATACTTTATCTTTCTCATTCTCTCCCTCCCTGCTTTCTCTTCCTCCTTGTTCCTTTCCTCCTACACTCATTTGACATTTTCTGAATATAGTTCAGTATCAGGTAACCTCATCATCCTTAAAACTGTAGATATCCACTCCTTGAGGATAACCATCTCTTTGATGGGTAATGAGTTGTCTTTATGACCAGTCTTCCAATTCTCACAGGACTAAATTATCCACCTTCACTGTGACAGCCTCCTTCAGCCTGGATAGCCTTCTCAGGGGACGGCAACTGACTCTTTTCTCTGGATTCATAACAGGTTAAGTTAGGAACACAAATGTCCTTAATACATTCCCAGGCATTTTCTACCTTATTAGATAATTTTCAGACATCCTGGCTTTGAAAGAGACATAAAGAAAAGAAACCCAACATGGCCTTTCCCAGTTGACCAGAAAAGATAGTTTGACAAGGCTCTACAGAAGAGCTGAGAAGTGCCAAGTCGATGCCATGCTGTTATTTTCCACCTCCCAGCACAGTCCTGGCTCAGAGCATGAGAAGTTAGTTGGTGCTTTAGCCAGACTCTGTCACTTAGATTAGCATGCTTGGCTCTAGATTATGTTAAGGCAGTTGGAAGAACTAACTACTTAACCTTTCAGAAGGTAAGTAATTTATTTGAAATAAAATGTGTTGGAGAAACCATGGCAGTCACTCCCAGTGGTCTGTCAATATATATGTGGAGCTATGGTGAAAATAGCATCACAGGAGTTACTTCTTGGCAGTATTACACATCCTCTGACTGGAATCTCCATCCAGAAAATGTCCTCTACTGAACATTTGGTTCCTTTACTGTAGCGAAGGAAACATGAGTGTCACAGTCTCAAAGAGTAAAACATTGATCCCAGATCCATTGTATTTTGCCTGTGTGAACTTGCTAGATGGTTTCACAGCTCTGGGACTTAGTTTCCTTGTCTGTGACATGAACATATTGCCTCCTGTGTTATAATGGGTAGTAAGGTTTCTAAATAAGGTGGACAAAGTACCTGGTACTTAGTGAGCCCTCAATGGCTGGTAGTTAACACTACTCATTTTAGGTGATTTTTCTACTTCATAGCGTGTGGCTGTGTTGGTTATACTTGGGAGCAATTCTCTTTGTTTCTCCAGAGAGGAGTTTTCTTTCAGAATTCTGTATCACCAGTGAGAGATCACTTGCAAGAGGAGCCTGTTGTAAATAGGAAGGTGCCATGTTCCTCTTCTGTTAAGAGCAGGGTGTCCAAACTAATCTAATTGCTGCTCATTTTTCCCTTATGAGGCACTGGGGAATGTTCAGCATATTAGATAGAAGAACAAAACTCAGATACCTGCCAAGATTATGTATGGCCTACCCAAGGAAAAACATTTTTTTCATCTTCACAGCTTGTGATTGGAAAAGGACACAGGACAGCTGCTAACTGTTTTCATCTCCACTTTTGGCATGTTCTTCTAATAGCTCTCCTGTCACAGTCTGCAGCACAGTGGGAACTAAACGAGTAGGACTGAGGTATCCCCCCAACCCCCTGCTCAGATTCCGCTATTGGGAAAGACCATTTAAAGCATTTATTATCCGCCCTACCCCTTTGGGAATGGTGTAACCCAGCTAGACACCACGCTTCAAAAGAGGGAAGTTAAAGCTTTGCGGTTAGTTAGGGAACGTTTAGACCAGAAACCCCCCCAGGTCCCTGCCAGTCCTGATTCCATGATTCAGTGAACAGAGAGGACTGGAGCAGAGGAGGGAAGAATAGGTCAGACAGCTTTCCAAATTCTGTTCTTTAAAGAAAGATTCATTGTTGCTCAAACGTTGTGAAATCAAATGTAAAATATGTTGGAACGCATACCTTCAAATGTGAATTTTATATGCCTCTAAATCAAAATGCAAATGGTTTAGGTCTAGTCACATTTTTTAACGGAACCTTTCCTCTCCTACACTAACCCCACTGGAGTCAGTATTGGGTAATAGTTATGCAAAAGGCTCCTATTAGCTAATGGAACAAGCACCTATCTCAGAAAGCTATGGTGAGAATTAAATAAGATAATATATCTAAGGCACTTAGAACACGGCCTGGCTGGGGAACCTGGGTGGCTCAGTTGGTCAAGTGTCTTCCTTCAGCTCAGGTCATGATCTCAGGGTCCTGAGATAGAGCCCCACATCAAGCTCCCCACTCAGCAGTGAGTCTGCTTTTCCCTCTCGCTCTCACTTTCTCTCAAATAAATAAATAAAAATCTTCAAAAAAAATAAATAAATAAAACAGGGCCTGACACATAATAAGAACTCAGTAAGTGTGTAATTTGCTTTATGCTTACGTCAACTGCTATGGGTGTGAAAATTTAAAGAAGACAGTAGGTGTTCATACGCTTCATATTGTCATATGCATGTATCCAGAAAAAAGTAAGAATGTAGAAATAAGTTTTGTTCACAATCTCATTCCTTTTCATAGGACTGGTGGATTAACATCCTTAAAAAAGAAAAGGCTTCCTCTTGCATCTGTGAAACGTTTTACCAAGATAGAACAAATTACTGTATAAATGACTTTGAAGTCTTATACATAATTCCAAAATCTCCATGAACACATGAACACACTCAAATGAATTAGAATTGTGACTTATGAAATCATCAAACCTTGCTCAATACTTTGAAAAATAAATACTTGATTACTTAAATTCCCTCCCTCTCTCTCTCTCTCCATAGCTTCGGAACAGATGTTTTAAAGGGGAAATAGAAGTGAAAAATAAAGAGGGGGAAACTGGTAGTATAAAACTCATTACAATCATGTTAGTTATAAATACTAATCTTAAAAAATAATTCTAAGATATAGCTTATTTATTAAAATAGATATATATATAAGATGCTCTCTAACTTATTGCTCAATAATGTGACATTTATTTGAGGCAATGATCCACGTGGTCTAAAGACTCTAAGAAACTCTCTTCGTAAGCTAAGAATGTGAAAATCTAGTTAAGCTGTGAACAAGAAATTCCATTGCGGTAGACAGAACATTTTCAAATGGAAGGCTAAGGTAGAGAGGTAAAAAAAGTATACTGTTATTTCATTCATGTAAGAGAGGGAATTAAAATTGGAAGAAACACACACAAAAATTTTTTTTAATTGTAAAAAATAAAGTAAAATTGGAAGAAGCACATTATCCATTATCTGATTACTTATGGTAACTCATGTTTCCATCTGATAAACGAAATAAAGCTTTCCAACACCGACAGGGGAATTATAAATCTGGGACTTATCCCAATAGTTACCATCCTAATCATGCAGAAAAGACTGGCATTCGGTTTACTTATAGGTTGATATTAAATTGACTCAAAGCCTTTATAAAAGCTAAGAGGTATGTTATTCCAAGAACATTATATATAGTTTTATGCCACCACATCATTTATGCTGTAAAAAATGTTAAAAATAAACCAAAATATGTGTTTCTCTGTGTGTGAGTTTGCAAGATCTTGCTATCATTCTATTATACAAATACTCTATTTTAAATATTTCAGGCCACACAAATTGTGGAGAAGAATCTAGTTTAGTTAATTATAGAGCAAAAAAAAATTTTTTCTCCAAATTGACAGGATCCTCTCAATTTTTTCAGTCTTGGACTGAAGAGAGAGAATAAATAACATCCAGCTTAAGGTTATATTAAAAATAAACAAGTTCCCTGTGGTCCTTAAATATGTTTCCCTAGCATCTGTAGGGATTTATTACATATAATATGCAACATGAAGGAACATTTGCTGAATGAATATGGTATGGAATTGAGGTTATGAAAATAAGAGGACTTTTCAAGCTGGAGTTCTGAGAGACAGAAGTGATCAGATCAGTGATCAGATCAGAGAAGATCAGTTTACATATATTTGAGAGGAGAATTCAATAAGTAGCTATTATATTTCTCATAGAGCATTAAGAACAAAATACTACTTTTGATTCTATTTGGTCAACTTGTTAGTTTATCACAGCTAAAAAAAAAAAATCCAGTGATACAAAATATTCTCCCTAGGGTCAGAAAAACTTCAGTTTCAGCTCTCAGAGCATAAAATATGTTATTTTTCCCCATTCCATGATTTAAGAAAGCAATAAAGACCCCCTGGATTAGATATTTCTTGTCAGTAAAAGAACAGCTATTCTAAAAAACACTGTCTTGGGCCCTTGATCCTTCTAGTAAGTCATTAACTAAGCAACTTTATCTACTGATTATTATTCCATAAGTGCCTTGTGCAATGTGCCTGGTAGTGTGCTAAGAAAATAAGAAATTACTCCTTGATTTGATTTATCATTTTGATAGCATAGATTTCTAGTCCCATAAGAAAGAAACACTAATGGAAATAGAACTGCTACTAATTAGTTTTAATGACTGAAAAATTAGAAGAAAATTTGCTAAACATCCTCAATTTTATGTTCATGAACTTTGACTAAGAAGCACATCAATTATATCCTGAAGATGACTCGTGAGTATTTCTGACTCCCTGTTCTGATTCCCTATCAGTCCCCATTTTTTTCCCTATGCGATTCAACTAGAGTTTCAATGTCTTTAATTATGGAGAAGCACTGTCTAACAAAATTTTCTTTGATGACAGAAACCTTCTCTGTTTGTGTTGTCCAGTACTGTAGCCACCAGCCACATGTGACCAACACATTTTTGAAATCTGGTTTCAAAAGAATCAACTAGATATGGCAATTGAGACATCTTTCTCAACATTTGGCAGAGAAACTCTATGGGGTAAAAGCTTATTGTGGTGGGTTGAGGAGTAAATGGGAGATAGGAAGTAGATGAGGGGGTAGACAGTACAGTATAGTGGTTGATTAAGCAAAAGACACACATCATGAAGCTCTACTCCAAAAACCTTTGATCTGGCAGTCATGTAAAAAAGGAAGGAGAGAGAAAGCCAGAGTTTACATTCAGCTATTACTGAGGGGGGTAAAAAAAGATAAGCTGTGATTTTTCTAACATTTAGTGAAGGCAAGTCATAACATCAGAATAAATTCCAGCTCCCCAGGAAGAATGGAAATGTTTATTGTCTTTGATGGCACATCTGTTACCCAAGTGCAAATGAAATGGTTAGTTGTAAGATTTGAGACATTTGATTTTTTCCTGAAAAGCTGTAAGAATTCTTGATATTATGGAATGACGGTATTCTGTCATTTCTTTTAATAATAAATGTTATATGTTCCTACCTAATACTGAGATTAATTTGTCCCCCAAAAAAGTGCATTCTTGTATTTCTCTATAATTACAGTCGATCCTTGAACAATGCAGGGGTTTAGAGTGCTGGCCACCCCCTGTACCCCCACTGCCCTGTGCAGCCAAATATCTGCATATAACTTTTGTCGCCCCCAAAATTTAACTACTAATAGCCTACTGTTGACAGGAAACCTTTGTAATAACAAAGTTGATTAACACATATTATGTAAATTACAAATATTATATGCTGTATTCTTACAATGAAATAAACTAGAGAAAAGAAAATGTTACTAAGAAAGTCATAAGGAAGAGAAAGTAGATTTGCAGTACTGTACTGTATTTATTGGGAAAAAAAAGGTTTAAGTGGACCCATACAGTTCAAACCCATGTTGTTCAAGGGTCAACCATACTTCTTAAAGCTAACTTTAGGTTGCAAGCTCTGAAACACTAAAATGCCATTGCAATGTAAATGTAACTTCAAATTATACAATCTATATTTACATATAAGGATACTAATAGAAAGTTAGAAATGACTGAAATCATAGCATTTTAGAACTGAATGTGTATTCATTGAACTGCATTTTACGGGTGAGGACCATGAGACCTAGAAATAATATATGACTTAGCTAAGTTTACCCAAACAAGATTCGGACCCAGATCTTTAGACTCCAAGCCTGGTGGTGTTTCAAAAAAAGACTGGCTAGATGATGCACCAGGATATTTTTGGTATCTCTATATATTGCAGTAAGAGAGAAAATAGAAAATTTCTAACAGCATGCCTCATTGGGGACAGAGAATCCTTTTCTTTACATTTCCACAATTAGTACCATTTCCCCTTGGGCACATTCTCACCATTTGCACTGTGCTTCCCAAATTTTCACTCATTTTTCAAAAGTGTTTGGTAATTATTCCATATGCTAGGAAATTTGACCCAAAGAGAAGATGTCTAACTTCCCTACAATTTTTCAAAAAGGTCCTCCTACTGAAGGTAGAGAAGATGGTATATTGGTAGTTTAGAAGAAGAATAGTGGTTTTTTAAGGATTTAATCCTTCAAATAATTTCAGTATTCAAATTTTCAGGATTACCTGTAGATAGTAGGTATCTGTAATTACTGAAGCAGAAGACAGACTGACAGAAGACAAGCACAGACAGCCCAAGGAATGTGTGTGAGCTGATGTTGTGGGTTGCTAATTTAGCCCACGGAAGAGCTGATAATGGTCTAGCACATAGACGGACAGTTTTCTGTTTCTTGTTTATTTGCTTGTTTGTTTTTTCTGTTTTTGTTTTTTAAGATCCTTTTAACTCCTTCTGGAAACCCTTTTAAGACTAAAAGTCAAATACAGAATGGTATCCTATATCCTACTCATGACATACTGGTCCATTTCTGAAAATAATAACGCTTTCTCAAAATGAAGCCATTTATATTCTTAGCCATGCTCTACTGTGTGCACAGAGTAATTTCCTGAGAGCAATGTTTCCTGTGGCATTTTGCCAACACTGGCTTTATTTGTTTTTCATTAGGCTTTTCATTAGCATGCGGCTATGTACCTGGATCATTCTGCCTCCTCGGAGAAGGCCAGGGTAGCTTAGACATAGGAAGGATACCATGAGTAGGTGGAAAGTTTTTGTCCAGTGAATGCCCATTTTAAATCTCTAGCTATGGTACCATTCTTATGGCTTTAATCTTTCTAAGAACAATCAATTACCCATTTATAATGCAGTCTGATATTAAATTGTTCACATTCATCTATTCTGTCCCTATACAGGGAAAGATACTAATCTCACTGTGCACCACATGGAACTGTCCCATCCTCCCTTATTACCTCAGGAAAGGCATCACGAATCACTCCATTGCCCAAGCCCAGAACTACTGTGTATTCTGCATTTCTCCATCATTCCACATATTCAGTTGCTGAGTCAAACTTCTCGATAGTTTCGAACCCACTCAGGTCTTTCTATTTCCCAAGACCACCACTACCTCAGTCTAAGCCCACATTGTCTCTACAACAACTGTACTAACTCCTAATGGTCTCCATGCTCCCAGGTTTGCCCTTTCAAATTCATTCTCTTTTGCTCTAAATATCTGTTGGTACCCACTGCTCTCCATAAAGATGTGTTCTGTAATTTCTACTCATAAATGTTTTTGTTACACATTAATAGGATAGTTTCATTTGTCCAGAAAAAGGAATGCTTCAAATTTTGAACTTCCTTATAGACTCCTCAATTTAAAGGGAAACACTAGCTTACAGGCTACAAAAGACTAAAATTTAGGAACAAAATAAGAAATCTATAAGTTTCTGAAAAAAAAAAAAAGAAATCTATAAATTTCTGTATTAGAATATTAATCAGAGGCATAAAAAAAGTCATTGAAATCAAAGAATTTCAGGATTAGACTGGTTCTTGGAGATTGTATGTCTCAACTTTGTCATTGTACAGGTAAAGAAACTGATCCCCAGCCACTAAATTGCCGTAAAACTAAACTAAACTGATCTTTCTAAATTTGGAATCTCATATGTAATTCCTGTTCTTAAAAATCTGTCCATGGGGATGTCTGGGTGGCTCAGTTGGTTAAGCGGCTGCCTTTGGCTCAAATCATGGTCCCAGGGTCCTGGGATCGAGTCCCGCATTGGCCTCCTTGCTCAGCGAGGAGCCTGCTTTTCCTCTCTGCTTCTGCCTGCCACTCTGCCTGCTTGTGCTCTCTCTTTCTCTCTGACAAATAAATAAATAAAACTTAAAAAAAAAATCTGTCCATGGCTCCTTGTTATGGTCAGAATGAAGTCTGAATTCCTCAGGCTGGCATACAATGTGCATATAGTCAGGCTTTGGCTTACCTTGCCAGGCTTAACTTTTGTTCCTCTCTCCAACTCATCCAAGAACCCAGTGCTTCCGAATATGCTATGTTGTTTCTCACCCACGGGACAGTGTATGTCATTTCCCCGTGTCCTGCTCTGTTGAGTGCTAAGTCCTAAGCATGCTTCAGATATCTGATCAGACATCACCTCCATGGAAAACACACCCCAGATCCCCTTGGGGTTCTCAAGCATGTGTCACCATCATAGCACATTCACAGCATTCTACCTGCCTTTGAAAATCTGTTTTACATCCCTGGACTGGAAAGAATAAAGACAGTTGTGGGCAGGGACCTGCAAATTATTCATTGTTGTATCCCCATATCTTGATCAGATGTCTGGCATTCAGTATTTTAAGATTAATTATTAATTCCCACTTTTAACCAGCCTAGTATATTTCAATTTTTTAATCAGTCCTCCTCTCACAATCTGTTTTCAGGGGAAGACTAAAAACTGATTCATTCATGTCAACATATAGGTAGGTCGCTGAAGATCCTGATTGGCATCTCTTCTCAGAAGCATTTACATTTTTAAAGTAATGGAGTTTTAGAACACAGGAATGAATCCCCAATGCAGATAATCCAATCATAAATAGTGAGTCATGACAGCATTTCTGAGAGGAAGGAAGCTTTCCTAGGACCTTCAACTCAGTCACATAAGTGACCTCCTACTTGCCGTCACCCTCACAGAAGAATGACTCTGTTTTTGTTTGTAAAAATCAGCTCATTTGTTAGTTATTTTTCTCTGCATTAAATAAATCATTATTTACCCCTGGTAAAAATACCTGACTTTAACATTTCTGGGTTTGTTTCAGGGAAGCAATGTTATGGAAGATCAGGATTTGTTGGAAATTGGAATCCTTAATTCTGGGCACAGACAAAGAATTCTACAGGCAATCCAGCTCCTTCCAAAGGTAAGCAATGCTTTCTTGGCCTGGCCCTATGTACAGGAGTCTTCAGTCCAGATATGAAGGGGCTATTGGTACTTAGGACAACATCTCTACATATTGATGAAATTCCCAAAAGCAGTTCTTCTTAGGTCCAATGAAACAATCAGACTCACAAGACCACTGTGGGCCAAACTTGGCTTTGGGTGGATGACAAGAACATCATACAGGAAACACCACTGGCCAGCAGGGCACCTTCAGGGCTTCTCTTCAGTGCAAATCCTTATACTGGTACAAACATCAGTCCAGGCCCCTCAGGTGACAGCTCAGGTACCAGAGGACAAGATCAATATTTGGTGGGTGTGGGAATGTTCCTGAATTAAAAGCCTCATGCCCCATGAGAGGCTCTGTCTCTTGTACACACCATAGTCTTTGCCTTTAGGGGCAAGGGGTCTGCCTAATTATGAATCATCACTCAAGGAAAACTTGTATCACTCAAGTATCAAATCCCCATCAGGTATTTATAGTTCATGTATAAATCCTCTCAGTCTAGATGCAATTTGCAAGCCAACATATCATTTTAACTGTAAGCCCTACGTTACCTAGCAACAGAATTGACCTTCTGTTTCCAGATAAGGTTTCATAGGAACCTAAAGGAAGAGGTCGGATCTAAGCACTGGTCTTCAAGATATGTAGGACTTTAACTGATAAGAAAAAGGAAAGCATTTCAGGGATCAGCAGAAATCATATAAATATAAATATAAATTGCCAAAAGTATTGACAGAATAGTGACACTATGTGACTTTAAATGCAATGGGATTTGCACAATAGTGTGAATGTCCTCAATCATTGCCACCAAATTGTACACTTAAAAATGGTTAAGGTGGTAAATTTTGTGTTATGGTTAAAAAAAATAGTCTTTGAAATAACTTTTTTAAAAAGAAAAAAAAATCCAGTGTGATTAAAACAATTAGAGAGCAGAGAGTATAGCCAGAGATAAAGCAGAAAAAGTAGGTTGGGTCAGTCTGTGTCAGGCTAAAGAATTTGAAATTTGTTCTGTAGGCTCTGAGGAACAGACATGACTGGACTGCTTTAGGCAGTCAATTTTGGAGGCAGTATACAATTGGCATGAGAAGGAGGGAAAGTTGAAGTAGGGTCAACCAGCTGGGAAAAGATTCAGGGGGCAAGACTGAAAGCAGATGAAAAGTTAGACTTGCACCTAGATGTATGAACTTACCATATATTTTGTACTCTCCTTTGCTCTTTTCCTTCCTAATGAGGCTGTAATTTCTCTCAGAACGAGAAAGATAAATATTAACCACCGTTTCTAAGGAAGTGATCTGATGAAATTTGCCAACTGACAGTGAACTGAGTGTCTACTGATAGAACCTTAACACTTTCGCAAATTCAAGGAGAGTTACGCATACAAAGGAGTTTGATCATACAATTTCCTACAGTAAAAGGAAAAGAATAAAGCGGCCTTAGAACTAATTTCAGAAGTAATTCTTATAAGTGTATTGTTCACCTCACTACTTTTGTATCTTAAAATATTGCTTCTTCAGCTAGTTTGCTCCTCATTCTCTGCGAGGACTTTTACACTGCTATACCCCAAACACCGAGCCCAGTGTGCAGCCCATGGTAGGCACGCAAATCACTAAGTGACTACCCTCTTGTCATAAGGCTGCCTGTCAAGTTAAGCTCAAATAGTTCCATATCACTTCCTTTGTGAGACTTTCCCTAAAACAGAACCACTTCTTTCACCTTGGTAATTATCACCCTAGCCCAAACCAACCACCATTAAGAGGACTGCCAGGGTAAGTTCTATCTATCATCTGTAGGTTGGACTACTAGAGTCAATTTCTCATTGGTTCTCTCTAGCTTGGATAATTCATAGATACCTAATCTCTGTCCTAGTTACCTTTCTTATCACTCTATGTCTGAATTTCCACACAGCATCCAGAATGATCCTTCTCAAATGTAAATCAGATCATGGCACACCCTGTTTAAAATCTCCAATGGATGTCCATCTCACTTAGAATAAAATCTTTATCCCAGCCTACAGAAGTCAATAGGATCTGGCCCCTTCCCACCTCTGTGGCCTCATCTCTCACTCTCCCATTTTCCTAAATTCTAGTTATGTGGTTTCTTTTTGTTCCAGAATATACCAAGCTCTTTTTTGCCTCAAGCCCTTTCCCTACTGGCCTTTTTGCCTGGTAGGAAGACTTTTATTCAGATTTTCATACACTTGCTCCCATATATCATCAAATCTCTACTCAGCTGCCATCTCCTCACCAAGGCCTTGATGACCTCAAAGTCATACTCCTCACATACCATCACTGTCCTTCATATTAACCATTTTAGTTTCTCCATGGCACTTCTGGCTACCTTAAGTTATAGTATTTATGTGTTTGTTTTTTCCTTATTCTTCATCTCTCCCTCAAGATGCAGAGTCCATAAGCTCAGGGACCTTGACTATCTTGTTCCCTTCTATATACCCAGCCTCTAGAGCAGGGGCAGTCACATCATAGGTGGTCAGAAATGTTTGTAGAAGTCAGTAATACACTGCTGTTCTCTTTCCTCTGAGGTTTGATAGCTCTGCCTGTTTTGAAGTTACTAAGATTCTACCACTTTTGCCATAGAAACATCCTGAAGGCAGACAGTGTCAGACCCACCCTTGAATTTCCTAATGTGCTTAGCTCAATACATGCACATTTAAAGAATGGAAGAATGAGCAACTGAATGAATATTTTCCTCATGTTATTCAAATATACATTTTTCAAGTCAAAAAGTGCCTCAATTTTAAGACATATCCATAATTGTGTATATGCCATTTGATAATGAGAAACAGAAGAACCTGATCTCGGAGTTATTTGGAGAATAAATGGAGTGTTTATTTTTAAGACAGAATATCATTCCCATTAGAGAAAACAATATAACAGAAACAATACAAAATTAAGCCTTTATCAAGAGGCTGAAGCAAAAGTGCTTACTATGCACCCAAATGAGTAGAGAATATATAAAAACATCCAAACACGTGTTCAGCAGCACAAACAGAATGTTATAATGCTACAAATTGATGCTTTGCCTTCTTAGGTAATGAGCCCAATCTTCAGATGGTTAATAGTGTAATTTTACTGCCAGCACATTCATTTGCATTCACTCTAACTTTGCACTGCCGCAAAAGGGACACAGTGTCTCTTTGTTTTGTTTATGCAATTTTAGTCTTCAGAATATCTGTGTTCTTCATCTGTCATGAAAAATATCCCATGATTGTTACCTGAAATCCTTTAATTAACATACTGTGTTTTGGAATCCCTGAGATTGTTCCTAAACAGAGAAAAGGTGGTTTGCTAAATGCAATCTTGATCTGTTAGCACACTTCCAAACATGTTTTTCATGCTTTATTTGTATTTGTTGTTTCAAATTTCAAAGACAAAAGTTTATTCCTTTGGTAAGAAAGGTTTTTCTGTAATATGCCCTTTTTAATATTGAAATATTCACCAATGCAAAGGTCTGCATCTTCTCAAGTACATTTGTTACATCCATCACATGGAATGTATTCCATGTGTTCTAAGCATAGACATAGTTAGAACAGTAAGCACATTAATTCCTCTCTTCCACTCATTATTTCCTTCTGTGTTTTGTAATGCTTGACCTTTAGTAGCAAAGCTCAATTATCCATTTTCTCCCAATCTCCACTTTCCTCACCAACCCCAGCTCTGTCTTTTCTTAGGTCTAAAAGTTTTCCAGAACTTCTAAAGATCAGATTTCACCCTTTTCTCTCTTTAAGAAAGGAAACATACCAAAAGTTTCACGAGAAGGTGGCTTGCTTTTTCCTCCCCTAGAAACTGTAAGCATATTGGACTTTTTCTGTCCCCTAGACTTGGGAAAACAATCTGATTACTTATATGAACACATCATTTACCTTTTTCCAGGTACGAATTCCATATGACCAAGTATTTGGATAATCCTCTAAAATCCTTTTAAAAGGGCATCATGTCTCTTGTCCCTTGACAATATAACACTTGGAAATCAGGAATTAAGAGCATTTTCAATTTAAATGTTTGCAAGGCTTGTGTCAAAACCCATTTGTCTGCCCTCTTAACCTCTCTCATCCTGAAGATATTTCAGCACACCAGCAACTTGTATGTCACACGCCCACTTCTTCTTCAACATTTTTTCCTCATATTTTTATGTTTTTTATCTTTGGATTTACTGAGTAGTGGTTTATACTCACTGTCCCCTTTATTTTGCTCCTACCGATCCTTTAACTTATTTGGATCTAACTAGTTCCTGTGCTACCACCCCACACAACCAGTGCTAAGGTTATCAGTAACCAGTAGGGAAGAAAGTCCATATGACCCTTTCCACCCTCACTGCACTTCAGCTTTAGTTAAGTTCCTATAGTCATGTCAACTGTCAGTACTGTCTTCTTCTGGCCTCCTCAATACCCGGTTATCTTCCTGCCTCTCTGATGCTCTCTCTCCTCTCCTGCTCATTTTCCTCAGTTAAATGTAGGAGTTCCTTAAAACTCAAACTCAACAATATTTGATATCTAGTAACTGTTGTTATCACAGTACTCTTGATCATAGTACAGTTTCTGGTGTTCATAGTTTTCCTCATCATTGTTAGCCTACTTCTTTTTTACTGCATAATGAACATTTACATTTCAGCGGCTCATTATTTCTAAGTTCAATTCAATTTAACTAGTATTTGTTGGGCTACATACTTCCAATTATTTTTTTTTCACTGTATGACACTGAAAAACCTCTGGTTGGATTAAATTACCCCCTTTCCTAACCTCAGTTTGAGATTTGGGTTTAAAAAAAAGTACAGCATTATCTGTTACTCCAATAGAAAACAAGATTCAGTGTTAGTTATCTACTGTTACCTAACAAATTACCCCAAACCTTAGTGGCATATAAAAACAACATTTATTTTCTCAGAGTTTCTGTGGGCCAAGAATGCAGAAGCAGCTTAGCTGGATCCTTGGTTCTGGGTCTCTGGCAGGGCTACGGTTATCTCAAGACCCAAGTGGGAAGGACCTACTGCCTAGCTCACTCACATGGTTATTTATAGGAAGGATTCTGTTCCTCGGGGGTTTTTGGACTGAGGCCTCAGTGCTTCACAAGCTGTTGACTGAAGGTTTCCTTCAATTCTTTGTCATGTGGGCCTCACCATAAAGTATCTCACAACAGGCATCTGGCTTAAACAGCACAGCAAGTGAGAGGACAAGAAAGAGCTAGGGAGATGGAAGTCACAGTCTTTGGTAACATGCCATCCTTTTGCCATATTCTATTCATGAGAATCAAGTCACTAAATTAAGTTCACATAC
Source organism: Martes martes (assembly GCF_963455335.1). Classification (NCBI taxonomy): domain Eukaryota; kingdom Metazoa; phylum Chordata; class Mammalia; order Carnivora; family Mustelidae; genus Martes; species Martes martes. The sequence goes on from NC_137895.1 coordinate 22,219,979, forward strand.
AGGAGGAGGTGTTTAGAAATGCAGTAAATATCTGGAGGTGGGATCCCTGGGGGTCCACCACAGAAGTCTACTCACTGCAAATACACTTTAACATGGTCCACATTACAGTCTGGTTTCCAGGTCTACATTTGTGGTTAAAGTGAAATAACCTACCAGCAATAACAATGAAAAGGACTCCTTTTATTTCCATCGGCCATCTTCATGTGACTGTGATATTCACAACTAGATGATTTAGAAGCCACATTTGCAATTGCCACTCAAAAAAGAGTTAGATGTGAGATAGCATGATATGATATAATCATACACAAATTAGAGACCCCAAAGATGTGCCAGTTACACATAAATACTTCGTGATCTAAACACCACTGATCTAAATGATACACACAAATCAGCAATCCCATAAAACATTATACATTTTTAAAACATGTTCTTTCTTCATCAGTGCCTCACTACTGAAAGAATATTTCCATCTATATTAGGAAAGTGAGCTGGTCAAAGTCTAGTGGACAGGACGTTTAGGATGTTAGCAAACACGTTTTTAGAAACAACAAAAGCTGGGGCACCTGGGTGGCTCTGTCACTTAAGTGTCTGACTCTTGGTTTCAGCTCAGGTCATAATCTCAGAGTTGTGAGATTGAGCCCCACTTTGGGCTCTACACTCAGCAGAGAGTCTGCTTGGAATTCTCTCTTCTCCCTCTGCCCTGCCCCCTCCCTCAATTAAATAAATAAATAAATATTTTATAAAATTAAAAAAATTAAAACAACCAAAGCTAGAAGTGAAAGAGGTCATGTAACCTTAAGCCTGATCAGAACAAATAGATAAAAGCAACAGTTGACCGAAAAAAGCTCTTGTGAGTAGGATGTAGAGAAAAACTGACAGGGACTGAGAACTTAAACACTATTAAAGAGAAGACAATATGGAGTGGTGGAAATTGTGGCAAACCATAGAATACAAACCCTGTCCCTCCAGAAATACTAGTTTTGTTTCCAAACAAAACTTTATTAATAAAACAAATCACCAAGGACCAGAGTTAGTTATAGCTGTTACAATGAGATCATGGATTATTTCAGAGCTCAAAAGGAGTCCTATGGATGTGCCACTATCCCAGTTTGGCTTCCTGTCCAAAACTATGCTCTTAAAGATGCTAGTTCTTTCAAGTTCCTTAAAATTCAGATGTGTATCAATTCTAGTCTTGATGATTGATGAAGATGTGTATAAGCTTTAGGGGAAAAGTGTTTAACCAAAGTAATTTCTTTAAAAGTCTAGAAAAGAAGATTCAGTCTTATTTCCTATCACTTAGAAAAATGATAGACACTCATTCCTGTTTCTTCTGCTATTTTTCAGAAGGGCAATGGCAAACTGTAAACTGCAGGCACAGAAGTTCTCAAGGTACATTTGACAGGGTAACTTTTCTTTCTCCCATGTCATCACTCACTCTCCACCTACCCTCATTCTTTCACTTGCATTTCTTTGTTTTTGCCAGCTGGTCTTAAACGTTGTGCCACCCAGTGTTGACCTACCACTCTCTGAACATCCAGTTAAAGATAGACTCTTGAACAAAATCCCATACACATACATGTACCATTAGTATTAGGGGCCTTAACTTGAAGTTAATACACAATTGGACACACAGTCTGACCAAAAGCATAGGGTATTCTTTTTCCTTTAGGTCCGGTCCTTGGTGAGACAAACGGTGGTGTTCTGAGTGTCCTTTCAATTGCCATTCAGTTCTGCAGATGTCTTAGGATTCTGTGACAAGCAAATAAGCTCACTTGGATCAGTCAGGTCAGTGTAAAAGCTTGCTTATTTCTCAGGAGAGGTGTTGGTGCCATTAGAGAACAGGGAAGGAAGACAGACTAACTGACCTTACACCGAAAAACTTAGGTAATTTGTAGTACATAAGTCTTAAAGTGACAGTAAATCATTCAGATCTTTTCTGTTATTTCTTAGCCTAGCAACCCTGATGGCCTACATTTTCCTAGCGTGACCTCTTCCCCCATGCCTCACACTTTCTGTTACACATGGAGACCAATAACTAGTCTGTCGTTCAGGAGTACATCGGGAGAAGGAGTGGCTGGCGTTTATAAAGGTCTCTGGACCCTCTGAAATGACAGAGCCCAGTATGTACAGAGTACGAAATAGCATAGCTGATTGGGCTGCATAAGTATTCCAAGAACTGCTGGGTGTGAGAGGAATGCAGTCCTAGCATAATTTTTTGTTATTATTTATTTATTTATTTATTTTTATTGTGTTCTGTTAGCCAAGCCCTATCATACTTACCGATGCTCTGTTCTAAGATTTTTCTGCAGTTTCAGAAACCAAGATGACTGCTAAATTCTTCCTAATCTAAAGGAGGAAGATCTTTTACTGTTTTCTTTTAAATGAATTTACCTTGGAATAGTTTATTATGTAGACCAGAGAGCTAAAATATCATTTTTACTCATAATCCACCCCCCCCCGATATTTACAGAGAAATAGGGGAGGAATTATGCAAGTAATTAGGTTTTGATCTATTGCCATCCCAGCAGCTGTCACCCTTCAGTTTTGAGGAGTTCACTCCCATTTAATAAAGAACAATGGCTCCCTTGAAGTGATACTGCAATCAGTAGTCATAGTAGAGGAACTCTGATATCTGGGCACTTTCCCTTCCTTACATAATTCTTCCAAGAAGATCACAATTTAGAGCTGCAAAAGACCTTAAAACATCCAGCTCAGTATCTCTCCTGAGTCTTTCACAGGTGAGGAAACCAAGTCTAGGTTATATTAAATGACTTGCCCTGAGGCAGATTGTTTCTTAGTGACAGAAGTGGAACTAAATCCCAAGTGTCTGTGCTCATGACAAGTGCCTCCCGGGTGAATACTGTGCTATATCAGAGACCCAAGGCTCTGAGGACTCCTGTGTATTTGCAAGTGAAACTGTAAAAAGGACAGGAAAGGACTAAATGACTAAACATAAGAAAAAGAATTGTTTATAATATAGGGCCTTTTCTTAAGTTTCAGGCTTAAAAGGTAGTTTTTGTAACCCCCCCAATGTCTCTAAACTCCCTTTTCAAGGCTGGAGGTGAAGGATTGCACCAGGAATCCAAAAGCTCTAGAAAAGGAGGAAGGAGACACACAGGGGAAAGAAGAAAGGCAGACATAGACCGTGTCAGTTGTCCAGTGACCCACTGGGAGTCAAACCACTTGTTTACCCTCGAAGGTGGCCTTAGAAAACAATTACTAACAGTAGTCACTGCTGTTTCAAAGAAGGAAAAGCATAATGGAATAAAATAACTGAACCAATCTTATTTATTTTCTTCTTTAATCTGGGTAGAGAGGAAGGAAAGATAGGCAAGAGAGAAAGGCACTCTAGGAGAGAATGAAGACACATCTTTCGAGCATTAAGCTCCATGGAGATGACATTTTTAGAAGAATCAGCCAGGAAGCAGCATGGTGTAATGGTTGGGAACATGGCCAGACTCCCTAAGTTTGATTTTACCTATTTCGTAGGGGTGTTGTGAGACTTAAATGAGTCAATATTTGTAAAATACTTAAAATGGAGCCTGGCATATCCTATGTGCTATATTTATGTTTACTAAATAAATTTTTTAAAAACTTGAAGGTGAACCAAGAAGAAAAGTGAGGTTCCCTCATCCCATTAAAAATTACTTCTCCAGGCATACACAATAGGCAAAATGAATCTCCTTTTATTCATTTCATAGATCTATTATGAAATACCTGCTGCATGCCAGGTACTCTTCTAGATGTTGAGGAGTCGATGTTAGGAAACAACACCTACAAGGTCACGGTCCTCTTGCGGCTTACATCCTAGAGAGGGGTACAGACAAAAAGAACTAAACAGATGTAATCTCAAGTAATGATAGGTATTATAGAAAAATTAATTAAACAGGGAGTAGACAGAGTGAAGAGGATATACAAATGCATTTTAATCTTAGGTAGACCGACTCAGATTCACACCCAGGCAGTTAACCTGAGGTTCTTTACCACCTTACTGTGTTGTCCAAACACTGTATTTCAAAGCACAAGAATTGTACTAAGGGGATATTGGAATGACTAAGCTAAATATTCCAAGTAAGGCACCTTCAAAGAACTTGGAATTTGGCAAAAATGAACTCTCGTCGGCTTTTAAAATTAACCTAATTTCATCCTAGTTTAGCCACCTGGGCAAGTTGTTAAATTCTGTAGTCCTGTTTCCCCATCAATGAGAAGGAGATGGTGGTCGAACCCACCGTGTTAGATTGTGGTGAGTGCTAAGGTTAGAAATCCCTAGGAAGTGCCTGGCATTTAGAAGCACTAAATTAATAGTAGGAATAACCACTTAAAATTGTTCAGTAATGCTCATTAAATTAACAAAACTCAATGAATTTTTGCCATTGCTCTTGCCTGGTGCCACACAGTAACAGAATGGACATACTTCTTGATAAAAGACTCTGGCTAAAAATACCCATGACTGCGTTCTGCTGTGAGCTTTCCATTCTTACTTGTGGATTTCTCACAGAGCAAATTAAGCATTCTTTAGATAAGAAGAGGGCAAAACTTTTGAATCTGGTCATCATCCACTAAATTAATTATTGTTTTTCCTGCATTTAGGATTATTGTTTAACCCATCAAGAGCTAGAAACAAAGTTGTTTAAAATCATAACTAGGGCCTTCCTAGCTAAGAAATTAAATGAATAACATAATACTGAGAGGGCATCCTGCCTGCATCTCTTAGGGGTAATGTAATCAGTTCTGTACACTAAATGGCAAGTCACAGAAGGGTAGGTACAGAAAGTACTCTGAACGGCAAGGGCTGGATAAAGATGTGTGACATAGGGGGCGCCTGGGTGGCTCAGTGGGTTAAAGCCTCTGCCTTCGGCTCAGGTCATGATCTCAGGGTCCTGGGATCGAGCCCCGCATCGGGCTCTCTGCTCAGCGGGGAGCCTGCTTTCCTTCCTCTCTCTCTCTGCCTGCCTCTCTGCCTACTTGTGATCTCTGTCAAATAAATTAAAAAAAAAAAAAAAAAGATGTGCGACATAGGATGCACAGGAGTGAACCGAGAAGCTGAGTGGGCAGACCTTGACAGTGCAGTTCCAGTAAATTGCTAAAGGCATTGTGATTTACAGAAAAGCAAAACTATGTAAATTCATGGAAGAGATCTAAAAGAACATACCTGGGGCACCTGGGTGGCTCAGTTGGTGAAGCATCCAACTCTTGATTTTTGGCTGGGGTCATGATCTCAGAGTCATGGAATCAAGCCCCAGTTGGGGCTCCACACTGAGTGCAGAGTCTGCTTGAGTTTCTCTCCCTCTGCCCCTCCTTCTGCATGTGCACACACACTCTCTCTCTCCCTCCCCCTCTATCTCTCATGTAAATAAAACTTAAATAAATTAATTAAATAAATAAATAAACATATCCACCATTTTGAATGCCACATCCCCACCTTCACCATATAATTAAATTAAGTGCTAACTTAATAGTTGAATACAATTTAGCTGTATTTCTTATTTTTGATCAATAGCATCCAAGTGAGAAGTCTGTGTTCAATTATGCTTCCAAATGCATTGAGCATCTACTTATGTTTCAGACACAATGCAAGGAGAAAAAAGATGAAATTACACATTATCTGCCTTCTAAGAGATTACAGTCTAGCAAAGGAGGTTGAACCAATATCCAAGTGATTTTAATACAAAGCAGAGCATGAACGAGCTATAATAAAAGTAAAAATACAAGCTCTGGATATTAAATGTAAAGGGAAGGTCTCTTATGTACAGGAAATCAGGAGAGGATTCCTGGAGGAAGAGGCAGAGAAATCAAGAAGCTATTCTTATGCACCTTAAAAACTCCTTTGCTATGGGGAATTTTGAGATAGGCTCATGATACTCTGAGCAGAAAGTGACCCAAAACATTTGCTTTCTTGTCCAGGCAGATAGATATGCTGTTTGTTTCTCATTTGTAATAACCATTCTCTGAAATACAGCCTGTGCCATTAATCCAGCTATGAATTTTATCCATCACTTTGCCTTTCGAGCTATAAAAAGTCAAATACTTTGAACCCTAACAGATGCCTACACTCAGCTTCCGTGGAGCCGGCTTAACTAGCAACAGAGTTAATACTCTCCTACCCTAAGCTAAACACTTCTTCATTACCTGTATTTCTTGGTGATAATTTTCTTTGTTGGTGATTAATGAGCTTTTAGATTTCCATCTTTTGACTCTGGGTTCTAATCTGATGGTTGATCTGTAGACCCACAATGAATGCACTAGAACAACATAAAACCACATTGCCCAAGACGTTCCTGAGCATACTCAGAAAGACACTGCAGGCAAACATCTGTGTTAACAGCCGACACTTGAACAAAAATCTTCTGTGTGCCAGGCACTGTTGTAGGTCCTATTAGGCTAACTCCACAGTTACTCATTTAAATCTCAAAATTAATTAATTCTATCTCTTACAGTTGAAGAAACTAAGGCACAGGAAAGCTAAGTACCATTCCTAGGTCACGCAGTTAGTAAGTGGCTGAGTCCGGGCTGGAACAAGGCAGCCTGGCTCCGGAATCTGTGCTCTCAGCTGCTTTCCTCTACTGCCCCTGTCACCTGAGCTTCCCGTGCCTTTGCTCTGTGGATAGCCTGTCAACGCCTCCACCTTTAGACAAGTGACTGGCTATTGTCCTCCTCTTCTACAGATCTAGCACATTTTGTTTTAAAAAGGAGTTCAGCTTTTTTGTTTAAGTTAAAAGATTACTACTGGTCTTATCAGAGAAAGTGAGCACTCAGTAAACTGTCAGATTCCTTCCTTCTCGTCTTCCAGAGCAAATACATTTCAGCTTTATTCATTGTATAAATTTGTGATGGCATAGTGCTACATGGATATACTTTAGATGATCTTTAAGGTTATTATTTATGAACCCCAGAGTCCCAACAGGTTAAAAGCTTTTTCTTCAATGCATCACCAGTTTTAACCCTCAGTCGCTTCTTTACTTAGAGGCCACTGTTTGTTGGGAAACGGTTGTATTGACGATTTTCTAATATGATGAGGTAAATGTATTGCAGAAATTTTTGAATATGAAATTTTCTTCACAAATGTACAAGAGAGGGGCGCCTGGGTGGCTCAGTGGGTTAAAGCCTCTGCCTTCGGCTCAGGTCATGATCCCAGGGTCCTGGGATCGAGCCCCGCATCGGGCTCTCTGCTCAGCAGGGAGCCTGCTTCCCCTTCTATCTCTGTCTGCCTCTCTGCCTGCTTGTGATCTCTCTCTGTGTCAAATAAGTAAATAAAATCTTTTAAAAAAAAAAAGTACAAGAGATTATTGTGTAGATGTAAAGATTGATTTCCCTGCCTTTCACCTCTGGGACTCAATTACATCATCATCTATAAACATTGCTGGTGTCCACTTTTGACAGAGTACTTTTCTAAGTGCTACTGATGTAGACACAAAGCAACAATTGACCTTACATCCCAAGTCCTTAGCATCCCCCGTAGGATTGGAACCAGATGACGGGATAGGGCAACTCCAGACACATAATGTCTGCAAACACCCACATGCCCAGATGTTCCTCAGTGAATCTATGATTCGTGCATCCATTCAATCAGATAGTAGTTCATTTTGGCCCTCTGCAAGCTTCAGAGATGAGGACACAAAACTGGATAATATTTGGTCCCTGCCTCGAGGAGTTCTACCTACATTTTGGACACAAATATGTCAAAAACTAAACTACCATGTGAAAAAAGAAAACTGCTACAGAGGAGGGAAAAGCTAAGTACATGAGGTTGAAGGAAGGTTTTTTGGATAGGCAGATGATGTTTGAGCTGAATCTCAAAGAATTATTAAGTATTTTTATTTATTAAGTATTTTTATTAAGCATTTTTCCCTAAATAGAGCATTGAGGGAGTCACTCCAGACAGAGGATGCCTGTGTTCCTGCTAGATCTAGAGACAGTAAGGAGAAATGGATGCCTACATTCGTCCATTCTGTCTCTGCCTGTCTGTCTTTTGTGAATGCACACTCACTTTCATACACACACACACACACATTCTTTCCCCATATATGAACCCCAAGAGAAACTATAGAACAGTCTCTTCCCAAATTTTTCCAGTCCATTCAAGTTTCTTCTCTTTTCTGGAACTTATAAAAACATTGGCACTTAATTATTTTCTTACATTCAAATATATATCCAAGGAAATTACATATCCTGGAAGGAGGGAACTTTAGGCCCTTTTGTATTTTGATAATACCTAGGATGATGTGACATATATATTTTGTGCATAAAAATTATTGTTGAATTAAGTAACTAATAACTACTAAAACTGTTGGTAAGAGCTGATCTTCTACTGAGATTTCACACAAGCACAGCTGAAAATTCAATGCCGCTCCAATGTCTGAGGTAATTAAAAATTCTGAACTGACCCACAAAAATCTAAGACTATGAGGCTAGAGACATTTTTATAAGGACCAAGATATTGTTTATTGTGACCGCCAATGGTAGTGAAATAGTTCTTAGGTTATTCCCTCACTTTAAATATAAAACGATTCTCAGCAACTCCAGCCAGAGTTCCAAAATGGGGTTACAATTCTCTGTGTATTCTAAACCTTACCGAAATCCCTCCTAATGGTTTGTTCTGGGTGTCTCACATCACATGTGCACCATTAACCAGACCACTCACTGACCATGTGACACCTGCTCTCTTCTGCCTCTCTTGTTCTCGCTTATCACCAAAGCTTGAAGCAATGCGACCACGACTCACCAAAAGTGCTGTCAGTGCTGTCAGTACCCGCTAAAGGTGCCAGATCTGCCATTAATGACGGCCAAAGCCGGCTTCGTAGCTGCAGGTGCCCAGCGTGTCAAAGGTACTGATGTTTGCGCTGCTGGCTGCAGTGCCCAGGATCTTCCCATCAGAAGCGCCTTAGCCAGTGCCAACTGAATGTTCTGCCAGTATCACTGAAGCCTGCCAATGTGGGCACCATCACCAAGTGCTGGTGCCCAATGTTGAGGGCACCAATGTCTAAAATACAGCACCATCTCTGCTTGCTGATGAAGTTGCCGGGGCCAATTATGCTGACTCCTTTTGTTCCCAATGTCCCAAAAATGTTTCATGATGCAGCTTTTTTATTGAGGCTTCTTCTTCTTAAGGCTGATCCATGGGAGCTAGGCCAGGGCCTAGTCAGAGTGCCAGATCCTGAAAGCCATTCAGAATCGAACATTCCCTATGACACTTGTCTATTGTCCTTTGAATCATATACGTGTGCATTGGCTGCCTTCTTTGAGCAGAAGAGTCTTTTGAGGACTCTGAATTCCTCACGGAAAACAGACCCATGCAAGACCAATCCTGCCAGTTATCCGTTCATTCCCACACGTGAAAGGTGAATATGGATCTATTCAAGTTGAAATCCTTGCCACACAGCTGTGGCCGTCAAGCTGACAGATTCCCAGCCTATGTTAGAGAACAAGGAACATTTTACTTTGTGTTTCAGAAAATCATCCAGAATCCGACCGCTTCTCACCACCTCTACTCTAGCACCCTGTCCAACCCATTAGCCTCTTTCTCCTGCATTACTTCCACAGCCTCTGAGCAGTCTCCCTCCTCCTAACTCTTGCCTCCCTAGGAACTGTTCTCAACACAGCAGCTAGTGACGCCACTGAAACGTAACCTAAACCATGTCACACTTCTGCTCAAATTCCTGCACTGGCTCCCTATTTCTCTCCAAATGAAAGCCAAAGCCTTCCAAGACCGTCAGAGCTTTACCTTCCCCGGCCCCTGACCACCTCTCTGACCTGCTCCCCACCCCTCTCTTCCCGCACACACTGCTCTAACCCCCTGATTTCCTTGTTATTCCTTGAACAGACAGCAGTCTCACTCCTTCCTGAGGGCCCTTGCCTTTCCTGGTCGCTCTACTTGGCATCTTGTCCCCTGATTGCCAGCACAGCCTCTTTACCATCCTTAAATCTCTGTTCAAATCTTGCTTTCTGAGTGAAGCTTTCCCTAACCAGCCTGTTCTCCTGCACAGACCCCAACTACTCCACAGGAACTCTCTAGCACATCAAATTCTCCTGCTCTACTTTCTCTTTTTCTTTTTGCAACACATCAGTTTCTGACATAATTTCCTTATTTCCTATGGTTTGTTAATTATTATTGTCTCCCCAACTAGAACATAAGCTCCATAATGACTGGCACTTTTACATGTTTTTTGACTGATGCATCCAGAATAGGTAGAAAATAGTAGGCATGCGGCAAGTATTTGAGTGAATAAATGAATGAGGTGAGTGGATGGGTGGACGGATAGACGGATGGACGAACGTGTGGTAGATCTCCAATTCTGTAATTCCTATACTAATTTTTGGCCACTGTCTGAATGATATCCTTCGTACTTCCCTACCCAGGCAGAACATAAGTTACTCATTTGTATACTGCTAACTTTGGTTTTACAGTACATCTATCTGTTTGAAGTACTTCAGTGGGTGATGTGATTATGCTCTGAGAAAGGACATGGTTTTTAAGTATCAAATAAATAGAATTGGCATTCAGAACATTCATTATTTTCTGAAGACTCAAGTTTGGGGAATTTTTTTGTTGTTGTTGAGACTAATAACATGTAAACAATTTTCCTGACTGATAGTAGCATTTAAATTTTCTGTTCTAAGAGCAGAGCGGTGTGCTACATAACCACTGTATATCTACATGAATGTCAGCAGATATGTACTGTCAGTGGGGAAATAAAGTGATCCTGTGTCTTTCTCTAAATATAATTCCTATCACTGGTGGAGCTTGAAAACGTGAATGATGGTGAGCATTGTACGACACCTTATTCTAGTTGCAGTAAATCCTCTTCATCTTTAATCTGAGCTCTTGTTTTATGAAAGATCTTTGCAGCCAGGAACTACATCAAAAGTGATATTTAACAAAAGGATCTAGGATCAATATTATCGAAACAAGGATTTTACAAATGAAAAGATGGTAAAAACATGTCCTTTTACTGAATTAAAAAAAAAAAAGGAAAGTTTTACCAAAAACTTCAGAGTGAAGTGCAACAAAATCATTCAGTGTGACCATGTTTACGTCTGTGCTGAGTGGCGGATCTATTGATCTCTTCACCAACAACTCCACGGGTCTTATCTGGCGGGTAACTGCCTGGTTCTCAGCAATGCTGCCTATGGCAGATACTCTGTGCATGCCTGGAGATGAAGCTGTAAATAACCATGTCTGACTGGCAGTCCACTCACACTGCTTGCAAAGCAATAAGGAGACGATGGTGTCCTTGTTGCTGTTATCATTTTGTTTTTCCTACCATGATTTATAGAGCTTCTCTGTTTTGGCAGCTTCACTTCTTTAAATTGTGGTGAGTCTGGTACCTGTGATCAAAAGGGGTGCCCCTAACCCCGATGGCTAGAGGCTGGACTAGTCTGGCTAGTGCTTCTACTTCATTCATTAACCTACTCTCCTATGCTACTGGAAGGTGATTGCCCCTGTGTCTTGAGACCGTTTCTTATTTATGTACCCTTTGTTGTCTGCTGCTTCACTTCCGGTTTACTCCATGGCTTAAGGCTTATCAAAAGGAGGGAAATGTCAGGGCCCCTCTGGGCTAGACTTCAGTTTGTTTCTTCTATTCATGAAATAGAAATCACAGGGTATTAAGAGACGGTGCCTTGTCCAAAGCACTTTACCTTTATTCCCCCAAAATGTCGTGCAGAGTAATATCCAGCTGTGACTCCTTCGCTGCTCCTGCCCTATGCCTAAAGCTGGGAGTCTTCAGTGTCTGAACACTCAAAAGACCCCATGTTGCAAGGTTCAGTGGCTGCCGGGGAAAAAATACAGACGTTACCATCATCTGCAATTGTTAAGTCCGTAATGACATCCAAACACAATTCGCTTACAAAGCTCTGAGGGTTTAAGTGTCTTCTGATTCTTTTATAGAAAATGTATCCATAACAGAGTATGATTGTAAACAAAGGGTATTCGAGCAGCAGATCTATACATGTTCATGTCTCCCGCCCCTGCCACATATGGACACCTAGAGACCTATCACACCTCATTTCCTAACAATAGTCACGGTGTATTAGTCCTTTCAGTTCCCACAGAAGGAATCTCATTACACGGGGTACCAGAGGCTCAGGCTGCGTAAAGGGTATTTTCCCAAAGACCACCTAAAACCCCTCACAAATGAGATAGTGCACGTGAGATCACTTTGAGATCTTCAAAGTCACATGTGATTGTTAGGTGACATTCTTACCATTAATAGTCCTATCCATTCTGTAGACGTGTCTCTCCCAGCCAAGTTGCACTACAATAGCACTTAGATGGTGGTGGATAGACTTTTTTCTGGGGACCCGTGATCAGTGGATCTGTCTTTCTCTTTCATGTTCAGTCAGTCTTTTAAGAGCCACTGATGAAACAGCGCAGTGATGTCTAAGCCCAGGTCTCAAAGCCTATAGGAGATCTGATCCTCACACTACCTGACAGACCTGCATTTGGACTTGGCAGCCCACTGCCTGCTGGCACTGCTTGTCCTGGTTTATTTTCAGGGCTGCTGTTAGTCTGAGTCTTGGGTAGCAGCAGGACAGAGCAGAAGAGGCTAGAACAAGGAGCAGGAGTAGAGGGAGGTGCCTGATGATATCAGCTGTCTGTATTACAAAAGTCTATCACGGAGTCTGACAGTACAAAGTACCTCCAGCGGGAAAAGAGAAGCCACCGTCCATTTGCAGCTTCGTAGGCAAGTTTAAGTCTCTGAGCCCGGTGCATCACAGCTGTTGCAACCAGTAGGTTTACGTAAATGATAGTCGGGTTTGTGTGTTTGTACCCAGGGATGGCTGCCCTTGCCCACGTGACAACCTTTACCAGTACTTCACATACAAGGACCCAGCTCTCACCGAGTCAAGCCAGGTAGGGGTAGCTCCTAGATCCTTATAACTGTTTTAATACAGGTTATCAACCCCAAAGTTACTCCAACTATGCCTCTCATGCTATAATTTCCAAGAAAGGCCAGCAAATTCCCAAAGCAAAAGGCAAAACCTCTACCTCTGTCAATCTCCACAGCACCCTCGGTCTCTTACTCCCTTATATTTCGGAACTTCCTCAGCCCTGAGTCCTCATTTCTCACTCCTCTCCATGCCTTTTCCTTGTGCTTTCTATAACCTTCCATCTCCCTCCTTCTCTTCTCATGCAGACTCCTTAAAAGGATGGCTGTGATTGCAGTTTCTACTTCCTCATCTCTTACACCTCGACCCAGGGCAGCCTCGCCTCGGGGCTCTTTTCTATAAAATCCTGGGGACCTGTTTGCCAGATCCCAGGAACCTTTCCCCTTCCTCCTCCTAGAGGACCTCTCCGCAGCATTCCATCACTGACAACTCCACCCTCTTTGAAACTAAGTTTCCCCCATTTCCCTTCTTGTCTTGACTGTTGCTTTTTTGGTCTCCTGAGTATGATTCTTATCTTTCACGTTGGAAGTGTTGGTTTGTCCTCACACCACTTCTCTTCCCGAAGTACACACCCTCCCCAATCTCATCCATGCAAAATTTCAGCTCCCACTTATGATAAAAATAACCAAGATTTACTGAGTGCTTCCGTGTGCCAAGTACTGTGCATTGTTTTGCTGAATGACGACAACTCCCCCCGGAGGAAGACATTCTTATCTCTCACATCACCAATCAGAAGGCAGATGCTGAGGACGACTGAGTAGCTTACTCAAGGTCAGACAGCTGATACCTGGAGGGGCCAAGACTCCTACCTGTACAGCGAATGATGCCCAAGGTTATATGTCTCCTCGGACTTCTCCCCCAAATGTAAAGTGCAGTTCCACTGTCTTGAATTTCTTATGTCTCAAAATTGTTCGTGTCATCTCCGTCTATTTTCTCCTCTTTCTCCACTAGTAGCACCACCATGTACCCAGGGACAAGGAATCAAAACGGGAAACTTGAGGTTTTCCCACGATTTCCCCCTCTTATATCTTGCATAGTTATCACAAAGGGATGATAGTGTGATTGACAGAAAGATGCCAGCAAACGCAGTTAAAGGAAATGGGGTTTCTCTGAATGGCGACGGCTGTGAAAATTAATGGCTTCACAAAGCAAGAGACAATGCGACATACTGTCAAGTGGAAGTATGGGCTTCCTTAAATGTTATGTATGAAATTACCTTATTTTCAATTCTGTTTGTATTAGGGGAAAGGCAAAGCTGCTAGAATAGAAACCTCCTAATGTAGTGGTTTAAAGAATAGAACATTTACTTCTCCCACGTAACAGTCTTGAAGTACGCCATCCAGGTTTACAAACTGGCTCTGCTCTGTGCGATTCTGGAAAGACCCAGGACCCTCCATCTGTCGTTCTGTCATCCTCCAAAGCACTGCTACTCAAAGCATGGTCCAGGGACTGACAGCATTATCATTACCAGGAAGCTTGTTAGGAATGCAGAATCTCAAATTCTCCCTTCCAGCCTATTGAATTAGAACCTGCATGTTAACAAGATCGCCCACGTAATTCTTTTGTACATGCAGGTTTGAGAAGCGTTTCCCAAACTCTAGGTTATTATTTTGCTCATGGAGTCAAAGCTGGACTGCAGGCACTGATGTTCCAGCTCACGAGAAGATGAAAGGACAAAAGCAATTCTAGAGCAAGGAACCTATTTTTTAGGTTGAAGGTGATCTGGAGGTTACATGCATCACTTTCACTAGCTTCCCACAGGCTTGAATATATCCTCATAGAGACAATCAGAAGCAAAGCTGGAATTATCTTTTCGTTATTGTTGTTGGGATTTTTTTTATATATTTATTTGGTGTATCTTTTCTCTAGTAAGCCCCATTACTGTGGAAGAGGAGGGAACAGTTTTTAGTGGACAACAAGGAATCACTGTTTCAATTTTGTAACACTTTATAGACATAAAAACATCTAATTTGTTATTGAATTTTGGGCTTCCGTGTTCCCTTGATCTAATTACCGTGCCAATACCGTAATGCGGACTTAACAGCTTACTGCGTTCAGAACTATATTTATTAGAGAAGAGGGAGGGGCAGTGAGAGTGGGAGAGAATCTTAAGCAGGCTCCACTCTCAGTGCCAAGTTCAAAACGGAGCTCGACCTCACCACCCTGAGATTATCACCTGAGCTGAAATCAAGTTGGGTGCTTAATGGACTGAGTCATCTCGGTGGCCCCGAACTATTTTTTTTGTAATCCCAAATCTATTATAATATAGTATCTTTCCCTCTTTCTATTTCCTTTTCCTATTTTTATTGCCTTCTTGCTACACCTTTCACCCTGTGGCTCCGTCTTTGAGAAACAGCATCCTTGTCTGAACAGACAGAGCTGCTCTCAGGCAGAGGAAGAATCACAGGCGACACATATGTGTGTGTGTACATAAGACAAATCCAGAATATTTCAAATAAAACTGAGAAATTAAGAGGAAACAAAACTGTAGTGATCATGTAATCTTACAAAAATCTCCTAGATCAACGGTTTGCAAATATTTCTTTTTAAAACAAAGAACTCCTCTTCCTCTTCTTACCTGTGTGAAACACTTAAAATATGGGTTACCCCAACAAAGGTAGACTAGGCAGTCTCAGAGCCTTGCCTTTTCAGCTGCCTCCTAACTGGTTCCCTTAATGCCCCAGATTCCACAGAGCCCTCACTGTCCTGGGGTCAATAATCTCTGCCTGCTGGGTTGCCCGTGATGATAACAGGATGCCGTCTCTGAGGCCAGATTTGCTTTAAGAGGCTCCTAGAGGAAAGTCAGTGTGCATTTGGGCAGAATAACAAAACACTGAGAGCAACAAGGAAGGTATTTAGTAAAACATATCCATATATCTCAATTTTTTGGAGACTGAAGCTTCTTTCACTGCTAACAGCAATTTCTGTCCCAGTTCGGGTTTTCCCCACACTTTGGGATTCAACAAGTTGAATCAGATGGCCTAGTTGTGAAGCTCTGTTAGGAATGCCCACTGCCTGCCCACGGCAGATTACAGACTGTGCTTAACTCCCATTCATGCTGGGCAGTACTGCAAGCCTGGCAGCCCCTGGAACTCTCCGTCTAGCTCTGTCCTGCAGGTGTTCCTACTGGAAAAGGGTTTCGTTGTTGGAAATTTGAGAAAGCAGTCGCAGTGCTCCCTGTGGATGCTGCTGACAAATCAAGAGAGAAGTGTGGATGCCATCTGAACTTCAGCCTAGATGCCCTTGTTGTCCTTTCTTCTTTCTTTTACTTATTTTGTGTGTGTGTGTGTTTTGCCTTTGGGCTTCTATTTCCTTTACTGGATAAATAAATCCGACACTAATTTGATGTTAACTTACAAAAGATAGAATTGCAAGACGTAGGAATTATGAAGGAACTTTGAGATCATTGGCCCAATACTATCATTTTACAGATGAGAATACTGAAACTTGGAGAGGTAAAATAACTTGCCCACCATCACACAGTTTGTTAACAGCAGAGCCAGGATGCTGGGCTATGGAAACAAAGCCCAGTGCATTTTGTAACACAGCATCATACTACCTGGATTTGGCTCTTGGTATGTAATCATTTTAAATAGCTGTACATTAATGTTAGACATAAAAATAGCCCTCATTTTCATAAGATGCAGCACAAAATACAAATGTCCTTTACAAGTGGACACCAGGCCATGGAATTTGTCACTTTATCTTCATGTGTTCATTAAATCACTTAATTTAATAAACACTGGGCAAATGCCTGCCATGTGTGGCATGTTTCACTTGACACATAAGAGACAATAAAAATGAGTAAGACCTTGTTTCTTCACCAAAAGGGTGACGGTCTGATAAAGAAGACAACATCTATAGCTATAACAGAATTATATGCAAATTATTACAAAAATCTAGGGGAAGGTATAATTAATTTTGACTTGGGCCTAAGGGTAGCCTTGGAGAAAGCTTCATAAAAGTGGCAACATTTAAATAGGGTCTTTTAAGAAAGGATAGAATTTCAACAGGGAAACAGAGGAGAAAACAGTAATCCTGGCAGAGGGAATGGCAGGAACAAAGGTACAGAGATATACCAGTTACAAAATGGATTATGCCTTCAAAAATCATACTCCTAAAATAAAGAATTACTTAGTTTAGGGAGGGCAAGGATGGAGGACATAGATGTTTACTAGATGACAGCCAGAAAGCTTGGGAAGGATGTTAATGTCAGCTTAGCTCAGCATCACTAGTCTTTCTCCGTCTCATGGATGTGACTTTGAACTCATAAATTAAAGAGTTTGGGTTATTTTATGTGTCAACTTGACTAAGCCATGATACGCACATATTCAGTCAAACTCCAGTCTAGGATGTCACCATGAAGGTATTTTTTTAGATGAAATTAACATTTAAATCAGCAAGCTCTCAGTAAAGCAGATTGTGTAAAGCAGTAATGCCCTCCATTATATGGATGGACTCCATCCAATCAGTGAAGGCCTTACAAGAACAAGACTGAGGTCCTCCACGAATAAGAGGGAGTTCTGCTTCCACACTGCTCCCAGGCTTGAGCTGCAACATCAGCTCTTTCCTGCGTCTCCAACCAGCCAGCTGGGCCTGCTGAGTTTGGACCTGCAAGATTTCATACTTGTGTATGTGTGTACATACGTCCCATTAGTTCTCTTTCTCTGGAGAACATTAACTGGTATAAATACCAAGGGGTTTGAAATAAAGAGTGACTGTATTAGTTTTCCCCTATATGTCAAAATTTCAGTGGTTTATAGCAACAAAATATGCATATTTACTCTTCTTACTCATGGGTTTGTGGGACAGCTGTAGTGCACCTAACTTCAGCTGGACTTGCTCAAACTCCACGGAGCCAGGGTAGACTCCAAGCTTCTACATTTAGGTTTGCTCCACAAGTCTTCCTCTTTCTCCTGGCACCAGCAGTTGCGTGGTGATTCAGCCACTTGTTATTCTTGTAATAGAGCCTAGGAATGCAAAAGAATGAGTAGATCACAAGGGTGGAGAGGCCTCACCTATGAACTGCCACCCTGACACTTCTACCTGTACCAATGGCCAGGCAAGTACATGGCCAATATCAATGGAATGGAGAATTAACTCCAATCACAGTGGGATACAGTGCAGATCCCTTGGCAAAGGGCACAGAGGCATAATTCTAACACAGGAAGGAAGTGAAGAATTGGAAAAAATTCAGTCTACTTGAGTGACCTTGTTAGTTATATTTCTGAAAAATAGCTGTCAGCTGGAGCAGAGGGTTAAATAAGTTAAAAGACATAAACCCTTTTTATTTTTTTTAATTTTTTTAAAGACTTTATTTATTTGACAGAGAGAGACACAGTGAGGGGAGAACACAAGCAGGGGGAGCGGGAGAGGGAGAAGCAGGCTTCCCACTGAGCAGGGAGCCCGATGCAGGGCTCGATCCCAGGACCCTGAGATCATGACCTGACCCAAAGGCAGAGGCTTAACCCACTGAGCTACCCAGGCACCCCCAGACATAAACCCTTTTTAAAACGAAGTGGAAAAGGAAGAAAGTGAGGGAAAGAGAAAGGGATGAGAGAGGAAAGAAGACTCTTAATTGGAAGTTGAGAAGATTAGCAGCCAAAGGATTCAATATTATACAATTTCAAAATAAACATTGGCAAAACAAATAAAAATAAGCATGAACCCAATTTAGAGCAGTGATGAGGGAAGAAAATTAAGAGTTATTGAATATGTGTTATATTCAAAGTCCTATGCTACAACAACACTTGGGGTAGACACCTTTGTCAGATTCCAAAGTCCATTTTGGAAGGAGGGAACTGAAATCAAACGTATGAGATGTTGGCCTAATCAGATATATAGTAAAACGGAAAGAGGAAAGTAAGATGACTTAACAAGTAAGCATCTACTTAGGCAATGGTGTGATGCTTCCCCACTAATGGAGATTGGAAACACAGAGGGAGGGCCAGTGTGTGAGATGAAGGAGATAAAGTTTTGACTCATGTTACATGATAGCTATGGGCCATCTATGTGAGGTACCCTACAAATGTTTGGAAATTTGTATCTTAAAGCTCAAGAAGAGAAGCTTATCCTGGAAAAACACTACAGAAATAAAGGCGAAAGCATTAGAAGCATGGAAAATAATATGAGCAAAGATACAGAAATGTCTTGCACACACAGTTCATGTTCATGGCATGGTTAGCAGCTTAACACGCTGTTTAGACATGTCCCTGTGTCTAATTGTATGTATGAGGGTACACATGGCAGAGTAGTATAGGATTAAGTTGAAAGCTAAGTTTATACCTGACCCCAATTACCCTAGAATTCTGGAATAGGATATTTTCACTTTAATCGAGAAGGAGCCACTATAGGTTTTTGTGCCGGTGTTGACTTAAAAGCCTGGCTTTTTGGAAGACTAATGCAGCAGCATCACAGAAGCTGGACCAAAGGTGGGAGGCCAAGGGGAGGGCTATTGCGTTAGTTTTCGTAAACACTAACAAGAACCTAACTAAACGGAGCAGCGGCAGTAGGAACAGAAATGAAGGAACAGATGGAAGAATTGCTTCAAAAGAAATTACTGTGCAGCACAGTAACCACTCTGCATATCGTTAAATACGTGTCAAGTTAATTTTGTAACTTCATTTGGCTCTAATGCTTTCCTCTCCTCAGGTAGGCAGAGGCTTTGTAATTTATTGGTCATCTGTTTGCATAGTTTTTAATTAAGAGTCATAATTTCCTTGAGGAAGAGACTCGGACTGCTTTGTTCTGTACTGCTGCACGACATCCAGAACAGCCACCGACTAAATATTTATTGACTGACTGGCAGGATGAGCTCTCCCCCGGCACATGCCAATGTGTTCGTTTCCAGGTTCTCTTCGCTCTTGCCCTCTGCCTCGCCCCCATCTCTCATCCTCACAAATACGTTCCTCCCTCTCACCTCCTCAAGGTTGCTCAGGGAGAACTTGCCTCACAGGACGAAACACATGACTGAGAATCTGCATTCAGTCAGATACTGATGTGCCTTTTTTCCGATCCTGCCTCCAACCAAGCTCAAGTGCTTCTCTCTTTAGTACTTTTTAAAATAATTTTTTATTTTTTTATTAACATATAATGTATTATTAGCCCCAGGGGTACAGGTCTGTGAATCACCAGGTTTACACACTTCACAGCACTCGCCATGGCACATTCTCTTTAGTATTTTTAATGTCATTCAGACATATCCAGTAACTTTACAGTCATGTAAAATATTGAAAGCTCATTTCCAATCCATGTAAGCCCCCAGTTTTATTCATGTTATGCCTCCCCCACCACTGCTCCCCAATTTTAGGTTTCCCCCAAGGGACTGGCACCTCTCTCTTTTCTGATTCCAAATTTCCTGCCACTGGAGGAAGAAGGAGGGTTGGAAGGAAAAACTAACTTTTTTCTACTGATTGGGTCTGCTCTGCAGGGCTCTGGTTGGTGTCCTCACCACTGCTCATCACTGGCTAGCTATGACCATCACCCAACCTCTGTGTGGCAGGTGATTGCCCTGTGTGTGTGTGTGTGTGTGTGTGTGTGCGTGTGTGCACGCTTCAGATGACTTATGGGGACCCCAGTGCAGAGTTCTCTGGGCTGGAACATCTGACTCTACCCCAGATTGATTCAAGGCTCTCTAAGCTCGACCCCAGGATCTGCTGCTGGGGTGGTCAGATTCTGGAGGGCTAACAGTGAAACCTTGCCAAACTGTTAATTTCAACTCCGGTGAGCTTCTCTTCCGTCCTTCTTGCCTTTTCTCTGGCGATTTCTTTCTGTCAACTGGGGCAGTCAGGGAGTTTCCCAGGATGCAGGGATTAGTCAGGATAGTAGCATTGGTTCAGCCACCTCTTCATAAGTCCTGGAGAATGTCGCTAGCCCCAATACATTTATAACTCTATAGTATATGAAGGTACTTAGTACATTTGTGCCTCTGCTTTGGATCTGAATCTTCTGTTTTACACAAACAACATTCAGTTATTTGCAACTACCACTAAACTTCATTTTACAAACCCTGAGTTGTCGTCCACATTTGTAGCTATTATGGAATAAATATTGTGTTAAATGTTACTGAACAAATGTTCAGTGAGTAGCTAAAATGGGTCAGTCCAATGTAAAAGTGACACATAAAAGTCTGATCCCATTCAGATTCTAATGCAAATGATAAATTATACTGTAACTCCCAATAGAGGACCTTTAAACCTCAAAGTGGAAAATAGTTTGGGGCATGGAACAATAGGGAAAAAAAAAGGAGAAAAAATAATTTAAAAATGAAGGAGGGGCTCCTGGGTGGCTCATTGGTTAAGCCTCTGCCTTAGGCCAAGGTCGTGATCTCAGGGTCTTGGGATTGAGCCCCACGCGGGGCCCTCTGCTCAGCAGGGAGCCTGCTTTCCGCCCTCCTCTCTGCCTACTTCTCTGCCTACTTGTGATCTCTGTCAAATAAATAAATAAATAATCTTTTTTTTTAAATGGAGTAAATATAATCCCAGAAGAAGAAAAGGGAGACTAAAAGGCAGAAGACATACTTCAAAAACATAGTTATCTTGACCTTTGATTAAGCCTGTCCAGGAGGAAAAACAAAAAAGCTACAAATTCTATTTTGGGGACCTGTGGGGAATTTACATATGGACTGTATATTAGGTAACATAATCTGGTCAATGTTAAATTTCTTGAGTGTGCTGCTACTGTGGCTATGTAGGAGAATTTCCTTGGTCTTAGAAAATGCATGCTGAAGCATCAAGGGGTAACGTTTCATCGTGTCTGCTAAAGGTTCGGGGGAAAGAAATGTCTTCCCAATGGTTCACCTAAAATAAAACGTGTGTTGTGTGCATGTGAATGAGGAAGTGGGTATAGAGAAAAAGGTAGAAACCCAGCGTGGCCAAATGTAAACCTTGGGTGAGTCTGGGTCCATGGTCTTCTTGGAGACACGGACATGCTCCTCCAGGCTCTCTCTTCAAGGAAGGAGAGCGGTCAGCAGGCAGCCTCCGGCTGTCAGCATCTGCAGGGTCTGCCTCTGCTGTGGAGAGCGGCCTCACCAGAGTCCTGCTTTTCCCATGGCCGCCGCATCCAGTGACAGAGAGTGTGAGGCACAAAGGGCCAGTCATGCTGCCAGCACAGGACCTCTAGGAGAATGACCTGAACCAGAGCTCCCCCAGGGTTCACAGAGGCTTTGTCAGGGCCCATCATCATCTGACTTCTCTTCTGCCCGACCCTCCTTCTCAACCCTCCTTGCCTAGGTGTGGATCCCTAATGAACATTTTGAATCCAAAAAAATAGATGAAAGAGTAAGAAGAACCTTCAAAATGAGAACACTGCATAGTAACAGAGCCTACCATGTTTAGGACTAAAATCTGAATCCCTGACAGCCAGACTTATCTTTTCTCCATGCAAATCAGAATCATGTAGATTGCCATTAATATTTATCTCCTTGAATCTGAAGGAAGAGGAGAACCTATGTATTTTTCCCAGTTTTGCTTTCCCCATCCTGAATTGCAACGTCAGGTTGATGAGGTGCCTGCTGTCCAGACCAACGGAAGCATTAGCTACACGGTGTGGCAGGCAGAGCACCGCAAGTCTTCGAAGTGACTTACTTCAAAAGCCAAGAACCAGAAATTCAAATAAATTTCAAATAAAAGCTAAAAAGACTAGAATAATCATACAAAATTTTAAACCCAGAAGTTTCTCTTGCTTAAATTACTTTCACACTCCAATTTAAACTCAGAAACATTATGCTGCTGTCACACTTCTTTGTTCTCCTAAAGGGAAAAAAAAAAAAATCTGTATATAGCTGACAAAAAATAGGAACCTGTCTGCCAGCAAGTTCTCTATTCATGTCTAACATACTGTAGAGTCTATGCAGAACACATGGTCTTTAAACACCAAAAAGCCTCTTCTTTACTGGCTTAACACTGCAGTATGTTTCTCCAGCATGTTTGCACTACCTACATGTCTTGCATAAGCATGAATTCCTTTGGATGTTTGAGTCGTGCAGTATTTTCACATGCTTTGATGTTGCACATATGAGAATTATCATCTTCGTTTTAGGAGTGCAGTTCCTTGTGCCTTCAGTATTGAATTTAATACTGCTCAACTGCCATGATTTTAAATTTCATCCAACAGAATGTCAATAATGTCTATAACAGAAGTTTGACATATTTCCTTTTCTCAAATATGGAGTCGGCGTAGCAGCTAAATTAGAAATTTCTGGGTGCATTTTTGAAAACTAATTCAGCGTGAAAATTATTAGTGACTTAGATTTGTGTGTCAAGTGTTTTGGTTTTCCTTATTTTCTTATCCAAAAAGAACTGTTGCTTCAAATCAAATAAACTTCCAAGTGGCAAGATCCATTCTGTTTGTTGGAACTCAAAGTAATCCTCATCCTAATGTGATTTTCTTTATTCCAGATGAGACCCATTGGCCACGATGGCTATCATCCCACTTCTGTCGCTGAGTGGCTGGATTCCATTGAACTAGGTGACTACACCAAAGCCTTTCTGATTAATGGCTACACGTCGATGGACCTGTTGAAAAAAATCTGGGAGGTTGAACTTATTAACGTAAGTTGGTGTTTTAAAGATACCTTACCCATTCAACACTTGGTAAATGAAATTCCCATTGTGGGCGGGTTAATATTTTCTTTCCTTGATACTATTTGACATCCATCAGCAATTTACAGATATAGCTTCTGCTTTAAATATACATCTGTCTTGGTTCTAGTCAAGCTCCATGCTCATTGTCTTTTAAAGTTTTGATGTGGGGAACGGGGAGGACTCTTGGGGTTTTGCGTTATCCAAGAAAATTTCCCAAGTGTTTGGAGGCTTTCCATTGTAGAAAATTTAGTCTGCTCAGGATATGGTCATGATAACAAATAGGCTCCCATCCTGATCTTGTTCATATTCACTGTTAAAGATTAGAGTTCTCAATTTTAGTTTCCTATCTCTATTATGTTTCCTTGTCTCTATTCCTTGGCCGCATATATAAACCCCAATCTTGAAGACACTGCTTTTGTTCTTATTAATAATAATAGCTGCTGTAATGTCAAAATTTTATTATCCAGAGCTTCTATCTAATCTTAAGTTGTCTCTGTTTTATTTATATACTTGGCATAGATTTTCTATGAAAACTGGCCAACATATGTTGCTGTGTATTCAAGCCCAAAGAGATCAACTAGATCTGTATAAATGGTCTTAATACTGATAATTTATTTCATTTTGACTGTTCATTGACATCCAATGGCATCAAGGAATGAAAGAATGAAGAAGTAACATATAATCATCATGCCTTCACATTATATTTGGCATCCTGAACATTTCTTCTCCAAAATGAGTGAAAAATCACTTAATCTTTTAGATAATTTATTAGATTTGAATGTTATATTCTAAAACTTCAAGAAACATTCATAACCTGAAAGATAAGGCAAATAAATTTCTGCCGGTTCGAGAGAGATTCATTCTACTCTTAATGCCACTTTCTCTCCACAAGTCCAGTCACTGCCTATTGCATGCCATTAATTATTTTAAATTATTGTTATTAGCAGTAACTAATTATTCTCTGCTTTTAAAAGTCTGTCTTAAAAATAATATCTTTTCCAGAACATCGCATAAAAACTGTCCTTTGATCTAAAAATCACGGTAAATGGACAAATTCTTGGCTCCTTCTTCTAATTTGCCATCAGTTACTCTTTGCTTTCTGTCCTTACTCCCTCACAAAAGCTATCATTATTTCTGCAGAAACTCACTGTCTGACTGAAAGCCCCTGATTAATTTGTTCTTAGCCTGTGTGGCAACACAGTGGAACTCACGGAGTATGTGTTGTATTCTGGCTGCATGCAGGAGATTTCAGTTCTCCACCGAGAATCCAGGACTCATCTGATGGCTATGGTTAGCCATATGTTAAAGAGGGACCTTCCATAGATCAAAAAAACTTGGTTCCAATTAGGTGACTTTCTAGTCAATTATACAACTTGACAAATATCTCTGCATAACGTCTTCCAAATAGTCTTGTTCCCCACTGAAGAACAAATACTTAGCACATGAGTCACTCACTTAATGGGCATTAGCAGTAATCCCTCACTGAGAAGAAGGGATTCCAATAGAAGTCTACTATAAAATGTTTTCTTTGAAGCAAGGATCATTGAAGCAGGGCTAGAAGTCTCTCAAAATCCAAATGCTGGGGCTAACATTTAAGGTGTGAGCTGGGACCCACAATTTTCCCAGCACTGGGGGGACCAGCAGCCTAGGGATCCCTGTTCAGTCACTGTGTCCCTTGTGGATGATTGCAATGACTGTAGGTCAGTGAGGCTCTGAGGCCCCAGGCTTAATGCCAGGGCTCAGGGACTGATCTGCCACCACCCACAGGCCAACAGCCTAGAGAGTTGGGACAGAAGAATAGCCTTTTTCATGCATACAGACTCTTCAAATATTTTCCCTTCAGCTACACGTGCTGTAATACAATCTGTCTTCATTCCTGTGAGAAGCAGCTGTCACAAGCATTGTTATCAGAGCTGGAAAATACAGTCCCTGCGTCTTAGATCTTGAGGCCAATTCCTCTGGCCTGGAGTACATCTGCATCTAATATCAACCCAGTATATTTTCCTTAAGCTGATAGTATTTAAAGTTTGTGACATCTTTATGGTCAAGTTCACACTCTTGAGGAGGCTCTGCGAGTCATTTAATTCCATAGATATATTTATTATAAACAAAAATGGATCTGTACTTTTAGACTTGGAAATCAGAGAACAAAATTTTTATGCTCCCCAGAACTGCTACAAGGGTGATGCATTTGATGATTCTGGGTTCTTGGGTTTTAAAATGAAAGAAAGGCACAAATGTGTGCCTTCTGGCTTACAAAGCTTTAGACTAGTCTCAAATTCAAGGGTTTAATTTATCCCAACTAATGAGGGAAGATGTCCAAATATAAAATATTCTCATATATAATATATGGGCCCAGTAATTCTATATTAAGTACCCATAATTTGTTGTTTTCTAGCCTGAAGGGAATGTGCAGTCACTTTGATTTAAAGCAAAGCTTTTTAGAGAAATTCATATCCTAACTCTTTGTAATGAGTGGCTCATTTTAAGAAAGCCATTTGGCTTCAATAACTGTTGTTCTATGTAAAGAGAAAAGTGCAAGGTAAGGGGCTGTCTTTGGTACAGGTACAGGCTACTGGTAGAGGGAGGAGAAAAGAGGGCGAGGAGGCTGGCTGCTGCTATAATTACAAATACGTTTAGCATCATTAAATAGTATTGATTAAACCTCCAGTTTCACATGGTATTTTGCTTGATATTTGAAAACAGTGTAACAGTCTCAGTGAGTATAAGTTTATTCAAAGTATTTTCATAAAGAGATGAAAACTATACAAAATTCTGATTTGAAAAGTACAAATGCACCGGAAATCATAAAAAGACCCCAACGTCTTTTTTTTTTTTTTTTTTTTTGTGGAGTGCATTATTGCCATAACCTAATGAAGATATGAAGATTTTGGTCACAAAACTACCCAAAGTATAGGGATGAGGGAGATTAATAGAAATTTCATTTCTTAATATCAGCATTCTCAGCCGTGGAAATGAAGCAGAAAGAAACTTTTAAGACATAGGTTTTACAGGCCCATATGTGTCTAGACTTAGAGAATTTAGATGCCAATAATTATTCCTTTTATTCCCTAATCTATGCTTCATACACAGAAGCTCTTTTATTAACAGCTTTGTTTTGCCTGTGTCTGCTACTATCATTAATAACATCATTAATACTACTCTTACTTTTGAATTGATATTTTAGTGTTATATGAATATATTGAGAGAGATTGTCAGGCAAATTGTTCCCTGTGCAGATGCTAGCTGGATAAACCTCTCGCTTGAATTACAGTCCTCTCCAAGGCTTGTTGAGAGAGCTAAACACTAGTTAACAGTGCATTAGTACATGAATTTTCTTTACTCAGAAGCTTACTCAGGCCTTGTACAAGGTATTACCAAGTTTACACAGCAGTTCCCACTGCTATTGATAACCTCACCAAAAAAGTATGACAATTAATAACTATTATTAATATTTAATGATTTATTTTACCACTGAGTACCTGCCAAGAGGATTTTGGTTAGATGAGATAAATTTGAACCCTGTCCAGTTTATTAATAGAGCAAGTCACAAATTTCTTCCTATTGGCTTTCACCAATGCTTATGATACCCTACAATATGGATAATGATAAAATACCCACCAAGGTGCGCCTGGGTGGTACAGTCAGTTAAGCATCTGACTCTTGTCTTCAGCTCAGGTTGTGATCTCAGAGTCGTGAGATCTAGCCCCGGTAGGGATCTCAGAGTCGTGAGATCTAGCCCCAGGTAGGGCTCCATGCTCAATGTGGAATCAGTTTAAGACTCTCTCTCCTTCTCCCTCTTGCCCCTCCCCATCACCCCCTCACCCCACTCTCTCTCTCTTTTTCTAAAATAAATAAATCTTAAAAAAGAAAAGTAGCCACCAAAAGAACAAAATTAAAATCAGCTTTAGTGCATCCTTAATTCTCTGTTCGTAAGTACAAGAATAGCTTTTAAAATCTAACTACAGGGGTTAGTTGTGTTTTAAATACCTTCGGGTAGAAACAAAATAATTAAGGTAGCAATACTCATATGTGTCCCAAGAAAATCATTTGCCTTATATTTGCAGCAGCAAATTGATTAGAAGATCATTTGCTTCTTGTCTAATAGCTGCTGAAACTATACTTATGTTACTCATTCATTTAGGACTGCCAGATTTTTTCTGGCTTTGGGTTTTTCGATTTTTGTTTTCATTTTGCTTTGTTTTGTCTTGTTTTTTGCAGTGTTGTTGATTTAATTACTACCTTCCCAGGGAAATTTGTGATAATCTAATCACTCGGAGATGTACTAAGACTCTTTCAAACTTAACATTCTAATTTTGTGTTAAATCTTTGTGTGACTTTATTTGCTTTAAATGCTGTAGAAATACAGTATCAGTATCAAGTTTAGACTCATTACTTGCCTTGATGTTTTTTATTTTATGATCAGCATTATAAACTCTCACTCCTACCTACCATACCCTCCCTGCTTGTAACTGCAATTAAATTTACTCCCTGAAAGTTTTTTTTGCATCGTGCACGTAAGTACGTGTGTACGTGTCTGGGTACACATATCGGTTAAAGGCAAATAGTAACTCATACTCCCACCTAAGAAGAATAACCAGCAAATTCACAAATTGCAGGGGATGTAAGGGGAGGGTAAATGTCATAATTCCATTTCCAAACCAATTATTTTAAGTAAAAGGTTATGCCTTCACTATAAGACATTAATAAATGAGAAAAACATTCATGTTTCCACAACAGGGAGGCTACATCGTTCAACACTTCAAATGTTAACAACTTTAATGAAAGCCAAAGGCTTTAACTAAATAACTGGATATGAGTATTCGAGTGTAGAACAAACTATAAATTCTCCGTGGATGTAAGAATTCCACTTCCATCCGCATACAGTACACCCAGCTCCTCACAAGACCTCAGGACTGCTAGGCACAACCTCTGAGCTTCAGACTCGCGCAGGTCGGACTCCATCCCCCTCACTCACTGCATCTGAACTGCAAGCTCTTGCAGCAGTTCTCTGGAAGCTTCCCTCACGTGGCTAAGTTTGGGGGAAAGCACCCTTCTCCCTTCCTTACGTGAGAGGAGCAGTCATCCCGAAACACATACTCACTTTCCAGGGATTTTTAGCCCTTCCCCATCTGGCCTGGGGCGTGGTGATGGGCTAACACTGGCACTCTTGGCTCGCCTGTCTTTCAGCATATTTTGCATATCCGCACCTATCAGGCTGCTCTCGACTTTAGAGCCTTGACCTACACTGAAATCAGATCATACTACCTAGAGTACACCGAAACATGAGAACTTCACTGGAAGCAATACAGCTTTTCTTTTGTATCCAAAGAAAATTTACATATTTGCAGTGCCTAAGGGTCAATAGGATGGAATAGGCATTATTGAAGTGTTGGTGCTAGAATTAGTACACACACACACACACACACACACACAAACACTCATACCGAAACTAAACAAGGTATTTGGGCCTGAAGAGAACACTCAGCAAAAATGAATTTCATGAAGAATTAAAACTCTCTGATTATAGCCATTTATGAACCACCTCTGTACAAAAAGGAAAATCGTGTTCTATCTAGAAATGTCTGCCTTTAAAAAGGTTATCTAAGTGGACAACTGCTGTTTGTTTCCTTCCCCACCCCCACCAGATGTCATTCACTCTTCCCCTGATTAAAAATCAAAGCATTCTTAATTTCCTCTGAAGAAGCCTCCTATAATCTTCCACGCCTGAACATAGGACCCAAGCCAAGCTCAGCCTCCCAGCCTTCTCCCCCACCCTCACAGGCCGCACAGGAATCTTCATTAGGATCATTCTTAATGCTTCATAATTGGAGGGTCCAGTGGAAAATGAAAATATGGGACCCTTTATTTAAAAATTATTAAAAGATTTTTTTAAGGTGCCAGCAGAGCATTAAGCTGAGCACAGATTCCTTCAAAGGGCAGCTGCTTGCAAAACCTCAGAGGTCGCACAACCCACGAAGCCCTCCCTGCTCTTCCTTCCTTTGTGTGGAACTGTATTTCCATCTGCCGTCATTCTCCTGTACTCGCTCTTCCTTTAACATTTTTTATGGTGTGGGCCGCTGGTAAAAGGACTTTATTTTCCAAAGCTGTTTCTGCTGAGTATAGAATTCTAGTGTAACAGTACTTCGGAGATGTGGATCCACCATCCTCTCCTGCATTATTTCTGAGGCGACATCTGCTGTTATCCTTTCTTTTTTTGGTTTTGTTGTTGTTGCTCTTCCTCTGTATATAACTTGTCTTTTTTTTTTTTTTTCCTTTGACTGCACATAAGAGTGTTCTTTTTATTACTGGTTTTGAGCAATTTGATTATGATGAATCTTGATGACGTTTTCCTCATATTTCTTGTGTATGAATGATTTTTGAGCTTCTTAGATATGAGGTCTGTAACTTTCATGAACTTTGGAAAAGATTGGGTCATTCTCTCTTTATTTTTTTGGTTTCCCTTTAAATTCTTATATTTCTCCTTTTTCCCTCAACTTTTCAAAATTTTTCTATGGACACACAAAAATCCATATAAATCATAAGTGTACTTATTGCTTAATGAATTTTCACCAAAAAATGACACACCTGTAACTAGCGCCCAGAACAAGAAATGGAAAATCACCAGCACCCAAAAGGCGCCCTCCAATCACTAGTGTCTTTAACAGCAGAGTTCAGTGCTCTTGTTTTCAGACAGTTTGTTCTCACCTGGAGCTGCTTTCATCTGCATCACGCTGCATGTAGTTTTAGGACGGTGCCTTCGCTCTCATTGTTGTGTGACATCCTGAATTTGTTTTTATGTCTTAATCAACAGATAATTCACAAATCATACAATCTGCTCATTTTAATATATTCCAGTTATGCAATCATCACCACCATCATTTTTACTGTAGTCAAAAACACATTAAATTTGCCACGTTAAGCCCTTTTAAGCATAAGTACAGTGGTATTTACGCACATTGTTGTACAGCAGATCTCTAGAGCTTTTCATCTTGCAAAACTGAACCTATGTCCATTGAATGATTCCTCTATTTCCCCCCACCCCACTCCTTGCAACCACCATTCTTTCTTCCAAGAGTTTGATTGTTGCTCTAGATGCCTCACATAAGTAGGATCATGCAGTATTTGTCTTTTTATGACTAGCTTATTTCCCTTAGCATAATGTCATCAAAGTTCATCCATGTTATAGTATATGACAGGATTTCCTTCTTTTTAAGCCTGGATAATATCCATGGTATGTATATACCACATTTTCTTTATCCATTCATCTGTTTATAGACATTTAGGTTGCTTCCACCTTTTGAATATTATGGACAACGCCACTGTAAACATCAGTGTGCAAATATCTCCTTGAGATCCTGTTTTCAGTTCTTTTGGGTATATACCTAGAAGTTGGATTATGGGGTCAAACGGTAATCCTATTGTTAAATTTTTGTAGAACATCCACACAATTTTCAATAGTGGCTGATCCGTGGACGTTTCTTAAAATATTATCTGCTGCACCATATTCTCTCTCCTCCACTTTGGAAACTCCAGTCATGTATATTACGCTATTTGAAGTTGGGCCACAGTTCCTCAATGCTCTGTTCATTCAATATCTTTCTCTCTGTGATTCATTTGGATGGTCCCTATGGTATGACTTCACGTTCACTAATCTTTTCTTCTTGTACTATCTAATCTGCTATTATTAACACCCAGTGTATTTTTTTATCTCAGTGATTATAGTTCTAATCTTCAGAAGTTAGACATGAGTCTTTTTTATATTTTTTCATATCTCTATTTAACATGCTCAATCTTTTTTCTAACTTATTGAACATATGGAGTGCAGTTATAATAACTGTTTTAATGCCCTCGTCTTCTAATTCCAATATCTGTATCAGTTTTGGATTGGTTTCAGCTGATTGATTTTTCTCCTCATTGTTCTTGGCATGCCTGATAATTTTTATTGCATGCCAGACATTATTAATTTTACTTTGTTGGGTGCTAGATACTTTTGTATTCCTATAAATATTCTTGAGCTTTGTTCTGGAACATAGAAAAGCTCCTTGGATATACTTTGATCCTTTCAGGTCTTGCTTTGAAGATTGTCAAGCAAGCCCAGAGCATCATTTAATCTATGGCTAATACTTCTACTACTGAGGTGAGATGCCTCTCAGTATTCTATCAATGCCCTATGGGTTTCAGATTTCCCAGTCTGAATAGTGCAAACTATTATCAACCCCATTTGAACTCTATATCCTATTCCTGCTAATCTTTTCAGGTACTTTTGTTGTTGTTGTTTTGTTGTTGTTGTTGTTGTTGTTTTTAATCTGGCCTCAAAAGGTTTCCTCATATGCATGTGCTGATCAGTACTCTATCCTCTCTACTATTCTGCCCAGAACAGAGCAGCCCTTTCAGTCTCTTTAGACCCTCATCTCCATCCTCTCAATTCAAAAAGTCTTCCAGGTTCCCTGGATTCCACTTCCTGCACCATGGCCTGGGAATTCTCTTCAGGGGGTCAACTGGGACAACTGTAGGTCTCTGTCTATTTCTCTTCTCTCAGGGATCAATGTCCTTCATTGCTTCATTCCAACCTCTTAAAAATCAATGTTTCATATATTGTGTCAGGATTTTTAGTTGTCTCAGGTGAAAGCAAGATGGGGATAAATCCAATCCCTGTTAATCCTCTTGGCCGGAAGCCCAAACTCATGCTACTTTTGGTAATCCCTACAGGCTAGAGCCCACAGCTAAACAATCGAATCGAAATCTTTGGTGATGGCATCTGGGCACCGGGAGTTTTTAAAAACTCCCCAGGTGATTTTAATGTGCTGCCTGGGTTAAAAACTCCTTCTGTAATCAGTGGGGAGCCATTGAAAGGATTTTAATCAGGAGAATAACATGATCAGAAGAGTAGGTAGGGACCAGAAGCCAACACACTCAAGAAGCAATAGCTGAGTGGGAGGCAAGGAGCTGACTCAGCCGATTCTGATGTGCAGCTCTCTGGAGCCACAAATGCATTAGGCATGACAGCAGTAAAACCCGCGTGTCTCCGTAGAGCCTGGGAGTATCCCTCAATTGGAAGTACATAAATACAGAGTCCAGTTTTTATTGTTAGAGGCCTACATACCAAGAATGGGTAAATTATAGCCAGTGCTCAAAGGAGGTTGGGACAAATACGATACACTTCAGAAATGCTTTTCAATAGTGACTAAGACTTTTTAGTTTGATCCTTACAAGGCTAAGTCCTGGTTATATAAAAAAAAAAAAAAATGTACTTACGGTTTATAAAGTAAAGGCAGGACACATGGTATGTGTCAGGGTTTCAAGTACATCCTCTCTTCTTTCATCTGTACATTGAAATCAGGTCACTCAACTTGGAGCCCTGTATCTGCCACTCGGTATGGGACCTTCCGTCACTTACCACCTCTGGGCGTCAGTCTCTCATTGGTAAATAGGAGATAACAGTATCCACCCCACTGGCTTCATAGGTTTTCTGTGAGACTCAAAATCACATGAGAGCTTTTTATTATCCAGCCCTTTTTTCATCCCTCCCTATTTTATTGTTCTTTTGCCTCTCTTTCTTTCTCTCTTCCCCAGCTCTGTCTCCCAGAGTCAGGCTCTGAGCTGGCCGCTCCCCTGGAGCCTGCTCTCACAGCTTAGGTGCCATTTGCTTCTTACCCTCAGCACTCACCTGCTGGGACCTAGAAAGCCCTGTTCGATGTGCCAAGTCTTGTCTCTAGGAATTCACTGCTCATCCTCTCTCTCTTGCCCCCTTCCCAACTCCAACCCCTCTCTGTTGTGCTGGCCTCTTAACCTTCTCCCCACCCCCAAGACCCCTAGGGGGCATCATCTTTCCCTACCAGCCCTGCCCAAACCCTCACTGCTTAGTGCTCCTCTAAATCTGCACTCCTGGAGTGGACGAATGTCGAGTGGAATGACTCTCTCAGCTCCTGTAGCAACATTCAGGATAAAGCCGCTGAGGATCTTCCCCCACCTTTTTCTCCCTGACAACGCTTAGGTACAGAATTGCTAGTTTCTTTCGTTTTTTTTTCCCCCAACCACGTAGCATAGACCCTTGACTCAGCCACGCTACTCTTCTTTATTCTTGAAACAGAACACCTTAGGGCAGAGCAGGGGTGTAGCTCAGAGGTTAGGGATGTATTCATTCTCAATTTATTGTCTTTAATCTTAAAACCTTAAAACCTGTTGCAAAGTTTCAGCGTGATGATCCATAAGAGTGGGAACTTCTGACTGCTTTTTGAACTAGTTGATATTTTCTCTACATTGAAATTGCTTCTTTTAAATATATAGTGTTATTAATTATAATGAAGTCACTTAACTTTTTGTTCTGCCTTTTGCTCAGATTTCTAACAGCTTTGAAGACTTTTGTTTCTTTAAGAAATCTATGGAGATATTTAGGGCAGAGCCTGTTGCTAAGGAGATTTATGTATGCTTCAGTTAGATAGATAAATACAGTAAATTGGCTCTGTGCTTCTAGGAGCTTTGAGAGGGGAAAAATTCTGATGGATTATTCCTATAGTGCAGAAAATAAAAAGGACAAAATCCTCCATAAAATGCAAATAAACTTTTCATGCTATCCTGATGGAGAAATGCTTTGGGTCTTCCTTGGGAGATCTGAGCTCATACTGAAAACATAAATCTCTGTCTTAGAGGAAATGGAAGCCAAAGAGGTATTTTTGTTAAAAGAAAGTTATTAGGAATTTTGAAACCTGACATATGAGCTATGATGGAGGAGATGACAATAAATAAAGACTCAGAGTAAATCATAAAGATTAACATTTTTACTGAAGTAAGTATGCAAGATTAGTGTTAGAATCAGCCCACCATGAAAATAATTCAAAAAGCTGGAAAGGAGAGATATTAGGTAGGTGATTTTTGTAGCTTGGGATTTATATCTGCTTTAAAGATGTTTAAGATTGATTTAGAGTTTAAGTCTAGCTATTTTGCTAAAGAGATGTATTATGTTAAGTTGAATATCTGTGGTCTCAAATTATTTTTGAACTCAAGCAAAAAGCTATTACCTTGATCCTCCGGAAAGCATGTAAAACTGTACAAACCTTATGCCTGGCACCCTGCCGCCACCTGGTGGCAGCATACCTGAAGTACATTTGCAGAAACTAATTGCAAATTCAACGCTAGTTTTTATATCAATCCCTGTTTATAATATTAATATAATAAAACACGAAACAGGAGAATTTTAATTTTGTAGACATAAAACACTAAATCAAACACTGTATGCCTAAAACTGTATGACAAAATAGGAAAAACCCTCTGCTGTGCATTTCATCAATTAATTTGGGATAACAGTGCCTTTTAAATGCGTTTGTGTACATGTGTTTAACATATAAATATATATATTCTCTAGGAGAGTCTTACTTTGATATAAACTGCTTTTGGGGGGATAATTAGATTTTCTACAACTTAAATAAGATTATTATCTTCTTAAAAATTCGATTTCATGATAGCTGTGGGAAAAAATACAATAAGTATTTTACAGACTTTACCCTCAAAAGAACTTCCAGACTAATGGGGAAGATGGCCATTTATGCTAGATGTAAGAAAGAAAGTACTATTAAGAACTAAATATAAAGTGGTCTCTATATCCCAAATTGGAACACAGGGTCTTCTGAAGAGAGTGGAGGTGGGCAGGAGAAAAGGTGAGTTGGGGGGACCAAGAGAGTAAACAGCAAGCATCAATAGTAAAAGTATAGAGGCTCTACAATCAGTCTTCCAGGGTTTAACTGCCCATTTTATTTCTGATCATTTAGCTACCTTATGCAAGTCACTTAACCTTCTCTAATTTTACCTCTAAAATTTCCTTGCCTCTAAAATTTGAATAATAATATTATCTATCTTCTAGATAATCTTGTCTTCAGGATTAACTGAAATAACCTAGTAGAGCATTTTGCACAATGCTTTGCAAATAGGAAGCCCTCCATCTTTGTTTCATGGCAGCCAAATGGAGGGGCAGCTTCCAAGTTCCCCCGATTTATGGGACACATTATCAGTTTTCCATTGCCACAGCAATGCTATGCAACAATCTGTCTGAAAATGCAGGGGCTTAAAGCAATCAGCATTTGTTTAGCTCACAAGTCTGTGGGTCAGTAATTTAGGCTGGACTTGGCTCAGAATTTCCTTTGATCTCACATCTGGCAGTGGGCTCTGGTCTGCTGATCTGGGTGGTGGCAGCTGAGACAAGTGGGGCAACCTGGCTCTACTCCAGGTGCTCCATCCTCTAACATGCTCTCCCAGGCACGACCGAGGGCAAAGACAGAAAGAAACAAAAATATGCAAGCCCATTTTCAAGCCTCTGCTTGCATCATATCTGCTCATGGTTGGCCAAAGGAACCATGACGACCTCAGAATTAAGTTGAGAGGGGAGGCTAGAGTTCACCTCTTGACAAGATGAGCTGAAATGCATAGTAAATGGCTTGGATGCAGGTCAGTATGAAAAATTGGGACTATTAGTGCAATTAGTCCACCACAAAAGAGAAGTTTTGATTAGAGAAGAGAGAATTTTATAAGTATGTATGCTCTTATCATTGTTTCTGAACCTTCAATCAAAATACATGAAATCAAAACCATCTTGGAAAATTTCCAATGATTAGTGTTGCTAAAGTGTGGGGGCCCACAGGGGGGAAAAATAGATAGGCTACTATATTAACGGACACAGGGCTCAAATGTATGGCAATTTTGAGGGCAGGACCCCCCCCCAATATTTAACAAGTAGAGGATAGTAACATGGATGATAAACACACTGTATAATAATGGATTTGCTAGATCTATAAAAAGATGAAAAACTGGTGAATTAATTGGCCATGAAACTAAATTATTTTAGAAAATTAAATCCTAAAGTATTTGTCTAATGGAAAGTCATTCTCATGCCTTGCTCAAGTATTTGTTGCATACCAACTCTTTGCTCAGAGTGAGTATGCAACCAATATTTTGGAGGAGGAAGAAAATTATACATTTAATTTTAAAAAGTGCCTCCAGAAGGTATAAAGAACTGTCAAATTCAATAAAATAATAAAAGGTAGGCAGCCAAATAAAATAATGAATATATGAACACACCCTGGAGTGGTTCCTAATAAGTCGTATCCTTGTCTAATCACCTCCCTTCAAGTGCAGGTAGAACTTGTGACTTGCTTTTCACCAACAGAATAAGCAAAGGTGATGGGATATCAGTTCTATGATTACCTTAATGACGAGTTTTTTTCACTGAATGTAGTTCCTTAGGTTAGTTGCCTCCGCTAGACAGACACAAGAGTAATAGCAATAGTAACAATTACACAGTAGCAGGAGTTTCAGCACCTTGTCCTCCATCTTCCTCTTTACGAAATGTCAATTTTGCTGAAGATTTTGCGTTCCGATCTCCTCTCTTCAACGTTAGGCTCTTGGACAATATCACCTATGGAAAGACTACAGCTGTCACCTTCGGGTTGATGGCTGTCAAGCACACGTCTATGGCTTTATTCCTGATGTCCAGTCTCCCGGTTCATGCATCTCCAGTTTCTTATTCACCTTCCTTCTCTCAGTGAATAAGAGGTGCTCTGGTGCTAGACTCGACAGCAAGATTTTCATCCTGGCTCTGCCTTCTTGTTAACCACCATGAGCTCCATTAGATTGTAGATATATTTGGTTTACTCCTGTATCCCCAGCTCTTAGAACACTGCCTAGCACACTGTAGGTGGCAAATAAATATTTGCCAACTGACCCAAGGATGCTTGTGTATGAAGCAGTGTTCTAACCACTGTCATATGCTGACACATTTCATCCCACCTTAATCCCAGGAGATGTGCACCGTGGACACTCCCATCTGATACACTGCAGTGTGCTGAATGTTTGCTTTCTGCCGCTCCCCACCAAAGTTATATGTTGAAACCCTGATCCCAAAGTCATGACATTTGGAGGTCGAGAATTTGGGAGGTCATTAAGTCATGAGGGTGGAGACCTCGTGAATGGGATTATGGCCCTTATAAGGAGAAACCAGAGAGTTAGCTCACTTCTCACCATGTAAGGACACAACAGGAAGCAGGCAGTCTACAACCCAGAAGAGGGTCCTCACCAGAGTTCCACTGTGCTGCACTCTGATCTCAGCCTTCCAGCCTCCAGAACTGTAAGAAATACATTTCTATTGTTTATGCCATTCACTTTATGGTAATTTGTTATAACAGCCTCAGCTGACCCAGATGAACTAGTGTGAAAGGAACTGGTTGAGTTTTAATGAGAAAAGCCATCAGTCCTTTTTATTTTACATTCACCAATGTCTTGTACCCTTAAAAGGAGCTGGACTGTGCTGGTCTTGAAACAGAGACACATCGAATAACAGAATGAATAGAATACACACAAACTTTTCCCTTATGTTCTCACCCTAACAGAGCAATTTTCCAACAATGTTAGCCTTGATGGCTGCCTAAGAGAGTTCTTTTTCTTCCTTGTGGCAGCCACTGGATTACACATGTTCCTCAAGATGAATGTCTGAGGTACTTCGTCATAAATAACCCCGTATCACCACCACACACACGGACGTGCGCATCCAGACAAAGAACAGAGAGGGTGGCTCTGTTAACACCTCCCAAATGCCAAAACTGAACTACCCACTGTCCTTCAGAAACTGTACTGAAGAAAAGTCCCTTCAGAAGCTGTACTGAAGAAAAGTCCATGCCCAACCTACTTCGTGCACTGGTCCTTGAATGCCTAGAGAGTTGGGACAAGGTGGAAAGGCTCAAAGTAAATAAGCAGACCCCATGTAGTACCTTTTCCTCCACAGTCTCCTGCAAAAGTAGGTAAAGAGACCATCCCTCGCACACATCTCCTTGAGACTGGCGCAGCAGAAAGAGCAAGTTGCAAAACAAATGTCACCTGAGAGAACTGAGTCATTCTCACTTCCTGTGGGACCACAGTGACCAGATAATCAGCTGACCTAGAACTTCGTCAAGAAATGCAGGAGTTGGTGCTTTGGATTGAGAGTAAGGGAGGAGAGAGTTGTAGAGCAAATTTAGAAATGCAGAGAAGCACCAGAGGGTAAGCAGACTTGGGTGGCAGGGTGGGGAAAAGGCAGGACTCAGAGTGAGATAAGCCAAATTCAAGTGCTGGTTCCTTACTTCCTCTGGGGAAACACACTTAACCTTATAAGAGCCCCTTTATTTATTTGGGTTCATCCTTATCACCCCCACCCCTGCCAGACACCAAACTCTTTGAGGACCTGTAGGCTCAGCTGTATATCCACCCCCAATGCCCTTCACAGTATGGGTACTTAAAAATATTCATAGACCACATTGCTGTTAAGGGAAGAGTGGGGAAAGAAAGAAAGAGCCACAGGAAGCAAAACTGTCAAAGTCAAACTTCACTTAACTGACGGTGGAGGGCCTAGAAGAGGCAACCATTTGTGGCTACGAAGAAACATGGTCAGGGTGAGAGGGACAGAAAGTGACTCGATCTTAAGGAAGCTGGTCAGAAATGACTTCTTCCAGGAGGTGTCATCTGGGCAGAGATCTGAATGAAATGTGGGAATAAGCCATGCCAAAGATCAGCAGGCCAGACTGAGGGAACAGCAACTGCAAATACCCTGAGGCAGGACCATGCTTAGCCCGTCCGAGGGCCAGGGAGGAAGCCAGCGTGGCTGTCATGGCAGAAGCACAGGGGCAAGGCTGGCAGGAAGTGATGTCAGAGATGCCCTGGGCATGTGGCTTATGTAAGAGGATTGAATTATATTCAATGTGGAAGTGGAAGCCTTCAGAGGGGGTCAGAGTAAGAGAGTGTGATGTGGTTTGGTTTATGTGGTAAAGGCTCATTTCACTGCTGTGGGAAGGACAGACCTGGGGCAGGGTGGTGTCAGCAAAGGGAGAGTGAAAATCAGGCTCAGAGCCTCTCCCAGTAGCTGAAGCAAGAGATGATGGTCCCTTGCACTGAAGTTGTAGTGAAGACAGCAAATCAGAATGGACACTGGAGACAAAGCTGGTGCATTAGACATTGACTACAAATAAGAGAAATTGGGGATAAGCCAAAGGTCCTTGGCCTGAGCTATTTCCTTAGATTGGGAGTATTTAGGAGGAAAAATTGGGGAGAAGACATCAAGAGTTCTGTCCAACATGGTTAAGTTTGAACTACCCACCACACATTCCAAGTAGAAATGTCTAGAAGTCATTTTACAATTATAAATATAAATATATAAAATATATCTAAATATATAAATTATACATTTATTTCTTTATTTATAGGCATATGTAACACTTCAGCCCTTCTTTGTATTTGAAATAAATATTTGTGATCTGTGCTTGAGAAAACCCAAAATGTGGCCAAAACTCATTTCTGCACACTGTACCCTACACGGGGCCACACTTTCATGCAGAAGATTTTTCTCCTGAGAACCTGCTAGTACAACAAACAGGAGATCTGAGGAGAGCGGGGCTGAGAGGTGTGCACTCCCTCCACAGCAACACGCCAGGTGGCATGTCCTCAGCTACTGACCTGCTATCTATCAAGGAACTTGACTATTTAAGTTGGTATCCTTGAGTAGAAATAAGAGAATGACTGTGGACTAAAAAAAAAAATCAGCACCAACTTCACACGCAGTGATTGACAACCTGCCCACAGCAGGGCTATGAATTGTTTCATAGCTTTCCAGCTGACTCTCCTCCCAATCTGTCTTTTCACTCTGATCTGAGAACACCTTTCAGGAAAAAAACAAAATCTAAAACAAAAAACAAAAAAACCACACTCAGGGCCTTGACTTTAGCCCTGACTTTTCAAAATCAGATGTGAAAACACAATGACCTTCTTAAATTGAATTTTAAATGATGACCTTAGCAAAGTTATCTTATTTTTCATTAAAGCTGTTTACTTCACAACCATTGGTCCATGCTCCATATCTATCCAAGCACTTAGATGCTTTTGACTATATCCAGCTCACTAACCAACCAAGGTGAGCAAGTTGCCCTGAGAATGTTTTGCTCAGTGTACCACAGGCGTGAGACACAATGGTGAGTTTCAAGTCTTCAAGCAGATACATCTTTGCTAACGTGTAAATGGGCTGCAGAGACACTTTGAATGCAATGAGATAAATGGGATCTGGCGTTTGCATGGCACTAGGCATCTCAAGATAAAAACATCTGCTCTGTTCTAAATAATCTAAGATGCCACTTCTTATGAGATACACGATTGTTTTATGTGTCCCTAAGACAGAAAAATAATGCTGATAATCAAACTAAGACACGGTGCCTTATGGTGATTCTCTCCAACACATAAACCCCCCGCAACAGCCTTGCACAGCTTTGACATTCCGTTCATCTAGAGAGTTTTGTTGGTTTTTCCTGACTGTTGGGTTCCCTGGCACGTAATAGGTCATTTTCTTCATGTAGTGCAGTGACAAAGCAGAACATGACTCTGTGTGTTTATGGGGATCACCCTTTCTTCAGTTCTATAATGCACAGGGTTACCGCTTTTTTCTTTTTTAAAGATTTTATTTATTTATTTGACAGACAGAGATCACAAGTAGGCAGAGCAGCAGGCAGAGAACAGAGAAAGAGAGAAGGGAAGGGAGGCTCCCTGCTGAGCAGAGAGCCCAAAGCGGGGCTTGATCCCAGGACCCCGAGACCACAACCCAAGCCGAAGGCAGAGGCCCAACCCACTGAGCCACCCAGGCACCCCAGGGTTACTGCTTTTAAAGAAAATATGTAATTGCCTCTTCTCCAGTGAAGACATTTGCTTCACAAATACCAAATTACCCTCTTTCTTCTCTATATGTACCTTTCAAAGTACCAAATAACTGTTTGTATTAATCCCAAAATATAGGGTGATCTCTTTTAACACAGTTTAACTGCTCATTATTCTCACCATGTGTCATTACAACAATGCAAGTGGCCTCAGGGGACAATGTCAAGAGCCCTGACCAAGCATGCATGCACATGTGGTGGCAGCCATACCACGGCAACTATGAGGCACCACTGACTGTAAGCTGCATTACCAATTCAGAGATGGCAAAATAAGGGACAAGCGTGTGCCTCGAAATTAGTGAAATATGGTATAAGCAAGGCATTGTGGGAAGAGTGCACAGGAAGAAAATACCATGAGGTCTTGAGTTCATAGTTTTCTCTTCTTTGGAAGTAACTCCCATCCTTTTCCATTTCCACAGATATAGGGCGATTTTGTGTTCATCTGGCCAGAGAGACCTCAGGTTCTGTCCAGATGTGGTGGTATAAATGAAGTCACTTCAGGAATCTGACTTTTTCAGTCATGATCCTTGTCAGGGGTTGACATCACTGACTTATGCCTCTGCATTTCCTCATGTATCGCCTGCTTTAAAATCACTGTGCATGTAGTGAAACTATTAAAACCACCCTGAGGGAGTTGAGACGCAGGCCTTGTGTGATTGGAATACCCAAAGCAAGACAACTGCAAAACCCACGCGGTACCTCATTACAGCCGGGAGGCTAGGATTGCTGCTGTCAAAG
The DNA here is from genome assembly GCF_963455335.1 of Martes martes. Taxonomy (NCBI): domain Eukaryota; kingdom Metazoa; phylum Chordata; class Mammalia; order Carnivora; family Mustelidae; genus Martes; species Martes martes. Next base: position 22,261,902 of record NC_137895.1, read on the forward strand.
GGGACAGGCTGTCTGTAGCAGGACAGCCCTGAGCAGCTTACGCAGAGGGACCTCAGTCCCTTTCAGACCTGAACAGAAAGGCCCGCAGCCTAACCTTTCCAGAAGCCCAGCTACTCATTCGTCGTCAACCCTGGTTGCTTTTCATTCTTCTTCCTGACATGCCCTTGCTCTGATTCCAGACTGTACCATCTGATGCTTTGCAAACTCTGAATGTGTTCTGACCTCAGGGCCATTACTGTTGCTGATCCCTCTGCCTGGACCTTTTATGTACATCTTCTTTCTCTTTCTGCATCATCTCAGCTCAGTGTCACCTGCTAGGGTCAAGGCCTTCTTTGACCACTCAAACTAATGTCTCCCCACCCTCCATCAGTTTCCTTCACCATATCCAGAATGTTTGTTTGTTTGTTTGTTTGTTTTTATAGTCCTGAATCTCCTCATTCTTCTATTTGCTACTGGCCTAGTTCCATTACTGGAATAAATGTTCACCTCTGCATCCCCAACACTTGGATCCCATAGAAGATGCTCAATAAATATTTGGTTAATGTACAATTGAATTAACTCAACTTGATTCCTACCTTAGCAGTAGCTTTTTTGGTATTTGGCTTAATATCTTGTTCTCCTCCGGCTCCACTCCTTCTTCCTATCTTTCATCGACAAGACCTCACACTTACGTGTCTCTGTGACTCCTTGGATTACACTCTCCAGTTCTCCCCTGAAAGCTGACCCACAGCTGTAGACACAAGATCTGCTCTGGTCTCTGCCCTTATCTTCTTATGTTCAGGGCCTTCCTGACAAACATCTTCTCTCTTCCTCTTACAGCTTTGTGTGACTGCACAGAGCTGGTGGCCTGTTTGTTACTGTGGATGTCTAAGTGAGCTGCAGCTGCAACAGTGTCTAACATGTGTTCCAACAAAGCAGTTGCTAATGGGTTGCCAGATCCTGTCCCCATCCCCCACCATCATTCCTTTTCATGCCCACCAGGCCCGTGTGGACTTTGAACCCCAAGGTTCTTCCCAAGTAACTGGAACCTGGAGGCATTTCCAGTCCTTAGTATTTCCATGTGGGCATATACAACTTCACTGCTGAAACTTTTCCTACTAAGAGGAATCACTCCTAGTACTGATTTTTTTAAGTTTATATTGATTTCTACTCTGTCTTATATATCCTTGTATTTTCCACAAAGACTTACGCATTAGAAAGCGCATGATTACTTGGTTGAATAAATGAATAGTGTTGAAGGCCAACCATTAGCAAGAATCTAGGTCAGTTTTTAATCTTCCCTATGCATAAGAACCACTTTGGGGGCTCCTAAAAACTATGGATGTCGAGGCCCATCCACAGATGTTTGTATTCAAACTGGTTGAAATGTGACCTACACATACATTTTTTAAAAGTCCCTGGGTGATTATAATGTAAAGCAGGGTTAAAATCCACTGATCTAGGTAGAAAGCAATTCATGCCCTAAAAATAATAATGGTAATCCAGTCTAAGTTAAAGATTGTGGTTAATAAATCACAAGAAATGTTTTGCCTGGGTGATTTTAAATCTGGTAAATACTTTACTGCCATGATGTACTTACTTATCTTAAGCCATCTATTTTTTTACTTTAATGTGAGAAATAAAGCCTAGAATGTAATAATAAATACAATTCTTTACTTTAAAATATGAAATTCAACACATATTTTGAGGGACAACCTTAAATTCTAATCCAAGATTTAAATCATAAACATTTTTTTCTCATGAGTTAGAAAAATGAGACCCAGCAAAGAAAAATAAGAAAAAAGGAATAATATTTCTAGAGCAGAAAGGAAAATACTTATAGTTTGTTGAATGGTGGCTCCCTAAAAGATAGCTCCACTCAGAAGCTGCGAATGTGACCATATTTGGAAAAAAGAGTCTTTGTGGATACAATTAAGATAATTAAGGTAAAGACTCAGGATAGTCCTGGATTATCTGAGTGGGTTCTAATCACCTAAGTGTCCTTATAAGAAGTAAAGACACAGAAAAAAAGAAAAGAAACAGAGGAGAAAACCATGTGAAGATGAGACAGAGATGCTGCCACAAGTCAAGGAACACCCAGAGACACCAGAAGCCGGAAGAGGAAGAGAAAGATTCTCTTCCAAGGAGCATGGCCTGACTGACACCTTGATATCTGACTCCTGACCTCCAGAACTGTGAGATAATAAATTTCTGTTTTAAGCCACCCAGTTTTTGGTCATTTGGATAGCAGCCTTAGGAAGTGAATACAAGTGAAATAGAAGCTAGAGCATCAGTTTAAATGTTACGACCCAGAATTTTAAAAGGAACAGCAAGTTGCAATGGAGCATATGTTAAAGGGAGATCGTCTTCAGTCAACTGTAAATCAGGATCCCTGTGACAGATGATACGTGACCTCTTTCCCCTCCGCCATATTGCTAGGTTGAAGTACAAGTGTGGGCTTTAAAGGAATTGGAGTCAGATGCAGGGAAAGGCATACCTAATTGTGAAAAATAGTTAAGATAAAATTTGGTAACTATGTTTCTGCTTTTGAATGATACCATAGGTAACAAACCGCAGTTTCATTAGTAGGACAATTTCTTATTTGTGGTTTGAATCAGTCAGGGATGTTTTAAGCTTCAAGTAACTGAAACCTGACCAGTAGTGGTTTAAATAATTCTAACATATATTGTGCCAGTCAGTAAGAGGACTGGAAGTGAGCAGTTGCCAAGTCCTTCCTGTCTTCTTGCTCTACTTTCCTTGGAGTGCTGGTGCTTTGTCCCCCATGCTTTCCTGTTTTTCACCTCATGGTTGCAAGGTGGCTATAGCAGCTCCAGGCATACAACCTGCTCACACAGATGGTTGAAGAGGAAAGGGAGCAGTGATAGACATATGTGTTCCTTTTATCAGAAAATCAAAAACTTTTCCAGAAACCTTCCAGGAGACTCAGGTTTACACCTCAATGACTAGACTGTGTCTGTGTCACTGCCTGACTTTAAGAAAATGGAGAAAGTATTTATTTCCAGCCTCTGAAAGAGAAAGCAGGCAAGGGAGAGAAAATTGAAATGGATTTTGCCCAGATATGCCATAAAGCTAAGGAAACCACTCTCAGAAAACAGTGGGTACTCTGGAAAAGTCTAATACTATTTATCAATAGTATTGAATGAAAAATTCTCAAACCCTGAATTTCTGAGTAAATGACATAGAACTAAAGAAGAAAAACAAATTTCTTTAATTAGTTTGACTTAGACTATTTCTAAAAGGTATGAAATTATTTATAAACTTTCCCTATAACCCCATCAAACTTTTATAATTATCCAAATTTCTTATCCATGTAGACTGTTAGGCATTTTAGATTAAGAGCACCAGAAAAAGAGTAAAACCCTGCAATTCCTTTTGAAAACCAAAACAGAAGCGAAATGAAAAAAAACAAAGAAGGAGTACTTTAATTTGTGATTGATTTTGTGCCACTTTCATCCTACCGATTTTGTTCTCTTCTTGGCCCTTCTTGCAGACACATGGGTGATCTAGGGTAGAGGGTTACAGAAAGAGACAAACCAGGAAGCTGGAGAGAGATGTTTGTCTTGCTTACATTGTGGTCTCAACACAAATGACCCTTCTTTGCTTACATATGACTGTAAGTCAATGAGAGTCAGCAGAGGAGAGAGGGTCTGATAAGCCCACTTCATAGTCTTTCACCATCAAGCATGATGCTGGGTGCTGGAGAGACACTGGTGAGTAAGCCTCACTCCCAAGGTCTTCCCTTTGAAGAGTTCACATGGTAGAGAGATGAGAGATGAGAAAGTACAACACTGTGCAGAAAGTGCCATGTTCCAGGTCTGCATAGGAAACACATGTGATATGGATGTAAAAACAAGCCAAGGGCAAGACAAGGGTCAGGAACATTTTCCTGAAGGAGGTATGCAGTACTAGAAGGCAGAAAGTAGGATTCGGTTAGGAGGAAGCTGCAGCTGGATGAATGCTGAGATAGGAATTTAATTCCTTCCTCCAAAGACAAGAGAGGGAAAGGAGCTGGGAGAAGACCCCAAGGTAGATCAGGGGGAAAAGGAGGGCAGTGGGTTGTTGAAGGACCCCGAAATGGAGCATCAGAAACAGGACAGGCAGAAACATCAGATGCCCCACCACCACCAGGACGAGAGCAGCATGAGACAACAGAAGGCTGCACCAGCTTCTCCTGGACCCTGCCCAAGGGCAGGGGTGGAGGAAGGCATGGGGCTGAGAAGGCTGCCTGCTTGGCCTCTGCAGCAATAGAGATCACATGGTGTCTTTGGAGTGTGCCCAGGCTAACAGCCACAGTCACCCAACCTCGTAAAACAGGAGTGAGCCGATCATTGTGAGACCCAGAGAAAAGCCCCTCCACTTGGGCCTGAAGGAAGACAATGTAAGAACTGGGAACCCCTTCCAGTTCCTTGACTGTTCCCTGAGGCAGGAAGTGAGATAAATCCCTGTTACTTTCCAGAAACATTTTAATAGGGCTTTATTTAACTGACAAAAGTTTTCACACATACATTTCAGAAGGCTGTTTCCTGGTAACAGTCCAATGAGGTAGACATTTCACTTCAGAGGAAATAGAGGTGCAGGGGGACACCAAGGAGCATTCACACATTTAGAAGTTGGTAGAGCTAGAATCAAGCTGGATCCATCTGCGTCCACGTCTCTTTCCATAAAAGACCCAGTATCCCTATAGTTAATCTTCTTTTCAACTTAACTACATCATGTTCAAAGCTGCCTTCACCCAGAACTCCTGTCAGACATAAGTACACCTCACGTTTCTGGGTTTCTTGCCAAAGAATTCAGAGTAGCCTTCTTATGCATTGTTCGTTTTCTGGTGAAAAGTCTTTGTCTGCTTCATGTTTCCTTCTTCTACCTGCTGTAGACAGTAGTTGCCTTCCCCACCACTTACCCTGGCATGTACTTCACTGTGGATTGTGTGATTGAAGCAGAGCATGGGGAGAAGGGAAACTGAGTTCGAAAGCGTGAGCAATTTACCTTACCGCCTGGGTAACCAGTCCTGACCACTTGCTCTGCGTGATTACCACCCCCTCTTCTCCCGGCAATCAAGTGGGGGTGGTAATACCCTTCCCCAGTGGAATCTTAATTTAATATACACCCTGTGGCTCAAGATGAGAACAAATGAAAAAGTGGTTTTAGGAGCTATTTCCCATGTCAACAGTAGATTTCTGTCTTGTATCATCTGTACCTTGTTAGGGAAGTGGGGTTTTTATCTTTCAATTTGGATAATCCCACCTCAGAATAGAAGCGGCATGAATCAGTACAGAGCAGCCTACTTTAATGTCATTTTTAGTATAATTACCTACCATTGGTTAAGCCTAGCAAAATGCTTAATTTCTTTTTTATTAAAAAATAATTATGCATATTTGCAAGTAGACTTGATTTATTGAGCACAGACAATAATTATAACTCCCAGTTTGGATTTTCTCTGATTTCTTTATATTGTTTTTTTCTGTCTGCTGCATGAAAATTTTTATTTTAATGAACCTGGTTGCAATCACAGGTACCCAGAGTCCCTTTTAAAGATAAGATATCATTTAGTGCTTGTTAAAGGGGTTATAAAAATCCCAAAGATGCACCTCTTCTAATTGTTCTTTCTTTTAAAAACAACTGAAGTTCATATTGAAACATCTGAGTAACATACAAGAGTTGCTATCCTGACCATGGACAGGTATCTATTTACCCATTTCTGAGCTGCCCTGCATAATAAGCAATTTGGAGGATACAGGTAAATTTTTGTACATGATTTGAATTGTTTTCCTTTCGTACAGATATGGTTATTGTCTTCCTTATCCAATGATTCTTTTTACCAAAGTAAAATAACCTTCATAGGTGGCCATATCCTGAAATTCAAGAAAGAAATAGCTCGGTAGGAGAAGGCTTATAATTTTCAATTTAATGACAAAATTTTTTATCTAACCTTTGGTCTCATCATCTCCCTGACCTCTGGATCCATAAACAGAATAACCACCACAGGATGTCTCAGGATTTTTATAATAGAAGCTAAATGAGAATAAATGTATAATACATATGTACATTTAAAAAACACATTGTCTTTGAAGCTATAGCAGCTGTTATAAACAATGCTTGACAAATACATTTACTCCCTAAAGCAATACCTTGTTCTTCCCAGTGAGCAAAAACAATGCATATCTTTGTTATTTCAAACAATAGAGAATGAAATTCAGAGTCTAGAAAATTATGTTCAATTTTCACAACTGAGGGGAGAATAAAAAATTATGAGGATATAAATAACAACAATGACAAATGTTTATCAAACTTCTATTATGTGCAAATCATTAAAAAAAAACTTTTTTTAATTGTAGTTGGCACGAAATGTTACATTAGTTTCGGATGTACGACATAGTGATTCGACAACTCTATGCATTGTTATGCTCAAGTGTAGCTACCATCTGTCACCATACAACACTATTGCAATACCATTGACTAGATTCCCTATGCTGTACCTTTCATCCCCATTATATTTATAACACAAGCCTGTTCCTCCCACTTCCCTTCACCCATTTTGCTCATCTCCCCACCTGCTCCCCTCTGGCAACCACCAATTTGTTCTCTGTATTTATGGGTCTGTTTCATTTTTGGAAAAAAACTTTTTGAAAATAATTGTTGTGTCTAGATTTTTCTTCATTGTTTCTGAAAAGGAGATTAACAACTATTCCTTGATTATTCTATGAAAAGATTTATGAAGTCCATAAATCTTTTGATCTGTGTGGCTATAGCAATAATTATAACAATTGACATATTAAAAGCACCTTGGAGATTATACAGTAAAGTACATCTCTTATGTAATCATATTCATTTCTAACAATACCCTTTCAGGAAGACAAGATGAGTATTAGTTTTCTGCTTTGCATATGGGGAAACTGTGGCTCAGGGAAAGTTAAAGAAGTTGCCCAGGGTCACTGCAAGAAGTGCAGACACAAGCCCATCTGATTCCATGTCTCCGTCCTCTGCATCATGCTGCAATACAGCCTACCATCCTATACAGGAGAGTCATGGTTCTTTGGCATAAATTTTTCATCCAAGGAGTTGTAAGCCTCTTTAACTTAGTGGAATATTTCCACTCCAATGAAGAAAGCAATGAAACATGCTGAAAAGAGTCCTAGACCTGTAGTCCCCTAAGCAGCCGTGAAACCTCACTGGGTTGCTCATCTGGAAAATGAAGGGTTTGGATGCATGATATCTAAGGACTTCTGACTGATCAGCATAGAGAAGTCCTCAGACAATTGTTCAGTAGATTCCACTGCATTATTTCTGACTTCATTCTTGCTGCCACCTTGGCAGTAATAATAAAGCTGAATAAGGAGGGAATTGAAGCTGGAGAGATGTCCAAGCTGGTGCTGAAGGTCAAATAGGAGTCTCCCAGATGAACAAAGATGAGAAGAGTAATCTAGGAGGAGTGAACAATTAGCTGTGCAGAAGTATAAACCAGTGTGGGACATTGAGGGAACACCAAGCTCTCAATATTGCTAAAATGTCAAGTACAAAGAAGCTGGTGCTAAGTCTTGAGAGTGAAGGAAATAGAGGAGATTCCAACTACATTCACCTCCCATGACTAGAGGCTCCCCCTCACAAGGCTCCAAGCTGCACAGGGGAGAAGTCTCAGCTTTAAATCAAGATTGTGGTTCTTTACTGTTACATAGTATGAACATTCATAACTGATATTGTATTCTCCTATCTAAAGTAACCACAGTATTATTTCATAACCTAAGAGCAAATAAGACTGCCCAAGTTTTTATCCAGCAGTAGGTAACAACTAGCCCCACTGAAAAAAGTTTTACGTAAGAGTTGGGGAGAAAATTACCGTGTGATTACAACCATGAATCACGTCTGTTCGATGTACTTGTTTTATATCCATATATATGAGTCAACCACATAATAAGTAGACTGAAACAGAATTAAATCTTTTTTTATCTATAATGGATAGAGTGGTAGTACCTCAAGGTTACTGTTTTATTTGCTTAGCATTTTAAGTGCAGGAGTTTGGGATGTATGGAATCCCACGTCAGAGCATTTTCAAAAGCAGATTTTAGAATAAATTTCTGATATGAACTTTTAAAATGACTTTTCCTCTCTTTTGAAAAAGAATTTAGTTCTGCAACGCAGTCCTTGATTCCCCTTCTCCAATTCAGAGTTCTGATTAACTGGGTTTGAGTAATGGAGGTTCTTAACTCTGGCTACATGTTAGAATCCCAATGCAAGGCTGCACCCCAGAATAATTAAATCAAAATCTCTACAGCGGGAGCCAGGCATCAATATTATTGAAAGCTCTCCTGGTGATTTCAAAGTACAGCCAAGCCTAGGAACCAGATACCTTTTTTTTTTTTTTTTAAGATTTAGTTATTCATTTTTAGAGAAAGTGAGCACAAACAGAGGGAGGGGCAGAGGGAGAGAGAGAATCTCAAGGAGACTCCCCACTAAGCAAGGAGCCCTACAGGGGCTAGATCTCAGGACCCTGAGATAATGACCTGAACCAAAATCAAGAGCTGGACACTGAACTGACTGAGCCACCCAGGAGTCCCTCAGAGCTATATTTTTTTTAACCAGACAAACATTAGTATAAAATTAGCTGCCTTGTTTTCCCTAGACCTTGTATATTACCTATACTACCCTATTATATATATACACACATATATATATACACACATACATATATAAAACAAATTTATTTTAAGACAGAGAAAGCATGCACAAGCTGGGGGGGGGGGGGATGGTGTGTATGGAGAGAGGCAGAGGAAGAGGAACAGAAAGAATCTTAAGCAGGTTCCATGCCCAGGGTAGAGCCCCACGTGAGGCTGGATGTCACCACCTTGAGATCATGACTTAAGCCAGAATCAAGAGTCAGATGCCACCCAGGCACCCCAGCCTTATCAAAATATTTAATGATGTATCAAAATAAAACTCTAGAAACAGATCATGAAGACAATGAGATGAACTTTGCAATGATCATATTCAATTTAGATGAAAGTAGAAAATAATTTCATTTTATTCAGTGTTTATAGCACTGGTTTTCCAGTAAATAGTGAAGGAAATCCACATATACCCAATGTAGTAACACTTAGTACTCATGAATATTAATTCAATAAATAATGTTAAACACAGTGAATTAGCAATTATGTTACTGGTCAAGATTTTTTTACGGTGTGCTTAAGTAAGTTACATCAAGAGAAATCAATCATTATGTGGGAAATAAGTCTTCAACATATTTCTTACAATAAAACCCATGGGAAATTATATAGAAATGCACATATTAAACATTTGAAGTAACTTATGATTCCACTCTTTAAAATGCAGGTTGTTTTGATCATTTGATGTTAATATAAAAAAAAAAAAATGCTCAGGAGAGCTGAACCCGAACTGACTATATAAATCTTTTGTTTGAGTTCTCTATTATTAAAGCCAAATGAGAAAACCCAGATACACAGTGATCCAAACTTACAAACTTATAAATTAGAGAGTGATCATTCACCTTACAAAAAGGTTTTCTGCTTTACAAAAGAATTTATCTTAGCATTTTCTTTAACCACAAGCCAGAGATCTTTATGCAACATTCTCCTAAGTGCTCTAAATACACTGTGAGATCCTAGCTATTTTAAGTTGTCCTATGTGAATCCTTTTGTTATGTAAATTAACCCCCTTATTGATCTATTTGTAGATTTGTACATTTTTTTCCTGCAAATATGAATTTGCTTAAAGCATCCTTTACTTGTAAAAAAGGTCTTCTGCATTTAAATTTTTGGTTGAAAAACAATAGATTTCCTGTTCATGGGACATGGAAGAACAGTTAGCCTGAAAACATCTATAAAAAATGTATTTAAAAAATCTAAATAAAATAAAACCAATGTATATGTATTTTTTAATGCAGTGCAGATGCCAGAGACTAGGAGAGAACTGAGAACAGTAAAGTCCAGATCTGACTCTGTGTCTGCTCTGGAAGAGTGTCCTCTAGGTAATCTCGAGGTTTGCACTGAGGGTCAGGAGACAAAGCCAACTGTCCCTTTGAGGTAGGGAGTTGGAACTGAGAAAGCCCACATAGTCTGGACCCCAGAAGAGCTCCATTCTTAATGAAAATATAAATATGGATCAAAAACAATCTGCCTGTTGGCATAGGGAGATAACAAGGTAGCTTGTCTTCTCAACCTGGGTTCAGAGTAGGGGAATGGAGAGTCTTCTTTGAGAACCCAGAACTATGGGCAAGTACTTATTTTAAATCTGAATTATTGATCTAGAAAGCTCTAAGCTGAAAAAAATTACATAAAAATTGGTCCCAGCCTAGAGATGCCTCAGGGTATTAAGAGAAATAAATAACACATCTCTGAAGGTTCATATATTCAACTAAAGTAGCATAGTATAGTGGATTTATACCAAGTCAACCTAGGTAAATTGGAACTACATTTCTCAGAATTCCTTTCCTACTGTTTTTTTGGGTTGGAGTCAAACACAAAGAAAATGAGCTTGAGAAATAAAAGACACAAATGAAGGAGCAACAATTACACTCTGAAAGTCAGTACAAAACACCAAGCACTGAGAATTTGCACATGTTGTTGCTAATGTGTTATCTCACCTTATTGGTGTTGAGGACCACCTGGGCCTATAGTTCTTCAGTTCCCACTGGATTTCCTTCTTTGGCTTCCCTGAGTCTGGGTCGAGTGTGGGCAACTCTGTGGTGAAGTGTGCAGGCTTTTATGAGTCACTAGCATCATTGAAGTTGGAGATATTGAGAGATAGTGTCAAGTTCCAATTTGTCCTCATGGGTTCTAATCTTACCTTGTGGATTCCAGTTTGTCCTTACTCTATTCTACTTCAAATCTAATTCTTCTTCCTTATTGCCTGCCAAGCTAACCTATCTATGGTGACCCCAGGTCTAACATCACATACAAAGGCAATAGCCTTACAAAGGCTTTTTAACCAGCTCCCCAATTGCACAAAGTATAATATCACTCAATTTTATTTACGATGATCTGTTCTCAGAACAATTCCTTACTGAAATGTGTGTGATTCCTTCAGATGAGCTCAAAACTAATTATGAACTCACAATCTAAAATTACAAAGCACATAAGTAAGAAGTTCTGTCTTATCTTTTCTCAAAGGGTCATGGTTTTCTCATTTGCATTTCTTTTTGTCCTCATTCTCTCAATCTATTTTCCTCAATCAACCAATTTTCTTAATCATTTAGGTTTTTAAAATACCATATTAGATGCAGATAAAAAGAATTTATGAACTGGAAGATAGATTTAATAAATTATCCCTAATTTAGCAAAAGATAGGACATATAGGAGGATAAGGCATAAGTATAGGTATACCCAGTGACCAGTCAATCCCATTCATAGATATATGTCCCATAGAAATTCTCAAATGGATCTATAAAAACCATGTAAAAATATGCTTACTTGAACATTGTTTGTAAAGTGGGAAGTTGGAATTTCCAAAACTGAAGAATGGATAAGTGAAATGTCTTGATGCATATTATCGATTAAGATGCAGCAATTAGAAGCAGTGAACCAAAAAAACAACAAAAGAAAAAAAAGAAGCAGTGAACCAGATGAACACACAGCAATATACACAGACCTTAAAAATAGAATGCTGAATATAAAAAGTGAGAAACAGAATAAGTTATAGCATAATAAGAGTTTGTATATTAAAATACATACACACAAAACCACACTACGTATGGGAGGTTGTTGGGGGGATGGGTGAAATAAGTAATAGGAATCAAGGAGTACCCTTGTGATGAGCGCTAAGTGATATTGAATCACTCTTTGTATACCTTAACTATACTGGAATTTTTTTTTTTAACTACACTTCATCTTTTTTTTTAAGTGCCTAACAAATGTACTAGAGTGGATTCCTGTGGGAGAAGAGAAATAGGAGTGGGAAATGAGAATTTAGGGAAATAATTAAACAAAAAACCAAGGGAGAAACTGTACATCCACTGATACAGTTAGTGTGCCATGAACTAAGGAACATGATTACCTCAATTCTCAGCCCTTCAAATAAAAGCTAAACAAACAAAAATGCACATAAACAGCTATATGATAAACACATTATATGTGTATGTATATACACATATATAGTATATGTGTGAGTACAGTTGTGTAGACATAAATATGTCAAAAAGAGAAACTTGGAGTTATAGAGTTAAAACAACCTATATCCGATAAGAGTTTCACAAAAAGAATATTAAAAGAATGGGGAGAAGTATATATTAATAGGTAATAACTGGAAGTTTTCCAGACTGGATTAAAGGCAAGAATTTTAAGCAGGGTAAATCAGAAGAAACTCACAGCTAGACACATCACACACTATCTTTGGTAAAACACAGAGCACCAAAGACAAAGAGAAGACCTAAAGAAGAATGAAAGATAGACATTACCAAGGACCAGGAAGAAGAAAAGAAAGAGAAGGAGAAGATAGAGAAGAAAACAGATTCTCAGTAGAAATGTTACAGGATTTCTATCTCTCAGTGCTGGCACTTCTTGGTCATGCTGCTTCAAAGAATGAAGAGGTAGAGGACAAAGAGTGGTGGGCAGAAAGGCAAAGTTTATTGAGCAATAGTGCAAAGCTCCCGGAGAAGGAGAGGACCTGAGAGGGTTGCCATTTTGACATTTAAATCTAGGGGTTCTTTTGTGGAACTATTCTAAGCATCCTGAGTGTGGGCTCCTTGTTGATTGGCTGCCAAGGTGTGCCAATCAGGGCTTTGGTCACACATCCATCTACCTTATTGGGTTATTGTTCATGTGCTGATGGTCTTTTGGGCTGTCGTTTGGAGACTAATTGCCTCAGCTTGTGATAGTGTCCAGTGTTTTATGGTTTATTGTTTTGTCTCTGGATGTTTTGCAGAAGTACCTCTGCAGAGGCTGCTACTCAGGATGCTGTTGTGGTCTTATCTAAGCTGCAAAACAGGATGCTAGTGCAGCTTTGTCTTAGCTGTCCAGCTCCCTGTTTTCTTGCTGGGGACCCTGGCTCTGACTACCTAAGTGTCCAATTAACTCCTAACAGAAACAATATAAGCCAGAATAGAATACAATAACGTCAAAGAATTTTACATCCCGCTGTCTAAAATTCAAGAATACAAATGAAATAGGGACATTTCAGAAGAACACTAAAAGACCTGTTACTAGATGACACTTTTTTTTAAAAAGATTTTATTTATTTAGTTGAGATAAGCGAGATAGTGAGAGAGCGTATAGCAGGGGATGGAGGGGGAGAAGCAGGCTCCCTGACTTGGGACTTGATCCCAGGATCCTGGGATCATGACCTGAGCCAAAGGCAGACAGTTAACTGACTGAGCCACCCAGGTTCCCCTAGCTGACACATTTTGAAAGCATTGTTGAAGGATGTAATTCATAATAAGAAAATTGAAGTCAATGGAGAAATGAGAGGCAAGAAGGATTGGTGAGTAAAGAAATTGGTACATATGTAAGTAAAATTAAATAAGCATTGATTATATAAATCAATAATAAAAATAATGACCAATTATGGTGGTATAAAAATATACCAAGTACTGGTATATTGGCACACTATTATGTAAAATATTGGACAACAATGTCCAGTAAAACAGAGAGGAGATTGATCAAAAGAATGTATGATGATTTAACATTAGAAAAATCTATTATGTGATTCATTATAATAACAGATCAAAGATCAAAAAATATATCAGTAGAAGCTGATGAACATTTGACAAACTTCAATACAGATTCAAAGAAAAGTACTCTGAATAAATTAGAAATTGAAGGAAAATGTCTTAGCCTAATTAACTTTATCTGTGAAAGACATACATAATGGAAAACTTCAACATAGCCTTGAAATTCACTAAGACAAGGATGGCCACTATCAAAACCATATTCAACATTGAACAAAGGATTCTTAGGTGGCACAATAAGAAAATAAAAAGAAATAACCAGCATTAATATAAAAGGAAGAAACAAAATAGCCATTATTCATAAATGAGGTATTAGTGTGTTCGTCAATGGTAACACGAGCTCCTGTGGCAAATGAACTACAAATACTCACTTGTTTAACTCAATAAGATTCTCACTCAAATTGTAGTCCAATGTGGGAGCTTCTGGTTGGGCAGCCTTCACAGGATGACTCAGGAACCCAGGGTCCTTTCCATTTTATATCTGTGACCTCCTTTACGACCTCAAGGTCCCCTCCAATCAGCTGGCAAATAGTAAAAGAACATGAATATTGGTATGTGAGCAGTTTTGCAGACTAGGTGTAGCACCATTTCTGTCCACATTATGTTTTCTAGAAATAGGTCATGTGGCAGAACAAGAGAAACTGGGAAATGTGGTACAGCTATGTGCCTGGGAAGAAAAGGAAATGAGTTTCCTAAGCATCTCTGTCTCTGCCATGCTTTCTGTGTAGAAAGTTCAAGAGAATCTGCACACAAACTCTCCCATTTATTAGAAGACTTCAGCAAGATTGGATATTATAGGGTGAATATTTGCATGATGTATGAACTTTCAATTCATAGAAGACTCAAATGATAAATGTAGGAAAAGGTGCTTAACGTCATTAGTCCTTACAAACGGTAAATTAAAACAATAATATGAGATGATTTCACACTCTTCAGATTATGAAAAATTTAAATTTAAATACCAAGTCAGAATGTGCCCAAACAATAACTATCTATCGTATGTTACTTTTGATTGACACTTTATTTTAATATATTCATATGTGCAATCAAACTACAGCTATTTTGTTTCTTTAAAGAAGCTTTTTATACTCCACCCTGCTCTATTTTGGATAATTATAAAATATCACCCTTTTGGCCAATTTCATTTTCCTTGTTTCAGAGTTCCTCTAGGGGTGAAAGTAGTGATACCTTATTATGACTCCCATGATTTGACTACAGTTATGCGGTACCTCCAGTTTGTTCTTCTTGTGAAAGAAGACCCTTACTTTACCAGAAGTTGCCAGTGCTCGTAGGAAGCCTCTGAATGAGAAACAATCTTTAGATGTTTCTTACCATCACCTGAAAACCATCCTTCACAATGTGAAAATTGCTCACGAGATTCTTGTGAATTTGGAATTTTTTTTAAAAGATTTTATTTATTTATTTGACAGAGAGAGAGCACAAGCAGGCAGAGAGGCAGGCAGAGAGAAAGGAGGAAGCAGGCTCCCCGGCAATCAGAGACCCCCCCCGATGCGGGGGTGGGGGGTCAGAAGCTTAACCCACTGAGCCACTCAGGTGCCCGGTGAATCTGGAATTTAATTTTCTTACTTTTTACAAATATTTTAGACTCTCTTCTCAAAACAAACACTTTGCAAATTTCTGGTGGTAATAAGATTAGCATATACATTTTTTGAGATTGTAGTTTTTTATTTTTTTTATAAAAATTATATATTTAAGGCATACAACATAAAGATTTGATATACATACACATATACTATAGTTGAGCTAACATATCGTCCCCTCACCTAGTTACAACTTTTTGTGTTTAATGAAAGCAACATCTCTTAGCAAATTTTCAACATTCAATAAAGTATTATTAATATAGTCATCATCCTGTGCTTTAAAATTAACTCTAGACTTATTTGTCCTACATAAATGCAACATTGTATCTTTTGACCAACAACCCCCCATTTCCTTCAGATATTGTATTTTTAAGACAAAAAGGAAAAAAAAAATTCAGAGTCAGTAAAATACATGTTAACGGTTTGGTGTAATGGAAAAAACATTAGCTGTGGAACCATCTAGACTTACAATTCTCTGATACAAGTTTTGCAACCTGGGCAAATTTCTTCAGTTTGACACTGCAAAAAATGGAAATATTATATATTTCAGAAAGTTGTCATAAGGATTAAGTGCAGGGTGCCTGGGTGGCTCAGTCAGCGGCAATCCTGGAATGGTAGGGGGAAGAACACAGAATTGGAGGCAGAAGACCTGAGATCAATCTGCCTTGACTTACTACTTACTAGCTTTGTCTGTAGTTCCATTTCCTTATCTTGATTACTTCCTAATTTCATGCTGTTGTTGTTGAAGTCACATGAAATAATGGACAGCCAATTCTACTATAACACTTGTTTCAAAGACAGGTTTTCCCAAAATAATATATTATTAGAGAACAATTAATATAATGAATGTCAGTTTGCTTATGTACTATTTAGTCCAGGAGAAACACAAGGTGAACACAGTTGCACCCAGCTGAACTCAGCAACATAGGAATACACAAAACAGACCTGCACACACCTTAAACATTTACCGTCTACCTCAGTTCACCACCTGTGTTATAAACCACGCCCATTCCCACACCTGGTGATACAACTATCCCTTCGATTTCAGATCACTTTTCTTCCAGCACTTGACAAAACTCACAATCTGCAGCCCTTCCAATGTCCACAAGTAAGCTTAAGGTCTTTTCAAAGGAAAGTGTTATAATTATTGTAGAATTCATATATTGTGTGTGTGTCTGTATTTCTTAATCATTTGGCATGTGTAAAACTGTGCTATCCTTTCTTTTTTTATCAGCTTCTTATCTTTTTTTAATGGATCACTGACAAAGTTTTGAGTATTGTGTCCCTAACCCCAGCTTTCCCAGAAACTCTGTGATTTTTATGGCTTTATTTCTATAACATAGTGACTTTTTGAAATATATATGTTGCATCATAACAGAAATATCTGCATGTGAAAGTAGTTTGTAATTTCTCATATGATCTTTTGATTACAATAGTATAATGAAAGCATCTATTATTTCAAGAGAAAGAAAAAATGTCACTTTTTTTTTATAGACTCTCAGCTTTTCCTACACTTAGAGGAAATAAGTTTTGACATCCTGCAATCAATTGTTATGTCTATAATCTTAGCACTCCTTCAACTAGTGAGTATTTGAGTGGTAGATCTCCATATAGCTACTCTGAGATTATTTCAATCACACTTGATTTTTCATGTGAAAACACCAGATCTTCCAACTCAAATATACATTTATTCTTTCACTTGTGCAACCAATTTTTAATAATTCAGGACTGTTTAATAATTATCTAGTAATTCAGGATCTAACTACTTTGTGAATTAGTTTTTATTGCTGTGTAACAAATTACTACAAATTTAGTGTCTTAAAACAACATAAATTTATTTCTCAGTTTTTGTGGGTTCACATCCTCTGTGAGTCTAGGTGTGACTTAGCTGGGTACTCTGCTCAGGGTCATAGGTTAGAGACAAGGCATCAGCTGGGGCTAAGATCTCATCTGAGTCTTCTTCCAGGCTCAGATGATTGTAGGGAGAATTCAGTTCCTTATGCTTAGGACAGAGGCCCTCTGCTCCCAGAGAGCCCTCCTCTCCACAGACAGTTCACAATATAGATGTCTGTTTTCTTCTTCTAGATGAGTAGAATAATCCCTCTAACGCTCTTGTTCTTTAAAGGGTTCACCTGGTTGGGTCAGACCCACCCAGGATAATCTCCCTTTAAATTAACTCAAAGTCAACTGATTAAGGATCTTAAATACATCTGCAAAGTTCCTCTTTGTCATGTAACCTAATCGAGTGGCAATCCCATCATAATCACAGATCTTGCCACACCCAGGAAGAAGGGGATTATGCAGGCTGTGTATACCAAGGGCAGGAATCTTAGAGGCTACCTTAGAATTCTGCCTACCACAGTAGTTAAATTCTCCAGGCTCTTTGTTTCTCCTCCAAATTTTTGTATATTTATTATTATTAGCATTCGTGGCATGAAGGTACAGTGAGGAAACACCTTGAAACCCAATCATGTTGGTTTTAAAACTCTGAACTCTTTTAAGCCTTTAATTTCTTTTGTAAACTAAATCTGTATGCTAAGGAGAGTGGTTTGGTAAAGCAGCCTCACCTACTGGCTACTCACTGAATTTCTTCCAGTTAAGTAATGGAGGAAAGTCACCTCCTTGTGTGCATCCAGCATGGAAATTCAGCTCCAAACACACACTTCTCCTTTCACTATACAGTTTACATTTGTACCCATCTTTACATTTACACAATGGATAGGACTGCTTTCTTCCCTTTTGCTCTGTTTCATATAGTGTTCAGTGTGTGTGTGTGTGTGTGTGTGTGTGTGTGTGTGTGTGTGTGTAAACTTTTTGGACTAAAAGTCTGCTCTCTGCAGAGACATTCACTATAGTGGGAGGGGGGCAGATGTGAGCATTGAGTCAGGAGGAAGAGGGTTAGGAGTATACTATAAAACTTAGTCCCAGACTGTTTTCATCTTCTTGTACCATTTGTGTACATTTTTATTTCCAAAGAGAACTGTGGACAATTGTGACATAGGATACCATAACAAATTGTGACATAGGATACCATAGCCAACTTTATCATTTTTTTTAGCTCTATGACCTTGAGCCAGAGTCTCACCCTCTCTGAGACTCAGTTTTCTCACCTGCAAAGTAGGGGCAATATCTACTTCATAAACATGTGAGGCTTAAATGAAATATTTTACATACAGTATCTGAAGCATGGATACTCGGGATATAGTGGTCCTCACTCCTGCCCCGGGGGCTCCTAGAAGTAGGAGTCCTGACATTACAGGTAGCTCTGTGAAACAGAAAAATAGTAATAACAGCTAACATTTACCCTATGCCATGTACTATCTAAATACTTCATATGTGTTAACTCATTTAATCCTTACAACAACCTTATGCTGCAGGGACCAATATTATCCTTGTTTTATACAAGAAAAAACTGGGACACAGAGGGATTATACTTACCTACCTTGAGGTTCTCAAGGTAAGATGTGGCAGAGCCAAGGTGTAGCCTTTATGAATCAGCAGGCTACCTGTAAAGTCCATGCTTTTAATAGTTTTTACTCTCACAAGAATAACCGTGAATACCAACTAATGGGCCGGAAGCCCAGTGAGATTTCAAATAGGTAAAGATTGCTGTTGGGGTTCTCTCTTTAGTTCCTTTCTCTCTTCCTGGCCCCTTGCTTACTGTCTCTCTTGCTGTTACTTCCAGCACCTTATTTCTCCTACACACATTCCCAGAGAGCTTTGCTCTAATTGAAAATGCACACTTCCTGCTCTTGAGGCAGTAGCTAATAAGGGTTTCTGGCTTTAATTCACCCAGTATTTCCTTTGCATAGATGACTCAACTCTAAAAAGTGATATAATCCTTTAAGAATCAGGGGGCTTATTATCTAATGATAGAATAACATGAGGGAGGAAATTTTGACAGGAGTTTCCCCAACGCCATCTAATTGTCTTCACTTATTTCAAGTTCTGCCTAGCATCCCTGAGTTTCTGAACGCAAGGCCCACGGTGCCTTGCGGAGAGCTGGAGTTCTGTAGGGTTAGAAGTTAGGGAAAAGATTACTAATCCCTGACCACAGGAGGTGCTGAGCTGGAGAACTACATACAATGGAGGATATGCTCGCCCTCTCCAGAACACGGGATGATTCAATGGATAAGGGAGAATCACAGTGGACTCTGAGTCTGGGAGAGACCTTAACCAAAGAAGGAAGTTTCGGGAACACAGAACCAAGAGTTCAGAATCCGTTCCCCATCCTGACCCTCTTCTTTTGCATCGCACTCTTTCATATGTCCCATCCCTTCGCTCCGTTTGCTTATCCTTACAGAGATTCCAGGATTTGCAACAGATTCTACTAGGACATTGTGTTCAGAACTCTTAGCTCCAAATTATAGAAGAACATTTAGATTTACTTTAATTTTTCTCTTACTGCTGAGTGATCTAGATGTCTATATGAAAGCGGTAACTGCACGCTGAGGCAGCTGAACAAGTTGTCTCAAACAGATTCTTTTCTTTGCCTTTCATGGCAGCCTGAAGTGAGCTCAGGAACTCCTCGGTAAGGAACGGCCGTTAGCATCGGTTTTGACCACGTCCTCCACCATTTCTCGATGCACCACCCTTGACAAATGCAAACCATGACTGAACGAACAGTATTTCTCAATCCAGACTAGCTCCAACATTCTGTGTGATACTTGGGAGTGCAAGTGGTGTAAATATTTTTCACCGCCATCTTCCCCGAAGCTACCTGTCACCCTGAGCTCAGGAGCACGGAGGGGTTTCCCATGCAGCCTGCCCTTTCTCAGGGATGAACATAGAGCAAGCTGGTCCTGGCTTCACACCATCTCCTCTAGCATGAGATCTTGAAAAAATTCTTCAATGTTTCCATCATGGTAACAATACTCTTCCCTAGTTTCTATACACTTTTCCTTTTATATTTTTGGAGCATTTTGATAGCAGTCTGTAAGGAGGAGGATGTGAGTTCAGCGTGTCTCTTCCTGTTGCACTCCTGGACCAGTCATCAAGCGTTCAGAACTGGAAGGCTCAGATCCAGATATAAGCAGGTTGAGCTCAGAGGGCGATGAAGCCTTAGTGGCTGGCCTCCATGTCAGCTCGGTTGGAGGAGGCTTCCCAGGTATGGAAAAATACAGCCCCAGATTGGGGCGGATACCAATGCTACCGAAATTCACAGAAAACTAAAAATTGTTTCCCATCTTCTAATATTCCAAATTCCTCCACTCTGTTAAAGTTCTGTTGTTGGCATTAAGATGATACTGAGTTTCCAGGGGGGTTTTTGTGTGTGTGTGTGTCCCTCATATTTTAGTTTATGTGGTTGCTGTTTGGAGGGAGGAGGTAAGGGAGGGAAGGACAGGAGTGAGGGAAGGAGGGAGAAGAGAAGGTGAGAGAAGGGAAGGTGGAAAGGAAGAGAAAAAGGCAGAAAGGAAGATGGAAAGAGAGAAAGGAGAGAAATCTCTCGCTTTTTTATGCTGAGGCTTTGATCAAAGTTGATTATTATAATAGCATATAAAAAATAACGTTTCTTTTGTCTGAGAATTGGTGCCTAAGGCCCAAACCTAGAGAAAGGGGGTTAAGTATTTCACATTACAAACAGACTGCCTACCAGATACCCTTTTCAGGGATCACTAAGAAGCAGCAAACTCTTCCTGTGATAACAATGCTTCTCCTCCTACTACCCAACCCACGTGCCAGTAAGGTGTCCACCAAGCAGGAAAATGCAGGCAGTGATGATGGCTAAGGTAACTGAAGGGGCCTGAACAGGATTGAGCCAGAGCCATATCTCTCATGTGAGGGACCCCCAAAGAACCCACACATGTCCAGTGCTAACACCTGGACACAGGCCCCACAGAGAGTCTCAACAATCACTGGTATAATCCAGAGAAGCAGCAAAACCAGTGGGGGGAGCAAAGAGCCGTTGACCCATCCCCTCCTCTCTCCAAAAGAAGAGGAACTGGTCTTATAGAAGGAGGAAGGAGGTATCCTAGAACCAAAAAAGGCCCATGCTGTGAAAAAAAATCATCCCAAATACCCCCACAGCAGCCCCTTGAGTCCCAAGTCTAACCACTGATGGAACAGTGGGAAATCTTGATGTGCGTAGGAGGTCAGAGTATTCAACTGGACTGCGCAGAACTTTCAATGACTAGGTGCCTTCCCAACATGTCAGTGAGCAGTGGTCATCAAGAAGAGGTAGGAGAGGGGTGCCTGGTGGCTCAGTGGGTTAAAGCCTCTGCCTTCAGCTCAGGTCAGGATCCCAGGGTCCTGTGATCAAGCAAGCCTGCGAGGCTCTCTGCTCAGCAGGGAGCCTGATTCCACCACAACCCCTCCCCACCCCCCCACCCCCGCCTCTCTGCCTACTTGTGATCTCTCTCTCTATCTCTCGAATAAATAAATAAAATCTTAAAAAAAAAGAAGAAGAAGAAGAAGAGGTGGGAGATTCAACATGGCAATTAGGAACAGTGACTAGAGAGAAGAGCGTGCCTCTAGCTCTCCCCCATCACGGTCAGACTCCCCAATAAACAGGCTATAGAGGTGTAAAAAAAAATCTGCTGCTGTCTTCATGAAAAGTCTAAGGGGCCTAGAATTCGCTGAATCTTTGCATCCGTTTCCATAGAGACATCCTCCTGCCTACATATTTTCTAACTCACCAGGTCTATGATTTCTCAAGTACTTTGGTGCCAGATGAAATAATAGGATTCTTTTATAACCGGTTCCTGATCATCTTCCTTTAAAAACAGCTGGTGGGTAGACAGCTCCTACATCACATCCTTAAAGTGACTATGGATTAAAGAATGGGGCTTATTTGGAGAAAAATAGAAAGAGTGAAGCAAAAGCAAGAGAAAATTCTAACTTATTTTTATGCCTTATTATACCACCTCAATGTTTTGGATTTTAATTGCAGAATGTATCTGTTTCATATAGATTTTGGCAGAGTGATCGAGAAGTGAAATAGCTTAATAGTTAAGAATTTATGTGGCCTCTGGGGTTCGCTTGCCTTATAGATGAGTAGTTAAAATTGAGTGGTTTTTAACTCATTGCCTCAGTTTCCTTATCTGAACATGGGGGTATTGGCAGTGTTTATACTAAGTGACCAAGGAATGAATGAAATTAGACATTTAAAGTGCTTAGGACAGTGTCTGGCCCATAAGAACACAATATTAGCTTTTCATGTTAACTGATGACTATCATCATGGTTATCAAAATCTACAAGGAGATTTCAAAGCATATTTGAGATTTTTAGCCTCCATTCATTTCTGGGATTTCAGAAGGAGTTTGGTGCTGAGCCTGCAAATGGCAGGAGTCACAGCAAAAGGGAAGAGGCCCATTTCTGGTCCTGAGTCCATGGGTTATTGAATCATACTATCACTGTTTAACTTGTTTTGCCTCATGGCATTGCACCAGCATAGCCCACATACAGATGGGCCCCAGGAAATGCTTGTAGGTATGAGGAGGGGGGAATAAACCTGTTGTACGTGCCCACCTGTGGGTCTCTAATGCTATTCTAATACGGAATCAGATCTAAATTGTTCTGGTTACCATGAATCCATCATGGGCAGGGACTGTATCCCTTTTGCTAGTGTTAGGCACTTAATAAATATCTATGGAATGAATGAACCAGTAGACTTCTCAAAGCGCTAGTGCTATAGGAAGGAGTAAGCTACAGCTGGGGGAAACAAGGCTTCAGTAGACATGGTCTTACAACAAGTTAACGAGATAAGGCTTTAGTTAAAACTCCATGGTTCTGAAGGTCTGTGCCTTTTCCCCACAGCCCCAGGTAGTCTGTCTTAAGGTGTTTCTGAGGTGTTACATGACCCAAGTGATGGGGTCTGACCTAGAAGATTATGTGAAGCTCTAATTTAGAAGAGCCTAGTTTTATAAGGCTCAATCATGAAGCTTTGTTTGGAGAGGGTGGAAGAGATGCTGGTTTCTCTCTATGTCTCAGTCATTGGAAACAGACCTGCATCATCATAGTTCATCCCACTATGCCAAACCCTCCAGCTGTACTGAGTGGGCTCACTGTGCAGAATGCCATCAGCAAACGGAGTTCATCAGCATATGTTTTTGACTCCCATCTACTCTGAGTGGTGTGGTGTGTGTGCTTGCGCGTGCATGCGTGAGTATATGTCCCATCTGTATTAAGGTTTTATTTTATGAGTCTCGTCCTTATAGAGTCCAGGGACAAACAGACATCCCTAAAGCGAATGCAAGCCCGTTCACTATTCGAATGGGATCTTGCATTCTCTTTGCTTACCACATCCAAAAATGCACACAAAACTGAAGCCAAAGTCCTCTGGAGGGAGAAGGAGAGATGAAAATAGAGGATAGGGGAGATAAAAAGAAAAAAAAAGGCTAGATTTGAGGCATTCGTGTCAAGTTGTGATGCAAATAGTGTTCAGAAACATGGCCATCAAAGTTAATCCTTCCCTTGGAGGCATCCACTTAAAAATCCCATGACTAAGCCTTTTATAGGTTTCAGATTCCCCTTGCTTTCTGCCCATGTGTTCAGGAAGGATTAGAAAGGCACTGAGCCTCCTCGCAGGCCCGGGTGAATGTAGCTGCAGAGGAGCTCTGGGTACAGGCTGATCCTGACGAGGCAAGCCTGTCTGTCACTCCGGGCTGCTGCAAGGAAACCAGGCTCTTCCAAACACTCCGCCGCCCCAGCGCAGGGGCGCCCGGTGGCGCCGGTCCTAACCGCGTGCTCGCCGTTTGTTCCTTGCTAATGAACAGCTGGCTCCTCGTGGGAAACTTTCGAGATATGTGCCTATTAGGAGGTGTCTGCTTCTCATCTGTAGGCTCTCCTCTTCATTTTCTCATTTGTTACAGCAAGGGGCTTTTTATGACAACAGAATACTTCACTCTGTGGGAAATCTGTTCCTTCTGCTTCTGCTTCTGCCCCCACCGGATGTTCTTATCTGCTCCTTGCGAGGGCACAGGCAATTATAGAGCAATACATCTTCACCCACATAATTTCAGGCAAATATTGTAAAAGGCGTGCAGATGGCACTGGAGAAAAGCCTTCTGTCGCTTCCATCTCTTTAGTTTAAAGGAAGAGAGAGCAATTTCTTTTTTAGAGAACACCCGAACAGTTCATTCATTTATTCAGTGAGCCAACAAATGTTTATTCCGTGTCTACTTGATGCTGGTATGCGTAGGCCTTGCATTTGATACTTAGCACCAACACAGCAACCACCCGCCGTGGGGGATGTTTCGTGCCATCTCACACCCACACAGCACCCACCTGGCTTCTCTCTGGCTCTCCCCCATTTTCCCCCTCCCATCCCCCTTTTCTCATTCTTCTCAAGCAGGAAAAAAATGAGTCATCACATTGCTTCTTGGGCTCAAACCCTAACCCCTTGGGTCCGACCTTCTATTCTACTCGTTCACTCATTCAACCAAGATTTATTGAGAACCCATCATCAATCTGGTAATAAAAATAACGCCTTACCCTTATGCAGTACTCATTTTGTATGTGTGACTATATATATTATTTTATTTATATATTATTTCATTTAATCTTTATGACAATCCTATTAAGAAGATATTGCTATAATCCCTGTTTGCAAATGAGGATTTTGAAACAGAGTAACTTTCTCCAAGTTACACAACTATTATAACAGGCATGGTTTTGTGTAAGAGTAACCAAAAGTCCAACCTACTGAAACAACTAGACATGTATTTTTCTCACATCAGGATAAGCTGGGAGGTCATTTGCTCCCAGTATTGGTTCTGTAGCTCACAGACGTCAGGTCTGGCATCTCCGAGAATTGCCTGACCTGTTCCCTCATGAGCATACATGGCTGCCCTGTACACAGCATCACACCCACTTTTTTGTGAAGAGGAGGGAAAGGCAGTTGCCATCAGCCCTCGTCCCTTTCAGCAGGAAGTCAGAGCCTTTCCAGGAGCCCTAATCACCTTCCTCTCACCTCTCATTGGTCAGATCTTGTTTGGCCACCGTTAGAAGCCAGAGACCCAGAAAAATAAAATTCAAGTTTTCTTCTTTTTTTCTTTTTGTTTTCTTCCCCTCCCCCCCCCCCCCCCCCCCCGTCTAGAATAGAAGACAGCAAAGCAAACGGGATCTTAGAATGTTTGTTAAGTCAGCTAATTGGCAAGATAATAAGGACAATATTCCGCAGAAGGTCCTGCCTTTACGGGGCTATGAAACCAAGAAGCACACAGGTAACCTAACAATTACAAATTCCTGTAAGTGTTAAGAGAGAATAACAAGCTTTTCAGCATATTAAAAACAGCTAATAATCTTATCCTTCTCCTCATGCACTCTGCGAAGTCCAGCAGCCTGTCAGGAAATGAGCTCTCGCCGTTGAAGCCCTTCACCTCGACTTCTCTGAAGTCCTATCCTCCCCTCTCTCTACACTCCGCTCTTCTGTCCATTATTGTTGGACATCATCTTTTTCTGTTCTTCCAGGTTTTTTCTTCATCTTTTACTCTCTTCTCTCTTTCTCTTCTTCCTTTTCTCTTCCTCTCCCCACACATTTCTTAACATTTTATTGGATAGTCCAACAAGAAAAGAAATGGGGCTTTCTTCCTGTGACCTGAAATTGTTCCTACCTTAGCTTCTAAAGTGTGGTTAGGAAGAGATCATCACTACTGTAGAAAAATCACAGTCTGAAATTTCAATCCTCTGGGAGTATCTACCTAGCCTCCTTCACACTGTCAGGGAGAAGACAATCAAATGGGGATTGTTAGTAGACGAGAACAGCAGCAGTTTCAGCCACTGCCAATGTCCTCTGCCGGCAGCCGGCCCCAGCCATGAAGCCTTGGGAGGGCCCAGCCCATCCACATGCCCTTCACATGTGGCGTCTGCCTGAAAAGCACCCCTCATAGCCCGGAGCCTACCATCTGTTTAACGGTTAAACTACCCACTCACACGTTAAAATTGCATCGACTCCCCCATTCCCCTTACATCCTGGTGTGTGTTTTTTTTCTTTTGACGCATAATAAATTATGGTATTTGATTAACCTTTGACCTAGCATCAGAATTTACTAATATTTGACATTTGATAGCCCTTTGCATTTTACCGAAGTATCTTTTCCCAGAATGTTTGTTATTTCTCCGACCTATAATCCCAAATTCCAGTGTTATATGAAACATCTGTCACCACCACCAAGATGCAGAGGCCCAGCGGGCTCAGTCATGGGATATGGGAGGTTCAGGACACAGTGTGACTGTCTGAGCTACTTTGCTCCAGAAACAAAATTGATTATAAACTCCAGCTTGTGTATCCATGAATTTATTTAAAGGTCAAGCTGCCAGTGTAACTCCTTGGCCCCGCCCTGTAGACTTCCCTACTCTTCTTTATCAAAAAGATGACTCTACCGTAAATGCAGCTGGATTTCCACGGGTTACCTTGCTCCTCAGTTCTCCCAGAACCTGTAAAGATCCGGGTGTACTTTATATCTTAGCAGCCAAATGTTTAACTCTGACAGTGCCTCCAAACGCAGCAGCGTGCTAGCTGGTGAGTGTTTGGTGGGCAGGGACTTCTCTTCAGTTATTTAGGGACAGCTTTTGTACTGAAGACTAACAATTACTATTCCTATTATAAGCCACAAAGAGACCATAACCACTGATTTCACTTCAGGGCTTATCTCAGCAATTACAGTTGAGCAATTCTAAAGTACAAGGATTGTGCAATAAATGAAAAATCCACTAGGTGGTTCTGGTGTTCTTCTAACCAGAAGCAGACATTGCTAACTATCCCTCCCCATCGCTTTATATTCCAAAAGTAAAGCAAAATTTGAAAGTGAAAATGTTTTGTTGTTGTTGTTTAACATTCGTTCCAGAGTATATGTGAATGGATTAGTATTTGTAGTGCTTGATCAGAGACTAAGCCTCAAGAGTGTTCAAGGTTTCTTGCCTCTTTTTTACATAGACACATGGAGGCTACATTTTAATTTTTTAACTTTATCTTTATAGTTAATAAAACATATTAATTTACACACCTATCCTCTTAGACATAGATACCACCATTTTCTCCCCACTCACTTGGCAATGTCTCTCATATAAAGACCAGCTTCCAAAGTATGCAATGTATTGATATTCATAAATGCAGCTTTCCTTCAACTCAGAGCAATAGAATTCTCGTTTTTAACATTCTTGGTGACTGTTTTCATTATTATTTTCAATGACATTATCTAAGCATGATCCAGGTTTACAAGGTCTTCTTAGAATCTTTATTAGAAAATCTTCTCTTGTGTTTTAGGATATAATAATAAATAAAGCTAACTCTTTTTTTTTTTAAGATTTTATTTATTTATTTGACAGAGAGAGAGATCACAAGTGGACAGAGAGGCAGGCAGAGAGGGGGGGAAGTAGGGTCCCCACAGAGCAGGTAGCCCAATTGCAGGGCTCCATCCCAGGACCCTGGGACTATGACCTGAGCCAAAGGCAGAGGCTTAACCCACTGAGCCACCCAGGTGCCCCTAAAGCTAACTCTTAAGATATGCTTAAATCAGCCTGGCTCCAAAAAGCATCTCAAATTCTTAATCCTCTGTCAGATTTCCCATTTTACTCTTATAGTTACTTCTTTCCAGTATTTTCGTAATTTCCAGTTATGATTATCATGAAATGTTACTTGTCTTTCCCCAAAGCAGCTGAGGTAAATTCCCACAGCACCAGGCTCTCGCTAAATCCCCATGATGGATGACAACTGTTCCTTACCCATAACACTGGAAAAATGGACAAGTTGCGCATAGAACAGCAGATAGCTATCCATTCACCTTGGAGAAGGTTCCAAACCAGAAGACAGGCAAGGCGGTATGCATGAACTTTATCAGTGCTAGTTAAAATAGTAGATTTTTTTTTCATTTTAAGAGAAAAGAAATGTGGCCAACTCTAAAATGAATGCAAACTCCGAAGAACTTTGAAATGAACCTTTTTAATAAAAGAAATTAGGGAAATTTCAAAAATATATGAATTAGTTGAAATGCATTTAAATATCAAAAGATAGAATGTAGTTCTCTGAGGTAGTTAAACACTAAGCATTTTCTAAGTGGGGTATTTTGGGTTTTTTCTTTTTTTTTTTGGTTTTTTATTGGGGTTTTTTTTTTTGCTTTGGTTTTTTGGGGGCTATTTACCATGCCACTTACATGTTTAGAAAATGTGACCAATAGGGAGATTATGATTTTTAGTATTTGGTATCATTTTCAATGACAAAAGTAATGATTTTCACCTCAATTAATTTAAACAATACAGAAATGTATGGAATACGAAGTGAAAAGATCTTCTTGCCAATTTCTTACTTCATCTACCTACCTAATCCCAATCCTAAGAGAAAGAGGTAATGCCTGTTAAAAATAGTTTGGTATATAGCCTTCTAGTAATTCTAAATGGCAATTAGCATGTAATGATGTGGTAAATTTTAGATATACTGATGGTTTTATTTTGGAGTATGCTTTTAATATATTTTTGGTATGTTTCTTTTTTTTTAAATAATGCAAATAGACTATGTATATTGGTCTAGTCCTTATATTTACATACAACTTTTTTAACCAAGGTGTATGCCATTATTGCATTAATTATCTCCAATAGGCATTCCTTTTTAAAAATTGTTTTTTACTTTAAAAAGGCTATAAATAAATGTATAAAACTTGATGAGTTCGGAGATAAAGTCTACACCCATGAAATTATCACCACAATCTATCCCATAAACCCAAACTCATCTCTAAAAGTTCCCTCCCACCCTCATATTTATTATTATTGTTATTATTTGTGACAAGAACATGCCATGTAAGATCTACCCTCTTCCCAAATTTTTAAGTATACAGTCCAGTACTGTTAACAATAGGCACTGTGCTGTACAGTAGATCTCTAGGACTTACCTAGTTAACTGAAACTTTGTACCCTTTTATTAGTAAAAGTACGCCCCATTTCCTCCTCTGCCAGTCCTTGGTGACTACCATTCCATTCTGTTTCTATGAGTTTATTTTAGATTCATCATATAAGTGATATCATGTAGTATTTGTCCTTTTGTGTCTGGCTTATTTCACTTAGCATCATATCCTCCAGGTTATCCATATTGTCACAAATGGCAGGACTTCCTTCTTTTTGGGTCTGAATAATATTCTATTGTATTTATATATCATAGTTTCCTTATCCATTCATAGGTGGATGGACATTTAGGTTGCTTCCTTATCTTGGCTACTGTGAGTAATGCTGCAATGAACACAGAAGTCCAGATATCATTTTGGAATGCTACTTTCAATTCCTTTGAATATATACCCAGGCGTAAGATTGCTGGATCCAATGATAGTTCTATTTCTAGTTTTCTGAGGAACCTCCAAATAATTGTGGCTTCACCAATTAATATTCTTACAAAGGTATACAGCATTCTCTTTTTTCCACATACTCATCACCATTTGTTAACTTTAGTGTGGTTGTTGTTTTTTTTTTAAAGCTACCATAGATGTATAGATGTAAGGTGACATCTCATTGTGGTTTTGATTTACATTTCCCTGATGATTAGTGGTATTGATCTCCTTTCATATATCTGTTGACCATTTTTATGTCTTCTTTTGAGAAATGACTATTTAGGTCCTTTGCCCATTTTTAATTAGGTTATTTGATTTTTTACTATTGAATTTAAATGCCCTTATTTATTTTGGAGATTAACCCTTTATAAGAAATATGGTTTTGACAAGTATTTTATCCCATTCCATGGGTTACCTTTTAATTTTGTTGATTGTTTCCTTTCCAGTGCAGAAAATGTTTAATTTGATGTAATCCTACTTGTCTACTTTTGCTTTTTGGCACCTGTCCTTTTGGTGTCATATCTAGGAAATCATTACCAAGACTAGTGTCTTCTAGGAGTTTCTTCTAGGAGTTTATAGTTTCTGGTCTTATGTGGAAGTCTTTAATCCATTTTGAGTTGATTTTTGTATACAGTCTAAGCTAAGGGTCCAATTTCATTCTTTTGCATCTGGACATCCAGTTTTCCCATCGCCATTAACTGAACATAGTATCTTTTCCCCATTGTGTATTCTTGGTAACTTTGTTGAATATTAATGGACAGTTATTTGCATAACTTTATTTCTGGGCTCTTTATTCTCTTCCATTGGACTTTATGCCTGCCTTTATGCTAATACCGTACTGGTTTTGATTATTGTAGCTTTGTATTATATTTTGAAATCAGGAAGTGTGATACATCCAGCTTTGTTCTTCTTGCTCAAAATTGCTTTGGCTATTTTGGGTTTTGGGTTCCATACAAATTTTAAGGTTGTTTTTTCTATTTCTGCAACAAATGCCATTCAGATTTCGATAGGGATTGCAATCAATCTGCAGATTGCCTTGGGCCCTATGGACATTTTAATAATATTAATCCTGATCCATGAACACAGGATATTTTTCCATTTATTTGTATGTGCTTTAATTTCTTTCCTCATTGTCTTATGCTTTTCACTGTACAAGTCTTACCTCCTCAACTAAGTTTATTAGTATTTTATTCTTTTTAATTTATTGCAAATAGGATTGTTTTCTTAGTTTTGTTTTTTGGATGATTTGTTTTTAGTGCATAGAAGTACAACTGATTTTTGTATGTTATTTTGATTACTGAAACTTTGCCAAACTTGTTTATTAGTTCTAATGGTTTGGGGGGTGTGTGTGTGTGTGTGTGTGTGGTTGTGTGGTCTTTAGAGTTTTCTACATGTAAAATCATGTCATCAGATAATTTTACTTCTTTCTTTCCAATTTGGATGCATTTTATTTCTTTGTCTTGTCCCATTACTCAGCTAAGACTTTCAATACTATGTTGACTTGAAGTAGCAAGAGTGAGCATCCTTGCCTTGTTCCAGATCTTAAAGGAAAAACTTTCAGTTTTCTACCATTGAATTTGATGTTAGCTGTAAGCTTTTCCTATATGACTCTATTGTGTTAAAGTAAGTCCCTTCTATACCTAATTTTTTGAGAGTTTTTATCATGAAAAGGTGTTGAATTTTGTCAGATGTTTTTTCTGCGTCTGTTGAGATGATCATGTGATTTTTAGTCTTCATTCTGTTAATGTGGTGTATCATAATGATTTGTGGGTATTGAGCCATTCTTATAGCCTAAGGATAAATCCCACTTGGTCATGGTGTATGATCCTTTTAATTTGCTGTTGAATTTCGTTTACTAATATATTGTTGAAGGTTTTTTGCATCTATGTTCACAAGGAATATTGGCCTGTAGTGTTCTTTTCATGTGGTGTCTTTAGCTTTGGTATTAGGGTGATGCTGACCTCTTAAAATAAGTTTGGAAGGGGTGTTGCTTCTATTTTTTGGAAGAGTTGAAGGATTGGTATCAATTCTTCTTTAAATGTTTGGTAGAATTTAAATTCTTAACTTTCTGTCCATTTAGTAAATCTATAACCTTAAGGTTATGACCAATGTAGCCCTATCTAAAGTGGTGTGGTAGGTATATATATACTACATAGCAACCAAACAGTAATTCCAAAATATCTCAAGATCTATACTTCAGTTAAACTTCGGTTACACTTTGAAGAGCATTTATCATTCACACAGTACTTCTTAACATCTCCTTTCTGAACCAGTCTGGTACACTTGAAGATGTGGGGCTGGGAAGAAACTAAGTCAGCAGTCTCTCCAGTGTGTCTAATGAGGAGAAAGGCTAGGAGCACTTAGACCCTAATATTTTTAGTCCTGCCACATGTATCAGATTGGAAATTTTAATTCTGTACATTGAAAGCAAATCCCTTTATATTACCATGATCACAGAAAGTTCTTGCATAGCCTCTAATTAAGATCCAGAGTTCCTGCATGATGAGGACAATAAGTTGTAAATATTTCCTCTCTGTGATCTTCAATTTCCTAAAGCTTTCTTACCTTAACCCCATTCTGTGGGATTGAAAAATATCATGTTCTAATGTCTTTTTTTACCAAAAAATGCTGCTCCTTATGTTAATTTTGAAATAACAATCAAAATACTGAATCTTTCTATATGAAAACATCATCCTGTATTTACAGTAGATGAAACCTTTAAGATTTACTACACAGCAAAATTCTGACCACAAATTCCTTCTGGTAAAGTTTCACACTACTTGGTATTTAAGGAGCCATTCAGAGATGAATCTCAGTCTAATAAAATGGTTCTTGAACTCTAGCACATGTCAGCATCATACAAAGAGCTTGTTAAAACACATATCCTGGGCTCTACTCCCAAATTTTCTGATTTAGTGAATGATCGGTGGATCCCAAGAATCTGAATTTCTAATAGATTCCTAAGTGATGTTCATGTTACTGATCTGGAGAATTCCATACTTTGAGCTTTTTAGATCTGTATACTTTGAGTTTTCATCAAACTTGGAAATTTTTTGGCCACTATTTCTCCAAACATTTTCTTTCTGTTCCCAGCTCTCTGTCACCTCCCTCAAGTTACACACATATTAGACCATATGAAATTGTTCCACAGCTCATTAGTGCTCTGTTCTTTTTTTTTTTTTTAGTCTTTGATATCTCTTTTTTATTTCAGTTTCTACTATTACGTCTTCAAGTTCATTGATCTTTACTTTTATAATGCCTAATCTGCTGTTGGTCCCACTCAGTGTAGTTTTTGTCTCAAACACTGTACCTTCCTTCTTAAAATGTTCAACTTGAGTCTTTTTGTATTTTCCATGTTTCTACTCAAAATCATCAGTCTTTACTCTAGCTTCTTGAACATATGGAATGCAATTATAGTAACTGTGAGTATGTCCTTGACTATTGGTTCTATCGTTTACATCATTGCTGGATCAATTTCAAGTGATTGTTTTTATTGCTAATTGTGGGTTTCATTTTCCTACATGCCTGAAAATTTTTTATTGGATGCTACATGTTGTGATTTTACTATATTGAATGCTGGATAGTATTGCATTCCAATAAATATTCTCAAATCTTATTCTAGGATGCAGTTAAGTTACTTGAAAACAGTTTGACCCTTCTGGGTCTTGCTTTTTTTTAATGATTTTTCTTTTTAAAGAATAGTGTATTTTTATGTTTTTTTAAGAGTTATTTATTTATTTATTTATTTGACAGATCACAAGTAGGCAGAGAGGCAGGCAGAGAGAGAGAAGGGAAAGCAGGCTCCCTGCTGAGCAGAGAGCCCTATGTGGGGCTCGATCCCAGGCCCCTGAGATCATGACCCTAGCTGAAGGCAGAAGCGCAACCCACTGAGCCCCCAGGTGCCCCTATGATTTTTTTTAAGTAATCTCTGCACCCAATATGTAGCTCAGACTCAACCCCAAGATCAAGAGTCACACACTCCACCAACTGAGCCAGCCAACAACCCCTTGGGTCTTGCTTCTAAAATTTATAAAGTGAAACAACAGCAGCATTTAGTTCAGGGCTTGTTTTGTCTACTACTGACTTAAAACCCTTCTAAATATTCTACCCAGTGCCCCATATGTTATGCTTTTGAGAACAGGAACTATTCCCAGCCCCAAGAGAGTTCCAGCAATTGTTCCCTGTAGTCCTCTGGTGGCTCTTTCCTCAGATATTTTCTTCACATGTATGCATGAATCATTTTCCATTTGATGATTCAAGGGGATCATCTGCATGTCTGTGAAGTCTGTGCTCTCCATCTCTCTCTCCCTCTCAGCAGCTTTCTCCAGTATTCTTCCTTTCAAAGAGCATTTCTATACTCTTCCCCGAAAACTCTATTTGCATTGGTTTCTCTGGGCTCCCAGTTCTGTCTCCTAGGCTCCAAGAGACTGCAGGTTCCTTTTCCTGAGCTTCAATCTGGTAACTTTCTCCAGATAGTAGGATGGGGCAATCATATAGTTCCTGACTCTCAGGGATCACTATCCTTCATTGAGTGAAATCCAGTGTCTTATAACCCATTGTTTTATATATGTATATAAGCTGAGTTTTTTAGTTATTCCAAATTAGAGAGTAAATCTGGTCCCTGTTACTCTATGTTGGCCAGAAACTGGAGAATACTCATTGGCAACCACTGACCTACTGATTAAAAGCATGCATTCCAGAGCTTGGCTATCTGGGCTTCCTTCCAGTTCTGCCACCTAATAGCTATATAATGTCAGGCAAGTCATTTGGCCTCCATCTTAGTTATTTGCATTCAGTTTTCTCCCTTTTAAAATGAGAGTAATAATGGTATTCAGGAGAGTTAAGGTGATAATTAAATAAATTAATATAGGAGATGTGCTTAGAACAGTCTGGCACCAGTATATATTAGATGGTATTATTATAAAAATAATAAAGGTTATCAAATTATTAAAAATTACACAAATAAGACATTTTGTTCAAGATACAAACCATATGTGGTGAGAAACAATTTTCTTGGCTAAAATATTACTTACTATTTCAGATAGCCTCTTTAATTCCTTCACTTAGAAAGTTTAAAGCAGGAGCGCCTGGGTGGCTCAGTGGGTTAAAGCCTCTGCCTTTGGCTTGGGTCATGATCCCGGGGTCCTGGGATCGAGCCCTGCATCGGGCTCTCTGCTCAGCAGGAAGCCATAGCAGGAAGCCATCGGGCTCTCTGCTCAGCAGGGAGCCTGCTTCCTCCTCTCTCTCTGCCTGTCTCTCTGCCTACTTGTGATCTCTATCTGTCAAATAAGTAAATAAATAAAATCTTTAAAAAAAAAAAAGTTTAAAGCAAGTTACATATTAAATACTGTTCTTTTCGTAATCTACCGAGTGTTATGAACTGAATTGTATCCCCCAGATTCATATGTTGAAGTCTTAACCCCCAGGACCTCAGAATATGACTGTATTTGAAGATAGGGTAGTTAAAGAGGTAATTAATTTAAAATGAGGTCCTTAAGATGAGACCTAACCCATTACCACTAGCGTCCTTATAAGAAAATGAAGTTACAAAACAAACATGTACAGAGGGAAGACCACGTGAACACAGCAATGAGAAGAAAACCATCTACAAGCCAGGGAGAGGGGCTTCAGAAGAAACGAAACCTGCTGACACTTATTTCAGATATCTAGTGTGAAGAAATGTGAGAAAATAAATTTCTGTTAAGACACCCAGTCTGTGACACTTTGCTATCGCAGCCCCAATAAACTAATGCAAGCATCTGTAATAATTAAAATTTGATATTAATAAGGCCACAAATTGGGGCGCCAGGGTGGTTCAGTTGGTTAAGCAACTGTCCTCAGCTCAGATCATGACCTCCAGGTCCTTGGATTGAGCCCCACAGTGAGCTCCCTGCTCAGCAGGGAGTCTGCTACTTCCTTTCCCTCTGCCTCTGCCCCTCCCTGCCATTCATGCTCTCTCTCTCAAATAAATAAACAAAATCATTTAAAAAAAATAATAAGGCCACAATTTATGATCATGATCTCCTGCTATCATTGTGTTATAAGGCAAATTTTTAAACCTCTCTGATAGAGCTCTTTAGCTATATAAACATAGATGTAAATCTCTATAAATATAGATATGTCAGTAAATAAATAATTTTACATATTATATATCAATTATATATACTCCTTAAAAACAGAAGCATATGTAAAAGTAATATATGGGTATTTATGATATTTAATATACCAGTTTTATGTAAAAAAGTATTTCATAATTGAAAACTAATATTATTTCAATATAATTTACTTTGACATTTCAAATAACACTTCTACAAATAGGGCTAAAGTGAACATGGTAGACTTCCATTAGGAAGATTAAATATCATTTTGCATGTAATTAGTAATGTATTTATTTCACAGGGCAAATTAATAAAGTAAAATTAATGTTCATCAGATTTTTAAACGGAATGAAAGTATTCTATAATTCGCAGCTTTATCCTGCACAATATTCATCACTTTGCTCTTAGCACTTAACCAAAGAAATGACTCTTTAATTACCAAAATACATCATAAATGAAGAATAAAATCTTTCCTGAAGCCCACTGTTTCCTTGGAGTATTTCAGCAATCCCTTTGTGTTCATCTGTTCATAAGAACCAACGAATTCATTCAGTTAAGTTCCAAGCAGCAAGAAAAGCCTGTAATGGCTGATAAATATTTGGAAAGATGAGTGCAAAGGAAATGCCATCAGTATAACCTACAAAGTAGAGGGATGTTTCAAAAGAAACCAACTACAAAGCAGCCTTTTGTATTACTCATCGATAACTCCCAAGGGTGATAACAAATCAAAAAAACCTTCAGAACCATGTTTCTTCCATGTTTTGAAGATGTGAGGGGAAGAAATAAACACTTAAAAATATCTCCTTTTGTACAAATAAATTGGGCCAAGGATGTCAAAGTAGGTCAGAGAGAGAGACGTTCCCTCATAGCTCTAAAAGATTTTGTAGATGAAGTAGAAACTTCAGAAACTATTTGAGGGAAGGGGTGAAAAAAGACAAGTACAAGACAAACAATCCTTGTTTGTGGAGCTTTTGTTCTGGTAAAAAGAAACAATAAAAATGGGTAAATATATAGACGAGATAATTTCAGATAGGGCTACGTGTCAGGAGTCAGATACAAAGGCTGGTGGGCTGCAGCAAGGCTAGAAGAGTATTTCAGGTTGGGCTGTCAGGGAAATTCTCTTCAAGGGGAGCGCGTTTGATCCGAGTTCAGAATGATAACAAGGAAGCCAACCTTGCCAAGATTTGGAGGAAGAGCAGTCCAGGCAGAGGACACAGCAATGTAAAGTCCCTGAGATAGGAACAAACATGACATTTTGAATCCCTAAAGGAAAATCAATGTAGCTAGAGTTTGGTGGATGTCAGGGATGTAAGTACAGAGTGGTGCACAAGAGCTCTATCAGAAGGAAGGACTTGTATCTGTCTTATAACCTCCCCCCAGCCCACTACCTCTGTGGCCTGATTTGATTATGCCATTCATCTGTCACTTCATATGTACCCTCTCCTATTGTTATCTTTTTACATGTAAATATTCTGTTTTCCCAAACAAATTTTAAGTTCTCTAAGAGCAAGACGGAATATTCTTGTCTATAGATCCCACAGTGCTTTCTTTATAAGTTTTGTTTGTGTATGTGTGTATGTGAGAGAGAGAGAATATATACCATGGGCACAGAATCTACTAGTGGTTTAGAATTTAAGCTCTAGAACCACCAACTGCCTAGAATCAGCTCCTGGATTTTATTACTTACTAGGTATGTGACTTCAGCAAGTTAACTTCCCAGTGGTTTGATTTTCTAATCAATAAATGGGAGACCTGCACTTGCCTCATACGGTGGTTGTGAGGACTACATAGATTATCAGATTGCATAACAGGCAGAACATTTAAAGGTGAAAGGTACAGTGGTGAGGTTAGAAACTACACCATCAATGGACTGAGAACCAGCAATTCAAAACCTATGTAGATAATCTGATTACATCTTGCACATATGCACCAGGAATTGTACAAGAATTTTCATGACAGTATAAAACTGAAATTCCATGGGGTGCCTGGGTGACTCAGTCAGTTAAGTGTCTGCCTTTGGCCCAGGTCATGATCCCCGGGTCCTAGGATCAAGCCCCCTATTGGGCTCCATGCTCAGCAGGGAGCCTGCCTCTTCCTCTCCCTCTGCCTGCAGCTCCCCCTGCTTGTGCCCTCTCTCAAATAAATAAATAAATAAGTCTTTAAAAAAACAAAATAAAAGAAATAAAATGGAAATTCCAAAGTCCATCAACAGTAAATAGAGAAACTGTGAATAGTCATAAAAAAGAATTTTATGCAACTGTTTAAATGAGCAAACTAAGGTAACACATACAATGTGAACTAACCTAAGGAATATAATGTGGTGCAAAAAAAATTGTAAAAGAATATATACAAATGATTCCATTTATATTGGTTTCTCACATTCAAAAATACACAAAACCTAACAATATATATTTAGAGAGACAAGCATGTGTGGTAAGCCTATCAAGAAAAATAAAATGAAAGTAAAAACAAAACTAGGAGAGTAGTAACCTTGTAGAGAGAGGGAAGGAATTGAGATCAGGGAAGGGCACACAGAAGACATCAAGGATAATGATAATGTCCTTTTTCTTACACCAGTATTGGGTACACAGGATATCACTGTATTATTAGTACTTTTGGTTTTCAAAGGATAGTCCGCAGATTAGAGGACATTGGTATCACCTGGGATTTTTGTTAACCCTGCAGAAACACACCCCACCCAGCCTCCCTGAGTCAGAATCTTCATTTTAACAAGAACCCAGGTACTTTGCACATTAAAGTTTGAGAATCAGTACTTTAAAATTTATATGAATTTTGTAAGTCTTTTTTTGTATTAAATATTATTTAATAAAAATGCCTATAAGGAATTAATTCATGTTTGATATCAAATTCTAGTTATCTCAGCATCTAGATCTTTGAAATACCCAATTCCTTCTTCTTCTAATGAGCCCATACACTTCTCTATCAAAAATGAGCACAAGGATGACTACAACAAAGTACTGCATCTAGCGCCCACTTCAGTATTCATGACGATAACTGATGATTAACTGTTATTTCCTTTCATGTGTCCCTTCCTTTGGAGTACTCACTTCAATAGCTCAGCAGATTGGAGTAGCCTCTGCAAACACATTATCAAAATCAACTTACTGAGATTATATTACATTCAACATTACCTGGATAAGAGGTTTTTTTAATTAACAGATAATATATTATTTGTTTCGGGGGTACAGGTCTGTGAATCATCAGTCTTACACAATTCACAGCACTCCCCATAGCACCTACCCTCCCCAATGTCCATCACACAGCCACCCCATCCCTCCGACCCCCCTTCCCCTCTAGCAACCCTCAGTTTGTTTCCTGAGATTAAGAGTCTCTTATGGTTTGTCTCCCTCTCTGGTTTCATCTTGCTTCATTTTTCCCTCCTTTCTCCTATGATCCTCTGTCTTGTTTCTCAAATTCCTCATATCAGTGAGATCATATAATTGTCTTTCTCTGATTGACTTATTTCACTTGGCATAATAGCCTCTAGTTCCACCCACTTCATTGCAAATGGCAAGATTTCTTTTCTTGATGGCTGTACAATATTCCATTGTGTGTGTGTGTATATATATATATATGTATGTGTGTGTGTGTATATATATATATATCACATCTTCTTTATCCATTCATCTGTTGATCTCGGCTCTTTCCATTGTTTGACTATTGTGGACATTGCTGCTATAAACATTCAGGTGCATGTGCCCCTTTAGATCAGTACATTTGTTTTTGTTTGTGTGTTTGTTTGTTTTTTCAGATCAGTACATTTGTATCTTTAGGGTAAATACCCAGGAGTATGATCGCTGGGTCGTAGGGTAGCCCTACTTTCAACTTTTTGTGGAACCTCCATACTGTTTTCCAGAGTGGCTGCACCAGTTTGCATTCCCACCTACAGTGTAGAAGCGCTCCCCTTTCTACCTGGACAAGAGTTTTAAGAATTACGATACAATCATTTTCTACTCTCGTGTTGTCTGTAGGAATCATTTGGTCTACGAGGATCTAAAACAGACTTGTGACTTTCTGGCCATAATGGAGTATCCAGTTCTGGACAACCACCCATTATAAACTGGATAAAATATATGAAGTTCCTGTGTTCAGATATTGAACTATAGGCAGTGTAGGACTGTGATCTTGGAAAGCTGGGAAACATATGAAGTGATTTCTACAATTGCTCCAGATTTCTGCCTGGAGGCAGTTATGGACTTTGAGGAGAGGGAAAGGTAACCTAAAAGAGCTTGGCTTCCTTACTGACTCAGAAGACAGAGATCAATTTGGGAAGGCTGAGGCTGGAGGTTGCAGAACAGAGATCTAGAAAGTAAGGGGCTGTACAGAAAAAAAAAAGAGCTTCAAAAATCTGCCTAGTGCATGCTAAGTATTAGGCTTTACATGACTAGAGTTAAATTCCACAAGCCAGACAAAGAAAAACCAGAGATTTGTAAGAAGAAAAATTCCTAGTGTTTGTATAGGGTGGGAAGACATTGGATCTCTGACCAGTCAGTGAGACCAGTCACCCTAGATTACCCAGGGCATCGAGTGGAGACCCCAAAGGGATCACACCTGAATAGTAGGGCTGACGCATACTAAAGAGAAGACTTCTCTCCACCCACTGTGACAGAGCTTTAAAAGGGACTTGAAGTAATTAAAGTGATTAACAAATAATTTAGCTGCCTGCCAAGACAAAAATAACATTTTTAGAAGAAGTCAAAACCTAGATAATGAACAATATAGCATTTCTAATTTTCGGCATTCTATCAAAAATCTCTAGACAAGCCAAGAGGCAAGAAAATGTGTCAAATTACAACAAGGAGAAAAAAGTCATCCAATTGAAACAGACCCAAAAATGACAGAAATGGTGGAACTAGCACACAGGGATGTTAGAATACCTATTATCACTACAGGCAAATATTTAAAGAAAAACTTAACAGGGGAAGAAAAATAGAAGGTATTATTTTAACCCAAACAGAATTCTAGAGATGAAAAAATACATCCAACATGAAAAATTTACCATATAGGATTGAGCAGCTTAGTTACTACAAAAGAAAAAAGTCCATGTACTTGAAGACACAGCAAGAGAGTTATCCTAAATCAAGAATATAGATAAAAGGATGGTAAAAAGAAAAATAGACTTGTAGAATAATATTAAGCTGTCTAATATATGTGTAACATATATGGATTTTTATGATTATATATATATATATGTTTAAATATGAAGATGAGTTATTGAAGAAATACTGGCCACCAAATTTTCTAAATTTGATGAGAGCTATCAACCCATAAAACCCCAAGCAGAATAAACACACACACAGACATACACATACACCCCGCCACCACCACCACTACCACCAAGACAGAGCATAATCAAATCACTGAAAATGTAAAAGCATCCAGAGGGGAGGGGGAAAAAAACACATTATAGGCACAGGAACAGAGATAAAAAGTTCGGCAGGCTTCTTGTCATAAATCATGCAAACCATAAGACAATGGAACAAATATCTTTAAAGTTCTGAATGAATAAAACTGTAAATTTAGGTATTTAATCCAATAAGTATATCCTTCAAAAATAAAAGTGAAATAAATGTTTTTAGGCAAACAAAATCTGAGATAAATCATTCCAGCAGACTACACTGTTAGAAATGTTAAAGATGTTTCCTTCTGTTAGAAAGAAAATGATACCGGAGATAAACACATCTACACAAAACATTAAAAAGTGTTGGAAATAGTAAACGTATGGGTAAATGTAAATTTTTTCTCATTTTAAACATTTACAAAAGAGATACTTGACTGTTTAAGGCAAAAATAATAACAATGTATCATGAGGTTTAACAGACATAGAAGTAAAATATATGATAATAATAGCATGAAGGATGGGGAATGGAATTATAACTATTGTAAATATCACATTATACTTTAAGTGGTATACTACTTGAAGATAGACTGTAATAAGCTAAAAACGCATATTGTAAACCTTGCAGCAACAACTAAAAATAAATAAACCAAGCAAAGTGGTTTAGTTAATAAGTCAGTAGTGGAGATAAAATGGGATACTAAATCACTCCATTAATCCACTATAAGGCAGAAACTGAGGGGGAAGGGAACAAGAATAGATAGAATAAATAGAAAACAAACAGCAAGATAATAGATTTAAATTCAACTCTATCAGTAACTACATTAAATGTAAATTAAAAGACAAAGACTGGATTAAAACATTTTTTAAAAAACAAGACCCAGTTGTATGCTATGAAAAAAAATTAAATATAAAGACAGAACAAAACAAACTGGACTGTACTTTTACTTGTATGGAAATTTAAGGTCTTTATGGATTTCTCTCCCACATATCATAATGTATTATAATATGATAAACTCATCAATTATAAAATCTTAAATATTATTAAATCTATATCTGTCTATCATCACTCACCAGGTTGTTTCTTAAGCTACCAATAATGCCTATTGCTATATGTACATGAAGTTTTAACTGTTATTTCTGATCATTGAATTTTAGAGTGACATAAAATATTTTATTCCTATACTTAGATTCTACAATCTCCACTGACCTAGAATATCCATCAAGAACAGTATGTTACTTTCCTAAAGCATAAGACATTTTTATTCTTCTATGATATAGACATTTTATTCTTCTATGACAACCTTTTTTTTTTTGGTATCAAATATGACTGTCTCAGCCTCTTTTTTATTTGATTTCTAAATGTGAAATCAGATTGGTGATCACATTTCAGAGTTTCCATTATAATATGTGGCATTTAAACACACTGAAAGTGAAGCTTGCGTTTTCATGTTATACATGAATGGATAAATGCCT
Source organism: Martes martes (assembly GCF_963455335.1). Lineage (NCBI taxonomy): Eukaryota > Metazoa > Chordata > Mammalia > Carnivora > Mustelidae > Martes > Martes martes. Next base: position 22,304,361 of record NC_137895.1, read on the forward strand.
TCAGTTTTTTACAACTAAATTTAAACTTTCTGGAATCTTTGCCTTTAGAATGTGCTAATCATATACCACAAAATGGCTCTGACTTCCACAGAAAATAACTCAGCTAAAGATGCTATGTCCCATCTTTGCAGTGAAATGCAAACTTCTCAAAAGATTGAGTAGTATTTTCTTAATAAAATATTTTTAAATTTTATATTTAGGGTGCAGAAAGCATACTAAAAATATTCTCTGAGCTGCTGGAATTTTCAAGTATTAGAACTGATAATTTTCAATCACCTTAAATCTTTGCCTCCCAGAATTTTATTATACAACAGTGAATACATTCTATGAATAGCCAAGGGTATTCTTTTCCTTACAATATTTATTTTCATTGTATTATCTCCAGCTAAAGATGCTCATAAATGTTGACACATTTTCGTTGATTGCTTGTTTGAGAAATGTCGATATTTCCTTTAACTTCTTTGTTTACTTCCTTTCCTTCCAACCTTGTCTTGACTTTGTAGCCGTTGTATACCTGACATGAAAAGAAAATACCTTAGCAGGTCTAATAGCTAATTATTTCAAAGCAAAACATTAGATAAATAAATAGCCTTTATATCCCAAACTACAAATGAACAGTTTTTCCAACTGAGAACCTTTATAAATTCAGACTCTGGTATTGTTCATCAAAATGAGTATGATTTCATATGTGCCTTTGTGTACTCCATTTTGATAGTAAGTGTTTTCCTAAGCTGGGTACATTTTTTAAAGTCTTTATTTAAGTTCAATCCAGTTAGTTAACATACAATGTAATATTAGTTTCAGGTGTCCAATATAATGATTCAACATTTCCATACATCACTTGGTGCTTGTCACAACAAATGCATTCCTTCATCCCTATCTCCTATTCAACCCATCCCCCGACCCACCTTCCTTCTTATAACCATCAGTTGGTTCTCTATAGTTAAAAGTCTATTTCTTGGTTTGCCTCTCTCTCTTTTTTTTTCCTTTGCTTGTTTGTTTTGTTTCCTAAATTCCACAAATGAATGGTATTTCTCTTTCTCTGGCTGACTTATTTAAATTAGCATTATACATTATTTAAATTAGCATTATACATTATTTAAATTAATTTAATTAATTAAATTAGCATTATACATTATACATTAAATTAGCATTATACTCTTAAGTTCCATCCATGTCATTGCAAATGTCAAGATTTCATTCTTTTTTATGGCTGAATAATATCCCATTATATATAAATATGCACTCACCATATCTTCTTTATCCATTCATCAGTCAATGGACACTTGGGCTGTTTCCATAATTTGGCTATTGTATATAATGCTGCTATAAATACTGGGGAGCATGTGTCCCTTTGAATTAGTAATTTTGTATTCTTTGGTAAATTCCTAGTAGTTCAATTGCTGGATCATAGAGTAGTTCTGTTTTTAACTTTTGAGGAAACTCCATACTGTTTTCCACAGTTCCTGCACCAGTTTGCATCTCCACCAACAGTACAAGAAGGTTCCCCTTTCTCCACATTGTTGCCAGCATTTATTATTTCCTGTGTGATTGATTTTAGCCATTCTGACAGTTGTGAAGTGATAACCCATTGTAGTTTTCATTTGCATTTCCCTGATGATTAGTGATGTTGAGCATCCTTTCATGTGTCTGTTGGCCATCCAGATGTCTTCTCTGGAAAAATTCTTGTCTTCTGCCCATTTTTAAATTGGATTATTCACTTTTAGTGTGCTGAGTTTTATAAATTCTTTATATATTTTGGATACTAACCCTTTATCAGATATGTCATTTGCAAATATCTTCTCCCATTCCATAGGTTGCCTTCTAGTTTTGTTGACTGTTTCCTTAGCTGTGTAGATAAGTAGATGTCATCCCAATAGCTTACTTTTGCTTTTGTTTCTCTTGCCTCAGGAGACATATCTAGAAAGAAGTTGCTACAGCTGATGTCAAAGAAGTTACTTCCTCTGTTCTGTTCTAGAACTTTTGTGGTTTCAGGTCTCACATTTAGGTCTTTGATCCATTTTGAATTTATTTTTGTGTACGGTGTAAGAAAGTGGGCCAGTTTCATTCTTTTGCACGTTGCTCTCCAGTTTTCCCAATATCGTTTGTTGAAGAGACAGTCTGTCCCATTAGATGTTCTTTCCTGCTTTGTTGAAGATTAATTGATCATAAAATTGTGGGTTCATTTCTGGGTTTTCTCTTTTGTTCTATTGATCTGTGTGCCTATTTTTGTACTAGTACCATACTGTTTGAATACTATAGCTTTGTACTATAACTTGAAGTTTAGAATTGGGACACGTCCAAAAGCTGTGTGAATTTTTTAACTAGTGAAATTTTGTGGCACTTATATAAAATATGTCCTCCGATCTTTATTTAATAGAAATATGTCTGTTTGGGGCGCCTGGGTGGCTCAGTCTTTAAGTGTTTGCCCTCGGCTCAGGTCATGGCCCCAGGTCCTGGGATCGAGCCCTGCATTGGGCTTGCTTGCTCAGTGGGGACCCTGCTTCTCCCTCTGCTTGTGCTCTCTCTCTGTCAAATATATGTATATATATATATATATATATTTTTTTTTTTTTTTTTTTTTTTAAAGAAAGAAATGTGTCTGCTTGACTACGAGTTTCCTTTACATAAGACTTTGTCACTGTGGCTTCGCCTCTCCTAACATCTACAATTTGGTGGGTATATGCAATTAGTATCTTTGTAATTGCAAAAGAAAAAGAACACCTAGCCAGGTTCAATTTTAATTTATTTCATACATGCTCTTAACTTAGACAAGACCATTAGGGTAATCTTTCACCATTAGACAAGACCATTAGGGTAATCTTTCACTAAATGGTTTAGCCTAGGTGTCATTTCTTTGTTGCATCTTCTGAAATAAAGTGAAAAAAATCAAGGAGACTCAAGTAACTCTTTTCCCAATGACCTGCAGAAGTATCAAGACTGATTTCAGCATGCCCAGTCCAGTAACTATGCTACTGGGAAGTGCCTGCCTGAACGCATTCCTGCCCTGCCACAACCCTCACCACCCCCCAACCCCCCAACCCATATCTCACAGGCTGCTGCTCAAGTTTCTCAGCTTGAATTAAACAGCACCCACTAGTGTAATATATTTAACATGTTATTAACATGATATGAATATCAAGTATGTGGAGCATGTCAAACCTATTTCCTTCCTTTTTCTTGTATAACTTCAATGGTTTTTTTCACTTTAGGCATATAGAAGCTGGCTAATCTATATTCTTTCTTAAAGTATCTGTCCTTCATTTATTTCTACAAAGAAGCAATTGTCAGTGACATACTTTAGAAGTAGGGTAGATGACTCACATGAGCCTGAGTACACACAGTTGGTGGACTTCCCTATTGTTTGTGAAGCTTCCCTGTTGTTGAGACTGTGCCTCAGTCTATAGGTTCTGGGTGATCTGAACCCTGTCTACACTCCCTGCTCTCTCTGCTCTAACCATACAGACCTTCTCGCTATTCTGAAAATCCCATTCTGCTTTCTTTGCTTCATTTCCACTTCAGTCTGGAATAGTCTTTCTCCACACAGTGATTGTTGATTCTTCCATGTCATTCAGGTCTCTGCTCAAATGCAACTTCCTCAGAGAGGCACCCCAGATCACCCTACCTTAAAAAAAAATAGCACCCCCTGTGACTTTATAACACCCCTTCATAGCCCTTTTCACTATATTACGTATGTGTGTCTTTGTTCATCATCTGTCTCCCCCACTAGAAAGTAGGTTCCAGGAGGGTAGAGATTTCATTTCGTGCACATTATACCAGTGCCTGACATACAATAGTCACTCAGAAAATATTTGGTGAATGGAAGGCAGGAAAGAAAGCAAGCAGGAAGGCAAAGAGGGAGGGAGGAAGAGAGGGAGTGGGGAAGAAAATGAAAATGTATTATCCTTGTTCAGGGTGGAATGTTCTCTTTAGTTCCTATCACAGTCCTCCAGGGTGGCCGCTGGTTGCATTCCATGGCTTCCTGAGCTACTCCATTTGGGATCAGCCCATGAGGTCTACCTACACCTCCACCCTCATGAATTCCTAGGTGCTGAGTCTCTATGGAATTTACTCTGTCGGGTGTGTGCCATCCCTTGCTATCTCTACAGGGGGCAACTTCATGATGCTCTTAAAGAAGTTTGCCTTCTTGTACTATTTATACTACTTCTTCAATTCAACGACTCTGAAAGCTTCTATAGTGGGCTTGAGCCTTGGGAGACAAGGTGAAAATAGTAACACTTAATACTTATTAAGTATTTATTATGGGGCAAGCACTGACTTAAGCACTTTGCAAGTATTAACTCATTTAATTAATTCTATGAAGTACTGTTACTTATATTGCAGTTGAATAAACAGATTGAGAGAGGTTGGGTAACTTTCCTTAATCATCCAGAATTCGAACATGCGTAGTGTAACTCTGAGGCCTCTGTTCTTAACTATTATCCATACTGAGGTACCACAGACAGCACTGAGCAGGGATTTAGAAGACATACATGCTTGCCCTTCCTCTGTGATCTTACACAATATTCTTAACTTTTTTAAGTTAAGGTATACTCTCCTCACCTATGAAATCAAAAGTTTGGACTACATAATCTATAAATGCCTTCCATCTCCAACATTTCATAACTGGTTTATAGTGAGTCTAGAGAGAGTTTCAACTAAAGGGTAACTTTTGGATACATTCTACACTGCTCATATCATCTTCTATAGCTCTTATCATCTACGTGGCAACATCATAAAATGAAAAAACATGATCTAGGTTTAAATCTTAGCTTTGCCATGTCTCAACTGTGCAGCCTTCAGTAACTTATTTCATCTTCTGAATCTGTTTTTTTTTAATTTGTTTGCTTTTTGTTTTTTCTAAAATTAATATTACCCAACTTACAGTTCTTTCTTAGGGATTTAAAGAGATAAAGTACGTAAACATGACTGGTAAACCTTAAATACCCAATAAAAGTTCATTTACCCCTCACTTTTGCTCTATAGTAGTCTTGGGTGTTTTACACAGACACTGTTATCAGACAAAAGAAATGAGAGCCAAGAAATGTCGAGATCTGTTTTAAACTTTCATTTGTGACCAGAAGTTTGCTTTATAAAATAAAACAAGAAAATCAGGTTCCCCATAATTTTCAATTTTACTCTGTTTTCTGTGTGCAGAGAATGACCTAATCTTCATTGGGTTCACCAGAGCAGGTTTCAAGAAGCACTTAGGTTGCATTTTAGGAGCATATGATATTAAGAGACACTTGTATCACGCTAAATACCAGCCTTCCTATTATATAGCATTAAAGGCATTTCTTTTTTTTTTTTAAGATTTTATTTATTTATTTATCAGATAGAGATCACAAGTAGGCAGAGAGGCAGGCAGAGAGAGAGGAGGAAGGAGGCTCCCCGCCAAGCAGAGAGCCCAATGAGGGGCTTGATCCCAGGACGCCGGGATCACGACCCAAGCGGAAGGCAGAGGCCCAACCCAGTGAGCCACCCAGGCACCCCTAAAGGTATTCCTTGGCCATTCCAGACTTCCATTTCTAATAACACTCTAACACTGTATTTGCTTTGATCTCCTTCTGGCTGCCAGAATGCCATTTTTAAAACACCATCCTGTTACACAATGCACAGCTTAGTAAAATGTAATGGAAAGTGGACTCAGAAGCCCTGGGTTTGCTTCTTAGCATCACAATTTACTAGCCATGTGCAGTTGGGCAATGTTCTCAACTTGGTGGCTTCTCTGAGCCTCTGATTCTTTATTTGATAGATGAGAATCATGATACAGTCAACCTTACCACGTTGTTATTAAGCTTAAATGAGATAATGTATGGTCCTGACACAGAGTAGCCACTTGATGAAAACCGCTCAGATCTGATTGAGGAACACAAATAGGATCATTCATTCTGCAGCCCAGTTAAATAAACACATCTCAAAACCATAAGAAAATTTGAGAAAAAAAAATCAAACGCAACAAATAAGATTATATTGCAATGTAAGCAAACCTAATTCCTATCACTTGTCACTTATCAGTGTAATGCAATGAAACAGCTAATACCTGAGCCATATATCTGTTCCTAACTACCATGAAATGACTCAAAAGAGCCAGACAGTCCTTCTCTCTGTTGAGTCACTGAATCATTCCCGCTTCTAGAAATGGACAGCAGCTATGTCTCCTGTGTTCCATGATGTCTTGTTCTTCAGCTGTTGTTCACCCAGAGGGACAATAACCATAACTCACAGAGAACCCTGTTTCCTGCTGGGTCCTAGTGAAATGGGAGTCCTGTATATCTAGGGGTAGATGATCCAGGAGTAGATTCTGTCAATAAAGTCTAGAGGATTCATACAACCCTTCATTTGAATATTAGGTGAGTCTAGTTATCCATTCCCCGTCAAAAGACTCACTGGAATCTCCTTATTCCATATTTATCCAAACATACAACAGTTTATACCTTGCCTTTCCCCCTAATTTTGGAGTTGATTTTATAATAGCAATAACAAACATATTTCTAATTTGAACATTCCTTAATCAAACAAAGATGAATTTCTAGGATGGCCTTTTCTTCTTGATTATTTGTCTTCTTTGTTTTCGCTTTAACAAATGTTTACCGAGTGGTTACTCTACACCAGCTGCTTTCACATGGATTATCTCATTTAATGACAGCCAGACAATAGTTGGTCAAAAACAAGGGCTTTAGAGACAGAAAGACTTGGGTTCAACACATTCCACTGCTATGTCTAGAGATTTGTCATTATCATCCCCATTTCATGATAAAGAAATTGAAACTAAGTAAAATTTCAAAATTTAATCAAGATCACCCAACCATTGAGGGGCAGAGTTGATATTTCAACCCAAGTCTGCCTGACCAAAGTTTCTGTTTGTCAGGATTTCCTAGTTGTTCTTTCACTGTGGAGACACTTGTCACACACTGTGGTTCTGAAAATACTGGATCACACTCTTCTTTGAGAAAATTTAAAAGTCTGTGGGCTTTCTCCCCAGGAACATAGACTACATATTTACTATATGCACATATCATATAACACTTATAATTTCAGGAGGTTAACAGATCTTTTGAAACCCAACCCCTACAGGTCTATGAAGTTTAAATTAACCTTTACTGCTAAGCTGTGACAGTTGTCATAGTATCTGGAAGTGGTGTCTTGTCAGTAACGGGTAACCTTTCAGGAAGTGGTGACAGATCATGAGTCACACTAAAAGATAACCCATTCTTAGTCATTCCATGTATATTTGTTAGGCACCCCCTGTGTGCCAGGCACTGTTAGAGTCACTAAGCAAATAACAGAGAATGAAACTGATGAAAACATCTGCTCCCCCAGGAGCTTACATCCTAACTGGTGACTTTTTATGTGTTTTTTCTCCATCCATAAATGGAGTTCCCGAGTTTCTTACCCCTCATGTTAAAATCTGGGCACACCTACTCCCTACTGCACTATAGAGACTCAATTTTGATCTACATGAACCAGATTTTTTTCAATCAGCATAGTTAAATTGAAGGAACTTACCTCAACACAATAAAGGTCATAGATGAAAAGCACACAACTAGCATCTTTGCTCAATGAAAAACAAAGGTTTTCCTCTAAGATCTGGAACAAGGCCAGGATGCCCATTCTTGCCACTTCTATTCAACATAATACTAGAAGGTCTAGCCAGGACAATTAGGCAAGAAAAGGAAGTGAAAGGCATCCAAATCATAAAAGAAGAGGTAAAATTATCTATGTTTACACGTAACATGATTTTATATGTAGAAAACCCTAAAAACTTCACACAAAAAATTATTGAATCAATCAATAAATATAAGCAAAGTTGCAGGATACAAAATCAAGATATGAAAATCAGTTGCATTTCTTTTTTTTTAGATTTTATTTATCTATTTATTTACTCATTTATTTATTTTAGAAAGACAGCACAAGTGGGGGATAAGCAGAGGGAGAGGGGGAGAGAGAGAGAGAGAACCTCAAACAAACTCCATGCTGAGCATGGAGCCCAACACGGGACTCTATCCCACAACCGTGAGATCATGACCTGAGCTGAAATCAAGAGTCAGAGGCTTAAATGACTGAGCCACTCAGGCACCCTTAAAAAAGAAATATTTTTAAAATCCCATTTATGGTGACATCGAAAAGAATAAAATACTTAAGAATAAACTTAACCAAAGAGGTGAAAGATTTGTAAACTGAAAACTATAAAACACTGTTTCGTGCCAAGCTCAGCCAATTGATAGTAATGCCATTGGCTGGAAATGGCTGGGTGCACTCACCTAAGCTCCGGTGAACTTCCCACAGACATCTCTCCTTTCCAAACCAGTGTTAGAACTAGACCAACCCTTGTGGTCCTTTCTATGATTGCAAGATGCCCTTCAGCAATAACCATTAGGAAACTTTGAAGAAAAAAAGAACTGATTTTTTACAAGCCTTGGAGCATACAAGGCACACAGGTGGCACAGAATGAGATCTCCAATAGAGAGAGACACAGAGACAGAGGGCAGGGGCCTGCGATTCTGCTTTTATTGGGGTGGAGGAAGAGAGCTTAGGATTTCTTGAGCTTACTCTTTATTGACCAATTCAAAACATAAAGCAGGAACTTGAAGTTCAGGAAGAGGGAAAAAAAGGGAGGGGGGCAAATTTTCAGTTTTCAAAATCAACTAAGATCTCTAAAACAGGGACTTCAAGGCACCAAACACCCAAGGCAGTTTTGAGCAAGAATAACCAAACTGGAGACCTCACACTTCCTGATTTCAAAATATAACACAAACCTATAGAAATCAAAACAGTATTATATGAGCATAAGAAGAGACATAGAAACTATGGAGCAGAATAGAGAGCTCAGAAATAAATCTATGCAAAAACTGTCAACTGATCTTCAACAAAGGTGCCAAAAATACACACTGGAGAAAAGATGGTCTCTTCAATAAATGGTGTGGGGAACACTGGATACCCACATGCAAAAGAATGAAATAGGACTCTTACCTTATACCACACACAAAAATCAACTCTTGGGTTAAAGACTTAGACATAAGACTTGAAGCCATAAAACCCCTAGATGAAAATACAGGGGAAAAGTTTCATAACATTCACTTTGGCAATAATTTCTTAGATATGACATCAAAAGCGTAGACCCCCCCCAAAAAAGCCCATAAAAATAGACATCAAACTAAAACGTTCTTGCACAGCAAAGGAAGCAATTAACAAAATGAAAAGACCACTTACGGAACAGAAGAAAATATTTGCAAACCATATATCTGATAAAGGGTTAATCTCCAAAATATATAAGGAACTCTTGCAACCTAATAGCAAAAAACCAAATAACCCAATTTTTAAAAGGAGCTAAGGACTTGAATAGATATCTCTCCAAAGAAGACATAAATGGCCAGTAGGTTTATAGAATAAAACTAGAAATCACTAATCATTGGGAAAATGAAAATCAAACCACAATGATATATCACCTCATACTTGTCAAAATGGCTATTAGCAATAAAAAAAAAAAAAAAAGGACAAGTCTTGGCAAGAACGTGGAGAAGTTAGAATATCTTATGCAGTATTGGTGGGAATGCAAATGGTACAGCTTTGACAGAAAACAGTATGGAGTTTCCTCAAAATATTAAAAATAAAGCCCTATATGATCCAGGAATACAACTTCTGGATATTTAGCCAAAAGTAATGAAATCAGGATCTTGAGAGATATTAGCACTCCCATGTCCATAGCACACTAATCATAATAGCCAAAATGTAGAAATAACCTATATATCCACCAACAGATGAACTGATGAGGAATGTGTGGTATATAAATAGAGTGGAATATTATGTAGCCTTAAAAATAAGGAAATCCTGCCATTTGTGACAACGTAGATGAACCTGGAGAACAATTACACCAAGTGAAATAAGCCAGATACAAAGAAAAAGTACTACATGATACCATTTCCATGATGATTCTAAAATAGTCAAAGTTGTAGAAGCGGAGATTAGAACAGTGGTTGTCTGGAGCTGCAGGGAGGTAGGAAATTGGGAGGTATTAATTAAAGGATACAAAGTTTTAATTATATGAGATGAATAAGCCCTCTACTCTACCATACAGCATATTGCCTCTCGTTAGTACTATGCTGTATACCTAAAAATTTGCTAAGAGCCTGTATCTTTTGTTGTGTTTTTATCCCCCCCCCAAAAAAAATGGTAAGAAGGAAGGAGGAAAGTTGTGGAGGTGATGGATCTGTTATGGTGCAGACTGTGGTGATGGTTTCACAGTATGTACTTATCTCCACACTGCCAAGTTGTATACCTTAAATATGTACAGGTTTTTGGATGTCAGTCCCACCTCAATAAAGTGGTTTAGCAAAAAAAAAAAAGTTAAGTTGACACACATTTGAAGGGATGGAATTACTAATTTACATTTTTGCTTAAACTTGTGGCAAAAGGGGGTGCCCTGGGTGGCACAATCGGTTAAGAGACCTACTCTTGGTTTCAGCTCATTTCCTGATCTCAGTGCCCTGAGATTGAGCCCCGCTCCCAGCTCTGCCCTTAGCGTGGACTCTGCTTGCGATTCTCTCTCTCTCCCTCAGCCCCTCCTGCTTATGCTTGCACTCTCTCTCTCTCTCAAATAAATAAAAAAATATTTTTAAAAAAAAGAGATTGTAGCAAAAAAAAAAAAAAAAAGAAGAAGAAGAAGAAGAAAAGAAAAGAGAAAAGAAAAGGTGTTATTTCTATTTTCACTTATCCAGGCAGTCACTGAACAGATACGGATTGTGTGTCTCCCGTGTGCCAAACCATCCTCATGTCGGCCACTTTCCGTGGCCCTTGGTATGCTACAGTTTGTAAAAGTACGAAAGAAAGGTAGGAAATCTAAGAGCATTCTAGAGAAGAGCATTAAGGGTGGGAGCGGTGTCATGGAAGGAAACAAGGACCAGAGTAAAAACATGAAAATAAAACTAACAAAGAAAGAAAGAAAGTGATTAAAAGAAAAATACAATGAAAAAGAAAATGATGGAAGTCGTATGAGGAAATGAAAAAACTAAATATACATTGAAAAGAGTCGTCACTGGTCTTGAAGGCAGACCTCTGTTAGAGAAGCAGAGGGCAATAACTGAACATAGCAGTGACGGGACAGAACAGACCGATGAACAGCATAGCACCTGGGAAGCATTCGGAGGCTGGAATAAGACTGAACAAAGGAAGAGAGGGAAAGATCAGACAGTCTGAATACCGATTTCAAATTGCTAGTTAGGTGCCTATGTGAATGACTCATTGTTTCCCATTTTCTTTCCCCCACATCTCATCTTTTGTAAATCCAGAAAAGCTGGCTATATAGTTAGATAAAATGAGCCAGGGTCATTGAGAAGCTTCAGTTTAATAACAAGTACAGTGAATAGGATTCCCTTTCTCTCTCCGAGCCCCGTGAAGTCCATCTTATAAAGCACTGGAAGCATATCTCTGCACAGTAATTCCCAGAAAAGCATTTCACAGCCTTTAGTCGAAGGAAATTAGTAGCTTATTTACATCCCCAGAAGGTTTACAGGCACTTCCTCTTACATGCAATTTGTGTTTAAAATAATGATCCCATGCGGCATTTTTTTCATCAAATGAACTTAAAAGTAAGCAAAAAAGAAATTTCTATTCCACAAAATCAATCATCTGGGATTTGGTGGAGGTTCTTTACTTATTTATGTAATATGATTCATCTATAATGGTTCATTTGGTTTACTTTGATTATTGGTTGGTGAAGACAGTATATTTGCAGGGAATATGAAGAGGGGGAAGAAAAGACAATTAAAATAACCAAAGCTTGAGCACAAAGTGTTTAGCCCCCATCTGGTAATTAAACTTAAGTGTTTCGGCTTAGATTTCATTCTGCCCATTTACCAGGAGGTGACACTATGAGCCAGTGCAGTTTTCTTTTCCCTGAGAGGCTGTGGCACCTGGCCCCTTCTCAGATTGCTTCCACATTTCCCCTCATCTGGGTGGTTTCTGTCATTTTCTGCTTGAGAAAAGTGAAGGCCAGAGAAGCTTAGTGACGTCCCAACACTCCCACCCAAGTCAGCAACGAGCCAGGCTACCAGTCACAGGCTGATCCTTCCCCATCCAGGTGGCCTCGGCTCAGATTCTCAGCCCTGTTCCAGGTTGATTCACTAGGACAGGAGAGTGTGGGTGCTGCTGGAGAATGTTCTGGGGGTTGGATGTTACTGTGAGAAAGCCAACGCATCATTAGAACATGTTCTTATGCAGTTCTCATCTCGTACTGAAAACTTAGTACAAGGGACATCACTCAATTTTATTAACATATCAGTGCTGTGCCCAAAAAAAACCACTTCGCTTTCATGAAGTAAAAGGAAAAAGTAAAGCAAAGTTCACTTTTAATGATTTTCTTTTTTATTTTTAGGTTATTCTTTCCTGGTCCAGAAAGCCCATATCCTCCCCATTCCCTTCCCCCCTAGGTACAATGGCCAACTGTGCTTTCTGGTGGGCGGACGGCTTTCCATCATTAGTCACTGCATTTTATTTAAAGTCATATGACCCAGCGGGAACCAGGAGGTCTAGGATTCTTTCCTAGGAGGTTTGAGGGAGAGAAAGTTGCAACGTTAGATCCCCTCCCTTCTCAGAGGCTCTATGGGAATGAGGAATATGTTTTTAATTCTTTTCTGTAAGTACAAAAGGGAACCACAGTGGGCCTCCAACCTCAGCCATTTCAGCCTAACTGCTTTTGTGATTTTTTTTTTTGTCTGACATGACTTATCCAGAACAGTGGTTCTCAAACTTGAGTGAGCATCAAAATCACCCTGGAGGGCTTATTAAAACACAGATTGCTGAGTTTCACCTCAAGAGTTTCTGATGCTGCAGGTCTGGGGTGGGGCCTGATAATTTGCATTTCTATAAATGCCCAGGTGATAATAATCTGGGGACCACAAGACGTGCTGCCTTTAGACAGTGGTTTTCACCTCAGGCTACATTAGAATTATCTAGGGGAGCTTTTGTTTTTTTTAAAAGATCAATGCTAGATCCCAGACCCAGAGATACTCATTTAGTTGGTTTGGCTTAGTTTTTACCACTTTTCTGGGTGAGTCTTCCAACTGTGCCCCAAACCCTATGAGACATTGTTAAGTGTCAGCTTTCCTTTTATAATCAGCTTCTCTCCTTGAATGTCTTTGAAACGAATGCAGCCTGAGCAGCACTTCCTGTGCTTTCCCCGTAAGCTCTCTGGTGCCATCTCCTGTTTTCCAAAAAATGTCCTCTTAAATAGCCTTCAGAGCTCACCCCACCCTTAGTCTCTGGGGGACAGAGTGTGGTGATGCTCCCACCCCCACCCCACTGCCTTTCAGATGAGTCTGTCTGCTAACACAGGAAAACAAATCAGCGCTCCCCGGGACAGCGTGGTGTAGGCCAGTAACCAATCTGCAGCCTGGACAGGTTTCCGGGTATTTTGATAAAAGAGAACACAACTGAGATGATCAGTTTAAGGCCTTCATTTCAACACTTGAAAGTGCCTAATAGTTTTGATGCAACTAACTCAATTATTAGGGAGCGTCACACAGCTAAATAGTTAACTAGATTTTCATAACCAAACCGGTTCTCTTATCCTTTCTCAGATTCTTTCAATGACAAGATGAAATGAAACATCTTCTCACATAAGGAAGACTCTACTCTTTAAAATTCCCTGGCCCAAGGCCTTTAATACTACTTGCTAACATTTAAACAAAACATTGTCTTGAATTTTTTTTTCTTTCCATTTTTGTGTCTCCTACAATGTGTACATAGGTCTTAGAGAAATTGTCTTCTATTCCTACGCTCAGTGCCCTGAAGGAGAGGAACTTGGATATTCATTTCATGTGTATTTCCTGAAAGGCAAGACCTTATTAGGAAGACAGTAATAATATTCCCATTGTCACATGGCCTTTACTGTATTGTAAGTGATGCTGAGACTAGACTAAAAAGCGTACAGTCCCAGTCATTTCAGATAATTGATCACATTCATGACCAATTAATATGTGGTAGGAATATGGGGGAAAGTCATTTGACTTTTTCAACAATAAAAATAACTGACTGCTGCAAGGGGCCAGGCATCGTGTTGGGTGCTTTATCTGAGTCTGGTACAAATTAGGAGACTGAAATTCAGAGAGTAAGACATCTTGCCCAAGGTAAACAGGCAGAGTCGGGATTGGAACCTAAGCAATCATCATCATTGAAGTCCCCAAAGGCAGGATCACTATTGCATTTCCGGCACCTAGAACTATGCCGGGCATACAGGCACTCAAAAAATACCTTTCAAATAATGAAATAAATAAACGAATCTGACTCCAGAGCACATGTTATCATCCACTAGATATTACTGTTCGGATGACTGGCCTTGGAGCAGATATCTACATCTCGGCTAAGAGGCTGTGGAAAAGAGGCACATGCCACCCAGTCTCTACCAGGTAACAGGCAGGACCCCCCTCTTCAGCCTGGCACATGCCTGAACCACTTAACGTAAGTCTGTGGCTCCGCTTTCTGAACAGAGATAGGGCAAAGGCAGGAAGGAAATTTGCAATCTCAATAGTAAGTCCAAGCCCTCAGTGTTAAGCTCTTAGCATGCCCACCCTATGGCATTTAACCTGTCTCCTATACCCAGCCAGCAAAATCACTAACATGCAATGATAAGAGACTGACAACCATGCAAACATAGCAAGGAACTTTCATACATCAGATCAATAGGAATCTAATTAAAAGCTTCACGTTTGACATTTTTTTCCTGTCCATTTACTACATACCCTTCTTTCCCATGCTACTAAATGTGCAAATTTGTTAGCGAGTACAACCACAAGAGTCCTTAAGTCATTATAATTATTAAGCACGGCACTCATAATCATCACCTAATCATAAGCTTTCATAATCAGGATAGTCCCCTTACCTGACATGATTTTAATTTATGAAGTGTCTCATTGATAAATTTAAATGTTGTGACAAATTAATAAATAATCAGCTACATGCAGATGTAACTGTATTTTAAGTAACAACAGAACAGGCTTCTCTTTAAATAAATTAAAAAATATTAACAGTGCCTGTGCTAGCTCTTCTGCACAGCAAATTGGTGTCCTTCATAAATTATTTAAAGTGTAGCTTATAAATAGATTCATATGATTTCATAACTCTGATTGACAATCACTGATGAAATACTATCTTTAAATGTTCAGTAAAATACAGAAAGATTGGGGTGCCTGGGTGGCTCAGTGGGTTAAAGCCTCTGCCTTCGGCTAGGATCCTGGTCCTAGGGTCCTGGGATCGAGCCCCACATCTGGCTCTCTGCTCAGCGGGGAGCCTGCTTCCCCTCTCTCTCTCTGCCTGCCTCTGCTGACTTGTGAACTCTGTCTGTCAAATAAATAAATAAAATCTTTTTAAAAAATTACAGAAAGAAAGGATGAATCTGGTTACAGTGTTTAGATGTGTGTACTTGTATGTGCAGGTGTGGACAAATATGTGTAACCAAACATGGGCTAGCAGTCATCATGGAAGTCACACCCTAATGTACCAATACAGGGGCTATGGTTTTTATCATAGCCAAAGTGGTATTATACCACCCTTTAAAATGCTTCAGTAGTGATCACTTGGTTGTAGACTACCTAATCACACTAGAGATAAGGAAAGAAAGTATCAGATATTCATTTTTAAAATCCCATTATAAGACATACCACCATGTGCAACCTACAAGTAAGTCAAAAGGGAGAGAACCAAGAGCTTTTTAGGCTCTTTTACTGGAATACTTGGTTTTAGTGTTGTTGCATATTAATGAAATATAGTTATTCCCCAATGGAGCTTTCTAAAATCATCTAAATATATCTGTGTGTACATTCAGAGAAAGGTGGGGAGATGGAGAAACAGAGAAGGAGAGAAAGAAGAGAGAAGACATAGATGGAGGTTGGGGGCAGAGTTTCTAGGATTTCCTACCCTGAGCAGAATGCTCACTCCTATACTAAAGCACATCTTCGGTAATGGGTACAAGCAAATGATGGGTACAGACAAATTAACTTTTCTTGGTACTCATCCTCATTATCTAACCCCCCCATCTATGTATAGATTTCTGAATCCCTATGTATTTTCATTCCCAAGCCACGTACCTTCTGTAGGAGCTACAAAGAAGAGAAGATCAGGAAATATGGGCAGCTGTATATAAGGCAGTCATGCTGCCATGTTTCTGTAGAGTGGACACACTGAAGGATGGCTTAAGAGAGACTTTAACCCCCCTGTATCAGTCTCCCACCAAGCTACTACAAATATATGTATTAATTTAAGTAAAAATTGTGAGTTTGCTATGCAAACTCAGCTTTAAGACAAGTTCCCCAGCACCTTTACCAAGGAGATCAGCACCTCTAAGACTTTACTATACAAAAATTTTGGAGCAGCCACTGTATGTGTAATCCAGTGCACTTGGATTCAGTCACTCTGCGGCAAGTTAATAATTACTTATCCCATTTGTGGAGCCCAAGGACAGAGGAACAGATCCAGGAAAAGGAAGCTTTTCTGCCTCTCAGAATCAAGAAGAAAATCCTATTCCTTGAGCTGTAATCTCCTAGTATAATATACGATACTCTGAACTGAACCTGGGATGTATTTAGAGATAGCCTTGCTTCTAGAGCTATTAAGTTATTCAATACCTTTTGAGGAAGGAAACATTTTTAGAAGAAAGAATGAGGTTACAAAAAGTGTTAATGCAAGGAAATGACAAGCGCTGAATCTTAAAAGGTGAGTTGGTGTTCTCTGAGTGACAGTCAGGTGCAGGGAGGTGAAGGTAGTGATAAACTCAAGGCAGAGGAGTCAAAGTGCAAAGGTATAGGAATGGAGAAGGTATGGTTCCATGAAAGCAGGAACTAAGTTGGCCACATCCAGCGTTGTATCCCCAGAGCTTAGCATAGTTGCTTGTAACATAGGAAGCACTCTCCATATGTTTGAACACTGAATGAACAAATCAATTAACTACAGGTAGTGCAGTATAGCTAATGGATAGGAGTGGTGTGTGTGTGTGAAACAATAAATCTGAGGGAGAAACAGGGCCAGATTATGATTCCTGTAGGTCAAACTCAGAATTTTCAGCTTTATAGACAGAAGGAGGCTTTTGAGAGATTTTTAAGTGGATCAGTGACGTGACCACATTTGCATTTTAGAAAAATCACTGTGGGGGCTCCTGGGTGGCTCAGTTGGTTGGGCATATGCCTTTGGCTCGGGTCATGATCCTTGGGTCCTGGAATGAAGCCCTGCATTGGGCTCCCTGCTCAGCGGGGAGCCTCCCTCTTTCTCTCCCTCTGCCTGCCAATCCCTCTGCTCATGCTCATGCTCTATCTCTTTCTCTCTGTCAAATAAATAAATAAAATCTTTTTTTTTAAATTTTTTTATTATGTTATGTTAGTCACCATACAATACTTCATTAGTTTTTGGTATAGTGTTCCATGATTCATTGTTTGCATATAACACCCAGTGTTCCATGCAATACATGCCCTCCTTAATACCCATCACTGGGCTAACCCATCCCCACACCCCACTCCCCTATGAAACCCTCAGTATGTTTCCTGGAGTCCATAGTCTCTCATGGTTCATCTCCCCCTCTGATTTTCCCCCTTCGTTTTCCCCTTCCTTCTCCTGATGTCCTCCATACTATTCCTTAATGTAAGTGAAACCATATGACAATTATCTTTCTCTGCTTGCCTTATTTCACTTAGCATAATCCCCTCCAGTCCATCCATGTTGATGCAAATGATAGGTATTCATTCTTTCTGATGGCTGAGTAATACTCCATTGTATATATGGACCACATCTTCTTTATCCATTCATCTGTTGAAGGGCATCTCAGCTCCTTCCACACTTTGGTTATTGTGGACATTGCTGCTATGCACATTGGGGTACATATGGCCCTTCTTTTCACTACATCTGTATCTTTGGGGTAAATAGCCAGTAATGCAACTGCTAGGTCATAAGGTAGCTCTATTTTTAACTTTTTGAGGAACCTCCATTCTGTTTTCCAAAGCGACTGTACCAATTTGCATTCCCACCAACAGTATAAGTGATATCCCTTTTCTCCACATCCTCTCCAACATTTGTTGTTTCCTGCCTTGTTAATTTTTACCATTCTAACTGGTGTAAGGTGGTATCTCAATGTGGTTTTGATCTGAATTTCCCTGATGGCTAACAATGTTGGACATTTTTTCATGTGTCTGTTAGCCATTTGTATGTCTTCTTTGGAGAAGTGTCTGTTCATGTCTTCTGCTCATTTTTTGACTTGATTATTTGTTTTTTGGGTGTTGAGTTTGAGAATTCTTTATAGATCTTGGATATCAGCCCTTTATCTATACTGTCATTTGCAGATATCTTCTCCCATTCCATGAGTTGCCTCTTTGTTTCGTTGACTGTTTCCTTTGCTCTGCAGAAGCTTTTTATCTTGATGAAGTTCCAAATTTCATTTTTGCTTTTATTTCCTTTGTCTTTGGAGAGGAGTCTTGAAAGAAGTTGCTGTGGCCAATGTCAAAGAGATTACTGCCTATATTCTCCTCTAAGATTTTGATGGATTCCTGTCTCACATTGAGGTCTTTCATCCATTTAGAGTTTATCTTTGTGTATGGTATAAGAGAATGGTCAAGTTTCATTCTTCTCTATATGAAACTTGGAAGAAATAAAATCTTTAAAAAAAGAAAGAAAGAAGAAGAAGGAAAGAAAGGAAGGAAAGAAGGAAGGAAGGAAGGAAGGAAGAAAATTACTGTGAAAGAATGAATTAGAGACCAGGAAACCAAGTAGGAAAAGATTGACATAATCCAGGTAGAGATGATGAAAACCTAATTTTAAAAAGCAACAGTGAAGATAGAAGGGAGAGATGGATCTAGAGATGGCATGAAGGCAGGATTGATAAGGTTTGGTGACCACCAGACATGGGCATGAAGAAATGGAAGACATGTTTGCATATTTGATGGTACCATTCACTACATTCACAAAGAGGGAGATAGGGTTTTGGAGAAAGAAGATGAATTTCATTTTAGACATGCTGAGGGTCTAGAGATTATCTAAGGGGAGATGATCAGCAGGTGGTCAGGAATTCAGGCAGTTCTGATAGGGGAAAATGTTGATTTTTGTCTAAAAGTTAACCACTTGATTAAGATCCTGCTTATTCATTCACTCCACAAATATCCAACTGCCTCCTCAACATCTTCAGTTGTCTAAAAGATATGTCATACTCAACATGGTTCAAACTAAATTCCTAATACTCCCTGAAAAACTTCACTGGTGGCTGTTCCCCAGTCTCATTTGATGAAAACTGCTTCTTCCTAGTTGCTCAGGCCAAAATTCATGAATGCCCAGGTCCTGGATGCCTCTCTGTCTCTCATAACTCTAATTCCAATTATCAGCAAATCCTGTTGGATCTACCCTCAGAATATATTCAGAAATGTGGCCACTCCTCACCTCTTCCACTGCTGCTTCTCTTGTCCACCATTATCTCTTGTCTGTACTGCTACAGGGGCCTCTTAATTGCTCCCCTGCCTCCACCCTTATACTCCTCGGGCTTTTCTCAGTATATCTGCCAGAGATCCTATTAAGATGTAAGATCTGATCTTATTTCTCTTGTTATGCTCCCCCAAGCTCCTTGTATTCAAAACACAAGAAACATTTCCCACAGTTCCCAGTTCATACCAGCGCTCACCTACCCCTTGCCCCTTGCACTTGCTATTCCGTGCTCAAGAATGCTCCTTCTTCTCAAGGTAGGTACGTATTACACCTTCTGCTCATCCTTCCATAAGTCTCACTTTCTTACAGGGAGCCTTCTTTAACTCCTTATTTAAAAGTATACTTCCCCAGGGCACCTGGGTGGCTCAGTGGGTTAAGCCTCTACCTTCAGCTCAGGTCATGATCTCAGGGTCCTGGGATCGAGCCCCACATTGGGCTCTCTGCTCAGCAGGGAGCCTGCTTCCCCCTCTCTCTCTGCCTGCCTCTCTGTGTACTTGTGATCTCTCTCTCTCTCTCTCTCTCTCTCTGTGTCAAACAAATAAATAAAATCTTAAAAAAAAAAAAGTATACTTCCCCAACATCTTTCTCTGTTTTTTTTTCCTACAGTGCATATTGTGATTTAATCATGTATTTCATTTGTTTTATTTATTATCTTTTTGCTTCACCAGAATACAAGTTCCATGAAGAGAAGGAGTTTTTTATGAGTGACATTTTCCCTAGCATATATGATTGCCCTCAAATAGAATATTCTATTCTACAGGTAGAATATCTCAATATTCCATCTCGATCACTCAGTAAATAGTAAACACAGACCGAAGCTGTATGTGCTGAGCATTATCAATTATGGGCAGAATTATATACATGTTCCTGCCCTCCTTACAGTCTTTTGGCAGAAATAAGACACATTCCCATGCAAAAAGTCAAGGAACTGTATAAATGCATGCTAGAGTCATCGACAACACTCCTGTGTTCTTTGGGCTTTTATGAACTTAACGCCTGTAGACTATTGTGACTCTCTGTCCTCGGATTTCTCTTTGCTTCACTGATGGACAGCATTTGCCACAAAGCAGACATTTCTTTACTAAGCTCAGCAAAACCTCATATTTTTTCAGACATAAAACAAAATTATGAAATAGCATGTATCATCAAGCTACATAAACATCACATCTTTGTTCTATAGTCATCTACCTTATGAGTCCTTTTTGTTTGATGGACTTGTTAGAGGAGAACACTTTGTCAGGTGAAAATTGAGACATCTGTGGAGTAGACCAGGGTTTCTCAACCTTCGTGAATCCCTTCAGGCATCACTAAAATACAGATTCAAATTCAGTATGTCTGAGGTGCGGCCCTGAGGTTCTGCACTTCCAACCAGCTCCCAGATGGTGCCAGTGCGGCTCATCATTTGACAACACATCGAGTGACAAAGATGTAAACAATAAGGCCCAACAACTGTGGAGATGTGGATTTCAATATTTAGGAAAAACCGTACCAAAAAGATGAGAGAGGAGTTGGGCCTTGAATGAAGAGACATCCTGGGGAAAAAAAAAGAAGTAGACTGAGTACCAAAGTGAAGCAGCGGAAGATACCTTCTGGGAGAGTGAACAAGGGGCAAAGAATCCCTATGAGGGAGTATTGGACAATACAGATGGAATGATTGGTCGGGTCATAACTGTGGGAGGCTTGGTATGCCAAGCCAAAGACTAAGGGTCTTATCCTATGCTCAAATGGACACCAACAGAATTTGGAGGCAGAGGAGAAGTAACAATCCAATTTAAATTCTAGAAACATTAATCAGGCAAATATTATTACTTTAGTTTAAGGACGCGGCAACAGATGTCCTGTCTTAGAAACGCAGTGATGGAAATAGAAGAGAAGAACGTGTGCAATGTGAGAGCCTCTAAAGACAGGCGCAGTCTTCGCCAAAAAGCCTCTAGGTCCTCAAATGGACAAGGTAAATACTTTAAAGGAGGAACTGATAAGACTTCATGAATAAACTAGGAAGAATGAGGACGTTAAAGATAACAATGACTCAAACCTCAGTAATTAGAATCGTCATTAAACAAATGTAGACTGAGAAGAGGGGAAGTTTGGATTTAGATATCAGGAGTTTAAAGTGATGGCCGAACTCTGCATGGAAACTTCAAGCAAACCATAATTGCCAGTGGAGGTGATCAGGGGAGGAGTCCTCACTCAGACAAAGACATTAGAAAAGTCATTAAAATCTTGAGGTAGGAGTAGGTCCAGAGGAAGACACTGGAAAGGGCTGAAAGAAGAGGCTGAAAGAGGCCAAGGACTAGACTCACGGGTATGTCTTAATTTAAGGGACAGAAAGACAAATAAGTCAGCAATGCCAAAATAGACTGGTAAAATAAATTTTTTTTCAATAGTCCATTATCTATAGTATCCACACCTAACCAAACTTTTTGACCCGTAGGACTGTTGACTTCGGTTCCATGTGAACACATTTGTATTCCGTTCTTCGCACAGTCAATGCTAAGATTTTCCTGATGTGTCTTCAGAAGGCCTGGGTTCCAGCCCATTTTGTCTCCTACCTGCTCTGTGCCCTCAGTCATCAGTCACAAGGGATAAAAATACTACAGTACTGCAAGCCTCAGAAGTGTTATGAAAAATAACATTAAACTTTTTTTAGATCGTAAATTTCAATGAAGGCTTTTCTAACTCATCAAGAATACATGTAATTTATATGCTATACTCAAGCTGTTTCTCAACTTAGATTACCAGGAGAAAAGATAAACAGACTTATTTTCCTAAATTAAAATAGCCAGATCAAGGTTTTTAAATGTATTCACCAGATTTTATTGACGGCTTATGGTATGCTCGGTACTGAGACAGCAGCACACCAGATACAGAGTTAAAATCAGCATGGGGCCTGCTTTGGCAGGACTTAGAATCTGGTAAGGAAGAAAAAACACAGGAGTTGTGAATGATAAAACGTGAATCAATATGTTACAAATGCCATAAGACCCATATGAACGGAGACCAGCTGATATTCAGAGAGAGGAAATTTCTGGCTAAGGGAGGAAGGAAGAAGGCCTTGAATAAGGATAAAACTGTGGCAGATGGAGAGGAAAGGGAGGGCATCCCATGCAGGCCCAGAGGGAAGAGGGCACAGACAGGGCTTGGACAATGGCAAGGAGCACAGTTAGCTGGGAACATGAAACAATTAGGGGAGCAGCAGGAGACAGTCAGATTGTAAAGGGCACAGATGCTAGGCCAAGGAGTCAGGATTTTGTTCCGTGGACAGTGGAGCGTGAGGAGGGCAACAAAGGACCTAAAGAAGCAAACTAACAAATTATATCCATATTTAAGGTGGTTCAGCAAAAAGGGTGGGCTTTAGGGAGGGAAAAATGGATACAGTAGGATTACCAACATGCATGGATGTTTTTAAGTTGCTCATTAAAGTAGGGAACAGCAGTATTCTGTGAAAACTGCTACAAGCATATCCTTCCCCCAAAATTAATTTCAATAGGAACATGGAATTCACTCCCCTGTTTTCCTAATAATCTGTGTTTTGTAGTTGAATGTGAAGTTCTAAAATAGATACACTGTCCACTGAAGCCAGGAAGACTGGCCAGGGCAGGAAGGCATGTGCCAGCTCCAGTGAGTCAGGGCAGAAAAGTGATGGGTAGAACAGCTGAAGCAGAAGTTCTAACCCTTTTGGGGGCCACAGATTCCTTTGAGACTGCACATAGTTCAGATATATGTGAAATTCTGCATACAGTTTCAGGGGGTTCATGGGCCCTCTGAGTCCTATATGTCGAGCACCAGGCACTCCTATTACGAATCTCTGAGCTGGAAAAGACAAAAGTAAGGATGCCCCAGAAGCATCATAAGAAGTAGCACGTAAAAACCCACAATTACAGAAGTCGGGATTACCTACCCCAGATGTTTCCAGTGAGGCTCCCTGCCAGAATTACCTGGGGCTATTCCCACGGCACAATCAGACTTTTTAGAGGCAGGCAGGACTCAAAAATCTGAATTTTTAATTAACCAAGGTCATTGTGGTAAGAAAGCAGGTTTTGAAATCTCTTGTCTGGTTTCTTTGGGATGACAGCTATAAACGCTTCCTAGGTGGAAGGGACATTCTGCTGTTTCTAAAGGTCTTACTAGAGATCCTTGGATGTCGCTATGTGCTGAACTCTTAGGGGCTGAACCATTTAAACCTGACCTTAAGGTCTCACACAGCTTTGTTCATTCCTTTCACTTCATCCCTCACTCAACCTGGTCGCCAGGCCCTCTTGGAAGACACCCACTCCTTCCTTCAGCCTTTTGTAATCCCAGCCTTCCCCACTGTGCTTGTAGCTATAGTTCCCGGCCCATTATCATCATCCTGGCTCTTGACTTCTCAGGGCTCAATGCTAATCTAAGATTCTAGAGGCTATCTCTTGAGAATGAGGCATACTGGGGTTCCTACTAGATATCCTCCTGCAATTCCAAGGTGACTCATTCAGGAAGTCCCACGGATCAGGAAATAGGTAGATTCCCTTAACTGATCACCGACCTCCCTACTATTCCCTGACCCTGATTCTCCGGCCATTTCTCTGTCCCTGTAGAAGCAATGGAAATAGCTAACCACCTAAGGGCTAAAGAATAAGAAGACAGTCATTTAATGCATGCCTCTGATGTCCAATGTTCCTGGTTATTTCAGGAAGAGAACCTTTTGTAGAGTCAGGCTTTCTTATTCACCAGCCAAACTGAGCCACTTTGGAGCACTGTGGCCCAAGGAGGCTCACCACAGCCTCAAAGAGTCAAAACTGAAAATTCGAGCAAATTCTCTGACTTCGTACCTCCTAGCTTTGAGGGTTCTTGGGTGGGTGGGTTGAGCTGTGTGACAATGGTTAGCCAGGACAGAAGAATGCAGGTAGGTCGCTGCATGGACCTAGGAAGCAGCAGACACTGTGAGGCAAGGTTTCCAACGCCGTCTTCATGTGGTTCCAAACACGTTAGGTTCCAAACCACTTAAAAGTAGCTCATGCTTGCACTTCCACCTTTCAGAATATTATCTACTTTTCTGTTCCTGGTGTAGCAGAAAGGGAAAGGATGGGAAATCAGGGAGATCAGGTACTTATTTACCATGTGCTTTTGGGCTTCTTTCTTAATCTCCCAAGAGCTTCAATTTTTTTTTTTTCTGTGTGTGTATGTGTCGGGGAGGTGTTTGGTTGGTTGGTTTTTTTGGTGAAATGGGCATAATTATTCCTACCTTACTGGGTTGTTGTGGATACTAATGTGGATATTAATTAATGCTATGATACACAGCACCCAGCCCAGTGTTTGGCTCAGAAGGAGCACTCAGTGCCACTTCCCTCCCCGTTCCCAGCTCCATCCCCCAGATCATAGGTTAGTCAGCTTACCTAGCAAGGTGCTCGGACTTAGACTCTACCCCTGAGTACATCCTTACCTGCTACTCCAGATCATAACCCAACAACAGGAAGCTAGGTGATCAAGAGCAAATTCACTCAGCCACTTAAAACCTCAGTTTCTTCATTCTTAAAATGAAGTTTGTATTCATTCTTAAAATGGGTTTGTATGAATGATCTCCCTCCGGCTCTCTCCCTCACGGATCCTGCACGAGCAGTAGTAAACCAACCCTCTCTGAGTTATTACCATGCAACAAGTGTGGCTGCAGCTGTGTCCTGGATTGTAACCACAGAAAACAGCCCACTAAGATTCAGAGCAGAGGGGAAAGTATTTAAGGATAAACAGCAGGAGACCTAAACCACTACAGCCAGGTAGAAAGATACAGAGAAGAGAGATAATGTTAAATTACAGTTGAACTGAAGGTGGAAATTAAAGCAACAAAAGCAATACCAGCCCAAGAGGCTTACAGCGGATTCTGTGATGTGAGACAAAACGTCATTTCCAAAGTTTTTTTAATAATTGTGCTCCTACAAGAAGATTTGTAATTACAAACATGAATAATCCTTGGCATATATCATTTCTAAAGATAGAGGCTGTTATTCTGCTCCAGATGAAGAGCTAAAGAATATCTCACACCGGTTGGTACATGACAAGGCAGTAACAGCCAGACAATTAGGATGATGCCTCAGCAAAATTGGATTCGCAATATCCCATACACGGATGCTGACTCTATCAACAAGGAAGGGACATCACCGTCACATCAGCAGCACACATCTCCAGATAAATGGAAACCATATCACACAAAGGAGGAGGACATTACTGCACAGGGTAGAACATTACCACTTCTGTCCTACCTGGATAATCTCTCAAAGGCAATGAAGGATTATTTTCTTTTTATAAGGCAGCCAAGAAAAGTATTTTTTAAAGTGAGGGAGAGGGCGGTAGAAAATGTAGGAGCACCTGGGTGACTCAGTCGGTTAAATGTCTGCCTTTGGTACAGGTCATGGTCTTAGGGTCCTGGGATCAAGCCCCACATCAGGCTTCCTGCTCAGTAGGAAGTCTGCTTCTCCCTCTCCCTCTACTCCTCCCCTCTGGTTCAGGCTCACTTGCTATCTTTCTCTCTCTCTAATAAATAAATAAAATCTTTAAAAAAAATTTTTTTAATGCAGATCCCTTAATATTGAGTTACTGGTTTGCCTGTGGACCCTATGTTTTGTTGGGCTTTCTCTGGTTTGTAATATTCACTGCTTATAGTAGACAGTGATATACAGGCAAGCCAGGTAAATTTAAGAGACAATGCGTTAGATTGCTTTCGGGTGGAGTCATTCTTGCACCTGCTTTCTTCCTCTCACATCCCACATATACTTTGTCAGGAAGTCTGTCAGTCCTGCCTTCAAAGCACATCCAGAATGGAAACCACTTCTCACCACCATCACCACCACACAGAATTAGGACTGCGGGCTCCCTGCACCTCTCTTTACCCCTCCAAAATCTGTTCCCCAACAAGGCTGCCAGAGTGATGGTTTCCGTTGTTATGCTCAAAACCCTTCCGTGCCTCCCCATTTCCCTCAGAGCAAAAGCCAAAATCCTTCTTCACTGGCCTTGAAGGCCCATGGGCCTCCCTGGTAACCTCTGACCTCCTTTTCTTCACTGCCAGCACATCAGTCTCCTTTTTCTCCCACACTCCAGGGAAGCTCCCAACTTAGGGAATTTGCATTGTCTGTTGCCTCTGTCTAGAAGTTTCTTCTGCAAATATCCACCACAGACGCTCGCTTTACTTGAGAGTTTACTCACACTGCGCTTTTTCAATGAGGTGAAACCTGGCCAGCCTTAATGTTACAGTTGGCCACTCCCATCTTTCATCTACTGCTGCTGTCACTCCCTAGTTTCTTCATCTTTCTCTACTTACCACCTTCTAACACCCTTATTGAGTTTCCTGATTTATTATATTTATCCTTTGCTTTTTGATCTCTTCATACTAGAGGGCAGGACCTTTGTTTTGCTCTCTGATATAACCCAAATGCCTAGAACAGTGTCTGGTACACAGTAGATATTTATAATAATTTGTGGAATGAATGAGTAAATACAACAGAAAATCCCAATTCAAATTGACTTACACCAAAAGGAAATACTGTCCATATAACTGGAAGTTGCAAGGTATGTGGGGACATTAGGAGGAAGCTCTGCTTTCCTGTGATTCTTCTAGGTCGGTTACTTCCAAAAGTTCTAGGACAGGGGTGCCTGGGTGGCTCAATGGATTAAAGCCTCTGCCTTTGGCTCAGGTCTTGATCCCAGGGTCCTGGGATCAAGCCCTGCATTGGGCTCTCTGCTCAGCGGGGAGCCTGCTTCCTCCTCTCTCTCTGTCTGCCTCTCTGCCTACTTGTGATCTCTGTCTGTCAAATAAATAAATAAAATCTTTTAAAAAAAAAAAAGTTCTAGGACAAATTTGGAGTGGCCCAGGCAGGGGCGGTGGTCGGGGTAGGGGGTGAAGGGAGGGGAATGGAGGATGACTCTATGAGACTCTCTTTTAAGAGTGAGGACACTTTAGCTAGAAGCCCCAGAAAACTTCTGCTAGCATTTCATTGGCTCAACTTGAACCAGTCTTTGTTGCCAGGGGAATGATGTGCAGTGCTTTGCCTCACTGGAAAGAGGGATGGAAAAGGCACAATGGATTTAGCTAAGTTTAATCAAAACCCACCTCTCAACCCCATGGTAACCTCACCATGGGGGAGGAGTAGGATAGATGGTTAAACCTAGCGTCCACTTCTCAGAGTTAACCAGATAAGACAGACAGGCAGACAGAAGGCATGGGGGAAAGGATTGGTCCAAATAGAGATACTGGAAAACTTAACATTCTGAAAGCATCGCAATTGATTTTCTTGGTGGTGATGCTCTGAATTCAGTAGCATATGAGCTTTATGACTTAATTGGACGTGCTCAGGAGTATGGGAAGTGTTTATGTGGACCCCACAGAAGCCCTGCTCACGTATGACAATCCCACACCATCCCTGCTGATCCAGATTCACACAGCAAAGATGTTTAGCAGTGAATATGAAACAATTTTTTAACTGATTCTGCTTTCACTGAAAACCAAATATAACAAATATTCACACTCTTACAGTTTGTAAATGGGGAAAAGGCAACTGAAATATGGAATACTCTTTATTTGTTAAATGCACGACGTGGGATGAGATGGGGACATATGGGACATGGAATCTGAGATTTCTGCAGCGTTTTGCTTCTGCATAAACAACACAGAAAATCTTATCCCCCATGCTGATTTGCAGTCAATGATCATTCCTCCTGGGATTTGGCATGAGTCTATCTCTGCTATCTGTTGAAAAAAGCCGTGGGGAATAGGAAAGCCTTGTCTAATCAAATTAGAAGGCTAAACAAAATTTCTGAGAGACGAATGATTGAGAAGAAAAAGTTTTAGACACAGTTTGTATGCACAATTTCAGGCAAACAGTGGGCAGATTATAACGGGATTATATCTATTCATACTGTGAGTGGGACTTCATGGAAATAACTTATTAGCAGTTAGGTTTCTATACATAAATTCTCACACAAGTGATACAGTGGAGATCTTAATCTCTTAAATCCATGTAGCAAAAGAAAACTTTGAAATTTTTAACTCCAAAATTATTTCATTCTATGCTTTGACTCTCTGGGTCATTTTGGAGTAGTTTTTTGTTTTGTTTTGTTTCAATTTTTTCTTTTCTTCTTCCTTTTTTTAATCACTCATGGGGACCAGAGTTGGGATAAGGACACGGTTTTTAAGATGACTTACTATATTTCGTAGATTGCAGGTATATATAATTGTATATATAGTTGTGCAGATAAAATAAGGGCCCCCAAAGATACATATGTCTTAATACCATAACCTGTAAGTACATTAAGTAACATGGCAAAGATGTATTAAAGTTGTAGATGTAGAAATAAGTCTGTTAAACAGTTGACTTTAAAATAAGAAGATTATTGGGATGCCTGGGTGGCTCAGTTGGTTAAGCATCTGCCTTCGGCTCAGGTCATGATCCCAGGGTCCTGGGCTCCAGCACCACACACCAGGCTCCCTGCTCAGCAGGGAGTCTGCTTCTCCCTCTCCCTCTGCCTGTCCCCCTGCTCATGCATGCAATTTCTCTCTGAAATAAATAAATAAAATCCTTTTAAAAATAAATAAATAAAATAAGGGTATTATTTTGGATTATCCCAGTGAGCCCAAAGTAATCACAAGGGTCCTTGAAAGTAAAAGAGTGTATGGAAGAGGGGACCAGTGAAATGGCACCATCAGCCTGACTTTGGTAGCTTTGAAGATGAAGCAAGATGGAGGTGAGCCCAGGAAATCTGACAGTCTCTAAAGATGGAAAATGCAAGGGAACGTATTCCCCTCTAGAACCTCCAGAACAGAATGCACCTTGCTGACACCTTGATCTTTGCCCGGTGAAATCCATATCAGACTTCTGAATTGCAGAACTATTAGAAAATAAATTTGTGTTGTTTTAAACCATTAATTTTGTAGTAACTTGTTACAGTAACCATAGAAAACTAATACAGCTATCATTTTATAGAATCACAAATAGAATTTATAGAATTGCAAATAGAAAGGTACTGAAATAGCCTCGAGTTTGGAACATTCTCAGATGCTTAACCAAATAGATTAAAGACTGAACAAGATCCAGTCCAATCCGCCTTATCAAACAGGACCACATTTCAGGAATTGAGCTCTGCTATCTGGTTTATGGACACTTCAAGAAATAGCAGTATACTCCCCAATAATCACAAACCAGAAAACTGCTGAACAGAATGCACAATTGTAAGACTGTAAAAGGCAACATGAATTTTATTTGCTTTTCATACAGAGGCAGATTCTTATTTCTATGATTTCTATTTGCCCGAATATTAGACATCTTTTCCTTTTTTAAAAAACTATGAAATTTCCTCATTTGAACTCCAGTGTGTTTGGATGAGTTTTGGTGTTGTTTCTGACACTGACTTTCATATTTAAAGATAAGTGACAGGAATCACTATCTGTTGGGGTGCTTGATGCATAATCATTCCATGTATATTGGAATAAAATACTTATTCATTCACTGTCAAAACACTGCTCTAGGCAGCAGGGTGCCATGGTTAATAATTTCCATTCAGCCCTTTCCTTTCCCAGAACGTGAAGTCTAGTTGGGAATGCAGACACCTGCGAAGGTCATCACAACACAGTGTGAGAAGTCCTATATAATAGGACACTTTGCTGAACGGCACCTAACGCAGTCCTGACGGAGAATAGGGGATTTTTAGAGAAAGAGTGCCTTTCACATGGCCTTCGTTCGATGGCTGATTTATGTTTGCAGAGCTGGGTCTTGTTCTTCTGTCTCCTTCCCCTGGCCAATCTGAATGCCTTGCTCAGGGAGTCACTCTGTTCCTGGCTGTTGAATGGACATTCAACAAATGTCGTAAGGAAGAACTCAAAACATTCTTCAAAATTATGGCTCAGTATGTTTTTCAAGCTACTATACAGGTGTAGCTTTGGCTTTTCATTTTAAAGCTCGCCATGCCACCGATGGCCAAAAATCCTTTAGCTATCCTTTCCCTGTATATATCTTGCCCATCACATTTTGCTAACTCCCAACACAAGAAAAATAGTATTTATTATATAAATAAATATAAAAAACAAAATAGGTAAAATATTTTTCTAGCTACAAAATAATACAAGTTCATCTTAGGAATCTGGGAAATTATAGAAAAGAATAAAGAAAAAAGTATTTGTCACCCATACTTCTATTATCAGTTTTTAATATAATCAGTCCTCTTATTCAGATTCCGTATTTGCAAATTACCTATTCACTAAAACTTAATTGTAACCCCCAAACCGACCCCCTCAGTGCTTTCTCAGTCAGAGGCCCGGGCAAGTTGAGAGCAGCGAAAATGTTGAGACCCGCCCCACGCCTTCTCAACTGAGGGCACTGAGGCTCTGGCAGGGCGATGTTCTGCCTTCTTGGTTCCGCTCTCAGGCTACAAACAAGTGTCCTTTTTGTAATCGACTTTAGTGCCATGTGTTTTCGCATTTTTGTGCTTTTTGTTGGAGATTTAGTTGTTTAAAATGACTCCCCAGCAGAGGGCTGAACTGCTCTCTTGTGCCCTAAGCACATGGAGAAAATACATGTGTTAGACACGCGTTGCTGACACATACATTACAGGGCCGTTGTCCTCGAGCTCAGTGTTAATGAATCAACAATGTATATTAAATAAAGTGTCTTTAAAGGTAAACTCTCATAAAATGATCAGTTGGCAAAATCATGTGACCAGAGGGTGGTCTTTTCACCAGGAGCACTGATTCAGTGTTGGCTAACTCCATATTTGTAGTTATAGAACATAACTACCATCAATATCAAGAATCTATTGTATTTTCTTTATGCCAAAAAAGAAAAGAGAAGTCATACCATGTTGGGTTTGGCCAGCAAACCCTGAGACTGCTAATGAAAAGATGATTCCAGCACCTTAGTGGGAGAAAGGAGAGGCCTAGGGACCAGACGCTCTAGTAGCAAAAGGCCTCAAATGAAGCTTTGTCTCCCCTTTTATTGGGGTGTTATCCATACACCGAGTGCAAACGGAGGACAAGGAGGAAAGGAGTTCGTGAAGTACGTGACCACAGGTGCCTGGTTTTTTTCAAAACTTAAACATTTACTCCCTAGGTGAGAACCTGGAGCCACAGTAAGAATCTGGCCACTTTTAGCCAAGAAACTTCAAAGGAGGCCCAGGGTCCTGGCACTCCTCCTTTACTTTTCAATTAGTCCCATCCAGGGAGGCATATGCAAGTTAGATTTTGTCTATCCAGGCACTGTGAATTCCCACAATACCGTATGTTAATTTTTGTATCCCACCTTTTTTTTTTTTCCACTTAAACCACATTCTGAACACTTTTCAATGTTGTTACACATTTTAAAATATAATTTTAACGATGTATTTGACCAAATGGATCTCCTTGATTTGCTTCCCTCTTGCTAGATGTTGGGTTATTTCCAAAGATCATTCTTATATATATGTTTTCTGTTTTTCTTTCATCCACTCATTCAACAAATATTTATTGAGTTCCAACTATATTTAGGGCCTCATGCATAAAGATACAAAAATAAACAGGATAGATATCTATTCTCAGGAGTCTCTGTCCTCCTAAAGTTTGTAATCAACTGAGAGGGACAGATAATAAGCATTTACACAAATAATTCATTAGAATAGTAATAAATGCTAGCAGGGACAAGGACAGGAAGCTATAAAAGCACCCAAGAGAGCCTGATCTTAATGAGGGAGTAATTCCTTGATAAGTGACATTTTCAGCTGATCCCTGAAAGAACTCAGGACCAGAATGTACCAGACTCATATTAGAGGTAGAGGGACAGTATTTTTCTTCTCTCTTCTTCTCTCCCTCCTGACCCTCCCCACAGCACAAGTTAATGGTGCATCAGTAGGCTTCACCCTCGGGGGTATGTGACCACAGGGTCCGGCTCCTGTCTGGCTGCCTGCCCACACCCAGTACCACCCATTCTTCTACCCCCACCATCAGAGGGAAGAACGGTAGGGGAGCCATCAGGCTAGGCTAAAGGATGTGTCTGCCTGGATGGGATCCAGCACATAACAGCCAGCAAACCCCACAGGATGAAGCTGGCAGAAGAGAAGGGGTCAGGTGCAGCTGTGGGCCTGCCCAGGGTAGGGCCTGGACTCAGCCATGGGGTGAGGCAAACAGATGGACTGCAGCTTGGCACTGGCCGGAGCCACCACAAGTACAATCCAAACCCCCTCCCCATGCCCTTTCTTCCAGTAGAAACTGGCAGCTGCTCAAAATCATCGGGACGGAGACAAACAGTAAGAGACTCTTAATCTCAGGAAACAGACTAAGGGTTGCTGGGAGGTGGGGGAGGGGAGGGATAGAGTGGCTGGGTTATGGACACTGGGGAGGGTATGTGCTATGGTAAGTGGTGTGAAATGTGTAAGACTGACGATTCACAGACATGTACCCCTGGGGCATATAATACATTTTATGTTAATTTAAAAAAAATCATCCTTTCCTGTTGTTTGAAAGATCGAATTCAAAGTGCAAGTGGCCATTCAGGGATATAGGTAATGGTAGGTGAACAAGTCAGTCAAATTCAAGACAAGAACCTGCTGACCTCATTCCACGCCTTAAGGACCTCATTACTTTACGAGGTCTAAGTGTCCACTTGGCCAGAAAATCTTTGAAACCATTTTCTTTGAGGCTGTTTCTCCACAAAATGTGTCCACAGAACTTGAGACAATGCGAACATCAGGGAATTGCGATGTGCAAAGCTTAATTATTTGGTAATTACTGGGGGGAGTATCAGTCTGAATTATATCAAGCGAAATGTAAAAGAAATGTAATTTGTACTTTCTGAAGTGTTAGCACTGTCTTAACTGCTAACTAGCCATTGCCACTAGAGGTCCTGCCTGCCCGACTTCACCAAACAGATAAGCATTTTTCTTAACTAACTAGTTCCTGAGTGGTGTCATTTGTAACACATCACTTAAATGCTTAGGAAATACTTATTCTCTTTAAAAAAAAATTATATATATATATACTGCAGTAATCTTTGGCACGCCACAAATTTGCTTAACAAATTCTGTCAACACAAATGAAACTTCAGCCAGTTATAGGCTAAATTGTTATCAATTCCAAAGCAGCAATACCCAAATTAGTATGCGATGCAAAAAGTTAACTTCCATCCTGAACCCCTTGACATCCAGGATGCAAATTAATAGTGACTTATTTACCAGCCATACCCTGTGATTCTCTAAAAAAACACTCTGATGACAACATTAATCCTAATAAGGTTTCTCCAGAACATCTTTACAGAAACTTGAAATTCCATACCCTCTGGGCCTGTATTAGCTGCTGCTCACCTAAAGTTTTCACCCAGAGAGGCAGTTTGAAGCTGATTTGGCACCTCACCCAGCTTTCTAACAGTCCCCAGGTGAGAAGGAGGGAAAAAGTGTTGGTTACAAAATCAGGATCAGAGTTCATAAACTTTTGCCTTTGCTTTCTATGTAGGCTAGTTGAGATTGTGTTAGAAAGAGCCCCCTTACCCCCCCACCTTCTCATCAAGGTCTTCTCCGTTCATTGCAAATGGCAAGATCTTTTCCGCTTTACTCAACCCTCAGGAGCTCCTGTGCTCCCTGACCTCACAAAAAGTTCATCTCCTGCTCTGCTTTGTCAATACCTTCAGCTGTTTCTTCCAAGACATTGTTCAGGTTCTGTGACATGATCTATTCTTAGTGAACCCATGCTGGGAAGACTTAAACTTTCACACTTTCATCCAAGTGACTCCATAGTTTGGTCTTAGTATAAATAGCTGCAATTTGTATGTGTTTTCCCCCACCAAGGGTGGAGTTTAACCTTCAAAGCCAGGGTATTTAAGAGTCGTTCAGAACTGCAATTGCATTTGTAGGAAAAGCACTCATTCTGTCTCAGGTTTTCTTGAGTCCCTTTATTTTTCTATCCATGACACTTGGAGCAGTGGTTCTCAGCTCTAGCTGCACATGAAAATCATCTGGGGAGCTTTTAAAAAGCACAGATGCTTGGATTTCATCCCATATCAATTGAATCAAAATTCCTGTGAGTAGGGCATTGGTATTTTTTTATATCTCCCAGGTGAAATGTGCAGCCAGGGTTGAGAACCAGTGCCTGTAAGTGTCAATTAGGATTGTTTTGCTCACCTCACCTGATCAAGACTTTTGAGAAAGATATCCTATCGAAATTCATGGGAATCTAATAAATGTTAATAATAATGGCACTTTGTATTTTTTTCTGGAGATTTCAACATTTTATAGCACTCTCACAACTCATTTGCTACATAATCAATCAATATTTATGAAATACATATCAGGGACCATCGTAGGTGCTAGAACAAAAATGATGAAGAAGACATGGCCCTTGCCCTTCAGAGACATACAGACAAGTAAGTGAAATCAAAGAGATACACATCTAGACAAATTGCAGGTGTCATATATGGAGTATGATGGAAGTCCAAGGAGTGAGTCATCTGATATACCCGGGAGGTTTGGGAAAGGACTCATGCAGGAGGTTACTCCTTTGCTGAGTCTTGAAAGATGAGTAGGGGGTCTCCAAGTAGAAAGTAGGGGGCTGAGAGAGATTTCAGGAATTTCAGGCAAAGAGAGTGGAATAAGCAAAAGACAATGAAGTTACGAATATACTGGCATGTTCAACTAATTAGGTAGGAGAGGCACGAGCAGAAAATGGGTATTCACAAATGAGTTCACAGGGAGCTTAATTCTACAGTAAAGAATTTGGACTTTATCCTGAAGGCCACTGAACCTCCAACATTTTTTATCACCTACTCCTATTAGTAAAGAATTTTAGCAAAATTTCCAACACTTATTTGTTTATTTATGTGTTTATTTATAATTTACCTAAATGTAATGCTATGTTAATTACAAAACATATGCCAAAGATAGAAATTTTTTAAAGGCCAAGATTAAAAATAACTATAACTGGAAGTTCTGATATAGTCTTCCTTCACTCCAGTGAATCACCTTGCACATCCCTAGAATATTTATACCCCACTTTAAGATCACTACAACAAACATGGGGAGTAAGCAGCATGACTTGACCTATACTTCACAGAACCTGTGAGGTAGATAGGGCAAAAATGGGAAAACTAAGCCCCAGAGATATAGAGTGACTTGTCAAAGTCACGCAGCTAGTTACAGCATAGAGAGGACTAGGCCTCACACTGAAGACCCAGAGCAATATTCCTCCCACTACCTCACATTACCTATCCTGAGCTGTACTCCTCACCACAATTTTCATGACATCAAGAGCCTTTGGACAAGATATAGCTGTGTATTCAATTATGTGATCCTTCCTTGTTTTACCAGAATATGAGAGACAGTCTGACATAGGAACCATAAAACATCATTGGGATGAGATTGTATTAGCACCACTGTATTGAGACCTAGGAAGGGAGTCATTTAACTGAATGAATGAGGAATAGAATGGTCTTTGTTAACTAAGAGCCACCACGTACATGTAAGAATAAATGATCAACATTTAAAGAAGGCAATGTGGCATGACAGATGGAGATAACACTGGCTTTGGAGTTGGGGATCTGAGATCTAATCCTAACTCTGCTGCTCAATATGCCTTGCGTGAGCTTGAACAACTTGTTTAACTTTGGTCACCATTGAGGGACTGAATAATTTCTAAGACTGATGTGAATATTAAATACACTTTCTATAGGTGTTCTTTCTCCTCCCCTTCCTCAACAAATAGAACACCACAATTGGGCTAGCCAGTAAAATTGGACTGAACCTTGACTATATTTCCATCTGGCTTGGGTCATGAAGAAGGCATTTTAGGAACTTCTATTAAATTTTATTTTTTTTAAAGATTTTATTTATGTATTTGATAGACAGAAATCACAAGTAGGCAGAGAGGCAGGCAGAGAGAGAGAGATGGGAAGCAGGCTCCCCGCTGGGCAGAGAGCCCGATGCGGGGCTCGATCCCAGGACCCCGGGATCATGACCTGAGCTGAAGGCAGAGGCTTTAGCCCACTGAGCCACCCAGGTGCCCCTTAAATTTTATTATTGTAAATTAAAGAAATGCTTCCTTCTTGATGGAAAGACTATTGACTCAACTAGTTTTTTGTATACAGAATACTAGTTACCATTTATTGAAGGCCTACTAGGCCAGGATTTCATTAGCTAGTCTCCATATAATATTTAATTTTCATGGCACAACTTGCAGCAAGTATTATTGTCTTCATTTTGTAAATTAAGTTAATTGGCAGAAGGCCCACAACTAGAATCCAGGCCTATTTGTTCAAAATCTTTTCCATTAACTATTACTTTAGGTTAAAGAGTATGAATCTAAAACCTCATTTCACAAACTCTTGCACAGAACACAAGCTTCTTGAAATACAAACATCCATTCCAGAGTGAAGACTGTTTACCATAGCTGCATCTGAGATGTTCACAAAAACACTTTGTATTATTAAGGATTCTGTGAAGCTCTGCAGGGAGGAAACCAATTTATTTTTATTTAACCCAAATTTCTCAAATATATTTGGCCATGGAAACCTTTCTGGTTTCTAAGATTACATATTAACATCACCCAGGAACAAATATTTAATAACCACGAGTTTGGGAAATGCTTATCTAAAGAAACCATAGGACTACTTCCATTTGCTATGTTGACATTATCAGAAAGCCAAAGACTGATGAAACATTGTTTTCCTAACCCTTTGGAAGATTTAGGAGGTATAGAACAGGGAAAATTATATGACTCTCTTTCTATAGCAACAGTTCCACACAGATAAGCCTTTAGTCTCCACTGCTTGCCACTCATCAAGCTTGGTCACTTTCACAAACACGAAATTTGTTTTAGAAAGACAAAACTAAAGGTATTAGGGTTCTGAACATCCTGGAATTATACCACCCTATTCAGGTGAGCTTTTCAGAAGAGAAGGAATGACTGCCCTGCGTATCAAACAACTCAGGAGAGAAAACATCTCTCCTTACACAAGAGGCTATGACTAAAGGAATCTTGCTCCTTATAAAGAATTCTCGATGGTAAAGCTGCAGGGCTGATTGATGAGTGCTGCCTACCACAGTAGGGAAATTGCAAAGAGAAACTGCACACACAACTGAGAGGAGCACACTGTACTCATCTGCAATTCCCCCTGGTCCCCTGCTGCGGGTCTGGAGGCTGCAGAGGAAGGACATGACAATGGAGGGAAATCAGAGAGATGGGAGGGGATTGTCGCCAGCGAAAGCCAGGAGGGCTGAGATTGGTGCATTTTTGCCTCTCTGGCACCGAACTCTGCCCAGCAGCCACTAAACAACACAATATAGATTGAGAGCTTGTTAAGATCAGATGCATAGTTGTGTCCCTTCCCAGTAATCCGCAGAGGCTTTGAGAAAGTACAATCAGGGTCATCATCAATTTCTATCTGGGGAAAGTGCCAACATACGGTTTCCTTAAAGAAATGGGAATTTGGGTTTAGAATGTTGAAAACCCAATCTGAAAACCGAGGTTAAGCTTGAGGGGATGGATGTAGTGATGAAAGGCAGTATTAATTGAGAAAACAGCTATGAATGGCTTTCCCTCCCTATCACATACAAAAGTGTCTAGGAAATATTTGACAATATAATAAGCTGCGCTTGGGTTATCTTTTTCCCCCAGAAACAAAACAAAACAAAAAAGATTGCAACAAGATATCAATATAAATTTAAAAATGGTAACACAGGGTGTTCTATCTCAAATTTTAAGGACTTCACCTATCTCTGAAGTATACAGAGCCACTATTTGATGAAGATATGCTATCCCCAAATATAATCCTAATAGAACTGTTATGCCCCAATAACGGGTCCGTGATTAAAGGAGCGAGACTGATACAAGACGAAGGTCAAGCAAAGCTTTATTTAGCGCCAAGCATCAAGAATCTAACCGAACGTTCGGGGCCGCACCTCTTACAAGAGAGGGCGACCCTTCTCTGTTTCACAGTCTAGCTTTTAAGGGCAAAGGCCATGCGGTTGGGCCTTGCCATGCACAGGTGACCAATGAGATTGTAACACACACA
Organism: Martes martes; assembly: GCF_963455335.1. Classification (NCBI taxonomy): domain Eukaryota; kingdom Metazoa; phylum Chordata; class Mammalia; order Carnivora; family Mustelidae; genus Martes; species Martes martes. Next base: position 22,342,793 of record NC_137895.1, read on the forward strand.
GGAAACTCCACAGTGATGCTAGGTGACCAATTGAATTATAATTTACCCTAGTAGACATTTGAATCAGCCTATTACACCTTGATTAGGATTGGTGCCAAAAGGGTTCCCAAAGGGTGGGGGGCCCATGCTCCTTGGTAGCTAGGGAGACAGTATGCAACCCCCTACTGATCGGATGTCTCCACCTGGCCTGACCCATCTTTGTATCTGGGCATTGTTACCTGGAGCTGGTTTCCGGGACCCGCCTTTAAGTGAATCCCCTGGGGGAAGGGGAGCAAGGACAGTTCAAGGGCTAAACAACAAGGTTTTGTTTAACCTCAATGAAAGCCTCTTGACAAAATATAAACATAAAATAGGTCCTTACAAGAACGAAGGAGAAAGGTGTCTCTGTTAACTTGCCGCTTTGTATTTACCCAGAATCTCAAATTTGGTTATTTGGTCTTCCCTTTATTCTCCTATAAAGAAGTCATTTTCTTTTAAAACTAGATAAATTCCTAGGTCATAAGAAATGAATTTTCCCCTTTGACCAGTAACCAGAGGACCTCAAGTTCCTCTAAATTTAAAGTTTTACTTCAGTTATGTTCAAAATAGACTGAGTTGGAAAGATATTGTTGATTTGGCTCCATATTTAGAGTATACCAGGGATGTTAAACTTTACAGAGCATTTATCAACAACTCAAGTCGCCAGTGTCCGTGATGGACAGAATCAGGTTGATTTCACTGCCCTGGGTAGGAGAGCAGCCTAACAACTCTGATTATCCTCGGGCTATTGCTCCTGGTGCCTTAAAAGCCATTCCGGAAATGTCATTTGCTGTCACCATCATTTTCTGCCAGAGACACCAACATGGTAAACTTCTGAATTGCCCCACTAGCAAAAAAGAAAAGGAAAGAAAACTACAAGTGCCCAAATTTACACATCATTTTTCATAATAGCTTTATTAAGATATAATTCACATACCATTAAATTTGATCTTTTATGTGGTACAATGGAGTAGGTTTTAGTATAGTCACAGAATTGTGCAACTGTCACCACTATCTAATTTTAGAATATTTTCACCATCCTTAAAAAGAAACTTGTACCCATTAACATTCACTCTCTACTCTTTCCATCCCATAGACTGGGTGTTTCTTATAAATAGAATCATACAATATGTTGTCTTTCTGGTTGTTTTCTTTCACTAAGCATAATGTTTTTAATGTTCATCTAAAGCATATATAAGTGCTTCATTCCCTTTTATTGACAAATTTTTATTCCATCATATAGCTACACCATATTTCATTTATCCATTCATCAGTTAATGGGCATTTGGATTGTTTTCCATTTTTTGGCTATTATGAATAATGCTACTAGAAATCTTCTGTACAGATTTTCGTATAGACATGTGTTTTCAGTTCTCTTGGGTATGTACCTAAGAGTGAAATTGCTGAGCCATACGGTAAATCCAAGTTTAAGTTGTTGAGGTACACCAAACTATTTTCCAAAGAGGCTGCACCATTTCACAATCCCACCAGTAATGTATGAGGGTTAAAATTTCTCCATGTCTTTGCCTACCCTTGTTACTGTCTTTATATTTTTATCTTAGTCATCTTAATAGATGCAAAGTGGTATTTCATTATGGCTTTGATTTCCATTTCCCTAATGGCTAGTGAGGTTGAGCAACTTTTCGTGGGGGCATTGGCAATTTGTATATCTTTTTTTGAGACATGTCTATTCAAATCCTCTGGCCATCTTTTAGTTGGGTCATTTGTCTTTTTATTATTGACATAACAATTTACTATATGTTGTGGATAAAAGTCTCTGCAGTTTTGTGATTTGCAAATATTTTCTCCATTTCCATGGATTATCTTTTTACTTTCTTAATGATGTCCTTTGAAGTACAAGTTTTTAATTTTGATGAAGTCCAATTAATTTATTTTTTCTTTTGTCCCTCATGTTTTTGCCATCATATCTAAGAAGCCATTGCTGAATTCAAGGTCATGAAGATTTATTTCTGTGTTTTTCTTAGGAGTTTTATAGTGTTAGCTCTTTCATTTAGGCCTATAATTTGTTTTGAATTAATTTTTGTATATCATGCAAAATAAGAGCCTAACTTTATTCTTTTGAATGTGGATATGCCATTGTACTCAATCATTTGTTTTCCCATTTCCCTTCCATTGGGTTATCTCAGCACCCTTGTCAAAAATTAATTGGTCATTAAGAGCTTACTTTTGAGTTTTTTATTCTATTCCATTGTTCTATATTTCTATCCTCTGCCGCTACCACACTGTATTGATTGTAATAGCTTTGTAGTAAGTTTTAAAATTAGGAAGTGTGAATTCTTCAACTTTGTTCTTCTTATTCAAGATTTTTTAAAAACTCTTTGAATTTTTCAGTTCTTTGTATTTCCATGTGAATTTTGGGATCGCTAATCAATTTCTACAAATAAAGGCAGCTGAAATTTTAATAAGGGTTACACTTAATTTATTGATCAATTTGGACAGTTGCCATCTTAACAACATTGTCTTTTGATAAATTTCTACTTATTTAGGTCTTCTTTAATTTCTTTTGATAATATTTTATAGTTTTTAGTGTACAACTCTTTCATTTGTCTTAAAAATTTGTTCTAAATTATTTTGTTCTTGATGTTAATGTTTAAAGAATTATTTCTTAATTTCATTTCTGAGTTAGTCATTGATCATTTATGGAAATACAACTGATATTTGTATATTCATTTTATATTAGGCAACCTTGCTGAACTTGCTGATTAGTTCTAATGTGTGTATGTGTGTATGTGTCTTCCTTAGGATTTTCTACATAAAAGAGCATGTAATTTATTTTTGTTTTGTTTTGTTTTAAAGATTTTACTTATTTATTTGAGAGAGACAGTGAAAGAGAACATGAGAGGGTAGAAGGTCAGAAGGAAAAACAGCCTGCCCGCGGAAGCTGAGAGCCCAATGCGGGACTCAATCCACGGACTCTGGGATCATGACCTGAGCTGAAAGCAGTGGCTTAACCAACTGAGCCACCAGGCACCTCTAAAGATCATATAATTTGTAAAGGGAGATCGTTTTACTTCTTCCTTTTCAATCTAGATCCATTTTACTTCTTTTTCTCTTTTCTTTTCTTTCTTTTTCTTTTTTTTTTTCCTAATTACCCTGACTAGAACCTCCCATACAACGTTGTCTAGAAGTGAGTAGAGCATAAATCCTTGTCTTGTTCTCGATCTTAGAGGGAGAACATGCAACTTTTCAACATTAAGTATGATTTTAGCATACTGTTTTTGTATATATATCAGGTTGACAAAATTCCTTTTTTTTCTAGTTTGTCAAATTATTTTACTATGAAGCAGTGCTGGGCTTTGTTAAATTCTTTTTCTGTATCTGTTGAGAGAATACAGCCTTTTATCCCTTGGTGTATGCATTCTACTTGTTCACAGTGTATAATCCTCTTAATATGTTGCTGGACTAAGTTTGTAGTGTTTTGTTAAGAATTTTTGTATCTGGATTCATAAGAAATATTGGTCTACAGTGTTCTTTCCTTGTGATGCCCTTGTCTCATTTTGGTAACAGGGTAGTATGGTTCTCATATAAACAGTATTAAAATATTCCCTCCTCTTCTGTTTTTTGGAAGAGTTTATGAGGATTGGTGTTAATTCTTCTTTGAGCATTTGGTAGAATTCACCAGTGAGGTCATTTTTACCTAGGCTTTTCTTTGTGGGAAGTATTTTTATTACTCATTTAATCTTTATACTTGCTATGTTCAAATTTTCTATTTTTTAAAGTCCATTTCAACAGTTTCTGGCTTCTAAGAATTTGTCCATTTCATCTAGATTATCTAATCTGTTGACATACAATTGTTCATGGGTTTCACTTTTTTTTTTTTTTTCTGTAAGGTCATGTCCTCTCTTTCATTTTTAATTTGGTCATTTCAGCCTTCTTTCTGTTTCTCTTGCTCAGTCCAGATAAATATTTGTCAATTTTCTTGTTCTTTCCAAAGAATGAACTTTTGAGTTTGTTGACTTTCTCTATTGTTTTACTCTTCTCTGTATCACTTATTCCTACTTTATATTTTTTATTTCTTTTAGTCTTCTTGCAATGGGTTTAGTTTGCGCTTCTCTTTCTGGTAACTTAAGGTAGAAATTTAGGTTATTAATTTTATATCTTTCTCCTTATTTAATACAGGCATTTATAGCTATGAATTTCCCTCTAATGACTCTTTCAGTTATATCCCACAAGCTTTGGTATGATTTATCTTTCTTTTCACCATCTCATAGTATTCTAATTTCCCGTATGATTTTTTCTTTGACCCTTTAGTTGTTTATGAGTGTATTATTTAATGCACCTATTAAATTTCCCCAAAATCCTGTTGTTAATTTCTAATTTTATTCCATATGCTCAGAGAATATACTTGGCATGATTTTGATCTTTTTAAACTTATTTTTTTTTAATTTATTTTTAAAATAAAGGGAGAGAGAAAGAGAAAGCATAAGCAGGGGGAGCAACAGGCAGAGGGAGAGGGAGAAGCAGGCTCGCCACTGAGCAGAGAGCCTGATGTGGGTCTCGATCCCAGGGCTCTGGGATCATAACCTGAGCCAAAGGCAGACACTTAACCAACTGAGCCACCCAGGTGCCCCGATCTTTTCAAACTTATTAAGGCTTGTTTTATGGCCTAATATATGGTCTATCCCGGACAGTGTCCCATATTCAATTGACAAAAATTGTACATTCTGCTGTTGGGTGGAGTGTTCTGTAAATGTTGGTATGTCTAGTTGGTTTATAGTGTTGTTCAAGTCTTCTACTTCCTTGTTGATCTTGCCTATTTATTCTTTTCATTATTGAAAGTAGGATATTGAAGTTTCCAACTATCACTGTTGAATTACCTATTTCTCCCTTCAATTCTGCCATTTTTTGCTTCATGTATTTTAGGGCTCTCTTGTTAAATCCATGCATATTTATAATTATTATCTTTCTCATGGACTGACCCTTGTATCATAAAATTTCCTCCTTTGTTTCTCGTAACAATTTTGTCCAAAAATCCGTTTTGTCTGACAGAAGGATAGCCATTCTAGGTCTCTGGTTACTGTTTCGATGGTACATCTTTTTCCATTCTTTCACTTTCTACTTACTTGAATCTTTGAAACTAAAGTATATCTCTTACAGACAGCATATAGTTGGATTATATGTTTTCTTTAAAATTTATTCTGCCACTTTCTGCCTTCTGTTTGGAGTGTAAAGCCCTCACAATTACTGTAATTTCTGGTAAGACTGGACTTATATCTGTCATTTTGTTTTTTTGTTTCCTTTATGTCTTGTGTCTTTTTGTTCCTCTGTTCCTTGATCCCTGACTTTTTTGTGTTAAATAGATATTTTCTGGTGTACCATTTTGATTCCTTTGTTGCTTTTTTACTATTTGTTTACATTTATGCCCTAGGGATTACAATTAACATCTTAAAACAATCCAGTTTGGATAAACACCAATTTACTTTCAATGATATATAAAACATTTCACCAAGATAGCTCCATTCTTCTCCTTCTCCTTTGTGTTATTATCATACAACTTACATCTTCATACTTATAAGTCCATCAACACCCTTTTATAATTATTCCTTTATGCAGTTGTCTTTTAAATTAGAAGAAGAAAATAGTTACAAGCAAAAAATATATTTAGACTGTCTTTTATTTTTATAAGCACAGTTACCTTTACTGGTGCTCTTTCTTCGTGTGCATTTTTTTTATTAACATATAATGTATTATTTGTTTCAGGGGTACAGGTTTGTGAATCATTAGGCTTATCCATTTCACAGCACTCACCATAGCACACACCCTCCCCAATGTCCATCACCCAGCCACCCCATTCTTCCCACCCCGCCACCCCTCCAGCAACCCTCAGTTTGTTCCCTGAGATTTAGAGTCTTTTATGGTTTATCTCCCTCCCTGATCCCATCTTATTTCATTTTTCCCTCCCTTTCCCCCACAACACCCTGCCCTGCCTCTCACATTACCATCTACTGTTCTTTCATTTTATCCAAAAGTTCTCCCTTTACTATTTGCTGTAAGGCAGGTCTGTCAGTAATGAATTTTCTCAGTTTATCTGAGAATTTCTTAATTTCTCCTACGTTTTTTGAAGGATAGTTTGCTGGATATAAAATTCTTGGTTGACACTGTTTTCCTTTCAGCATTTTGAATAGCTCATTTCATTGTCTTTAAGAAACTATGTTTTGGGGGCTTTTTGTTGTTTTGTTTTGCATTTTATGGGAGTCAGCTACTAACCTTATTGAGGATAACTCGAACCTGATGAATCACTTATGTGTTGCTATTTTCAAGTTTTCTTTCTTTTTTTTTTTTTTTTTTTTTTAACTGTGGTGTATCAAGGTGTGGATCACTTTGAGTTTCTCCCGCTTGGATTTATTGAGGTTCTTGGATGTATATATAGTGTTTTTCATCAAATTTGGGAAGTTTCCATTATTTTTTCAAACATTTTCTATGCTTCTTGTTCTTTCTCCTCTCTTCTGAGACTGTCGTTGAGCTGAGACTCTGTGTATTGGGCTATGCCTTTAATGCTCTAATAGGCAGTTTAAAACTCTGCATTATCTTCCACAACCTGCTTGCACAGAACCTTAAGGATAGCCAGAGAAGAGATTAGGGCCTTCTCAGATCTTTCCTGGGCATGTACACAGCTCTGCATGTGTTCATCAACCTCTTTATCAGGAACATGTTGGAGCTTTTGAAAATCCCCTATGGACATCTTATTCTCCAGTTTTTCCACAAAAATTTCAGTAATCCTCTATTTAACCCTAACTTGTATCATTCCTTCTGGCAGCTTCAGTGTTCAACAATTGCTGCTGATTGCTCCAACAATGCCTTGGGGGTGTGGTATTTATTATAATAAACATAATAACAAATTTTGATGGGACATATGAGTTCAGGGTAAGATGTCCAAGGAAATGCTGTAAGAGCTGAGCATGACTTTGGGGCTATAATTTGCCACACAGAGAAGGAGGCAGGCAACAAAGCAAAGACAGCATCTCTAAAGCCCATAACGTGTTGGGACCTGGTAGTGCAGGGTAACTAATGCCCAGGAAGAAGCTGTGGCTGGAAAGGGAACATGAAGTAAGATAGTGAGGGACTTCAGTCAAGGAAGGCCTTGGCCAAGGAAGACTAAGAAGTTTAAACTTTAGTTCTTTAGATTATAGAAAATCATAGAAAGGTCTTGAATAGAGAAATCATTCATTTATTAATTTATTCAACAAATATTTGTTGTCTATTGTGTGTCAAGTACTGTTGTATTCATTGAGGATGTAGCAGTGAACAGGACAATGGTTCTGACTTCATAAACCTTACATTCTTGGGGGTAGAAATACAATGAGGAGAAAATATTAAATATATAACATAGATTTAGGTTGGGTTGAGTACTGTGAGTTAAAGCAAGGGAAAACAAGGCAAGGTTGGAGAGAGCTTTGGAGCCTGGAAGGTAGGAGGTAGCTGTGTAAGCGTAGTCAAGGGAAGCCATCTCTGAGGAAGAGACAATCACTGAAATAAAAGCAAACTACTCAAAGCTTTGAGGAGCAGCAAATCCAGGAAGGAGCAATAGTCAGTATGAATACCCTGAGGCAAGAATGGAATTGCATTTTCAAAAAAACACAAAAAAACTTGGGAATAAAGTAAGGGTGAGGGTGATATGAAATGAGGTATCTCCTGTAGACCAGGGTAAGGAGTTTTAGTTTTATTGTAAGTAACGGTAGGGAAGCATTGGACGAATTTAAGCAAGGAAGTGACATGATCTGATTTACATTTTCTAAAGGTTACTAGTTGTGTGAAAAATGGACAGTAGAAGGACAAGAGTTGAAGAAAGGGGACCAATTCATTTGAGAGATTACAGTGGCCTGAATGATGTGCTATTAGTCGAACTGGTGAGATGTGCTTGAATTTAAGATATATTTTAAAAGTAAAGCAACAGAACTTAATGAGCAATTGTTAAGAGAAAGGAAAAAAAAAATCAGAGCTGATTCCTAGGTAGTGAGCTCAAGCAACCAAGTAAATGGTAGCCGGTAATGGAGTAGAAGAGGAGCAGAAGGAAAAATCAGGGATTTGGTCTGGTTTATATTAAATTTGAGATGTTGATTAACTCTATTACTGTAGATGTCAAGTGGACAGCTGGATATTTGAGTCTAGTGCTTAGAAGAGAAGTCAGAACTGGGTATAAAAATTTGAGAGTATCAAACTTAGAGATGGGATTTGATTAATCACTCAGGAAATGTTCACTATAATGAATATAAATTTGTCATTTATGGACAACATATCAAGACTAAGTTATATTTTAGCATCATTTTTATATAGCCTGAATATAGATTTTTATTTTTCCCTTTATATACTCTAAACTCACCATCAGTATTTTCTGCTGCTTCATTATAAACCAATTAGCTTCATATTGATACTATTAACAGTAATAGCCATTAAGTGCCTCCTCAAGGCAAACACTGGATGTAGAACTGCTTAAGAAATACACTCTTTCTGTTCTTATGTAGAAAGCTTATCAGCTGTGGAGTTCTACATTATGCCATTCTGCTGTAGTTCATTATTCTTAACAAAGAAAGTGTCAGTTGCACGTAATGGAACCGTTTTTTGTGTGTTATAGGTCACTTCGGTTTGGAGAATTTTTAAGCAATCACTTTTTTGTCTCCGTGTTCCGTCTGGACTTTGAGTATTAAATTTTTTGCAACAGGCTCAGCATTTCATTAGCAAATAATGTACTTTGCCTTCCTATTCATTTAACTATGAAAATTAGTCTGCATTATTATTTGATAATCTGTTTCAAAATACTATCTCAGTGTGGGGGTAGGGAGAATAATTTCCCTATATGATGGAAGCTATTTAGTGAATTGATTAAGGAACAAAAGAAACCAGCCTCGATTCTGAATTCCCTTCTAAAAGTCCTGAAAGTCTTCTTATAGAAAGAAATTTTATTCTGACATCATTAGACATCCAAAGATTTAGCAGAAGGATTGCATGACCTCAAAATAAAACTATACCAATTTTGGATTTGTGTCTCTAAGACAATGTGTCTTCAGGTTGGTGACACGTAAGAATAAGGTAAAATTGGCCTATGGGGAACAAAATAGAAAGTGAGGACAGAGGGAGACTTGGGAGAAGCTACTTAATTCTTCCAAAGTCAAATACACTTGGAGTTATTTGTATTATTCCAAATTAACTTGGAGTTAATATATATGTTCAAAAGCAGATATGGGGCTGCCTGGGTGGCTCAGTCAGTTAAGTGCCCAAGTCTTCATTCCAGCTCAGGTTATGATCTCAGGGTTGTGAGATTGAGCCCCACACAAAGCTCCTCATTGGGCATGGAGCCTGCTTAAGATTCTTTCACCCCCCTCCCTTTGCCCCTCTCTCCCTGCTCAGGTGTACAAGTGCTCTCTATCTCTAAAAACAAAAGAAAACAAGAAAGAAAGAAAGAAAGAAAGAAAGAAAGAAAGAAAGAAAGAAAGAAAGAAAAGTAGATATAGTCTTTTTGTATAGAAGGGCATAGAATAGGAAAGAAAAATGGAGTCCTGTGAGGAAAAGATTATATTCTTAAAACCCATGTTATCTACCTTATTAAGAATAGAAATAAATAACAATAAAAATGACACCTCTTTTAGACACTAGAAGGTTATTTTCTGGGAATGTGTGAAAACAGCAACATGAAGGGATTATTAGTGCACTTAATCTTGAAATTATGTTGCAGGCCTTTCTGTGAAGTTAGGAGCTGCATGTAGCCTCAGCACTGAGGTGGGGGCTCCCTGCTTTAATTAGAGCACTGCTGCCCACTTTTCTCCCATCCTGAGGCATGAAGGGAAGAAATAAGGAGGGTCCAGGTATATGTGGTAAATCTGAGTTTGGGACCCAGCGTGCCTGACTCTTCACTTGCTTTCATGTCTGTTGCTTACTTGCAGTCCAAGTGGGACTGGAACAAGAAGACAAAGCATAAACCAATTTTTAATGGATGCAGAGATAAATGACTTCTTTAGTGTCCCCCAGAGATATGAAGAGCGAAAACTGACAAAGAGAGGGGAGGCACTAGAAAAAAATAAATAGCTCTGATAAAAATAGGGAAGATGAAAAATGAAAAAATGGCTCTTAGTTGGGAACTGAATGATAACTCTATTAGGCTCTGCTTCCTCTTGATGTTGCAACATAGTCCTACTTCTCCCCCCTCCACCCTGTCAAAAGTAGGTGGGAGATTTTTTTTCTCTTTTTTAATTTTTTTTTAAGAGACAGTACGAGAGGGGGAGGGGGCAGGAGAGGAAGAGAGAGAGAATCTTAAGCAGACTTCAGGCTGAGCATGGATCCCGACATGGGGCTCAATCTCACCACCCTGAGATCATGACCCAGGCTGAAATCAAGAGTCCAGCGTTCAACCCTCTGAGCCACCCAGATGCCCCTCTCTTCTCTAACTGTTGGCTGGTGGCTGCGAGCAGCAATGAAGTGATCAGCTACTGTTTTATTAGCTATCCAACATGGTTTCTACAAATTTACTCTCCATTTATAGTATGCTTCCTCAATCCAGGTAGAGGTAGGAAATAAGTTTTATGCTTTTGTGCGTGAATTATAAAACCAGAGTCATTAGAAACCAAACCTTTAAGAAGTATTGGGTTTATCAACTAAAATTGTGTTACAACAGGCCAACCAAAGCCTCCCTTCAGACATCAGCAGATCAGCTTTTGGTATTGAAGCTCTTCTTGGATGCTGACGGACAAAACTCTCAGGGAATCAACTATGATTCATAGTACCATTATGCATGTTTTTCCAGGACTTTCTAAGAAAATTTTATTTTTACACAAAAGTCCACAAATGAGTCAGAACTTAAGTGTGTAAGTGCATCATTTATGTAAAGATCTCAAGAAAGAGGTCTATCAGCTCAATTCCTTTTCTTATGCAGTGACATATTGACGCTTATCTTTCCGATGAAATAATTACAACCAGTGTACAAAGAACATGGATTTATGTTGTCAAAGGAAAGTCCACAATGACTAGCAGAAGACCCTCACTAAAAGGCATATAGATTCTGTGATATTCAGAGTGCCAGAGGAATAAAAGTTAGAGTTATAAAAAGGGACAAGATGCGTATATTTGGAAATTCACAAAGATGCCTCTCAGGGTATGATATTATTAAATATTAACATCACAAAATAAAATTACGAAAAACTCTAAATAATGAAAAATACGGTTCTCAAGCAGAGATGCCCCTTGAGGGAGAAACACCAGCACCAAGCAATTGCAGAGTGATTTTGAATGTGCAAAAGGAAAGGTCTAACTGAATCATTGTTGCCTTGTTGATGTTTTGAACTAATAAAATTCCAAGAGGAGAGATCTCTTTGCTCAAGGCTATAGGAGGAAAATATTTCTGTCTGTGCATGTTTTTTCTTTCTGATCCATTCTGAAGGGTATAGAAATTTGGGTCAGACTGTGGAATTTATTAAACTCTGGGACTTTAAGCTCACTACGAGAAAGTTTCTATACTAAATATCAAAAAATCCCTTCAGATTAATTCTTATGGTTACCATCTTAATAGATGGAAATACTCTTCATTTACATTTATAATCACTTTCCTCAAATTAATCTCCTCGGTGAACACGTTCATTAAGTAGATTCCACCAAAGCAGGTAAACAGACGACAGGAGTGGGCCATCCAATAACTCTTAAGTCATCCCCACCCTCTCTGCTTTCTGTGTCGGAGGGTAGAAAATGTAAGCACAGCACGTTGGGAGTCAGGTGATGTCCCTTCTAGAAAGAAAAAGCCTCCTAAACGTCAATCATTTGCTTTAAAACCTCATTTAGAACCTAGCAATAACTGACAGAGTCTACAGAAAACACACTGAGCTACTTGAAGAAGCAGTAAAACATTACAGTATGCTATTAAGATGAATCCCTGGTGGAAAAACAGGGGCAAACACAAAGAGCAAAATCACAGAAAGCATTCAAGAGATCTGAACCCTGTTTCCTAGAGAGAGCACTACAGGCCTCCCCCGGCAAGTAACTTTGGTTGTGTCAGGCCTTACGAAGTCTGTTGAGGGCAGGAACTAATTACATTGTCTCAGTATTTTTTTTTTAATTTTATTTATTTATTTGACAGACAGAGATCACAAGTAGGCAGAGAGGCAGGCAGAGAGAGAGGAGGAAGCAGGCTCCCGGCTGAGCAGAGAGCCCAATGTGGGGCTCGATCCCAGGACGCTGGGATCATGACCTGAGCCGAAGGCAGTGGCTTAACCCACTGAGCCACCCAGGTGCCCCACATTGTCTCAGTATTTAAAGGTGCATGATGGCATACGGTGTAAGCTGACATACATTAAGGGTTCCTTAAATGTTTGTTGAATCAATAGAAAGCATGAAGGGAGCGAAGAAATCGTGAAAGAAGGAGGGAGGCAGGGAGAAAGGAGAATTTAAGAAGGAAAGAGAGAAGAATGAATGGCAGGGAGAGGAAGAAAGAAATACTTTTAACAAGACCTAGTAAGTATTTTTTTTTTCTCTCCCTGGAATAGCCAAGAATATTACATAAATGTACTAGATCTTGTTTGAAAATTGAAGTTTGTGTTAACTTGCTGCCATCCACAGCTTCTACCAGCGGATGCAACTGCTCTCCACTCTTTTTTCTTTCCCAGTGTTCCAAAACTCAGTGCTTATGCACCACACCCAGTGCTCCACGCAGTGTGTGCCCTCCATAATACCCACCACCAGGCTCACCCAAACCCCTACTCCCCTCCCCTCCAAAACCCTCAGTTTGTTTCTCAGAGTCCACAGTCTCTCATGGTGGAATTTAATTTACTTAGCGCTTAGTAAAGCAGCAGACTTTCAGGTTTAAAGTATGCGCTGAGATCGATGGTTTGAAGATAGCTCTAAGGGGAGTTCACTGCAAGTCAGCCAACTGTTTCTGGCTGCCCGCGGTTGATGCGATAAGTGGACCAGGACTTGCTAAGTGTTCTGTGTGCTTAGTAATCCTCACGGCTTCTTGGAGTAGACACATCTCCACATTCACCGTCAAATAACAGCCCCAACTGCTGGCAGAGTTTTTTATCCAGATCTAGAGGCCTGGCCTTTGAAACACATCTGAAAGTGCCTTCTTCAAACAATCTGAGCAGCCTGTGTGGTTTCAGGCCTCTGCTCTTCAAGATGTGAGATTCGTAGGGAAGGTAAAACAGAGTAGGTAGACATGGGCATGATATATCTCACTCCGTTACCCAGTAGGTTTGTATCACAGGATGCCTTTCATTCATCTGCTAGCCCTGGGGCCACATTAGTGCATGTGTCAGAAAACATTACAAGGAACTCATAGACCACAGAGTATCCAACAGGAAGAAACAGCCTAGTAAAAACAAAAGTTTGGTTAGAGGCAGAGCAGATGCTATGAAATCTCTATCCCTCTCCCTGAGAATCCTCTGAAAACAGAACCCATTTAGTAAGTGTGGGTTGCTGTGGCTGTACGTTGACTTGAAGCCTTGGGACCAGAGTGTACAGAACCAAGTTTGAATCAGGCTCCATTATGGATTAGCTGTGTTACCTTGAAAGAGTTCCTTATCTCCCCAAGATTTAGTCACCTTATCTGAGAAGTGGTAGTAATAATAGAGGTATATAATCTTTCAGTTCACTCATTTGACAACTGTTGGCTGTGCACATATATAGAAAGCATCTCACTATGTAAATTATAAAAACAAGGACTTGGTTTTGATCACCATAGATCCTCAGTGCCTAGGACAGTGTCTGGCACATAGAAAGTTTTAAAAAATATTTCTGAGTGATATTATACAACATAGAAGGAAAAGCAGGCTTCCTCGGTTTGAAATCCACCTCCTCCACTTAGCTACATCACCTCAGAGCAAATCACCCCACCTCTCTGTGCCACAGTTGTCTCATCTGTGAAACAGGATGCCGACAATAGAATCTGCTTCCCTGGGTTGTGTGAGGATTAAATGAGATACCATGTATTAAGTACTTAGAATAGTGTCTGGCATTGTGCTCAAAAATTCCAGTCGCTCGTAGGGGTTTGGAGGTAGGAAAAGAAAAAATGAAAGAAGATGGGATCAGGAGGGAGACAAGCCATAAAAGACTCAGTCTCACGAAACAGGCTGAGGGTTGCTGTGGGGAGAGGGGTCGGCAGAGGGTGGTGGGGTTATGGACATTGGGCAGGGTATGTGCTATGGTGAGTGCTGTGAAATGTGTAAACCTGGCGATTCACAGACCTGTACCCCTGGAGATAAAAATACATTATATGTTTATTTAAAAATTAAAAAATTAATAAAAAAAAATTCCAGTTGCTCTAAGGGGTGCCTGAATGGCACAGTCAGCTGAGTGACCAACTGTTGGTTTCTGCTCAGGTCCTGATCTCGGGGTAGTGCGATAGAGCCCCACCTCAGGCTCCACACTCAGCATGGAGTCTGCATGGGTTTCTCCCTCCCTCTCTCTCCCTCTCTCTGCCCCTCCCTGCTGCACATGCTCCCTCTCTCTCTTTCTCTAAAATAAATATTTTAAAATTTCTATTTTAAAATAATAACTATTATTATTAGTTATGGCTCCTATCCTCAGTGATTTTGCCTGCTGGAGGATCCAAGCAAAACTGTCGATTATAATACAGACACAAGATCAGTGCAATAACAGGTGACTGTGGAAGTACAAGCAGATGCTTCACAGCACAATCTGTGAAATCAGTGAGTATTCCTTAGAGAAACTGGCATATGCATCTTACATTCAGTTTCTAAAACTAAATCCTCTCACCTAACGGAAAAGAAACCTTCATGTAGTCATCAAAAATGCCCCAATGTCCAGGTGAATCACAGGACACGTGTACCAGCATTTTCCCTTTTCTCTCCCTATGATTCTTACTTTATGATATCAGGTAGGACTGCTTGATTCGGTGCCCTCATTCCTCTACAGACCAAGCTCGAGTACAGTGGCTTTCAAACTGTGTCCCAGTGAACCCTGGGATTCTACAGACATTGCCTCAGCATAACCTGCTCTAAACCAGAGCAAAACCTGATTATGCAAGGATCTCTAGAACCTCTACCCTGCACTATCCATAGATCTAGAAATTTGTGTCTGATTTCGTTGGAAAAGATCACTCCACTGTGAAAGTTAATAATTTTTACAGGTTTAAAATGCACTGCTTTAGAGATACTTCTAAGAAACCTTATCAGAGAGAACAAGATTCCCTGTTCTCAGGAAAGGCACATGCTTGGCAAAAGGAAATTTTGAAAGGCTTTTAAACAGGTAGTTTTCTCCCTGGCATATTTCCCATGGAGAATCAAGCAAGATATTTCTTTTCAATGCAATATTGTAGGAAACATGGTTCAGTGAATAAAACATCAAATTTACTGAACAGTGAAATATTACAAATCCTTTTGAAGTATTGATTCATGATCTTTTACTTGGTTTCACAATGGATCACATACTCCAAAATGGAAACGTAAATTCATATAAACAAATTCTAGCCATAATTTCACATTTATTAAGAAAAAGAAATGGATCAATCAATTACATCTACTCCATGTGTAGTCATTCTGCATGTGCAGGCTATTTTTTATATCTTTGGAAGTTTAGAGAATATATATATATTCAATTACCTCATTTTAACTCACTTACATCTGCAAAGACTGTATCTCCAAATAAGATCACATTCTGAAGTACTGGGGGTTAGGACTTCAACATAGGAATGAGGTGGCACAATTCAACCCATAAGAGATGGCATCTTGGGTGGCGCCTGGGTGGCTCAGTTGGTTAAGTGGCTGCCTTCAGCTCAGGTCGTGATCCCAGGGTCCTGGGATCGAGCCCCACATCGGGCTCCTTGTTCAGTGGGGAGCCTGCTTCTCCCTCTCTCTCTACCTGCCACTCTGCCTACTTGTGCTCTCTCTCTAATAAATAAATAAATGTCTATTAAATAAATAAAATATTTTAAAAAGAGAGATGGGCATCTTAAGGTATAGATAGATAAATAGATAGATATAGATACATATATCCCTCTTTGAAAGATATATATATATGTGTATATATATCTTTGAAAGTTTAGAGAGTCACTAAGTGATGAAGGGTACCAGGAATTCCCAACCTCGTCTCTCTACAGCAACAAAAAACAAAACAAAATGAAATTGAAACAAATAATGAATCTGAAATATTTTAAAAGCTTGCCAAATTTTAATAGTTATATCATAAACATAGAAATACATCCTGTCAATAAAAACCATTTAATGAAAATACAGTACTTTCATTACTTTTTGTTTAAAACATTTTATTTCTTTATTTGAGAAAGAGAGCATGAGAGGGGGGCTAGGATGAGCAGGAGAAGCAGGCTCCCCACGGAGCAGGGGTCCCAATGCCAGGCTCTGACTGAGACTCTGGAATCATGACCTGAGCTGAAGGCAGATGCTTAACCAACTGAGCCACCCAGGCACCCAGTACTTCCACTACATTTTAATTTCATTTACTGATCCTTAGGTTAGCACTATCATCCCTACACAATTATCCTTCAGATTATTCTAATAATTCAAGCATGTGTAAGGAAAAAGAAATAACATATGTTGAATGTGTACTAACACTGGGCATTTATATACTGTACTATATATATGTACTATATATTGGGCATTTAACATGAAGCCAACTGCTTAGTGTATAGTTATTTGGTAAATCAATAAATAAATCCTTCCCATAATTCAGTTCTTTTTTTATAGTTGAAGAAACAGGTTCAGGGGAATTTCCCAAAGTTTCATGTCTGATAAGAGCCAGGATTGAAACTCAATTTGTCTTCTGAGATGCCCATATTCTACCCAATACATCAGAGTATGTAGTACAATAATTATTACAATTACTGTATTACCCATCTTTTATGGGTTGAATTGTGCCACCTCATTCCTATGTTGAAGTCCTAACCCCCAGTACTTCAGAATGTGATCTTATTTGGAGATAGGGTCTTTGCAGATGTAAGTGAGTTAAAATGAGGTAATTGAGGTGGGCCCTACTCCAATATGACCAGTGTCCATATAAAAAAGGGAAATTTAGAGGCAGACATGCACAGAGGGAAAATACCATGTGAAGAAGACAAAGGCAGAGTTTGGAGAACACGTCTACAAACCAAGGAATGCCAAAGATTGCCAGCAGACCATCAGAAGGTAGGCAAGAAGTATGGCCCAGATTTTCACTTACAGCCCTCAGAAGGAACCAACCCTGCCAACATATTGTCTTGGACTTCTGGCCTCCAGAACTATGAGACGATGAATTTCTGTTCTTTAAGCCACCCAACTAGTGGTACTTGATTATGGCAGCTGTTGTAAACTAATACTCTTTTACTTCAGAGAATTGGATGTTGAGCTGGTGGACTTTCCTCACTTGCTGAAGTTTCCCGTTGTTGAAATGAAAAGTCCATAGTGTGGTCACTCTTTAGAGTGTTCTCCTACCTTTTACTCTCTTTTGGAACTTGCTATTATGTTAAATACACTCATAATTGCATATTTTTTAAAAATATAGCCAACTACTTCACCAATTGGCTTTCATCCAATCATCCAATCATCATACTTTGAAAAAGACCCTCAGCCCTAAATTTACTGCAGCATTACTTACAATAGCCAAGATACAGAAGCAACCAATAGATGAATAGATAAAGAATATATATATATACACATACATATATGTATATATATATATGTGTGTGTGTGTGTATAGAGAGAGAAAGATCTGGTGGAATATTATTCAGCTATAAAAAAGAATGAGATTTTGCCATTTGCAACAATGTGGGTGGACCTAGTGGGAATAATGTTAAGTGAAATAAGTCAGATGAGAAAGCAAATACCATATGATTTCACTTACATGTGGAATTTAAAAAACAAAACAAAAAACAAAAACCAGACTCTTAAATACAGAGAACAAACAAGTGGTTGTCAGAGGGGAGGTGGGTGGAGGTGGGTGGAGGGGCGATAAAGGGTATTAAGAGGTACAAACATCCAGTTATGGAATAAATAAGTTATGGAAATGAAAGGCACAGCATAGGGATATATAGTCAATGGTTTTGTAATAGTGTTGTATGGTGACAGATGGCAGCTACATTTCTGGTGAGCACAGAATAATGTATTGAGTTATCCAGTCACAATGTATTGAAATTAATGTAGCATCCTGTGTCACTATCCTGTGTCACTATCCTTCAATTAAAAAGAAAAAAAAAAGGTCCAGGGAAAATATAAGTTGAAGTTGCCCTGGGTACCAAATAAGTACAAACTAAAAAAGAAAAGAAACATTTCTCCCAAATGATGAAATGTTCTCTTTTTAAAGAAATCTAATTATTTAGTTTTGAAAGGCAGTTGGAAAGTGGGTGTTGGGGTCCAGGAGGAACAGTATGTATAAGTGTCCCATTGTAAATCAGTACAGATGCAGCCTCATAATTGAGGGTTTCTGACTCTTTAAAAGAGTTAAAGTAGGCTGAATTATTCTTATTCAGTAGGTTCTGTACAGAGCATACAAATGATGACATCCCTCCCCACTTGGATCATATACTCTTCCTCATTATGTGCTTAAATAGGTCTCTGTGTGCTCAATTCATTGTATGAGCTACTGAAATTCATCGATTTACTAGATTTACTAGAAAACAAGTATTAACACAACAGAGACCTTTCTGGAATAGGATGGTACAATTCTATTTTTTAATTTTGCTTAAAAATTTTCCTTCATAAAAATTCAGTTACAATAAAATAAATACTAAATGAACAAAAGAGTTATATGCAAATAAAAAAACATTTTTTGAAACTAGGAGGGAAAAAAACAAGTCAAGTACTTTCCTGATCTGGAAAGGAAAAACTATTTTTTAAGGAAGGAAGGAAGGGGTGGAAGAAAGAAAGAAAGAAAGAAAGAAAGAAAGAAAGAAAGAAAGAAAGAGGAGAGAGGGAGAGGGAGGAAGGAAGGAAGGAAAGAGAGAGAGGGAGGGAAGGAGGGAAGAAGGAAGGAAAGAAGGAAGGAGTGAAAGAAAGAAGGAAGAAAGAAAGAAAGAAAGAGAAAAAAGAAAAGAAAGGAAGAAAAAGAAATTTGACTATGTTTGAAAAATATGAACTTCTGTGCCTCAAATAAAAATTAAAAGGCAAAGTATGGGGAAACACTTGCAAAATATGTCTATGAACATTGGTCTTGTTATATGAATAGTTCTTACAAGCCAATAACAAAAACATAAATGTCCCAATAGACAAAATGGACAAAAGACATGAACAAGCTTGATTCACAAAAGAAGAATTAAAAATGCCGTAACATATGAAAAATATTCAAATACTTGAGAAAGTCAAATTTTTAATGGTTGATTGACCAAGGCTCAGTATTGGTAGAATGTGCTAAAATAGAGCCTTTTGTTTATTACTGAAGGGAGTGGAAAATCAGTACTATCTGTCTGTGAAAAAGGATTCCTACTGTCATAAGAGCTATAAAATGTGTGTAGCCCTTGATCTGAGAACATATTACAGGAAATGATCAGAAATGCTACAATTATCGGTGTACAAGGATATTCATCATAAGATTCCTCGTAATACAGAAAAAATGAAAATGGTCCAACATTAGGGGGATGGTTAAAGCTACTGTGGTACATGTATCACAGCATACCCTACTTCCATGCATCCTCTTTCTGCTACCAGCTAGCTTCCTCACGCACTCATGCACTCCTCATGCTTTTGTTTGCCTTGTAGCTTCTGTTTACTCATAGCTTCCGCCTACTTAGGACTCCTGCCTGCCCCTGGTCCCACCTCATCTCCTTCTCCTCTGCTTTGGACTCCTTTTTGATCATCTTCTTAGTTTCTATCACTACAGCTGAATCTCTGGCTTCTAGGTCAGCCTCCAAATGTAAACTCCTAAGGGAGAGATTCTGACTCATCTGGCCAATTTACCACATTCCCTGTGAAGAGGTGGGGAGAGCAGCAGGGAGGAGCAGTGGTTGGCATCTTGGCCCTGTTGAGGAAAGAGTCCTTCACGAAGGGATCCTAAACATGGCCAATACCATCTTGGCCCGCTTACCACAGTTCCACTGCCTATGTATATTCGCACCAAAATAACGCCACGCTGAACTCAAATAGCTGCTCTGCTTGTTTTCTTTCTTCGTTCTCCTTAGAAGGGCAGGGACCATGATTTATTCAATTTAGTAATCCCAGCACAATGCTGGGGCCTGGCAGTCCATAAGTGTTTGTGGATGATTGAGCTGTCATAATAAGTAATGGGAATAATGAGGGTCAAGCACCTAGTGTGATGCCTGGCGTGAGGTAGCTGCTCAGCAAATGCTCCTTCTCTCCCTTCTCCCCTCCTCATTCTCCCAAACCCCACTCCTCTTTTGTTCATGCTGGATTTACTCCACTAAGTGGTCCCCAGACGAGAGCTACTCACTAATCTCAGAGCTGGAAGACATTTATGTTACCATGAGATTCATTAACTGGGATAAATAACCCTTCATCCTGAATGCTTAGAGTAGTTCAGCTGATACCAAATAAAAAACAATCTCAAACTTGTGATCTTACCTCTTGTATTAATTGGACTGGTTTTTGTTTTTTGTTTTACTGTCTTCATGCATATGGGGACTAAGCTGATATAGAAATGAGGGCGAAATTACTGAGCTCCAGAGAATATGTACACGGTACTTTCCTTTAACTGAGACTTTAAGTCAGCAAAACTTTGAGTTTGCAGGAACACTGGCTTTCTGGAGTATAGAGTGGAAGGGAAGAGCCCTGACATTTATGGGTGTAGTATCGGGGAGATCGATCCTCTGGGATCCAGACTGCCTGGACCCAAAGACCCAGCCTTGCCACTTGCTAACTGTGTGCCATTGAGAAAGTTGCCTAACCTCTCTATACATCAATTTCTCTGTCTGTAAAATGGTAATAATAATAGTTGAATCTGAGGGTGTTGTAAGGGTTAAGCAAATTAGCATTTGCAAGTACCTGGTTTATAGTAAGGACATATAAATATTTGCTGTTATTATTGAGGACTTGATTTTTGAGGACTTGATTTTCACAAACATACTCTTTTAGTCTTTGTAACAACACTGAGAAGTGTTCTTCGTCACTCTGTGATGGAGGAACTAAACTGAGGTCTAGAGAGTTTAAGAGCATCTGCACTATTCTAACCAAGTGGGTTTTACCAAGGACCGTGTTCAACTACCATGTCCTGATAAGGCTTTGCTGGCCATTGATGGTCTATGCTGTCTATACTTTGTTAAATATATTCTTGACCTGTTGAGTTGAGTGTCCTGACCTGTTGGGTTGAGTGTCCAAACATGTTTGACCTCTTTCAGAATGTTTCAGTGTGACTATATTCATTTACTCTGTAGCGATTTGAAGTCATTTCTTCCTCCATGAAGTATGTTGGATAGATTGCTGCCTCCCACCACTTCCTTTTAATGTCCCTCCTTAAATGAGGCTGTCAGAGTGGAAAGTGTCTCTTCATGGATGTGGAAAAGTGCTCAGCAGCAAGCTGATTTAATTGACATGTTCTTTTGGATCAGCCCACTGAGGTATTTGTATATTTCACTGTGACATCATGGTGACTTATCTTAGCTGATTGTCTCCTCTAAACCTTGGATTGCTCCCTGTGGCTCAGTGGCTCAGCAGTGAATCATTCTTTTTTCCTATATATTATGACTATATCTTTTGTTACTTCCTGAATAATGGAAGAATCATGCACAAGGTTTTCCTCTGAGAGGAAATCAGAACACTTAGCAAACACATCAATAATTGCCCAGCCATGACTTAACCAGGCTATGTGATGATGGAGGGGGTGTTAAGTAGGAAAGCAGAAAAGATGAGACCTAAGACATGATGAGAGAACTGCAGAGATCTCCTTCCCTCTCAGCACAGTGTTATTTAATGGGCCTGACAGACCAAAGCTGCATCAAGATGTGGTGGCTGAGAGCTAGATGGGGTGATAAGAAAGCTGGATTTTGGTCCTGCCGGTTTATCACTGTGTGTTCCTGGCAAGTTACTTACCCTCACAGGGCTTCCATTTTTTTTTTCCCCACTGGAAAAATTAACTTGCTCACTTATCATCAAAAGAGGGAGAGTAGATTGAGAGAAGGAACAGGCCAAGGACTGCACCTTGGGCCATCCAACGTGTAGAGGACAAGGGTATGAGGAGGAATTAGAGGAGGAAGAGAAAGAGAGGCCAGAGAAGTAGGAGAAAAACCGGGAGAGTATTTTCCTGAAAATCAAGGTGGGGGGCAGGGCATATCAGGTCAGTCCTGGCAACCAGACTTAGCAGCATGAAGGCCGCTGGTCATCTTGACAGGCCAGTGGATGTGACACCTGATTCCAATGAGTTCTAACTCATTCCAATGAGTTAATGAGAGACTTGGAGTCCCTAAGTACAGACTTGAGGAGTTTTACTATAAAGGGGGACAAAACTGGGTTGAGTTACAATCTGATATTTCATACTAAAATGCCTTGAAGCGGGAGGTGGATGATATAAATAAATGAAGTGGTACATGACGATAGGATATAGTGCAGAAGGTGGAAAAATAAAAAGGAAATGTCCTGCCTCGAGGTGTTCCAATAAAAATAGAAACAAATAATAGTAAGTGTCAAATAAAACATATCTCGAGGCCACCGGTTTGCAATGCCTGGACTAAATGATCTCCAAGGGCCCTTCCAGTCTAAAGTTCTACACATCTAAGCTGTGAGGAAAAATTAAGTCCAGGTCTTGTAACGTTGAGCCCCTGAGCTATAAATAGCCTTGCTTCTTTCTGAACTGGGGCTAAGTATTTGTCATGATTCCCCCAGGATTTGTGATCAAATCCTTTTTGTTCTTAATCTGCCTGTAAAAGCTGGAAACCAGCTATAAAATGGAGACTTCTTAGCATAAGGGTCCATCCGTTAAACAGACAAATATTGATGTAGCGGCAGCTTTATATGGCAGGCACTGTGTTATTTACCAGAACATCTCAGACCATCTCTGTCTTCAAAGAGTTTGTGGATTAGTGGAGAAAACAAACAAGTAAGCAGACATGTGGCGTTGTGCTTTAGCAGAGGGAAGAACAGCGCGGACAGTGGAGGACACACCTCACCTGGGCTGAGGGGGCAGGATCAGGAAGCCTTAAGGAAAAGAAAGAAAAGAAAGAAAGAAAGAAAGAAAGAAAGAAAGAAAGAAAGAAAGAAAGAAAGAGAAAGGAAGGAAGAAAGAAAGAAGAGGGAGGGAGGGAGAAAGGAAAGAAAGAAAGAAAGAGAAAGAAAGAAAGAAAGAAAGAGAAAGAAAGAAAGAAATGGGGGTGTCTGGGTGGCTCAGTGGGTTAAGCTGCTGCCTTCGGCTCAGGTCATGACCTCAGGGTCCTGGGATTGAGCCCCACATCGGTCTCTCTGCTCAGCAGGGAGCCTGCTTCCCTCCCTCTGCTGCTCTGCCTACTTGTGATCTCTCTCTCTCTCTCTCTGTGTCAAATAAATAAATAAAATCTTTAAAAAAAAGGAAGGAAGGAAGGAAGGGAGGGATTCCTGGGCTGAGTGTTGAGGATTAGCTGGAGTTCGAGAACACGGAAGGAAGGGAGGGTTGTAAACATGACTGCACTGCTAGGCATTTGGTTCTCTGGTGGTGAGGGCTCAGGACCCCTCTACTCTGAGGAGTGCTGAAGGACAGGCGCTCAGGAGCCTGACGGCCTTAGTTCAGAATCTCAGTGTTGCCACTTACCAGTGACCTTGAATAAATTTCTTAACCTCTCTGCCTCTAAGTTTCTCTGTCTCTAAGATGGAGATTATAATACTAGCTACTTAGTAGGACTCTGGTGACAATGAAATGTGTTTAGTAAAGCATTTAGAAGTATACGTGGGACCGACCAAGTAAGTGCTATGTGTTTGCTGTTGTTATCAGGGAAAGCTTTCAGGAGGAGGTAACACAGAAAGGAAGAACAGCTTTCCAGGGAAGGAACTGGCAGCAGGATGTGAGAGGCAGAGAGAGTCCCACAGGCAAAAGCACCCCAGACCCTAGAGGTGCATCAAAGAGTTGAAGACATCATTCTTTAGGCTGGAGAGATAGATATGATGGTCAGGATCAGAGGCGTCGTTCTCGTCGTTCTACCTTCGCTGGTAAGAAATGTCTTAGACGAGAAGAACTGGAGGGTCAGCTCTGATCAAGCCAGAGGGAGACAGTCTGTAGCAGTGGGTAGGTTGTAGGAGAGTCATTTTTCCAGGGCAATAACTGGACCAACCATAGAACAGATTTGTGACCTCATGTGCTCCACACACACAAGACTGTAGAAAGCATGATGGAGGATTCTCATTTGGCACGAACCCCAGTAGCTCATCGACCCTGGAAAAACTGCTGTCTTCCATTTAAAAGACCACAATCCTGAAATCGATTACAGTCCAGGTAGTGCATTAATTTCTTACAGCAAAAGTAATCGACTCGTGCCCCTGCTTTTCCTAAGGAACCATTCACTACATTTTTAGTCAGTAAATATTTGGGGAGATTTTTTTCTCATAATCTCAACATGTAGATTAGCTACTTGGGGCAGTATAGTTCCCATTATAGCCAGTACATCCAAACCTTCTCGGGCAGTGTGATGCTTTCTTTAAGTCCCTGAAGACTGTGGAATTAACAGTATCATTATCTTGACTCTTTGATTCTACAAATACAGCGACAGCTGTTCTTCACAAAGGCAGACATCCATTTTTCTAACCCTAGAATCAAGCAGTAAATAGATTTATAGTAAGTAATCCAAGGGAACTTTGGCTATGATCTTGTCATTAATATAAAGCTCATCAGTAAGATATCACAGTTAAAAGAAAATCTACTGCAGGATTTTTATCTCCAGATGGTGGTGACGGGGGTGTCATTGAAATCCCATAGCCCTTCCTCAATTCTCCATATGTTGACAGAGAGCTCGTGCAGACATCTCCATAAATGTTACCTCTGTGTTTTAAGACTTCTGCCAGTATTCTGCCTTACCATTCTGTATGATTTTCAGATCTGGCTACTTCAAGGACTAGGATGCTTCTTTGATATTTTGTTTCCCCAAATCATATATTGACACTGCTCTGCTGGTGATTATTGGACCCAGGGTCAACAAAGTCAGAAATACTGAACTGATCAGCTGTAGAATGCTTCTCTTGTGTCAGTGAAGATGTTTCAAATGGTTGTAGCTTCATTGGTGGTTACTATTTTACTGTTTGACCATCACATTAAAACTAATTTTAAATGCATCACTTATAATAAGTTTTTACAAATATATTAAAATTACCTGGATTCTTTCATTTGCTGGTTTACACATTGCTTTATAGTTTGCAATGACACTTTCTGATGTATTTCATCTCCTAATTAAACTAAGTTTACTGTTTTTCTGAATATTCAACACGTTCTCTGTATTTCCCACTGAAGCTAATTCTTTTTCTTCTGTTTCTCTGGGATCCTGATGTTCAAATGCATTTCGGGTACCAACAGGCTGCAATTCCGACCCATTTCCTCTTTTTTTATGTTCTTTTTGTTTTAAATATTATTATCAATAAGACCAAACATTTATTGAATGTCCCTTCTGTGGTGATGATACTATAAGGTATATAAAATGGGAAAAAGCCCTATATATACCCTGTGTGTGTGTGAAAGTTCACTTCCTTTGTTTTGATAGTCTCTCATCTTACTTAAAGCAAACCTATATTTCCTTTTAGCCTTACTCCTTTTGAATTCTAAACGAGGTGTGTTTGTGTGTGTGTGGTATTACTTGCTGATAGCACTTTGTGATCTTATCTTGTTCAAGAAGCACGGGTAGGCACAAAGTCTGTCAGGAAAAGTTAAAAAACTTCTACCTTCCCAGCTAACAGTGGCCCACAGGCTGCTAATTAGCTTGATGGATCAGCACCTGGTCTGGTCATGAATGCTCAGAAGCCCATTGGCTGCTGGCAGCTGATTCCTGACTCCCTAAGGTTTGGATATGTATCAACCCCGAACAGAGAGAGTTGGCACTTGCTTAAAGGGTAGCTGTAGCCAATTATTCATGCGCTCCTTTGGACTTGACTTGGCTGAAGGAAGAGCCATGCTTTCAGATACATTTGAGGCAGCCTTTTCTTGCACAAATGTTGCATCTACCTGGCACATTTTTCCTTTTTGGTGTCATTACAGTACAACGAGTAATGTCAGTACAACCCTACAATTATCTAAGGGATAACTAAGTTATTCCATGTGTTATTTTTTTTTCTTATGTTCTTGTTCTTTCTCCCCTTTTCTACTTTTTATTTGCTAAGAATGTTTTTAAAGTCAATTCTTCTTATTCTTCTGATTTCAGTGGGGTTTCAAAATATATACAATGTGTAATGTTTGGTATATATGACACCAAAACTCTAGATAGTCTGCTAACGTTTCATTGACCAGAACCATGGAATTGTATCTCTGCTTTACCACTCAGTAGGTGTAGTTTCCTGGCCTCTCTGAGCCTCACATACCTCATTTGTAAACTGCAAAGACTAATTCCTACATCAAAACGTTGTTGAAATGATTACACTAGGTCATATTAGTTTCTTTCCCTTAGTAGTTACTACTCACCTTGATAATTCTTCAATATTTGAATATCCACTATGTGCAGAGCCTGGTGGTAGAGCTCATGGGGAAAAAAAAACTAAACAGAATATACATAACTACTGTTACACACATACCCCCCCCCAAGTATATGGCCTCAACAAAAACTGAAATCATCCAGAGGAAACAATCAAAGAATAATGTTATAACCCAGCACCAGCTTTATACTCATCTTCGGGCAAATACATCCACTCATGCTGTCTATTTTAATTTGTGCCAACATGGATGCAAATCTCGATACCTCTTTGAGACCCTCCTCCTATTAATCTAAACACACGTAGAAGCATTAGTCAGTTACTTAGTCCTTACTAAAGATTTCAGATGTTGGGAAGGTAAACGTGTTTACAGCATAAACCCAACACGAACAATTTGTTTAAAGCCTCATTCAATATTTCCTATCTCTCAATGGCATATCGTCACTCTTGCCCCAAAAAAACCTTTGCCCTCAGTGACTCCTCTTTCTTTACCACCTTCCTCCTGAGAACAATGCAAACTCCTCTCCTTGCCATTAAGTGCAGAAGTTAAGCAACCTTCTCGAGTTACCTGAGTCTGTCTCTGAAGAGGCTCCACCATCTCCCTCATAGAGCTTACCGTCGTTTTTCTTCTAAAGAAATGCAGTGCTAGAGAAATGCAGGTGAATACAATTTTCTCCACCCCTGTACACACATCATCTTATTCCCTTCTCATAATATCCTTGTGAAGGTAGTATTGCATCAGTTTTACAGATGAGAAAATTCCACTGAGAAGTTGGGCACCCCCCCAATGTATAAACCCTCTGCCTCGTACATTTGTTGTGAGGATTAAATAAGGTAGCATATTGTTAAGTGTTTGCCCCAGCACAAGTCACAGAGAAGGAATGGTGGCCTCCAGTAACAGAAGTAATAATGGCAGTGGACACGATAGTAGCAACACCCTTGTATCTAGCTTGATGGTAGCATAATGAGTGTCAAGAACAGGTTTGGGGGCACCTGGTGGCTCAGTGGGTTAAGCCTCTGCCTTTGGCTCAGGTCATGATCTCAGGGTCCTGGGATCAAGCCCCGTGTTGGGCTCTCTGCTCAGCGGGGATCCTGTTTTCCCCTCTCTCTCTGCCTGCCTCTCTGCCTACTAGTGATCTCTGTCCGTCAAATAATAAATAATAACTTAAAAAAAAAAAAAAGAAAGAAAGAAAAGAACAGGTTTAGCTACATAGTTTGTAGGACCCAGTACAAAAGCAAAATGTGAAGCCTGGCCGGGGGTAGTGAAGTTAGTCTCCCCATTCCACAGGCCCACCACCCCAATCTATGGCAGACGAATGACATCCCTTCTCCCCCCGCGAAGGGATAACAGTCTCTAGGCCAGTACGTGCTTGATATTTGGGTTGGATGTGAGTGAGAGGCCTCTGCCGAGTCACCCACCATGTTGCCCACCAGACACCATGAATTGCAGCTCAAGGCAGGGATGGCTGTCGCCTTGCCTGTTCCAAATGCCGCAAAGATGGGTGATCCTCACACCAAGACCACCCACCACCACTAGGGGGAGAAGAGGGGTAAGAGCTGAAAGAAGGCCAGCCCCTCCTCAGCCCCACCAAAGCCACCTGATTGCTACTGTAGGCAAAGACCAGTGGTGGTTGTGGGGTTACCCAGAGAGGGGATCAGCAGGCAGCACCTTCGGCAGCAGAAGTGGAAAGCAGACAGCCAGGAAGGCAGGACCTTGTGTAAGCCAAGGTTCTAAGCCCTACACCACATGGTCCACAGTCCCATCAGACTTCACTTACAAAACACAAATTCAAAGTTAAAAATATTTGGAATGGCAAGACTGCAACTACAGAGCATTCAACCAAGTGCAGGGGCCTTCTGAGAGCCAGGCCCTGTGGGATCACACGTCTGTGAGGCCAGCCCTGATCAACAATGACTATGCAAGGGCTTTAAAAACTTTTAATGCTATATAAATGTAAAGTATCACTGCTGTAATAACCACTACACAAAAACAATATTAGGTCCAAAGAACTCTGTTGGACATTTACTCAGTAACACAGATTTGCAAGAACAAAGGAGAGCCCTAATACATTTGTTTTTCTCCCAAGGAGGAAGAAATGTTTCCACATCCTTCTAAGTGATAGGGTGAAACCAGTGTTTCCAGGGAACATCCTTGAACTTCCTACAAATCTCCCTTGTAGTAGATGTGTCAAGGCAGAGACCCTGATTCCTCCACAGATCAGAATTATGGATCTTCCTCTAAGCAGGAAAAAGGAACTCCTACCCTGGAACTCCCCTCAGCGTCTGCTTCCCACCACCGCCACAGGCCTCCAGTAACATGGGGTTCTCTGTCACACACTTTCCATTAACTCAGAATTTCAAACTCAGGGATGTCCCACTGCCTTGGTCACTCCTTGGTTTTATGGGTACTAGGCTGCAGATCTGACATTCTCCTTACACATAGATTTGGTTCCATGTGTTTGAATATAGCAGATCTGCAGGGGCATTTTTGATATTTATAAGAGCATCCAGTGATTCAGAATAAAGCAGTTATTAAACGGCTTCTTGGTCTACATCATGATTAGAAAAAGCAGCAGAGAAAGGGGAGAAAATACCAATTAGAACATTCTTATGCTCCATACCCACTAGGGACCCATTTAGAGCAAAGCAGTAATTTACCAAATGATAGCCTAACGTCCTGAAAGAGTTAATGTGGCTTCCCACTTGACTTCTACCCTGACAGCCATTTTTATCCCAGGGGTATGTTGACTCACCCTAGAGGTCATGCCAGAAAGAGTGGCTTTTCCCAGAAAGCACTAGAGACCCCACCCTTGGGCTCAGTAGAACGGGAGTGGTTAAAGGTTCTTTGGGAGAATTCCACCACTCGCCCCCCATCAGAAACTTCAGGGAGCCTGGGGCCTGGGTTCTTTCTTTCCTGAGGTCTTTCTCTTGTAAGCCAGTGAGGGTAGCAGCAGACACCACCACCAAGTGTCAGGCTGGGCATTGCTCTGCAAGGGAGAATGTTTTAGAACAAAGCTGTTAACAGTCACTGTTCTGACAAAGCCTCACTTCATAGCAGCCTGCCTGATGCAGCAGCTGTAGTGTCATGGGAGAACAAATACATAAGAATGGGAGTGAGGAATTTTGAATCCCAGCCATGGTCATGCTACGTACTAGCTGTGTGACCTTGACCAAGTCATTGGACCTCACAGGGACTCCATTGCCTCATCTATCAAATAAAAACAACAATAGCAGTACCAACCTCTGAGTTATTGTTTCGAGGACTAATTAAAATGGCATGTAAATATATTTTGTCAACCAAAAAATATCTTGGGACACCTGGGTGGCTCAGTTGTTAAGCATCTGACTCTTGATTTTGGCTCAGGCCCTCATCTCAGGGTCTTGGGATCAAGCCCGCATTGGGCTGAGCTCTGCGTGTGGAGTCTGCTTAAGATTCTCTTTCTCTCTCCCTCTCCCTTCCACCACTCTCAAGTAAATAAATAAATCTAAAACAAACAAACAAACAAAAAACCAAAAACCTCTTATAACTGTTTGTTAATTAAGGAAATATCATAGCATAATGAAAAATCATGGTTCTCAGAGCCACACACTAGATTTAATTCTAGTGCTGTTTGATCTTGGAAAAATTACTTAGTCTCTCAGAGCCTTCACAATTTCTTCATCTGGAAAAAAAGATGGTACTAAAGTAATAACAAAGACCCTCCAGCATTGTTGAGGAAGTGCTTATAAAGGTCTTGTACTTGGTAGGTACACAAAATCGGTCACCTGGATGGCTCAGTCAATACAGCATTTTACTCTGGATCTCAGGCTTGGGAGTTTGTGCCTCACATTGGATGTAAAGATTACTTAAAAATATATGTTTATATAACCAGAGTAGGTACACAAGAAATGTGCTTCTTCCCTCCATGTCTCTTTCCCATTCCCAGAAACATCTTCCACAAGTATGCGCTTCTTTTTGGATCCTGGACCTCAAAGTCCAGGGAATCCTATCCCCCAAGGCTCAGGCAACCTCTGCTGCATCCTCATACTGGGTTCCCTGGCTCCCTTCCTCTGCCTCCCAGTGTGCTGGCAGGAGAAGACAAGAGAGAAAGCAGTGTTGAGGGCTGAACATAAGCATATTATTCTGACATGCATTCATGTGATAAAGGGCTGTGCAAAAAATTGCATATACTTTAAAAATATTTGCTTTTGTTGTGCGTCAAATTCTGTTCTTTAAACCTGATTCCATTAAAATATTTTAAAATGTATAGAACTGTCATGCGCCTCCTGTCACAGACCCCACCGGTTTATTGCACCTGTTGAGACAAGTAGCAGAAACTTCATCTTTCCTAACCCATGCTGCCCTCCCTATTTTTTCACCATCTGTGTGATTTCTGGAGGTCATCCTAGACTCCATCTTCTTTCTTGCCCTCAACCTCCATTCAATCGCCAAGTCACAGAGATGGTTCACCTTTATATCTCTGGTCCATCCTCATCCTCTTTATTCCCACCTCCACCGCCCTTACTTCATTCAGTCCAATATTTTTTCTCATCTGGGTTTCTGCGGTGACTTTCAGAATAATTTTTATATCATTATGTTGTTTTGAGAATTAAATGAGATAATAAATTTATATTTATTAACATAACATAGCACATGGCCCCTGGCCCCTGGTGGGTATGAAATAAATGGTAAGATACAAAAGTTTCAGAAAAGAAGATTTAGGTCACTGTAACAAAGTCTTCTGTAGCAGTAAAGGCTCCAAAGTTGGCTTCTTCAGCTGGTAATGAGTTCCCTAGCACTGGGGGAGTCCAAGTTTTGGTTGAGTGACTCTTCATTAGAAGTTGTAGAGGAGATTGAAACAGCACTAATTGCATTTAAGTTCCCTTCTGAATAAGCTAGGACATTACAGTTACAAATATCAGAAACTAACTCAAAATGCCTGAAGCAAAACAAGGAATTTAGTGGTTTGTATTGATAAACTCGAGAGGTTTCTTTCAGGCAGAACTGAAAGAGCCTGGAAAGCTATCACTGGAATCACTCCGGCTCTCACTCCCTGTCACCACTCTGCTTTCCTCTACACTGTTTTGCCCTTACGCAGACCCTCTCCACATGATGCCCTTCGCAGGTCCAGGCATTAAGCTCAGCACCCCGGCAATGTCAGTGTCCCCAGCTTAGAAACCTCAATGAAAAGAGAGCTTCTCTTTCCCAGTATTCCAGCAGAATCCTGGTCCTAAACTCCCCTGAAAGATCCCCTGTGACTGAGTGACAAAATCCTTTGACTGATCAGTAGATCGTGGGTCCACTCTATGTTCAGCTTCTCTAGGATTTTCCAGGATTTCATAGCTGAGGGCTGAAGGAGTGGGCCTCCAGTGAAAAATCATACAGTTGCTAACAGAAATAAAAGGGACTGGGTGTCAAGCAAGAAAAACAGTGGACATCAACCACAACTTCCTATCCTAAGAAATATTTACATGTAATTTTTTCTCCTTTTGCCCCTCTAGTATATGTTAACACCCTTAATGGACACTGCTGGAGAATTAGCATAATGATATACATAATTATCATCAAATGACAGGCTATCTTGTCCTCCATAAAATCCTGTGGAGAAAAAAAAAAGCCCTTTTTTTTATGAGTCTACACTAGAAAAAGTTTCTGCCCATTCCCAGGAGTGTGAGCTGTTCCTCACTGATACAGCTGATAAGCACACTAGAAGGTACTATGGAAAGGAGCTTTGTTATTTAGTTGAGTTGCTAAGTTGGAGTAACCTCTTGATTCTAAAGACCTACAAATTAATCCTAGGGTGAACTTAATTCTCTGGTTGAAAAATTATCGTGCACTGGGTAGCATGCTAGATTTTTACATGGGTGCACTCATTTAATCCTTAAAGCACAATTATGCCGATTTCACAGAGGCAGAAACTGAAGTGCACCAAGATTAAGCAACTTCTCAGGGTCTATAGCTAGTAATAGCTAGTAAATGATAGAGTCAGATTTGAACCCATGTCTGAGCCCATGGCCTTTTTCTATACATTATACTACCTCCTTGAGGACCCCAAGTATAATCTCCAAAGTGCTATAAACCATATGCTTCTGAATCAAAATTTAGATCCCATGGTCTGCCTGACTTACTTCAAGAGGGTTGCCCTGGGAAGTCAGGAATGTATGCCCACTCGGTAAAACAGACATCCAGATCAGGTTACTGGAGCATACCCTCTTCATGGTTAACCTTGAAAGTTGCTGCCAGTGTTGGCACAGCTCCTCTCTTGGCTAAAGGTGTTAGAAGGGTGAAGTATTTAACACCTGTGTTGTGTGGCTAGCACTGATTCCTAGGGGCTGGTTGTAAGCAGAAGATGTAACCAAACATCTTAGCTATGGCTCAGTGGAGCTCTATGTGGCTCAGGCCTTGAATGTAGTTAACATCCAAAAGAAGTCCCTAGGTCTTAATTCAGAAGACTGGGGCAGAGCATTCCTGGCAGATGGGCCTCTGTGTTTACATTCATTCCCCCTGGATCCCAAGCCTGCTTGCCTTCAGGAAAAAGTGTAAATCCCTTCTGCTCACTCTGGATCCTGTTAGCTTGGTAGTAAATGCGCCCATGGTTAATAGTCTATAAATTGTTTTAAATTTGCTATCCAAATAAAGGAATTTTTTCCTTTTTTCCTTTTTATGATCATGCCATATAAATAATAGAATCTATGAGTGGTAGAAGTCAGTCTATCCCTTATTTATCCCATTAATGTCAAGCAAGCCCTGAGTATAAAGGAGAATCGTCCTGCTTCTGTGTCAGACATACCCCACCAATGACCATCCCCATCTGTTCACTACTCAGAGCCTTCCCTGATGCCCACCTCTTGTAGAACTCCATGATCCTGTTTCTTCCCAGCACACAGGCTCTGTCTCTCTGGCTTGTGTCTCATGCTCTCTGTCTACACACACCAACTTTGGTTTTTCTCAAAGTTCAACACGCTGCCTTCTACCTATTGAAAGGTAAGTTTCCACCATATCATGATTATAAGTCCATATTCATATCTTTTCAGTAGCTAAGTTCTGAAATGCCTGTTTATTTGAAACTTGTCCACATGATTAAAAGGATTTATTTGGGGATGGAGTTTTCTAAAGTTTTTCTAGCCTAGCAGTGGGTCACGTTTCATCCCACAGTATAAACTGTAAAATGTGGGCACTGTCTAGAGTTCTGTTTGATAATTCCCCATGTAGTTCTAGGTGATGGCATTCCACTCCCAAGCCTTTCCACTGCCAGGAAGGCAGCGGAGAGCAGCTTCATACCCCTCAACCTCACCTCTCTCCTGAGCTCCAGATTTATATCCCTTTTGCTTCCTGCATGTGCCTGGATGGAAAACAACCAAAATTTGACATGTCCCGAGCTTTCTTTCACTTGTTTGACAAACGTTTTCCTAACACCTGTTTGGGGTCAGAAGGTAAGCAGAGGTAGAGGATTACATAAGCAGGGTCCCTGACTTCATGCAGTCCTCTAGGGAGATCCATAACTAAACAAGTAATTACTAAAAAACAAACAAAGTTTTAAAACCCCAATAATAATAAATGAATTATTAGGGAAAGCAAAGTTACTGTAAGAGCAAAAGAATTTTGTCTAGGCCAGTGCTGAGATGTATAAACATTTTCCTGGAATAAGTTGCATATTAGTTGAAATCCATAAGGATACACTGGAGCTACTCAGAGAAAGGGTTTCACAAAGCTAGAGTCCATCACTAACCCACCCTCCTATCCCTCAGCTCCCAACTCAAGGTTTGACAACACAGGCATTCAGTAAATATTGATATAATGAACAGAGGTATTTTTATGTCACTACCTTTTAAAAAAAATCATTAATGTGGTATGAAGGATCACGGGACAGCTCTGTCTAGGGAATACACACACAAATACAAGACTTAAAACAAGCATTTGTTAAATGGAATCTAAGTTATCAGAGCTTTGATATAAAGTCAAGAGGTCCTCCCTCTCTCTTACTATCTCATCACCTTTTAACCCCATTTACATCTGAAAATTCCTCCCTGGACTTTGTTTACTGACCCAAGATATTTCCCTGCTTTAAGTTTTGTATGCCTGGTATTATAATTCTGAAGGACAGAGGCAGCGTCTGTGTAAGTAGGTTGTGCCAGGCCTGCTTTTAAATAATTTTAAAGTATTTTTTTTCTTTTTCATTTCATTTAAAAATGCTCAAAATAAATTAAAAGCGATCAGATGAATAACATAGGATATTAAGATAAGCTAACATTGGAATAAGAAAGATCTTTTCCTTTAGTATTTTTAAGTATGAGAGGATTTCTTCCTCCAAGAATCTCAAAGCAGTTCTCTTAAATATTTAATTCTAGTTGGCTTAAAACCAACAGTCATAAATAAAGTTATATTACATCATGGAATTACATGTTGATCCATGAAAACAGATCTTCCTAGTTTCATATGATAAGTCCATCTGGATCTATTGAGAGAGGAGTGCCTACCTTTTTATTCGTTGTTTCCTAACCCAGGAAGTGGTCATCATACCAGATTTGCATGATTTCTCTACATAGCTCCAGGTAAAAAAATCAACATTGGTTAGCTCATTTCCCTTGTTTTCCTGAAAACCTTACTAAAACATTGAAGCCTTTCCTGGTTGAGGTTGCTATCATTGAAGGCAATAGGCATCTATCTCTATTCTATTTCAGAACTTTAAGACATTTTTATCAAAGTGCATACCTTAGTACAGTGCATGTGAGAGGTCTACAATAAAGGTTTTGTTAAAATCATTTGAGCTACATTTGGTGGGGGTGAGGGGGCTCATTATGTGCCAGATACTACAGTTAGTACTTTACAAAGTGTGTAAGTTAGGGCTCAATCAGAGAAATAAAACTGGTAGTAGATATACACCAGATTTATTGCAAGGAATTGGCCTATGTAATTGTGGAAACTGGCCAGGAAGTCTGAAATCTGTAAGTCAGGCCATCAGGAAGGTCAGGCTGCAATTCTTAGGCAGGAGCTGAAACAACCATTCACAGAGCTGCTTTTTCTTCAGGAAACCCTCATCTCTGCTCCTAAGGCCTTTTAACTGATTGAACCAGATTATCTAGAACAATCGCTCTTAAAGTCAACTGATTATGGACTTTAATCGCATCTACAAAATACTTTCACAGCAACACCTAGATTGTGTTTGATTACATAAATGGGGACTTGTAACCTAGTCAAACTGTCACATCAAAAAGAGCACCACTTGGATGTAATCTCCTTTCCCCCTAACCGCAGCTCTAAGAAATAATTTCTGTTATTATTTATACAGTTTTGCAAGTTGGGAAGATAAGGCTCGAAAAATTTAAGTAACACACTCAAGATTACAAAACTATTAAGTGGAATGCCATTACTTGACCCCATAGGTCTGATTCCAAAATGGGGAGCTTAATTAACTACTGCACAATACTACATCAAAACAAAGGAATGAATTATTGTAATTCTACTCCTCTAAATTTATACAAATGGACTCATATTAGTGTTTTACATATCTCTTTGGGAACTTACCAACATCTTCAGACTTTGTGAGACTGAAATATTCAACATAATCTTCTGGATAATTTTTTTTTAGTGCAAAGAAAGAATACAGGAGATTGGGAAATTCCAAATGTTAGTCCCTTCTGATATCAAATTGCTGTTCTTAAATAAGTAGTTTAAGTTAGAGAGGGCTGCATTCTTGATGACTTGTAATGGAATGGATGTTTTACTTTTCATTAGGATATGGGGAAGTCAGGAGTTGGTACTCTAAGAGTTTTTTCTAAATTGTTCATGTTCCAAGGAACAGCATATTACTTAATATAACCAGTGTATTAAAAACAAAATGTGGATTCCCCCAAGTAAATGAACATGAGGCTATTGTTCATATTTTAAATAACGTAAATTAGAATTAACTGATTTTTACAACAGATGAATGGATAAAGAAGATGTGGTATTGTGTAAAGATGTGTCTTGGTAAAGACACAAATGTAGTGATCTGAAGGGGCACATGCACCTGAATGTTTATAGCAGCAATGTCCACAACAGCCGAACTATGGAAAGAACATAGATGTCCATCAACAGATGAATGGATAAAGAAGATGTGGTACATATATACAATGGAATACTATGCAGCCATCAAAAGAAATGAAATCTTGCCATTTGTGATGATGTGGATGGAACTAGAGGGTATTATGCTTAGCGAAATAAGTCAGTCAGAGAAAGACAATTATCATATGACCTCCCTGATATGAGGAAGTTGAGAGGCAACATGGGAGGGGGGTTGGGGGATAGGAAAAGAATAAATGAAACAAGATGGGATCAGGAGGAGACAAACCATAAGAGACTCTTAATCTCACAAAACAAACTGAGGGTTGCGGGGGGGGGTGGTGCGGGGGGGAGGGTAGTTGGGTTATGGACAGTGGGGAAGGTATGTGCTATGGTGAGTGCTGTGAAGTGTGTAAGCCTGGCGATTCACAGACCTGTACCCCTGGGGCTAATAATACATTATATGTTAATAAAATTTTTTTAAAAAAGAATTAACTGATTTTTAGCAAAAATATAAAACTATTAAAGGAAGAAATAACTCTGGCATTGAATATCCTGGGGCACAATAATATCATGCTAAATGTCTGAATAAGTGGCAAGAATTCATGATTTTGCTCCTGTCTCTAGTTAGGGTTGGTCTTTGGGCAAGTGACTTAATCATTCTTTGCATCAATTTCCTTTGCTACAATATTAGAGGATTTCAGAAGATGATCTCTTATATTCTTTATGCTGTTCTAGAGCATTAAAATGTTGAAAATTTCAACTATAAGAAAGGACTCTTTTAGTGCCAAAGAATAAAAAGTCCTACCTCTGTGGATTATTTAATGTTTTTACCCAAACCAGTAGTAAGAAACTACATTAATAAAACCTTTATGTTTTAATATGCATACCTGGGGTTTATTGCTAAATTTCACTAGTGCTGGGATGAAGTTATTTTCCAGGTCATAGTATTTAATATGTGACCTGATTATGAATGGAGCATCAGTACCAGCTACCATGGACAGCAACTCTCCCAGCTCCCTCAAGAAGTTTTTACTAGCCAAGCATAAACGCTGACCGAGAATTCAATTTCCATCATTCTCTAGAGGTGGCGCAGACACAGAAAGGCCTATAGGTCCCAAATGACTCTAGAGTGCAGAAGACTTGATGATACAAAAATGAGAGCATGCCTCCTTTCTAAAGAGCCTGTAGTTCCTTGCTAACAAAAGGCATCTTTTGGACAGAGCCCAATATTGTTGCTGGAGAACAATATCCAGAAGAGATCGATGCCCCAGGAAATGTCATTCTTCAGTCATTCACAGGATTGGGAAACCAAGAAAACACCTAGTCCATCCCAAGTCTCATGTTTTTGGTTGCACACCGAGAAATAGAACTAAATGGCCTGAAGCCCAAACCCACTAAAAGTTTGTTGATCTCAAAAAACAAAAACAAAAACAAAAACAAAAAACAAAACAAAACAAAACACACACAAAAAAACCCGGAGATGCAAACATGCCCTAGTCAAGAAGGCAGATCATGTCCAATCTGCTTCTCTTTCTATATATGTAAGATGTAAAATCAAAAAGCTTCAAGAACTCCTTCTGTAAATGAGAAGTCATTTGTATACGGTTAAGTGCTCACACTTGGGGGCCTCACAGGCCGAGGCTTATAGCAAAGAGCCCTGACTCTTGCTAAAGGGGTGGCTTCAGAGTATACTATTAACCTGAACCTCACAAAGGCACACGATGAAGTGAAAACAGACAAAACCGTGGACGTTTGGTGTTTCTGGTTTAAGGAAACGAATGCTGTCCCATAACTAGTGGCTGCAGATCTCACTAAGCCTTTTATTTTTCAT
This sequence comes from Martes martes, assembly GCF_963455335.1. NCBI lineage: Eukaryota > Metazoa > Chordata > Mammalia > Carnivora > Mustelidae > Martes > Martes martes. The sequence goes on from NC_137895.1 coordinate 22,381,128, forward strand.
CTGTAAAGTGAAGATAATAATAAAACTTACCTCATAGAGTTCTGAGAGTTAAATGAGATAATTCACAGATGCCTGGCAAATCATAAGTGCCCAGTAAATGTTGCATAGTATTTAAAAACTGATTCACATTTCTATTTTAGTGCCTGACATTTGCAGTTGATCAAAATCTTTGTTTCCTTTGGTCTTAGAGCAATAAATGTGCATTCTTAAAGTTTAGAAACTGAAAGTACCCTGAAAAACAGACTGGTTAGTACTGTTGGAGTTGATCAGAATGTTGTACATTTCCTTAAATATTTGAAGTGTCTCATTCCAAACTATTTTTCACAGACAGTTTGGGTGCTGTTACCTTGTTTTCAGACGATGGGTATGGGTTTGTGGGAATCTGCGGTTCTTATCCCAGACTAAGTGGGCAACTCACACTTTTGGATGGAACGTTGAAACACCAAGGAACTGAAGTGCGTGGGTTGCCAGATATGTTCATTCAAACGTTTTGGAATTAAGCAGTCTGTAAACCGCACATCGTTTTTATTTATTGATGGCAAGGAAGAACTATTGGGATTAAAAAAAATGGGTGAAAAGCCTTATCATTTGAGGCCAGGTGTCCCTCATTTAATTGGCATAATTTTGAAGAGAATAAATTTATACAACTGTTCGTAGTAGTACAATGGTAACTTTGACGGAAACGGGGGGCAGGGACAAAGGGGGCTTGAACCGTACCAAATTCTTAACTGAAAATGTTAACCTGGCCCTCTAGGTCTCCAGGGGCCTGATCAGTCCCCTCTGAGAACAGCGGGAACGCTAGTCGCTCGGGTGGTGCCACCAGTCCACACAAGTTGAGGATGGAGGTGGCCTCTCCAGCGTTGTGAACTCGTAGCCGCTCGGTTGGTGGGAGCAAACCCTAGGGGGCCTCGGGAGTAAAGTCGGACCTTCTTTCTCCCCCTCTTCCTCCTCCTCTCTCCATCGGCTGCGACGGCAGTGACGGCGGCGGTGGCGGCTGCTGCCACCGCTGCTGCCGCTGCCGGGCTGGTCACCTGGGCGCCTGCGGAGCTGCCTGGCTGCTGCCGCTGCGGCGGCCTCTCGGAGTGCGAGGAGGAGGCGGCGAAGAGCGAGAATATCCATAGTAACACAGGATGCGCCGGGCTCCGAGCAGGAGCGAGTGCGGGAGGAGGAAGCCCCCGCGCGCCAGCAGCCCGCGGTGCTAGGCGCCCTGCACCCCCGCGCGCCGCGCCCGGACCCGCGTCGCTCTCGCAGTTAGGGTCCGACTGAGCGGTAAGCCCTCCCCGACAACTAAGCCGACACCTCCCACCGCCCCAGCCGCCCACCCCCGGGAAGCAGCCGCAGAACAATGGAGAGCGCCGCCAGCAGCCCTGGAGACGGCGCTCGGGGGAGGACTCGCCGCCGCCGGGGCTGGCGCGCGCCGCGTGGGGCCGGGCGCGTGCGAGGGCGCGCGGCGGGGTGGGGGGCGCGGCGGGGGGCGCGCGCGCGCGGGCCCGGGGAGCTGGCGGGGAGAGCCCGGCGCTCGGCGCGGCGCAGCGCGGCGCGGCGCGGCCAGGCTCGGCGCCTCTCCCGCCCCTCCTCGGCGCGCTCGCCCTCGCCTCGCGGCTCGCTTTCGCTGGGGGCGCCCAGAAAGATGCTCAGAGGCAACGGCTAGGGGAGCGGAGGTTCCAGCCACATGTCCGCGTCCACGGGGGCCAGAGCCCGCCAGCCCTCGCGGATCCCGGCTCGCAGCCAGCCCGCGGCCGCTGCCGTCGCTAGTGCCGACCGGCTCGGGTGAGTAGCGGGGTGGAAGCGGGCGGCGTGGGGCACGGCTTTCCCCGCTGCCCACGGTCCCTGCTCGCCAAGATGCGGTTTCGAGAAGTGGTGCGGCAGCTGGGGCAGGAAAGGAAAAAGGAAGCCGGGTCGGAAAATCCGAGAAGGCTGCGGAAAGGGTTTGCCGGGGCATTTGTTGCTGCCCAGGCTAGCGGTTTCTACCGTGTGGGCTTTTTTTTTTTTTTTTTAACGTGGTTTGGTTGTTGGTTTTCCCCCAGTCTCCCACCACCACCACCACCACCACCGCCAGCACCACCACCACCACCACCACCCTATCTTCGCGGTTGCGAGGAGTTTGAAGCGGTAAATTACTGGAGGTCTTTCTAAACGGTTTGACTTTCACGAGTATATATTTTCCAAAGGTCATTTGTTTTCAAAATTAAAAAGCCATGACAACCTATGTAATTTCCAGGTGCGCTTTGAATCACTTCTGAGGACTAGCAGGAAGAATAGACCTGGAAGGGTTGGTTTTGAGCGTGCCTTCTCTCCTCGTGTATTTTTAATACATTGATTAATTGGAGGGGGACGTGAGCATGGACTTTCCAATGGAACGCCTTGGAGAGCGGTAATAAAGCAGCAGAGACTGCAATTTGCTGCTTTCGTGAAGGTCGGGTCAGCATTTCTATTGAAATCCCAGTTTCCGTGGTTGTAACTTGGAGGTAATTTTACTCCAGGCTAAAACTTGCCAAAGCCGAACAACGACTTGCTTTTATAAGGATATTGCCACTGCTGCGTGTTGTTTTTTGTTTTGTTTGGTTTGGTTGGTTGGTTGGTTGGCTAGTTGTTGTTGTTGTTGTTTTCTCTCCAAGAATACCAGCTGTCTGCAAACATAAGCCCCTGAAACAAATAGGCAGCTCAGGAAGGCTTTGCATTTTCAGAGATGGACCAGGAAGGCTAGTCCTCCCTGCAGTTACCGTTTCTCCTCTCCCAGTGACTGAGATGTTAGTTTTAGAAGACTAAAAATTCAGTCCCCGTTGTGCATATTTATACCCAATATGTTGTATCTGTAGAATGGATGCACAAGAACTTTGAGGTCTTTAATGATTCTTAGGCACTTATATTAGTATACTTGCTATATGGACTCTTGCATCTGGAAAGACAGGATTAGAGGAAATAGTGTTGGAAGGGCAACACGAGGAATTTAGGTACAACTGAAGACTTTTCTGAACGTTGACACAAGCTACCAGGGGAGTCCGTAATTCTCTTCTGAGAGTCTTTACAATAGGGTAGATTCCTGTTGAAGTTTGGAGCCAGAAGGGAAAGAGGCAAGAAAATTAGAAAACGTCTCAGAGGTTGCTTCGAAACCTGTGTTCTTTGTACTCAGCAGATGAGCTTAGGCAAGGAGATGCCAGTGGTGTCTGGGTTATTTGAGTCCATACCGTGGATGGCTCTGTGACAAAATAGGCTATAATGACTTGTGCTGGCATTATTCCACCGTAAAGCCTTCTTCAGAAGTGTTCTGTTCTGTTGTTCTGTCAGTCGTGAGTAACGCTTGGTGTGATGATGGCAGTGATCCTCCTGGACTCAGATGGTGGAGAAAGGAGTAACTGGTATAAATGAAATTAAAACAGATGCATGCTACCTAGGAGACTTAGTGACAATGTCATACAAAAGCATTGTTACAAAGATTTTTTTTTTGAAAGCTTAGAATGCAGGGGGAGATACGATTTTAGGGAAAAGCAGTGAAGAACTAGAACTCCTTGTTCAAGGATGGGAACTTTGTCCTGCAGTTGCTAATTGCTAAACTCAATTTTACTGCGTTGGAATTACTTTGCTTGATGCACTTTGGCACTTTTAGTAGAAGCAGTATTTTTTCCTTAATCAGTGATAGTAGGGTGACTATACATCCGTGGATCAGGAATGAGAAACCCCATATATTGATACAGTTCTACTAAAGGGGAACCAGAGACAGAGAACAAAGTGTTTTGCCTCTACTTGGAGATCAAATCTCCATTAAAATAATTTTGAAATATAGGATGGTGCAATAAGTAAGATACTTTGGGGTAATGAATTTTTAACAAAACTGTATCAATGCATTGATATGTCAGCAATTTAAAATGACAACCGCTGAGCAGTTACTAACAATCTAAAAGTTTGCAGGTGTAACCAGTTCTCTATACCTGTATTTAATTCTGATACATTTCTTGCTATAATTTACTGCAAATGGTACAGTAGGTGTGAAATGTTAGGGAATTGCTTTCTTTAAAATAGTGGTATTTGTTGAAAGTTACTCTACATGTTCCAAATAGAGTATAAACTAGTAGATAGTACATTATGCAGTAAAGACATTCCCAGTAATCATTTGTGATGTTATTACCCTCTTGTAAATGTTGGCAGATATTTTCCAGCTTATTATCAAGTCATTTTCATTGCATCATTCATTGAGTAGGCATTTTTGAGTACCATGGGTTTGCAAGCAGGCTTATTCTTTTTCTAACTGTAAGGCAGACATGTTCTCCAAAATGTTTATTGAAATAAATGCTTCAGTGTCGTCAGTGTTTATAGCACTTGCAGAGTCTGTAGAGACACCAAGTAGAGTTTATTGATGTCCCTATTTCTGACCAGATGCTGGTGTCAACATATGTCCCAGGAATATCCATCAAGCCAGTTAATGTCATGGGAGGAATGAACAATTAGCAAAATTAATTTGGAGACCTGCTTGATTATAGTCATTAATGATCATGCGTAAAACATTTACATTTCTATAGCTATGTTTGATTTTTACATATTTTGGACTTAGAGCAGTAACTCAGACTTAACGATTTCCAAGTGCCAATACCAGTAATCAAAGTACTAGGTCTTTCATAGGCCACCAGTGTCAGCATTTCTCCATGACAATGGAAGTGTGGACAGAATCCAGATTTACCAATTAGCTACCTATTTTTTTCCTTCCATGGACAATAAACAAGAACAAAGCATAAATATTTACTGTTTACTTTAATAGCAGTATATATCAATAAGCCTTAGAAAAAAATTGTTGCATATGTATTTCCTTGAGTTAAAGATTACATTAGCAATGATGTCTTTACACTTGTATTAATATTTGATTTCTTTAAAATGATTGTTTTCAAAGGCAGTACTGTCAATATATTTAATAATCTGCTTGAGAAAGAACATTTACATGAGTGCATTTATCTTCCCACATAACTGTCAATAATGCATTGTTCCAGAAATCTATTTTTATGTAGATGTAATTTTCATGTAAAAATTAACCTTTCTTATAATTCTAGTGTGAGACAAAAACCATTCTTGTTCATCTGATTTCTGCTTTTTTCTCATGCAGTCATGAGATGGGGTTTTTTTGGGAGTCAAATATGATTAAGCTGAGTCATTTTTTTTTTCTTTAAAAAATTGTGAGGATAAATTAGTTTGTTTAGGTTAATTCCCTAAAAATATTTGCCTTCAGCCCATATCTCCTGGTTGTGGTATTTACAGAAAAACATAGGGACTGTTTGCTGGTGGTTTTCCCGCATGAGAACAGGAGGAAATGCAGAGAAGACCAAAGCAAAACTTGAACTGGAAAAAGCAAAAATGCATGTTCTGATCCCCTTTGGTTACCAAATACTTGATAGTACAGTGTTAGATAAATCTCAAAACAAAGTTGTTCTGTGAATGGCTTTTATAGATACATTTCTTTGGGGTTTGGAATTAACATAACTAAACGGAAACTACTGACCTTGCAGGACCAACCAAAAGGAAATGCTCTGGAAGAACAAAGGTTGTGTTGAGACCTTCCTGGATGCCCACACTTGCTATGTTCTGGTAACTCTGTCACTACAGACAACTGCCTTTACAGAGCATGGGAAGACTAGTAGATTCAGTGTGTGCCCCCAACATCGTCTCACTGCCCCTTGGGCCTATGTTTAAATGCTGCTTGGATTAACATTGGTCAGGGTCAGGGTTTTGTGGCTCTTGGCAAAAGAAAAATTGTACTTTAAGATGATTTGAGCATCCTCTCATTTTAACACATGTCAATTAGAACAATTTTTTGGTAACCATAAGTTTTATGGTTCTGTTTTTTTGTTTTAATTAAGGCTTCAGAGTGACTCACATAGAGTTGTAGCTGCAACAGGTGGTATGTTTTGTGTTGTGTGATGTTCATAAAGTCTCATTTCCCTGTGTTTAGAAATCACGACCATGTTGTGGTTGTTTTTCTAGAAATATAAAATGTAACTGTAAAAATAAGCTGCTTCTCTCTATCTCCATGATTCACTTCTCCAGAAAAGACTTGCAGACCATATGCAGTATTTTTTGGCTCTTAATGCATTTTTTTTTCTGTCCTAACTGTCAACTTAGTATAAAAATAATTGGTTCCAATTGTTTTCTTGTAGTATAGTTTTCCCTCCAGAATGGAAGGTCTGGCATTGCCTCCTAAACATCTTCCAGGGGTTGGTTGATACTCCTGATATGAATGATGCTATTTATTTCACCCTACTGGTAGATTAGTCATAAAAACTCTTGCCAAACCAAATTTGGGACAAAGCTTCAAATTAAAAATATATAGTCCCTCCCAAGTTTCAACATTGTTTACATTACTGGCTCTCCCTTCTTTTAGCCACTCTGAAGTACTCTGGTCAGGAAAGCTGTCTTGGAAGATGAAATTTCCTCATAGCTAGTGAGAGAACGTGATCTCCTCCATCATCTCCTGACCACTCACCATTGACTTTTTCTTTCCTCGAATTCATTGCTCTTAGTTCAGGGAGCTTTCAGATCATGCATGCTCCTTAATCCCTTTCCTTGGTCCCCTCCCCTGATGCCTCCAGAACACCACTCTGGTTTTTCCTCTTTTGCATTTTTGATACAAAACAATGACCCGCCTCATGAGCATTCATGGTGGTATTAGTGATACGTCTATTAGCAAAGGAGCCAAAGCTATACATCTTTAAGTGAGCTTATATGCAATAAAAAACCAGGACCAAAAAGCTCTCCAGCCCTTGAAAATGCTCTGAAGTCCCCTTCTGAATACCCACGTCTCCACCTACATGAAAGATAAATAATAGTTGTCATTTGTGCATGTTTAAATAAGTTAAAATATTTTTAATTGTATATTATGCCAATGATAATTCATCATGTTGATTTTCTTGTATTTTTGTTGCACATATGCAGAATTTTATTCCATTGTGGATCCAGTAGACTTTCGTGGGCTAATTTTGATATTTAATTAAAATTTATACTGTAGCTTATTTGAAGGAACATGCATTCTAAATTCTAAGCAACTGACTTAAAAGACAGCTTTGCAAATACAACCCTTCCTTTAAAGCCGAGAAACAATCTCTATCTATATTCATTCACTTGAGAAATATTTATTGGATGTCTGTTATTCCTAGAAATATTTATTGAATGGCCACATGCTTAGGGCAGGAGAGATACTAGTGAACAAAATATACAAGGGTCTTGTTTTCTAGAGCAGATAGTTGGGAAAGAGTGACACAAAACAAGTAAGTCAATAGATAAATGAGGAAGATAATCTCAGGTAGTGACAAGGGCTGCGAAGGCCATACCACAGGTGAAGTGCTTGAGAGTTTCCTGGAGGGGAAGGATGCTACCTGAAAACATTCTCTCAGAGAAGGTGTCCTGGAGACAGTGCCTCTCAGGGGCACGGAGGGTGAGCAGGAACCTGCCATGTGGTGATGCTGGGGAAAGAGCTTTCCAGGCCAAGGGAACTGCACGTGGAAAAGCCTTTGACGGAAAAAGTGCAGGGTGTTCAGGAAGCAGAGAGCAGTCGGTTTCAGTTGTGGGTCAGCTTCCCAGGCGTGGCAAAGAGTTTGGGCTTTATTCGAAAAACAGTGTGGAGCAAATGGAGAACAGAAAACAGAAGTGTGATTGCTTTACCTTTGAAAAGAGTCCACTGGCTGCTCTGGGAACCCTGGATAATACTAAGGCATGAATGGACACAGACCACGTAGAAGACCATTAAAGTAGCCTAGGGGAGAAATGACAGTGATTTAAACTGGGCTGTGGCCATAAACAAAGAAGAGATATGTGGAAAGAGTCACAATATCAAAGTGGAAAAAGCTTTTTGAAATTCCACAAATCTAGGAAAATACAAAGAAGAAAACAATAATTCTCTAAGCTCATACCATCCAAAGTAACATCTGTTAGTATCTTGGCATTTTTGAGGAAAATAATCACTGTATTTTTGATATTTTGATATGTGACCATGATTAGGCAGTGCACACAATGCAAATACTAAAACCTTCAGATTACCCTAAATCCTACCACCCAGAAGTAACCACCTATAACATTAGGCTGACAATCATTGCAGGCATCTTTCTATGCATATATGCAGTGGGATTAATTAATGGATGCATGAATAGAAATAGTTTTATAACAGTGGCAACAGTGGAATCATACTGGAAATGCTCTTTTAAAATAAAAAGTATTAAGATTTAATTTCTTATATTTAACAGCAGAAAAAAAAATGGAGGTAAGAAGTAAATAATTGTTGAACTTTAAGCAGATGTCTTTTTACTATAAGAATTATTTTCTGAAAGATCTCCCCTTATGGCTAAGAGAAATGGTTATGAAAAATACTAAGAGGTTTGAGCAGGAGTAAACTGAGATTTTGTGAGACTTGAAAATTGAGAATTTGGGAGTCCTCTTTAAGAAAATGGAGTGTAGCCTGGCTTTGTAGCACAATGGATAGTGCATTGGACTCCTAAGGAAATGGAGTATAATTCAATGGACTATTACACAGCCATATAAAGGATGAATTCTTGCCATTTGCAACAACATGGTTAGATCTAGAACGTATTATGCTAAGTAAAGTAAGTCAGACTGAGAAAGATATTTCTCTCATGTGGAATCTAAAAAACAAGACAAATGAATAAACAAAAAGCAGAATCAGTCCTATACATACAGAGAACAAATTGAGGGTTACCAGAGGGAAGGGAGTGGGGAGATGGGCAAAATGAGTGAGGAGGGGGTGGGAGATACAGCTTCCAGTTATGGAATGAGTAGGTCACAGGAATAAAGGGCACAGCACAGGGAATAGAGTCAGTGGTACTGTAATAGCATTGTATGATGGCAGATGGTAGCTACACTTGCGGTGAGCCTAGCATAAGGTATAGAGCTGTTCTATCACTATGTTGTATCCTGAAACTAATGTGACATTGTGTGTCAACCATACTCAAATATTAAAAAACTAAAAAGCAAAAAGAACAAAGTCACTGGTCGTGCTGATATCACTCTGGTTTGTTACCAAAGTCATGACTTAAGGAATTATTAAACTTAAATAAACTTAAAAAATAGAAATTTTAGGGGCACTTGGGTGGCTCAGTGGGTTAAGCCTCTGCCTTCAGCTCAGGTCATGATCCCGGGGTCTTGGGATGGAGGCCTGCATCGGGCTCTCTGCTCAGCAGGGAGCCTGCTTCCCCCACCTCTCTCTCTCTGACTGCCTCTCTACCTACTTGCAATCTCTGTCAAATAAATGAATTAAATCTTTAAAAAAAATAGAAATTTTAAAAAGGAAATGAAGTATATTTTACAAATTGTACAAAAGCTTTATGAAAGCTTTGCGGTGGCAACCTCCCTCCCCATACACACACCCTGCAGCCTGGGAAAAAGCAAATCACCCACGCAAGGGAAGGGCCTTGGAATGTAAGCCCCAGTAGGTTTACTATAAACCCACCTCACACTTGGAATTATTGTGTTTTTTAAACTACATATTCCAATTTTAAATACGTTAAATTGATTCTGTGTATTGATATTCAGTATATCAATATCCTGAGTATAACATTCTTGTGTTATGCTTTCTTTCACTTATAATTTTGGTTTATTAGCTTTCACGGCTGCTATGGAGTCTGAGACCATCCTTTGTAGAAGATTTCCTCTTTCTGCCTGGATCCCTAAAAAGTCTTTCTTTCTCTTCATAGCTCAGTAGCACAACTAGGATATGTCCCGGTGTTGAATGTTCTGTGTCAAAATTTTCTGCATTACAGTGTGCTCTTTAAATTTGCTGCTCTTGTGTCCTATCTTTGAAAATACTTGCTATTCTATTTGTATTGTTACCTACTTCAGGGACACCAATTATCCTTATTTTGGATCATCTTTGTCTCTCTTCCGCTTTTATTATGTCTTTGTAATTTAATCTTTTTGTTATTTTCATCTGCATTCACAGTAAGTATGAAAATCCTTTCTTCTGTGTTAGTAATTCCATTTTCAGAAGTGTCTCCTGTTTCCTGATGTTTCTAATTTATTGATTCTGAAATGAGGCTCTTTGTTCTGTTTCCTTCAGTCCACAGTCTCTTTTCATCCTGTTCAGTTGTTTCATCATTCTGTCAGTAAGCTTCAATTTTTTTTTGAACGCATTCTTCTAGACTAGAAAGTTTCTGTGAGGATTTCCTTCTTTTTCTTTAAATAAAGTCTTTCTAGATTTAGTTCCTCATGCTGTGGCCCTTACATTTTATTTTCTTTCCTTCCCTCCTTTCCTCTCTTCCTTCCTCTCCCCCTCCTTTTCATCCTCTCTTCAGCTCGTCTCCCCCCTTCCCTGCGTACAGACCAGGCTGTTTTCCTTCATCTTTCCAGTGTTTGGGGAGCCCTGCCCAGACATGGTGTCAGTAACTTCTTATATCACTTCCCAGCTCTTTGGGGACCAGTTTGTTTTATTGCCTGGGTCTCTTCACTTTTCTGATATGTTTTTTTTGCCTTTCAGATATGTTTTATTGCCTGGGTCTTTCAGATATGTTTTATTGCCTGGGTCTCTTCACTTTTCTGAAGTCTAACGAGATTGCAGAGTCGGGTGGAAATTGCAGAGAGAGGTAGCTCAAGCTGTATGCGGTCTTGGATATAGGTCTCCTGAGCTGTGCTTTCTCACATTTTGCTGAATGTCCCCATTATCAGGCTTCTTTTCACCAAACTGAGAGGGAGTGGGTGAGAAATACCGAGGACAACTTTTTTTTTTTTTTTTTTTTTTTGGTGCTCCGCTAAAGGGTTCCAGTTCAGCTAGTAGCTACGCTGGAGATAACCTACGATGTGGCCGGTTTCCTCATTACTGTGGGCAACCCTGGAGTCTTCAGTTCCATGGAATCAGCCCTTTGCTCCCATTCTCCCGTTTCACACACTACATTAGTAGAGAGAAGAAACAGATAAGGATATTCACTGACTGTGCTTTTCTCTAAATTTAGGATTACTAGTGAGAACTTTCAGAATTTTGTTGACTTACCTCTCTGGGTGGTGAGAATAGGATTAAGAGCCAAGCAACACTGTGCCTTTTTTTTTTTTTCCCCCATCCTGCTCTAGAATCTTCCATTTCTTTCGTTGGCCCCTGGTTTTGAAGTTTGCGGATCTGTACGTACCTTTCCTTGATTGGTTATTGTTGGGTTTTTTGTTTTGTTTTGTTTGTGTTTTTTTTCCCTAATGTTCACTGTTTTCTTCACATTTTGTTAGGTATTTATTTAGGAAGTGAAGTTCTGTGGAGCAATTTAAATTTGCCATCTTAAATCAGACTGTGGGATATATTTTGGAGATGGAACATAAATGTCTTGCTGATGATTTAATTTGAAAGATGAAGGAAGGGAAGGAGCTATGAATGACTCCTAAATTTCTGGTCTTAGCAACTGGGTAGGTGATGAGCAGATTGGACTCGCGTGACGGAAGGAATCAAGAATTCTGTTGTAAGCTTTTTAAGTTTGAGAAACTTGACAGCCGGGTGGAAATGTCAGGCAGGTGGTTGGATGTACTGGTCTGAAACTCAGGGGAGAGATGCTCAGCATATATCTAAAGCCATGTGCCTGGATGAGATCACCTAGGGAGGGAGAATGTAAACATGGGGAATCGTATAATGAACATGCACGAATCCAGAGGTATTCACATATGAAATCTAGGCTCAGCGCAAACTATTCTTAACATAACAAATGTCTGAAATTTTTCAGTATAAACATATCAGGTTAATGATTGGTATGAATTAGTGAGCAATGTAGATCAGAACATTTCAAAGACAGGACATTTTATACTTTATACTTCTAGATCTACACAGTAACGAGCAGCTAAAGTGTTGCCTTTCAGAGATCACTGAGACTTGCTTTTAGCCATTAAACACTTCAATTATATATAATTGAAAGTGATAAAGATTTGATTTTAAATAAAACACTATAAATTATTAGTTATAAAGGCTCAATCTTTTTTCTGTTTTCAGAGTGACTCTGTATATACATTTCTATTTAATCAGTTTTATAATTAAAATGCAGCTTTTGCTCTTAGAAGATGTACATTGTAAAGAATTGCTATATTTTGAGGTAACATGCTTGGTGAAAAGAACACTATTCCAGAAATTAGGAAACAGATTCCAGATCCAACTCCTCCAGTAGTAATTACAATAATAAAAAAATAACAATATCAAACGCACATAACCCTTTCATGTGATATGCACTGTTCTAAGCACTTTGCATATATTAACTTTTTAAAGAAGTTGTAGCCAAACGGCTTCCAGCTACTTAATCTCTCCGGACTTCAGGGCTCCTCATTTGTAAAGCCAATCTTCCCTCTAGCTCTAAAATTCAGCATAATGTATCTTCAATTGTACAGTTTATATCATGAAACATAAAAATGTTTTAACGATCTTATCAACCAAAGCAAATGGAAATAGACTCTTTTATAGGCAGGGAAAGAGGAACTGTTATATAACAAAGGTTTACCAGCATAAGGAGTAAATTATGGAGATTTTGGCTGACTAGGACCCCATCACCACAAACATCTTCCCTCGCACTTTTGCTCATGCTATTTCGGATCCTCGCAGGTCATGTCTGTCCCTCTCTCCTTGCAGGCTGTCAATTAGAAATAATCCAGCCTTTCTCTGAACTCCCAGTTTTTTGAGCCTTGTTTTGGGGTATTTGCATATGTATGTCGTGTTCCCTATGAGCACCTCAGCTGTTTGAGGGCAGGGACAATAATCTTTACATCATCTGTTCATCACTTTTTAAATTCAGTTGTCTCTCTGTGGACAGAGTACACAGAGCAAATTAAATTCAGACTTATTTTCTAAAAAGTGAAATAATTTTATTCAGATTCAAAGCACAATATGTTATGATAGATGTTGACCTGGGAATCAAGACTTGAATCGTAGCTCTCTTGTTGAGCGGCTTCAGTGGCCTTCAAGTGGGTCACTCTCCTAACTTCGGTTCCCATCTGTCAAATGGTGATATTTGAATGCCTGGTCCCTGTGTTACAGAGCCATGAGCATTGAATGAGATGAGATATGTATAGTACATGTGGGAAAGAAAAGCCCTGAGACCTGATAAAACACATCCATGCTTCTCAAGCAAGATGTGGGGCACATAACCGGTTATCTTCAACCAATTCTCTGAAACATTGGGGTTTGTGAGCAGCTGCCTTCCCCAAAAGCCCACACGCCAAGCTCAAACAGATAGATGTCTGCTTTCCTATTGATTTTGAGTAAATATGATTTATTTAGCACACTTAATGCAGATTATTTCTCAAACCAGAAAAGGATGAGTTTCATAGCAATGTGAGAATGAGTAAAATCCAATGAAAACAGTGTAGTGGATTTCACTACCAAGTACTTAATTTATAGCTTTGTTGTTTTTTTAATTATACTTCTTTATATTAATTCCATGTAATCATTTGAAGAGTGTTTCTCATTGTGTCTCCGTCTGCACAACTATAAATGAAGGCATAATATATTCCGTCAACACGGGGGTGGAGCGTAAGCCCTGGATTTGAGGTACTGTGAAGACCTTGGCAGTCACAGCTACATCTGCCCTCGGAACATTCTCTGCTTGTTGCAGAGCCCCTGGCACACGGTTTCCTCTCTCTCCCATGACCACCATCAAGCAGGCCACGGCCAGTCACCTGCATTGCACACCAGAGGGAACAGCTTCCACTCTGGGCCTTGAAGACTAGCCTGTGCTGCACTTTATAGACCTTAGAAGTCAAATGATATAATTGTCACAATCATCCAGTGCTCTTACAGAGAGATTTTGTGTACAGACAGCCTGCGAATGCAGATTTTTAGCCAAATTAAAACAGAACCTAGATTAGCTGGCAAACCAGACTCCCCCAAATGATAGAAATTTAAGGCGTTAAGCTGTTATATGAAATGTAAGAGTAATTGGGATCCCTGACAGTGCAGTAGTGACTAAGAACAGTTTTATTATATTTTAAACAAGCAAGCATCACCCTTTCAATAAACAGAAATCTATACCTAAGATCTTATTGGAAATCTGTGTCTGTGAAACAGTACAAATAAAAAATTAGTGATGTATGGTGATTCTTAAAAACAAAAACTGTGCAGGGCGTCGTTGTTCATAACCATTTCAAATAATAGATCTAAATATTGACCATTTTCATTACTGCGTGGTATTTCAATACGTAAGCCATGGGTGTATCTAAAATAGTTAGCAATGGCACCTTAATATGTACTTCAGCCTTATTAACATCTTTATGTGGAGTCTTCTGAACATCCTTTCTACCTAAAAAATGAGGAATTTTTTTTCAGTATGGCAGTTACTTGCTCAGTTGCTAGGTAACAAGGCAGATCTCTATAGCTTTATCTGAACATGCAGCACATGATTTTTTAGTGACAATTATTTATATCCAATATATTAAAGCATGGTGTGTTGATAGCGATTAGATAAACTACTGATTTAGCTCCAGTGCATTTGTAAGAAAGTGTGCGGTAACCCACAAAGCTAGTTTTGTTCTAACCCTTTTTTTAAAGTGCTTATTGATATTCACCTCTGAGAATGATCAGTTTTCTTGCAAAGCCCCAATAATAGCTAGATTGTTGATTTGATAATCCTTCCAACTGGCTGATCACAATCAAAAACACTGCCACACCTTCCTGACTAATTACAAAGCACATCATCTGGGAGGGACGTTTTGTTCTTCAAGGCTGTCCATTCAAATGTTACAAAGTTTGAATTTTGTGAAAATTGTGATTACTCTTTTTATTGCTTGTCATTCCTCATACTGTAGTCATTCTGGAGATCTAGCTCTACACTGAGAGGTAGCCGTTGATTTAGAAGGTATTCTTATTTTTAAAAATTAACAGTTAATTGTTTTTGTTTTTGTCTGTCTTGTGGCACAGGGCTGAGAAACCGCAGCAGCAGGTCATCAATGTTATATAATCAACAATGGTGTCTTGTTAGAGATCTTTTAACAAAGTTACTATTAAAGAAAAGATCTGCAATTTAGAATTGTAGCCAGTGAATTTTCATAGTAAGGAAGGGAAAAAAATAATCCCTTTCCACTGTTTTGTGGATTTTGCCCATAATAATTGTCTTTCATCAGATGGATTCATTGGCTCAAACACTTCTTCATATATGCCAGGAACCATGAGAAGTAGATGTTTATTCTAAATTTATTTCCTCTGGTCATTTATACTGGTGAATTTAAATCATTATTAGAATATAGGCATTGGATTAATAGCTATTTGCCACAATCTTTTCCAAGTAAAGTCAAAATGCTCTTTTATACTATAGTGGGAAAAAAGTATCTGTTGAACTTTGTACTTTTGTGATAGAATGGCTGTAATTAGTCCATCAACCATAGGATAATTAGAAATTACAGTATAATTCCCTTTATAGCATAAGGAATGTCACAATAAGTAATGCTGGTATTCAAGTTAGTCTTAAAATATTTATTTAGTTTATGTATTCAGCCATAAAATGAATGAAATCTTGCCATTTGCCACAACATGGATGGAGCTAGACTGTAGTGAAATACATCAGTCAGAGAAAGACAAATATCATATGAACTCACTCATATGTGGAATTTAAGAAACAAAACAAGCAAAAGGGGGAAAAAAAGAGAGAGAGAGAGAACAAACATGATGGTTACCAGAGGGGAGGTGAGTGAGCGGTGGCAGGAAGTAGGTGATGGAGATTAAAGAGTACACTTACCATGATGAAAAAAATAAAATAAAATAAAATTTAGTTTATAGGTCAGTAACATAAGAAAAACTTTGGAGAATATTTGTTCAGAAATTATTTTTTGATGACAGCAATAAAGAATGCGTTCTCCTGGAGAATCAGAAAACACAGAGACGAAAATGAGTTATTACCTGTGTATTGTGTGAACTGAAGATAACCTGTCTTTACAAGTCAGCATTCCAGGAAGCTAGTTTATGTAGACAATAGTTTAATATGGAAAGTTGCACTTTACTAACACCTATTCATTAAATGCCTGCATTCAACAAAATACAGCCCTCACTACCTGGAAAGCTATAAAAGCCACATGGAATGATTGATTACTCTGAATTTCTGTAGTCTTGAGTAAACCGCAGGCAAGGTATATATTTTATTGACTACGAACTGAAGGCCCAAGCAATTTACAAGGCAATTTAACAATAATTTATTTTACTCTTTGCACTGCCCTGTTCAGCTATCACTGTGGCATTTAAATACCAAAAGTCAAATGGAAATCAACCCTCTGGTTTCTTCTCCACTTTCATATCCACAGTTGACCTACAGGTTTACCTCATTTTTTTAGGAAACGTGCTGTTATGTAAATTATCATTTATTATAAAATTTTTAAATCATTTCTCTCAGGGAGTCAAAGCAGATGTCTGTTTGCCATTTAACAATATTTCTCTCCTTAAATAGGGATTTACTGGAAGATTTCAATAGCTTCTTTATCTCTCTCTCTCTCTCTGTAATTAATGGGAGGGAAAAAACTGTATTTATACAGAACTTTTTAGGAACCTATCCATCCTACGAGGCTAGGTATATTTGTGAATTCCAGTTAGGGTTGATTTACTTTATATTTCTTGTTTCCAATTGTCATATTGTTGTGGAAATGAGTCCCTGGGTGAGTGCTACCTCTCTTTGTGTCTTATTTTAAATGCTTATTATTTAAGTGGACTTTCATTATCACGGGTGTCTTTTGTGGTGGTTGTTGCTAAATCATTTTAAATGATTCTAATGGAAATCTTTTATTTTTTTTCCCCTCTTGATATCTGAGCCAGTCTCCTGTAGAGAAACTAGGTAATCCTCAGTATGAACTGTTACTGTCTTACTTTTAGGCTCTACTTTTAAAAAAAACTCTCTATGACTATAGGAAATAAAACTTACAGATTTGTCAGAAGGTCGCATCCCAGGATGTGAAGGCTACATTGTACAAAGCATTGGAGATGGTTTTGTTTTGTATTGTTAACATATATTTTATACTTTTAATCATTATTTATCATACTGTGCACAAAAGAAAAAAAGCCAAAGAATCTCAGCATTCAGCTCCCTTTTTGTTTATCCAGGCATTGTGGAAATCTTGGCTCAGGGTGAGAAGAGTATTGAATAATCATTTCAAAAGCAAATGTCATTTCTGATGGAAAACAAATGATCCTCTGTGTGTGTGTGTGTGTGTGTGAATATGAAGATTCCAAGAAAATTTATTTGTCCAATATTCAGCATGCCTGAAAGCCTAAATATATTTATCC
This sequence comes from Martes martes, assembly GCF_963455335.1. NCBI lineage: Eukaryota > Metazoa > Chordata > Mammalia > Carnivora > Mustelidae > Martes > Martes martes. The sequence goes on from NC_137895.1 coordinate 22,398,328, forward strand.
ATACTATGCAGAATAAAAACTCTTTTTTAAAAGTATTTAAGGATTATTTTATGGCACTTTTTCTCAGAAGACCTGCAGACACTTTAAAGAATTTCCACCTATGGTTTGTCAAAGGCCACAAAAACATAGGAAGGATAGGAACTGGAATTGTGGCTGTGACAAGGGGCTAAAAGAAGTAGGAGAAATACAGAAATTAAAATCAGGAAGAGCAAAATGGTCACATTTGTGTAACATGTCAGCAGAATTCCTGGTGCATTTCTTCAGAGGAGTGGGGTGGAGTGGGATTGCTCGCCAGACCTCTCCTTGCATTTTAGCTCCAGCACCCATGAGCTTGGTGTGCTTTGGGGAAAATCACCAATCTGAACCTTTCTGAGCCTTGTTTTCCTCATCTGGAAAACAGTGATGGTTTCCACCCTGCAGAGGTTTTCTGAGGACTATACTTAGACTGGAAGACACAGAGCCCCTCTGAGGCACAGTAGAAGCTGAATCAACATTAACTGCTACTTTTTTTTTTTTTTTTGAAAGATTCCTCTATTCATTACAGACGTTTTTTCTTTCATCCTCAGCCCCCAGATGTCAATACATCACCACAGATAGGACCATGAATGGTGCTTTCAAACCAACAGATCTGAAAATTATAGCCAGGGAGGGAACTTAGAGCCGGAAGCAAAGCTGGAGTGGCTGACTATAGCTCACACGGAGGAGATGTGCACTATCACGCCTGATCTATGAGCTCTTTGGTCGTCTTATATTTTTTTTAAAAAAACATTTTATTTATTTATTTGAGAGAGAAAGAGGGAGCATGGGGGGAGGGGCAGAGGGAGAAGCAGACTCCCCCCTGAGCAGAGAGCCTGACCTGGGGCTCCATCCCAGGAACCCAGGACCATGACCTGAGCTCAAAGCAGTCGCCTCACCGACTGAGCCACCCAGGTGCCACCCCTAGTCTCTGTCTTTAAAGAAACATAAAAATGAAGGCATGAAAACTTGTTTTTTTTGTGTGTGTGTTCTAAAACTACTTAGATTTTGAAAGTCCCCTTGTATCAAAGAGGATATAAAACAACTTGCTTCCAGATAGATTTATTGGCTAAGCCATCATCTCTCAAAGGGATGCTCTGGCCAACGGCAGAGTTGATTGAGCAATTAAAAATATTCGTCATCATAGCAATTATGTCATCTTCTAGCCTCCAATCTGTTTAATAGATTTTGTTTCACCAAAATGATTACATTAACTGTTTGTTTCAATAAAAGCATCAGAAACGTTTGGCTCCCGCTTTTTCCTCTCTCTTCCTACTCTCCTGTCATTGGATCTTCTTCCCCACATGTTAATCCTGTATCTGTGATGTGCCTCAGACCGTATCAGTCATTAGTTCTAACAACAAACAACATGGGCTCCATGCCCTCAAGGCACTTCCTCACCACTGGGGGGTAAACAGATAAGTAGGCAGGCAGTTATAATAGACTTTGTCATCAACAAAACCCTCTGTTGGCCTTCCCACAGTTTAGGCAGTGACGCTTCGTAAGGCTCCAGAAGTAGGACAAGATGTAGAGCTACCCAAACTGGGATTTCTTTTCTTTCTCAACTTTTATAAAATACTTTCTTTTCTCCTTTTTACGCAAGTAACACATCATCGTTATAGAAAAAAATGAGAAAACATAGGGAGGCAAAAAAATAATAATAATTTGCTATCCCTCTACCAGATGACATTTTAGCATGTATCTTTCCAGATTTACATATATATGTTTATATATAATGCTAATTAAAACATTACCATATATTGTATATACTCAAACCATTTTGATGTGGAAGACAAAGACTGAGTGACAGATTTGGTTCTTCCAGTAGGCTGTAAGCTGCTTAAGGACAGGAGCTGAGTCTCGGCACCCTTCATGTTCTGTATTTATGGTCAGTAAATATGTGTGGGATGTCAGGTTGTGGATTGTAGGATGGGTTTGTAAACAAATAGCTAGATTGTTTTATTTCTCACTTAAAATTTTAAGATGAAAGAATGCTGTCACATTAGCAAGGGTGATACTCATTGGATTCTTCTTGATAACAGTAAGGGTAACTTGACAGTTCTTAAAGGATGCCTTCCTGTTCTTAGCCGAATCCTTTGGAACGTTTCCATATTTTAAACAAGCAAACAAGACCAAAACCGCCCCCCCCCAAAAAACAAAACACAACAATAATAAGAAAAAGATATAACATTAAAAAAGAGATAACATTTTTTGTTTGTTTGTTTCTGGCCTTATTAATTCACTCATACTTGCCACATATAAACCCTTGAAGAAGGAGGAAAAAGCAAATTTGGACTTCCTCTATCACTAGCTTTCACTTTCTAAATATTCCATCTGTTGGTACTACCCCAGTGGTGGGTCAGGAGGTATTTCCTCAAGTTGTTTAAAAACAAGCTTTCATTAATGTTGTTTTCCTGTTATTTCTAGTAATGGAAAGTCAGCCTGATAATGTTGACAGCAGTATGTTTGGAGAGATTGCCTGTCTCATGAGGAATTTGGGATAATAAAAATCAAGATGACACCTCAGCTCCTTCTTGGGAAGAATTTCTTTCCTCTTTTTTTTTTTTTAAGATTTTATTTATTTACTTGACAGACAGAGATCACAAGTATGCAGAGAAGCAGGCAGAGAGAGAGGAAGGGGAAGCAGGCTCTCTAAAGCAGGCTTCCTGCTGAGCAGAGAGCCTGATGCGGGGCTCAATCCCAGGACCCTGGGATCATAACCTGAGCTGAAGGCAGAGGCTTTAACCCACTGAGCCACCCAGGTGCCTCTTGGGAAGAATTTCTAGTTAATCTGCCCCATCTGAGACATCCCTTTCCATTATCTCTCTAGGCACAGGAGGAATTCATTAGGCTACAGGTAGACCACAACTCAGTATCCTTGTAGTTACCTCACTTAACTACATAATGTTTTTATGAGTCACTCAGACCCAAATTGGCCCCATTAGATTGGCTGTGTTCTTATTCTAGTTAATTGCATGTCATCTAATTACATAATTTATGCTATATATGCACTTGGCCTTTGGGTCACTCTATGTGATTTGCTATATATGCATAGTGACCCAAAGGCCAAGTACCTTTCTTTATTGTACAATAAAGTCACAGTGAAAATAGGACTTATATACCCGTTGTAAAATACCACTTCTGCAAGGCTGTTTCTGGCTTTTTACAATGCTTTGATGCATTTTTAAGAAAGCAGTCTAAAAATGTCATATGATTTCTACATGCACCCTAAAGCTGTTAAATAATTATATTCTGTGATTGCTCTTGTCATCAATTTAATTAACTAAAAGAAATTGGTATTCCCATAGTTTCTGGTTGTGAAGGTCTTTTTGCACATTCTTGATCAATTGGTTCATTCTCTGTTGTCAAGTGAAAAAAAAAAAGATTAACCACCTTAGCTTGTCAGGCTTTTTTTTTTTTTTAATATTGTATTTATTTACGAAATAGAGAGCATGAGCAGGGGAAGAGGGAGAAGCTGACCCTGAGCCGTCTGCTGAGTGTAGAGCTCAATGCCAGACTCGATCCCAGGACCTTGAGATCATGACCTGAGCCAAAGGCAGGTGCTTAACTGACTGAGTTACCCAGGTGCCCCTTTTCAGTCTTCAGTAAAGTGTTCCTCTCTTTCATGTGAATCCAACAGATTCAATTTAACATGTTATTTATTGAGTTCTGGGATAGGCATTATGCTAGAATCCCAAAATACAAAGATGCATGAGGTCTGCCATGTGGGGAAGGAAGAAGCACGTAAATAGACAATCTGTTCAGTTACCCAGTAGGTGACAGGTGTGTTGGAGGCACTAAGGAGGCATACTCAGCTCTACCTAGAGAGTGCCTGGAGGACTTCTCAGAGGTGGTGACAATTAAGATGCGATATTAAGAATGGTGAGAAGCTCACCAAGCAAAGTTGAGAAGAGGGGCGCCTGGGTAGCACAGTCAGTTGGGCATCCAGCTCTTGGTTTTGGCTCAGGTTCTGATTTCAGGATTGTGAGATCGAGCCCTGTGTCTGGCTCCATGCTCAGCATGGAATCTGCTTGAGACTGTCTCCCTCTCTCTTTGCCCCTCGCCCCATTCTCCCTCTCTTTCTCTCTCAAATATGTTAAAAAAAAAAAAAAAAAGTGGAGAAGAGGACGAGAGGAAAGGGCACATTCAGTAGAGAAAAGGGCATGTGCAAAGATCAGAGAGACATGCACCACGTGGCCTCTGGTGGGAACCACTAGAACGCAGTCTGGGTGGGTCAGGAGGAGAAGGAGACCCGGGGGCTGGTAGAATTCAGCCTTCCAGTGAAGAGAAGCCACCAAAGGGATCTTGAGCAGAGGTGTGGTGTGGTTATATTTGTAGTTCGGGGAGGTCAGGTGGCGCCACATGCATTCCTCCTCCCCCGCCCTGTTGTTTGTATTTAAAGACCGTGGCCTCCTTCAGTTTTCACCGTCATTCCCGCAGGTCTTGATCCAAACTATCACATTTTCTAGGCCAGCGAGCTGAGGAAGGTTTAGTTTAAGGGCCACAGGCCAACAGGTGGCCTACCCCAGTTACCTCCTGGCTGGTCACAGCCAAGTTGAGGTGGCGTCGTAACTGTCGTCCTCTCGTGGGCCACTTCTTCCTCCTGCACGCCGCTCAAAAACCAGTGAGCTGCTGACCACAAGCCTAGACTTGCCGTGACAGTGGATGCAGGCCCTGAGTATGCGGATGGTCTGGGACCCTTCACTGAGAGACGTCACGGCCCGCTGTGTGTCCCGGGCTGGCATCACAGAGGAGTGAGACATGCCTGCCACCATTTGCAGACACGTCAGCAGTTCCGATGGAGTGTACCGAATGTCACAGGAGGGAAACCAAAGGAAGAGGAAGGAGGGGAGGGAGACCAGGAAGCCCTCCTGCGGGAGACGGCATCCGTATCTCCCAAAGGAGGAAGCAAAGAAGGACAAGAAGGAGTGTCCAAGGGCAAGACAGACAGACAGACAAGCTGTTAAGAGCCAGAAGTGCTTCAGGCCCAGCTGTGGAGAAGGGAGAGAGAGCTAATAAGGAACGGGAGAGATCACGGGGGCCTGAGCCTCCAGGGCCCGCACCATGCCAGCAGAGGGTTTGGAACAGGGGGAGTGAACACAGCCAGCCTTGCAGAAAGATTTTCATGAGAGCAGAGAGACTGTGTTGGCGAGAGGATCAAGACGGAGATGGGGAAACTGCATCTGTTTCCCTTTGTTACTGGACTCTGACAGCGATGCTAAGAAACGAGGAGCACTGTACCAAAGTTAGCGTCTGTGGATCCAAGAGACACAGATGGGTCCAAAAGAGAGGCAAGGAGGCAAAATCACAGGAGGTTAGAGATTCAGTGGAAGTAGAGATGTGTAAGAGGGCAAAGCCAAGGATGAAGAAAGACGGGCCATCGTCCACAGATGACAGAGGGTCTCAGGACACGCCACCGTTGTGAAATGGGGTCACCCTTTTGGCTGGATTTGAATGCCACACTGCATTCGTATTACCCTTCATGTGCTTTCTGTTCCTTGATCATTTTTATGTCTGATCAAAAAGTGAAACTACTTTTTGGGACACCCGGGTGGCTTAGTCGGTTAAGCATTCGACTCTCGATTTCAGCTCAGGTCATGATCCCAGGGTTGTGAGAAGGCGCTGCAAGGTAGGCTCCGGGCTCAGTGGGGGATCTGCTTCAGATTCTCTCTTTTTCTATCCCTCTGCCCCTCCCGGCCATGAGCGCTCTGACACACACTCTCTCTCAAATAAATAAATAAATCTTAAAAAAAAAAAAAAAAAAAAAGGAAAGCAACTCCATTTATAAGTCCTATGGAGCCCTGCAAATTGTTTTCACCTCTTTTTTCCTCCAAAACCTATGAGGAAGTTTAGGTAAGTGGCAAAATTCTCATTTTGTAGATACAAATCAGTCGTGTGCAAAACACAACTAGTGTGGCAGAGCGGGATTGGAATATTTACCCTATTTCTTGCTTCTAGACTGCATGGCCTGCTTTGAAGATATGTCATTAGATTATGCAGTCCTAACAAAGTGGAATTCCTTTTTTAGTTTTCCCCAAGCAGCATTGATGAGCATTTTCAGACCAACATGAAGCTTTTCTCTGAAGCTTATGTCTTTTAAATGTTTGCTCACAGTGAGTCTATTTTGGAATAGCTCACATTTATGGAAGGTTCACTGTGTGTTTCACATAGTAGTAATTCATTTAACCATTCAGTTCGGTGCAGTAGATACTAATATTATTCCCTTGTTAGATGAGTAAACTAAGGCACTGAAATATTAACTTGCCAAAGGTCACCCAGCCGCCCAAGTTCATCTAGTACAGGCATCAGGGCCAGAGTTTGAACCTCACCATAATGGCTTCGGTGCTTCTCACTTAGCTGATTGATTGATTTATTTATTTACTTTTAAAGATTTTATTTATTTATTTGACTGACAAAGATTATAAGTAGGCAGAGAAAGAGAGAGGGAAGCAGGCTCCCTGCCGAGCAGAGAGCCCGATGTTGGGCTCGATCCCAGGACCCTGAGATCATGACCTGAGCCGAAGGCAGAGGCTTAACCCACTGAGCCACCCAGGCACCCCTCACTTAGCTTATTTATAACAAATACATGACGAGTGGACAAGTCTAGGACATGATCATTATCTTTCGGAAACTGCTCAGGAGCGTTTGCTTAAAGGATTTTTTTTTTTTTTTAATTTGAAAAGAGATTTCTGAAAGCAACAACACTAGACCCTCACAGTGGCATTCTAGATGCTTTCAGAATTGATCATGGCTGAACTGGAAAAGGTTCATTTGTCCAGAAATAGTTGCAGCCAAGCTGGACCTCATTGAGGAACAGATTAAAAGCAAGACAGCCTCTCAGAGAGAAACTGGATGAGTTGTCCCTACCCCAGAATAGTTCATTTAAATTGTTTTAGTAGTTTTATTACTAAATTTGAGGGTTAAAATTCATAATGGCAAAATCCAAAGATGAGTAAAAATCAGCCCTCTTGTACCTAAGAAAGTGTTTTGGGGCACAGTATATATGAGTGAAAATCAGCCCTCCTGTACCTAAGAAAATGTTTTGGGGCACAGTATATAATGTCTCTTCATTATGACATGGTATGTAGGTCATTATAATCTGTTTTGCATCTGTATCACAGTTCAAATATACAGCAAAGAACTTCTAGGTATTTTTCAGTGTTATTAATTTCTAGATTATTTCTCCTTTTATGTGTGTATTTTCACAAATATTTTTCCAAATGTATTTACTTTTCTAAATATATAAAAATAGTTGTTAGCCTTTATTTTTCTCTATGTTCAGATCATTTTTTTTTTTTTTAATTTGACAGACAGATCACAAGTAGGCAGAGAGGCAGGCAGAGAGAGAAGGGAGGAAGCAGGCTCCCAGCTGAGCAGAGAGCCCGATGCTGGGCTCAATCCCAGGACCCTGAGATCATGACCTGAGCCAAAGGCATCGGCTTTAACCCACTGAGCCACCCAGACGCCCCTGTTCAGATCATTTTAACCAAGTTTCTCACCTCTTTGTCCAATAAATCTCCAGGTTTCCTGCCTACCAGTCTGATCCTTCCTTTTTCACGCACCATTAAAAAGACTATTCTATCTACCCTAAAAAGCAGGAGTCCTTGTGTCATCTCTTAAACACCTTCCGCCTAATGATATTGACTGTGATGTATTGTTACCTTTTGTTTATTATCTTCTCAGTCCCTGTTCAAGCCAAAGTCACTTAGTTTTGTGAAGGAAATTGTGTGAGATGTTCTTCCAAATGCTCTAATAAAATTCAAATATATCACATCTGCTCCATTCCCTTAAACTAGTAATCTTGTAATTCCATCAGAAAAGCAATCAAATTTGGCATGCCTTTTTTTTTTCTTCATAAAGCTCAGCTTCTTATTACTTTTGGGTTTATTTCCTCTAGATGTTAACAGATTTTTTATTACTCTCACAATATTGCAAACTTGCCAAATTACAATTTCCAGGGTCACTTTCATCGTTGGAAAATCAGGGCTCTCTCTTCTTTTTGCCTCATTTTGTGGTGCCTAAATATTTGGATTCCTGTCGATTCCACATGTCTTATCTTACCCAGATCCATTACTTCTGGGTGATGGTGGTCAAAGTGAGGAGGAGCAGGCTGAGGACGACCTCCCTGCCGCCAGCTGTCCGATGCCATCTTCCCACACCATTGCCAAGTCATCCTGGCAGACTTCCGTCATCTCCTTCTTACTAGCCAACAGGTCTCGGCTCCGTTCCTGGGTTCTGTGATCTGTAACCTGCCTCCCCATTTACATGTTCTCTTCACATTACCTCATCTGCTTTTGCTGCCCCTTAGAAGAGAACTCACACAGAGTTCATTTTTACCTGCTAGTGTTCCATTCTCTCATGTCTCTGTTTATTGGCAGGTAAATTTATTTTTACCTCCAGGTCTATGACTGTCCTTCAACCGCAAATGGGGTATTGTTTGAATGTTTGCTTTCTTGTACTTCACGATGGGGGCATTGTTTTTAGGTTGGATGCACTGGGTCAGAACATCTGCCCCTCTGATTCCTTCTTTCAGGTCTAACCAAGGCTACACCCTGGTATAGCCCTGTTAGATTGTATTGTTCTGTCCTAACGTCTCTGCTTCTCTTTTTTCTGTTTGCTCATGCTCAGTTACTTTCTTCACTGTTAATAAATTCATCGATAGGTACTTTCTTTCTGTAGATTTTATTACTTTATTTTTTAGCTAGGGAACACTTAAATATTTTTCTTCCCTCAACAAACAAATACAAGTATATGTCAAATTGTGTTGCAGAGTTAATTATTCCATACCTGCTCCTGGAGGCGTAGAGAATGTCAGATAGCTGGGAGGTCAAAAGTACAGAGATGATGCCTCCTTTCCAGTCATTCACAGGATCGTGAAGGTGTCAGCAATGGAAACAATCCTAACGCGGTGTGATGGGTGCTGTGATGGACGTGGCTTTACAAGGTCCAATAGGGGTTCCAGCCTGAGGAGGGGAAGGCTCTGAAGAAAAAGAATCTAATTGTAGGTCTGGGGGAATCAGGATGAGTTTCATGGGTAGACAGGGGAGAAGGGAGATGGTGTTTCATGGGAAGGTGTAGTCTTACAGGATGGGTACTCTCAACTTATCCTGATTCCTCCTTCTAGATCCTCCCATCTTTGTATTATTAGCAGATCAGGAGGAAACTAAGTCTGTGGGAAATAAAGGCACAGAGGCTGGAAGGAGAAAATAAGTACTAGGTTTATGTATTCATTTATAAGGGCTGCTGTAACAAAATACCACAGACTGGGTGACTGAAACTGTAGAAATGTATTTTCTCACAACTCTGGAGGCTCAAGATCAAGATCAAGGTGACAGAAAGTTTGGTTTCTTATGAGGCTCTCTCCTTGACTTGCACATAGCCACCTTCTTGCTGGGTCCTCACATAACCGTTTCTCTGCCTATGATGTTTATGTCCTAGTCTCTTCTTTGTATAAGGACATCAGTCATACTGGATTAGGAACACCCTGACCACCCCATTTTAACTTAATTACCTCTTTAAAGGCCCTGTCTCAAAATACAGTCACATTCAGAGGTTCTGAGGATTAGAGATTCAGTGTAGGAATTTGGTGGGGCTTTGGGGAGGAGACAGAATTCAGCCTGTAACAGTTTGTGTTTAGGTTTTGGTAGTGTTTGAGCAAATGACATAACTGGTTTTCAGAATCACTTGACTTAACTAAAAGGATATATGATGAGCTGTTATCGGCTGAGCAAAACTATTTAAATGTTTTAAATTTATTCTAAATGTTACTATAAGTATCCTAGATTTCCCATGTAGCTCCATTTAGAATTAAAATATTACAGAAGGCATACCTCAGTAAATACTAAACTTTGTCCCTAAAGGCCCAAGACACATGACAGTGTATGAACCCTTTCAAGACTGCAGTGGAAGCTACATCACACATATAATCTCTGATAAAATGACTAGGCTCTAAATTGCTTAATTTCTGTAATCTGTTCCTACTGTAGAGATAAAGTCACTTATCTTGATTTAGATGGATCATTGTATAGAATGTCAGTGTAGTTAAGAATATAGTTTAAGAAAGAACAGCTCCTCAAAATATGTAACTGCTTCTTGGCTCTCCTTTATGGAAAAAAGTACATATTTTGTGAGATATGAAAGAATTTGAAATGTCTTTGCATTTTCAGACATTCATAATTTTTCTAGTGTTGCCTTGGGTGGTCTGACAGGAAAAGCTGTGTAATGATCAGAAGATGTCAATTCTAATTTTAACTGGGACACTCACTCCTTCATGATTTGTGCAAGGCGTTTAATTTTCCTGAGCCTTTGTTTTCTCCTTGGTCAAAAGCAGATGATTCTTTCTTTTTTTTTTTTTTTTAAGATTTTACTTGTTTGTCAGAGAGAAAGAGAGCCCAAGCAGGAGGAGGGACAGGCAGAGGGAGAGGCGGTCTCCTCTCTGTATAAGGAGCCCGATGTGTACTTGATCCCAAGACCCTGAGATCATGACCTGAGCCAAGGGTGAATATTTAACTGACTGAGCCACCCAGGCATCCCTATATCAAACTTATTTCATCTTTTACATTCTTGTGTATCTTTCCAATGTAGGAATTATGTTATTGAATTAATATGCAAGATGATACTTAGATTTTAAATATCAGGATTTATTTTTAAACATTAATATAAATCATGTACTATGGTGGAAGAGAGAAAATTATGGGTGATAGTATTTATATGGGCAGAAAATAATAATGCCTTGCCAAGAGGAATTGACTTAGAGAAAAAATTTTGAAATTCAGAAGGTGTAAGATGTAAGAAACTTCACAGATCACTTACATTACATGAAGAAATGGCTAAAAATTAGACTATTAAAGTCATTCTTAAGGTAAAATGAAAATGATGTCTTTGAGGCAAATTTTAAAAGGGAAAAAGACCTGGGTGCAGTTCAAAGAAGTGGGAGGAAATTTAGATCCATTGAGAAATGGCGACACCTTCACCACCCCTCCCCCAAGTCTGAGTCATCAAAGGAAGGACACAGGTGGGCATAGAGGAAGTCCCCTCTTACAAAATCCTCCATAAGGGACCATGGCTGTTGCTGTCCTACACAAGTATTTCATAAGCACCAGTGGCGGCACAGCATCGGTCATGGCCTTGGTCCTGCCCCCTGGGTGCCAACACTGATGTGCGAGGGAATAATGGGTATCTGGGTTGGTGGACGCTGACCGCCAAGTGTTGGTGTTGGTTGACCAGGCCTTGTTAGTAGTGGGAAGTGGAACTTGGTTAGGGCCCCTCCCCCCCTTCATTTCTAGTTAATTGGGGAAGATTGAGTGGATGGGGTCAAAGAGCATGGCCTTCGCCTGGTTCCTCCTCACCTCCCAGCTGGAATCCCAGCTGCTCTGATATCTCCTCCTAGGCAGTCCTGAGCTCTGTGGCTTTACTTGCAGAGGAAAGGGAAAACAAGAGGAAGGAAGGATGGAAGGGAGGAAACGTAAATAACACATTCCCTGAAGAGCTCTTCTATTTGGTTCCTTTATGTCTGGCAAAATGACTTCTGGGACAACCACCCTTTAATGGATGGTGGGCCTGGATCTGCCCACCGCTCAGCCCGGCCTGCTCCTGAGCACCGTGGCCAGCGTCCTTTCTGCTGCTTGGGAAGCATGGAACTGGCCGGGTCGACACCGGCACGCTGATCCTGAATGCAAGCAGTAATCATCGCTAACATTTTCTTCAGTATTTTTCACTTTTTGAAGTGCTTTAGATGGGTTCTCATCAAATCTTCCTATCACCTCTAGAAGCTGGGTGCATTATTACCTTTCTTTTACAGATAAAAGAAACTGAGGCACAGGCCCCCCTAACCTCCCTTGAGAGCACAGGAGGTCGGGCTATGGTCAGGGCTGGGAGCATCCCTCTCAGTTACTTAGACACAAAATAGAAACGATAGGTAGGCAAAGCCCTGCTGTTGATAGGACAACTTTCTGGTTTTCTGGTTTTTTAGCAAATTCCACCATGGCCTCTTTGTATGAAGCAAGTTGTATGATCCCCATTTTACAGAAGGAAGTGATGCTCAAAGGAGTTAAGTGGCAGTGAGTGGCGAAATAGCCGAACTGTTAGACAAGAAGTAATGGACAAGGTTTCTTTTTGTTTTAAAACTCAAATTTCCCACAGAAGACAAATGTTGGTAGATACATATATACATGTATTTGTGTGTGTGTGTGCGTGTGTGCACATGTGTCATTTTATGCTATTTATAGCTCAGAATCAGAATATTGTTGAACTTTAATTAGATTGATGTTTTTAAAACCTATTCAAGATGGTTGTCACAATTCTGGAAATGTCTAGAAATCTGGAATTTTGGCGATTTTAATTTTTGTCAGAACTGGGGGATAAACGCTGAACGACGGGCTTCCAGACATAGATTCAGTACATAACTGCATGCAGAGTCTCGCAGCTCCTCTGTCCTCTGGGCTGGCACAAGTCTCAGCCCAACTCAGAGTCTCCTCAATTCCCCAGTCACAAACTTCTCCCCTCTGGGATGTTTGGGTTCGTGCCCAGCCCTCTCAAAGCCCTCTCACCTGGATAAAAATGGTGCTGGAGGCAGAAATCTCCTTCCTAGGCTCTGAGTCCAGTCATTTCTCAGGAAATATTTACTGAGCACCAAGCACAGGCCATGCGCCGTGGAAGACACTGGGTTATAACCAACAATGAAGAGATGCATGAAAATTCCGGTCCTTGTGGGGCAGATGCTCTGAGTGCCTTGGGGGCCATGACATGGGAGAAGTAGAAAGTGCATGGGGCGCATCACAGTGTTGTATTCCTGAAAGTAATATAACGTCCTACGTCCGCTGCTTCAGTTTACAAAAAAAGAGAGAGAGAGAACAAGCCGCTCTGGCACTGGTTGAGTGGGGCTCCTGACCCATTGTCTTTGTGCTCTTGGACACACTTAGTCTCTCCAGAGCCTTTGTGTTTTCCTTCTACAAAACAGGTATACAAGATGTCTCTGAAAAGACTGTAGGCTATAAGAGCACAGCTGTGCAAGGTGACTGAGCGCCTGAGGCAAACAAGGTACGGGCTGCAGGTCAGGTCTCTTGCAAGAAGAGCACTTGTTTGTTCCTTTGCTGTCACCGTGCTCAGCTGTAAAGATTGGATAAATAGCAATAAATCATCAGAATAGTTGTCCCCATTCGTCAAGCCTTGATCATTCAGGACCCGGCCACGGGCCACCTGTGTCGGTTCTGTCATCCCATTCTGCAGATTTACGCTGGTGACTTCGGCTCCACTTGGGTTCTCCTCTTCCTTCCAAAGCCAACCAGCACATTCGGAGAAGTCTGTTTTCCGTGTTTTTGGTACTTCTTTTCCAAGGGACACGTAGTTGTGCCATCGGGATTTGAAATAATGGGAGAAACACCTTGTCTACACAGCCAAAGACTAATACTGGAATGCTCTCTGCTTATTTAAAGCCATCAGAGGGTTTTTTGGTGGTGGTTTTTTGAGGGCTTCTTTCCTGACATGTGCACCAGGCGAAGGGTTTTGAAATGATGCCTCTGCAACATGTACCATCCATGGGTGCGTCCACCTCCAGACAGCTGGATTCCTAGTCTGTACCATGAGGCAAGCCACTCCTGGGACGTTCCAAGCAGCCCACACCTAACACCAGTGTTCCCGTTCCATGCGCAGCCCACACTTGGCGCCTCTCCTCCAGCCCCCTCAGGCCCAGGGTGTGCTCTGCCATGAATTACAGTTTTATTTATCTGAGCCTAAGCCTTTTTCCCTCTAGACTCAGAGCACGCAGAGCTGCTAAAACATCAATGCAGGATGTGTTTTAATCAGTGGTGTGAATGGAGACAAAAGGAGAAGACTGTCAAACGGAGGCATCAGAGGAAGGGGCTCTGCTAGGAGAAGGTGGTCTCTTGGGAACAAAACACCCAAGTGGGACTCAGAGCCCGTTTTTCACTCGGGGAATGCAGAGAATGTTTGCTTCACCTCCCGTGAATGGCAGAAGCGTTGAGAAGTAATATCCGGAAAGAAAACTGACTTTCAGTCCAGGAGATGTAATTTGCTTTAAGAAGTTTCTGAAAGGAATGAAGATGACAGCTGCCTTTTTCCTACTGGTGGTTGCTGATTGCATTTGGTCATATTTCATTTTGATTCAGCTGTTTCCTGTCTGTATGATATTACCGTCCCATTTTTATGCCATTTTAGATTTTCTTTTGTTGTCACGTGTAGGAAATGGATTACATTCTTCTTGTCTGCGAAACCAAAGAGATTGTTTTGCTCGGAGATGATCTCACACTGTGTGGACTGAAGAGTACAAAAGAGATCAGGTGCCGGAAAAGTCTGTGCTTGAGAAGAGGTTTATTGTAATGGCTCTAAGAGGGATCAGGGTAATCCATTTGACCTGAAAGCTCATCCCAACCCATGGTGACAGAAGCAGCACAAAACATTACGGGATGGCTGCCTTGTGGTTATGGCTTCTGCTTCTGTAAGAAATCCCTTGGAGAGGAGGTGATACACTGTTTCCACATGTATTGTTTCCCTATCTAATCCTCTATGACCTCTATACCCTCAGCTTTCCACCTGGGGAGTCTTCATTAATTCAACAAACATTTATGAGGCACCTCCTGTGTGTCAAGTCAGGTGCTCGGTGCTGTGATATATGTGAAAAGAAAAAAAAAAAAGGCACGATCCCTACCTTTGCTTAAAACCTAGCAGGGAGACAAAGAAATCAAGAGACCGTGGAGCCACAGTTTGAAATTGCTGAGAAGATATGCCACAGCTTGGGTGGAAGGGCAGTGAGGGGTGCCTCAACCGGAGAGAGGAAAGTCAGGAGAAACTTTCTGCAGGGAGGGACACCATAGGCAGAAAGGGAGATGAGGCCGAGCTGGCTGGGCCGTGCTTCTTCCCTCGTGTGAAGGACAGTTGGGGGAAGGTGCTCCCAGCCGAGGAAGCAGCACCCACGAAGGCACGAGGGCCAGAGAAACACAGTGTGTTCAGTGAAGCTCATGGCAGGTCACATGGCCAAGCGCTGAGCACAGGTGAGACAGGTGAGACGCGGCAAGGGATGACTCCGCAGCAGTGGACTGGAGCCGGGTGGGGGAGGGTCCCTGACGTGCACCCGAGGACTGACCGCACCAGACCAGAGGCCGTGGGGAGCCATGGAAGAATTCTAGGCTGGCAACACCTGCGGTTTTGAAAGCTCATTCCAGTTGCAGGGGGAGGGTAAGTCTGGACATAAGAAAGATTACCTGGAAAACTGGCACGTTAACATCGTGAGAAAGATCAGGGCCCGGCCTGGGATAGCAACGAGATGGGCAGACTCGGGTTCACTCGAGTGCTATAAATGAAGGAGGACGGTGACGCTGCTCGAGCCACTCCGGCCCTTTGGCTCCTCCTGAGACAAGCTAGGGACATTCCTGTTTGGACATTTACACTAACTGTTCTCTCAGCCTAAAGCAATTTGCGCCCAGATAGCTATGTGGTTCTTTCCTCATCTCCTCAAATCTTGGTTCCAATGCCATCTTCTCCATTTTCTTTTAAGATCTTATTTATTTATTTGAAGGAGACAGAACATGAACAGGGTGAGGGGCAGCGAGAGAAGCAGACTCCCTGCTGAGTAGGGAGCCTGAAGCAGGATTCGATCCCAGGACCCTGATACCATGACCTGAGCCAAGGAAGACACTTAACTGGCTGAGCCACCCAAGTGTCCCCTCAATGCCACCTTCTCCTTGAAGCCTGCCCTGACCACTCTGTTTAAAACTGCACCTCATCTCCCCCCCACACCTGAATTTGCTGTCACCCTGCTTTTCCCTGTATCATTTATTCCCTTCCTGGGATCCTCTATAAGTTTAATTATTTGTATGCTCATTGTTTATGATCTTTCTCCTCTGCTAGATACAGGCTCCGTAAGGGCAGGAGTGCTTTTCTCTTGTTTTGTTTTGTCAGTCTGCACTTCTATCCCAAGTTCTAGAACAATGCCATGTACACAGTAGGCACTCAACTAACATTTGTTGAATGCATAATTGGATGGACATTGGGACGGAGGAAGAGAGAAGAGGCATGGATGTCACCCAGTTTTCTTCTGGTTCAGACAGATGACGGGGGAGAGTAAGTAGAGAACGCATCAAAATGGGGGAAAGAGAAGAGGAACAGGAAACAGGGAAGATGACACGTTCCTCTTGAACCATTTGCCAGGTGCTATGCTCAGGCATCTCAAGGTAGAAACAGAAAAAGACATGAGGAAGAGCAGGGAACGTTTGGGGTAGAGGCTGGGGCTGGCTGGAGGTCATGAGAATTGTTCCGAGCTGTCACTGCTGTGTAGTGGCTGCTGGTGAGACTTTCCCCCAGCAGAAGGCAGCCCTGTGGACGTTGAGAAGATGCTTATTTGGTTAGAGGCCCAGCACTTGCAGGGCCACAGCAGACAAGGGAAGTAGTAAGTTGGAAATGTAAGCGGCCTCCTGGAGTTTATCCTGGATAAGGAAGGAAGGGAAATCATGAATGGGATAAATGGCAAGGAAGAAAAGGAGGAACCGACAGAATGATGGTCCAGACGAGGTCTAGCAGCCCACGTGCTGAGAGCCAGAGTGAGCGGTGGAGGGATGGAAGAAAGCACCCAGTCGTTTTCAGTCATCAGTCAAGAGATTTTTCCTGGGCACTCTATTAGTCAGAGCTCTCCAGAAAAACAGAACGGATAGACTGTGAATATATAGAGATTTATCTTAAGGAATTGGCTCACATGACTTTGGAGGCTGACGAGTCCAAAATCTGCCATCCAAGTCCTAGGGCCATCAGGCTGGAGACCAGGGGAGCTGAATTTCAATTCATGTGCAAGGGTCATCTGCTGGCAGACTTGCCTTTCACTGGAGGAGGTCAGTCTTTTGTTCTGTGCCTTCAGTTGTTTGGCTGAGCCCCCCTCCACCTTACAGAGGGCAGTCTGCTTTATCAAAGTCCGCAGACTAACATGTTGATTTCATCCAAAACACTCTCCCAGAAACATTGAGAATAATGTTTGACCACCTCCTGGGCACTGACTAGGAACCTCTTGTCTGAGAATACATGGATGGTGCATCTCACAGACCTGGCCTCAAAATCCTTTGTAAGATGCTCATGCTAGGGAAAAAAAAGTCCTTAAAACAACAGCAACAATGCCTCTAATGGCTTTGCTTGAGCTAAGAGCAGCCAGATAGTAATCTTCGGCTGCACAGACAAGGTGTTTCCCAGATTATCTCACATATTGATGGGATGAATAATTTTCCCTTAGGAAAAAAAAAAAAAAAACCCAAATTCCTGAAAGCAGACTTTCCTAAATAGCCCAGTTATCTCTGGGAGGGAAGAGAGGAACCCTAGCAGAGCTGACACTTGATATTACGCAGATGACCCTGAAACTCTCAGGGGCACCTCCTGTTAAAATAGCTGCCACAGGCACAGGTGTTCTTGGGGGATACAGAAGGGGTAGCATGATGGCTTCTGGGGGGAGATACTGGTTTTTATGGCTCCTGAAGTGAATGACCCCACTGCCATGCAGCTCTGCGAGCTCCCAGGCTACCTCTGAGAATACAGACTCCTTTTTATGTTTAAGATAAATCCAGCACAGAGCACGCACTAGTCGGTATCGCCGCCTCTTGACGGATATGTATCCAACCCTTTTGTATCATCCACTTGACAGCAAACTTTCTGTCAAGATGACCATGGACCAAGAATGCATTAATATATATGAACTGTTCCTCTCCCCCAGGAATTTCTCCAGGTACTCCCTTTGGCATTTTATACCTCACTTGCTCATGTACCACTTTATTTTTGTTCTAGTTAATTGTCAGTGGTTCCTAGTCGGTATGAGAACACAACATAGTTGGTTTATCTATCAACCAAGTTGATGCGAAGAATAACAGATTTTATTTATCTAGAAGAAGGCCCTCCTCCTCCTAACACTGAGCCAGCACACTTTGTTCAAACCCTCCTTTAGAAAAACATGAACAAATAATGTTCACTCACCCCAAAAGGGGAGTAAAAGTGTGTGCCATAGGGGCACCCTGGCGGCTCAGTCAGTTAAGTGTCTGACTTTGGCTCAGGTTATGATCTTAGGGAGCTGGGATCGAACCCCACGTCGGGCTTCCTGCTCAGTGGGGAGTGTGCTTGTCCATCCCCCCCGGTCTTCCCCCTGCTTGTGCTCTTTCAAATAAATGCATAAAATCTTTAAAAAAAAAAAAAGTGTCGTCATAATCAGACTAACCAGGATCCCCACTAACCAGGCACAGGGGGCTAGAAATGCCTCACTTGGCCGATATTCAGAGCCATTTGGGGTTTGCAGCTGGTAAGGAACATCGGTCCTCTAATTTGCATGGCGGGTGTCTTCTGTACCTTGCCTGTGGAGAGCCCATTAGCAGCAGAGGTCACAGAGGCTGGGGTCCCCGCAAAGCTGCAGGAAACCCCAGCTGTTTTGTTCTTCTTAGGTGAGAGAGGACAGAACCTCTTTATCATGGTTATTATGGTTAATAAGCATTTACTAATAGGATGAGGGGGTGAACTACACTCACAGAGCATAAAAACTTCATTACACAGGGCAGGACTGGAATGGCTTATATCCCTGAAAGGCTCTAAAAAGCCTCTCTTCGTGATGAGGGTCTCCCAGACACAGATAAGCCAAGGACCTAAGAGTTAGTGAAAACCCCCAATGACATGAATGGGTTTCCGACTGTTTGCCATATTGTAAATGTGTGGGATTGGAGGTCATGTTGAATGATCTGTCAGTTTTCATGTAGGGACTATATTGGGCCATTAAATGCAACTGTCTGTGGTCAAGGTTTATTATTTTATACTGTGGCCAAAGAAAGTTCTTTGGGAACATATTCCTATCAAAATGCTCACTTTGCACATCACATTTTAGAACTCCAAAGAATCTTGACTGTGTGTATTACTGTAAAGAAGATGTAAAGCAAAGTTGTTCCTGAACAGTTTCTAGACGGGGAGAGGGAGAGATGGGGATGTGAATTATTGATTCATGCTTAAGAGAGAGGCTATACACTTGGATTATTTTTTTTTCCCCAATAAACATGTTCTCAGACTGCCACATTTGTTCCTATTAATCCATTTCCCCAGTATCTACAAGTTAGTCATTGCTAAGTGACATTATTCGAGCAAAGGATTTTGTGTAAATATGTCTATTCAGTTTTAATGATGAAATTTCATATTCTCATAGTTGTGAGCCTGAGTTTCCACTACTAAAATAAACAACAATTGTATAAAATTATTTGTCAATTTTTCTCTTCTAACAACAGTAATAAGAACAGCTGCTCATTGGGCTGAGTACTTAATCTGTGCTGGTCCCGTTAGCATGCTTTGCAAGGATCAGCTCATTTGATTCTCATCCAAACAGTCCTTTAGGATAGGACTTATTATCATTCCAACTTTACAGATGAGCAAACGGAAATGCAGAGGGTTCTAGTAAATCTCCCACACAAAAACCACTGGGCAGTGGTAGCACGGGGTCCAAACTCTGGGCTCTTACACCATGTCAAGGTCAAGTCACCAGCTGGTTTTATTTTACAAAAAGGAAATTTTAACATCCGCGCAACTACACCAAAATCTTATTACACTGAGGGATAACCCAAACAATTTAGAATAAAAGAGAATTGACATGACCTCTTAACCTTTAGAAACGGATACCGCAAATTTGTCTCTCAAAAATCATTACCGAATCTTAAAAAGAAAAAAAAAGAAAATGAGATTTAAAATATTAATAGCATTTTAAACATGTGGAAATGGGAAGGTCAAGATTTTTTTTCATCATCTGTCACAATAGAGGGGTAACCCCCAGATGACAGTGTTACTTCATGTCATTCTTTTTTAAAGTGCAAATCTCAGAAGCTGTGATTTGCAGCAAAAAGAAAAAAAAAAAGAAAAAAAAAGCATATCAGAACCCAGAAGTCCCAAGATTCACTCCTGGCTTTTCTGTTAACTCTGGGTGACCTTGAACATGTCACCTTCTGAGTCTCAGTTTCCACAACTTAAGATCTTTTTCTTCTTTTAATCACCAGAGTTTGTGCCAGCTCTAATATTTTATGAATATCTTCAGACTAGAAATTACTGTAGAACTTTTATATGCTATCTTAGAATCAAAACTAATTATGCTCTTTTCTGAGATAATTATTGTGGGTTGTTTTTTTTTTTTTTTCTCCCGATGAGATCAACAGCTGGGCAGACATTTTTTTCAAATACTGTTAATTGGTCACATGAACTCCACCATCACAGTTGATCTTTGGTCATTTGCTGAAGATGGGGAGGTATTCTCATCCTCCTCCAGAAGACGCGGTCAGACCCTGTACACAGTAGAGAGCCATATGGGAACCATTAGAACAACAAGCAAGGCGGAAGATCTAGTAAATAAGCAACACCCTCCCTTCCTTCCTTCCTTCCTCCTTTTTTATTTTTTCAGAGACACTAAATCGGTTTCTCTTTATATCAGAAATTAGGCTCCAAGAAGTTTCTCCCAGAAAATTGATACGAGAAATGCCAAAATCAAGATACAGAACCTGATTTAACTGTATTAACAACATTTCCACTAAGAGCTGGAAATTATGAAATAGCATAAACTCTGAAAGAGAAGCTGTCGTGAGGTTCCTGAGAATTTACCGTAGCTCTAGGAACTTAATGAGACTCTAGTGTGAAGATCGGGGTCTCTCCCACCTAACCTGACCCTGGAGATGAGAGGGGTTGGGAACGGGATTAAACGGTGAAGTGAGTCAGGTTTCCACAGATCTGTCAATAACCCTTTCATGGGCTTCAAACCACTCTGTTCCATCGCCCCTGCACCTCTGAAAAATAACATTTAAAAAAGTAAGTAAGCTCAGGTGAGTGAAAGGGAAATGAGAGCAGTTTTCGTTTTCAGGGCCTTTAGTGGAAAAGCAGTTTGAAGAAGTCTTTGTCCGTGCACTGTCCACAGTGTGACTCTCTTCTCCCTTTGAAAAGCCTGCAACATGCTGCTCTTTTTCTCCCCTTCCAATTTTGTGCATATTTTAAGTGAGGGCTGTAGTGTGCTTCTTTATAGAGGTTTAATTAAGACATTAGTATTCATTCAGTAAGCACAAGGTGCGCGTGCATCTCTAAGGAGCAGAGATAGACAACAAAGGGTCAAACTTACTGAATTAAAAGTATGGCATCTTTGCTTGCAATTCAGAGGCCCCGAGTTTGGCATTTATGTGAGGCGCTGCCGCAGGACAGCCTCAGCATACAACGAGAAATCCGCCGCCCCTTTCCCATTCCTTTGTTCACAGAATATGTTTCAGTGTGTTCGGCATCCAGGTGTATTAGGATACTCAGGACTGTAAAAACTCACGGGTTTTTAAATCTTCAAGACTGCAGAAATTGCGTGCATACATTAACGGCACAGGTTTTCAAAATCGTCTTGGAATGAGGGGAAAACGTGAGTAGCCTACGAGAAACATATGGTATGAACTGTTCATTCCATTTGTGTTTGTTTCTGAGAGCTCTACTTATTGCAGCTTATGAAATCGATTCAATTTAGCTTTTGCTTCTATGTGCAATATATTATTTTCTGTGTAATAAAGCAAATATGAGCCAGAAATGTGGGTCTAAAAATGTTTTCGTAACAAATCAAGGTGTCAGTCTGTTGACCCCAGTATAAGCAAGACTGAAAAGTCTCCCTACAGGAAATCCAAAATATTGGGGGCTTTTTCCCATTTTGCTTACACTGCTCTGAAGAAAACTCGAATATACAAATGTCGGTGGTTGAGAAGACCACACAGCCTGTAACTTTTACATCTCCTGGGCTGTATTGATCTAAATGTTGCCTCATACATTTATCAATTTGAATTCAATCAACTACAATGCACAGCATAAAAGATTTATTTTTCCTATTGTTGCCACTGAAAACATTGAATCAACATCCAAATTATACTCTTCTGATAAAATTCTTAATCCAACTAGTCCTTTCTGTTTGATGTCATTCATAGCTTTACTTCTGATTCTTTATTAATCACAGCTCATGTGTTCAATCGCTATAAACTGTTCATAATGGCTTCTTTGTAGCTCTTAGCTTTCTCTAATCTCCCCACAGTGAATTACAGTAGAACTCAGTTCATTTGTTGGCATTATTAAATAGTTGATTAATACCCAGGTTTTAAATTGTTAGTCTTTTCTTATTTTTATAAAGAACTAAAATCAGGATTTGCTGTTCTTGCCAGAAACAAGTGAGAATTTTCAAAATATTTCTCTTTGAAGACTTGGGCTCTGGTACCCTCGCATATGTGAATGTTCTATTGAAGTTGTTTTGGTAGCTTGAGCTCCCAAACTGTCTGTTCTTATTTGTCAGGTTAGAAATCCTGGCATTGGACCCCTTATTTTCCTCAGGAACCAACTCAGTTCATGAGAGTGAGAATGTCTTCAGCAAAATGTATCACAACAAACTAAACCCAACATTTTTAGCAAATAGAAAGTCCATGAACAGGGGCGCCTGGGTGGCTCAGTGGGTTAAAGCCGCTGCCTTCGGCTCAGGTCATGATCCCAGCGTCCTGGGATCGAGCCCCACATTGGGCTCTCTGCTCCGCGGGGGGCCTGCTCCCTCCTCTCTCTCTGCTTGCCTCTCTGCCTACTTGTGATCTGTCAAATAAATAAATAAAATCTTTAAAAAAAAAAGAAAGAAAGAAAGTCTATGAACATAAGCATTTACTCACTTGCCGGAGATCCCATAAAGAGACAATAACCCTAAAAGAAGGTGGGAGTCCTCTTAATTTAATTGGATAATATGTGTTCCTCTCTTATCCCACGGGAACCAGGTGTCTCCCAAGACTCGCTTCCTGAAGGAAAACGGGGAGACGTGCTAAGACCGTGTGTGTAGTTAGATCTGGGGCAGAACCCAGGTCAGACATCACAGTTTGCAGCAGTGGTGAAAAAAATTTCTCCTCCTTGTTTCGTGGCTCCTTCCTGCCCTGGTGGAGTAAGGGTCAGATTCCCTAGCAAAGCATTACGACACCGAGTTCAACCCCAAACCGTTCTTCCAGCCTTACTTCGCAAAGCGCTGCGGAAAGGTGCTCCCTCTTCCCGCTGGCCAGGCTTCCTCTAAACACAGCGTCTGCAATCCAGCCACTTTCTCCTGATCTGAGCTATGCTGTTTCGTTGATTCCAGAGCTTTCTTTCTTAGGCCTTGGGGAATGGGTTTGGGGGGGTGCACAGGGAGAAGCTGCAGAATCCATTGAATAACTAAAACTACCCAAATCTGCCTGGGCACCGAACGCTGTCAGGAATCGGAATGCAACTGGCAGTGTAACTATTGTCACATAGGCGGGTTATGGTATTTTTTAACATTAAGAGGGGAAAGCACCATAGTATATTCTACAAAATGTAGTTGTGTATGTGTTTACATACGTCTCCCTTTGAACACTCTTATTTTAGGAACCATTTAACTTTCTGTTTTTAAAATAGTTATAATGTCCTTATACATGTCCTCAGCTGCCTTGCAAAAACGTGAGATCAGAAGCCATGCCTGCATTCCTTTCATGTTTACTGATCCCATAAATAGCTCTTCAGCCCTTACTTTAGGCTTGTTAACCCTCTGCGCTAGTCCCCTTCTTTCACCCGATCAATGGCCTGGCCTCTCGCCACACCCAAGCGGGAAGGGAACTAGACCTGTTCTGTCCGAACTTCCTACCGGAGGGCGGGAGGAAACTTGGGAAGGCGATGGACAGGTTTACGGCGTAGATGGTGGGGATGGTTTCACAGGTGTGTACTTCTCTCCCAAGTCAGCAAGTTATAGACTTTAAGGAAGCACAGCTTTTTGTAGGTCGATCGTGCTTCAATAAAGTGTCTTAAAAATAAAGAACTTACTGTTTCTCCATCTCTAGACATACCCACGTAACCCCGAGACTTACCGGCTCAGACAAACATGTGTTGCTCCTTTTCTCCAAAGCCACCCATTCTGTCTGTGCTCTGGGTCCGTCTCCCTTGCCCCTCTCTGAAATTCTCTGTTCTTATCTCCTTCTTTTCGCTTCAGGCCCCCTGCAATGTCACCCCACTGCTGAGATCACTGTGCTTCCCCAGAGTCAGAGTGTCTGCGGTTCCCCCAGCCTTGCTCACAACACACCCCACTTCTAACTCATGCAGGTCCATCAGCACGCGTCCCTTCTTCCTATGGACATACTACTTCTCCTCCAGGACCTAGCTCACACTGTCCTTACCTCCTTGAAAAACGTCCTTGGTCCTCTCAGAAGGTGACTTTCTGTTCTGTGCTTCCGTGGCACATTGTCTTTTAATATAGTGCTAATCACAGCCTGGCAGGGTGATTTCTGATGTACACACATGCTTCCCCGTCATGAGAACTCTCTGAGTTCTCACTGAGAACCCCTGAGAACTCACTGCACCCAGGGGGTTGTGTCTCATGTCTCATTATGGCTCCATTGTCCGGCTTTCTCATATCATTAATATTTTAACAAATGTTTGTGGAATAATTGTACTTTCTTTCCTCTCACCAGGAAGGACTTGATAAGAGTAAACATTCATGTCCTATCATGTCATGTGTGTTCTCAAGTAGAATTTTTCTTTGCTAATGTGCCTTCCTAATGATCCTTCTAGACATAGAAGAAAATATGCTTTAATAGTTGTCTTGGCTTTTCCTCTTTGTCCCTAACTAGTTGCAATCATCTGTCCTCTTAGTCTCACAGAGATTATTGAGGATCTGCCTCTGGCCAGCCTCCCCCTCATCCTCATCTTCTGTGACCCGACCCCATGTAAGCTCTAGAGCAAAGAAGCAAACGAGTGCACTGACCACTGTCCTCCCAGTCATATTAAACAATAAAGCATAAGGAAAAGGCAGTATATATTAATCCAGTACCGAAAAAATGTACATGTGTGTGTGGACACACACACACACAGACACAAATCATTTCTTTTTGTTAACATGCAGTTTATAGACATGTAGTCAACACACTCAGTGTTTTCAGCAGATCTATGAAGGAGGTATTATCATCATGTCCATTTCACAGATACAGACGCAGAAGCAGAAGCTGGGAACAGTGAATACCTTCCCTGAGGTCCAGCCTCTGAATGTCGGAGCTAGGAATCAACCTCGGAGCTGCCTTATCTCCAAACCAAGGCATTCTGTTACTCAAACTGCTTCGAAAATCGGGAGAATCGATTCGCATTAATGATTGTATGGCTTGTGTGTGTGACTGTGGTAGATTATTCATAGCTACACTGTGTTTACATCATAAAAATATAAATTATTTATTAGGCCACAATGGATCAGGCCTCACGTATGTTCCTACCTGCTGATCTATGCACCTCACAGACAAACATTGTTCACTGAGGAATGATTTATGTTTGCAGCTTTCCTCTTAGAGGACACTCCATAATTCAGATAAGAAAATCAAGACCCAGAGAGGAGCAGACCCTCCCCAAAGGTCAGAATGCTAGAGGCCCAGAGTATAAAGCCCAACCCCAGTCTGACTAGCCCTGCTTTCTGAGAAGCACAGTGCATCAGCCAGTTTGTCTTGAAGAAGCAAAGTTGACTTTCCCCATGTCTCAGGATCCCAAACAACAGACTAACTTGGGGGGACACCAGCTTCACTTGGCAGTGCCAGTTGTAAAGAGAAGATGGAAAGACAACAAAGGCATTTTGCAGTTCAAAAATATTTGAAGACCTTTAGTCTCTAAAAAGTCATGGGCTAAGAGCCCGTTTCGAATTCTGCATCCCCACCCCCAACCCCGCCTTCCCAGATTTTTCATTCTGATTATATATTTATGTAAGCAAGTCCAAGCTTTGAAGCCAATGGAATGCTAGAAATTTTATATGGGTGGGATAATGGGAAAGAAAGAAAACCCAGGTTATTTTAGCCTTCATTTATTTTCTTCAGGTAACTGTATAACAGGTGTTTCATATTGTTTGGGTGAAGTGATCGTTTTCAACACCAGAAAATTAAATGCGTTCCCAAATATGCTTCTATTTTCAAAAACTGATGAATCAGCACATTAAGCAGCAATAAATGACGTGTGGGGATATTTAAGGCAGTGAAGCCCTTCGGGATGAGCAGATCAGCAAAATGCAACCACAAGAACAGGTCTGGGCACTATAAATATGGCTCCTGCACATTTCACCTCTCCTGACAACCTTAGCAGGGATTTAGAATTCGTGTTCCTATCTTTAGAATTGTCAGAGAAGGTATTTACTGAAAAATAAGTATTTCACAAGGAGGGAGTTTGTAAAGAGATTGTTTCTAAAAGACAAGAATTGCTTAGTAGGATTAAATCATTCAGTGGGTGTAGGTGAGATCTTCAATGACTGCCATTTTCATTAACACTGGGGAAGGAAAACCATCATTCCCCTACTCTCGATTTCCAAATGGAAAATGCACCCCATTGCTCTGAAGCCACCGCTTTTGCAAAGCTATTGTGCCATCAGAAATATATTCCTGGTGTCCAAAATGTGTGTTAGAAATCTGTCAGAAAAGCCATCACAGTGTGGAACTTGGAATTATATTCTAAACAGTCACCTGGCTTTGGCTCCACAGTGAGAAAGACTCCGTTGCTTGCATAACCTCCCTAAACCCGTTTCCTCATTTGTAAAATAGGAGATTATATTACTTTCCATACAGGTTGTAGGGATCTGATGGGATAAATTATGCATAAAGCTAGGCCTGTAAACTAGTTTTATAGAGCCTTCCAGCCATATCACTACATATCATCTCCTCGTTTTAAGCCTTTACAGTTTATTTCAGTGGTAGAAATGCAGAGGAACCGACTCAGTTAAAGCACCTCTCGTGCCCTAAAATATGTAAATTGTTTCCTACAGTACCATTTCCTGGAGTAGTTTCTCTTCCCACCCCTGGCACATTGCTGATTCCCCTGGCAGTCACACCACCCACTGAATGGTTCAAACACTTTCCTGGTCTACTTTGAGCAACTGTGAGTCCTTCTGTCTGCACAATTATTTTTATATGCCATACATATTTAATTAGGAGAGCAAGGAAACTACTCCAAGGTTGAGGAATAGTGATGTGTGTGTTCTTCTCCTCTGGTCTCGTGTGTGGACCAGGTTGGTTGGCATGTCTTGCTGATGAGACCAGAGAGATGGCCTCAGTCCACATGTGAGCACACTCATGGCTTCATTCCTGGTCCCAGAGCCTAACTCAGCCTAACTGTGGGACACGGTACCCTGGGGGTGCCGAGTGACCCTCTGTCACTCGTCTTACCACCTCCAAGCTAGCATCATTTGTTCATTAGAACAGTGCATAGCCTCCAACAGCCTATGAGATGGCAAGCCCATGCTAGGTGCTGGGCTGAATCAAGTAGTCATGTTTCCTGCCCTCATGGGGCCTATTATTCTAGCTGGAGAGGAAGACAAGAAAGAAGCAGACAAGTAAACGTAAATTCTAAAGAGAACCGTGTGAGAAATTAACAGTGCCATGACTTTATTCATTGGATCTGCTTAAAGAGGGTGGCCGTGAAAGGCCTCTCTGATGGGGCAGCATCTGAGCTGGGTCCTGAGTGTGGAGAAGGAGCCACCCCTCTGAAGAGTGGAAACACTGTAAGTTTCGGAGACCTACAGTGGGCCCCTCACACAGGGTGCTGTGGCTATGAGAATGTGGGCTCCGGTCAGCCTGCGCCCACGGTGATAGGACAAGAGACAGGTTACCATCCTCCCCGTGGGTCCTTGCTGGTATTGAGAAGCTTTGCCCAGCCTGAGGAGAAAGTGTATCCTGCCCAGTGGCCGATTGCTCCCCATCCAGCGACCACCCCACCCAGTCCCCAAGGGGATTTAGCTGACACAGGTGGCATGGATTTAATTTTATTCAAGAGCCACGCCTCTTTGAAAAAGGATTGAAAACAGTAAAGTTCAGCTATGTGACTTTGGAAGGCAAAATTCATTCTTTTCCCATAGTTCAGATCCAGATTTTCATGTTTTAGGAAAGCGGAGCCATAAAAACAGAAAGAGCTCAACAAGCTCTCTGAACCATGGGTGAGAAGATGCCTTTGCCAGTCAGAGGGTCCTAACACAGCATCCAGCTCCGATCGCCTCTTGCACTTTTCTAGAATTCTTGAACAAGAATCTGAACATACTTTCCTCTTTTTTTTCTTAAGATTTTATTTAGGGGCGCCTGGGTGGCTCAGTGGGTTAAGCCTCTGCCTTCGCTCAGGTCGTGATCTCAGGGTCCCGGGATCGAGCCCCGCATCGGGCTCTCTGCTCAGCAGGGAGCCTGCTTCCTCCTCTCTCTGCCTGCCTCTCCACCTACCTGTGATCTCTGTCAAATAAATAAATAAAATCTTAAAAAAAAAAAGATTTTATTTATTCATTTGACAGAGAGAGAGAATACAAGCAGGGGGAGTGGCAGGCAGAGGGAGGAGAAGCAGGCTCCCTGACAAGCAGAGAGCTGGATGTGGGGCTCAATCCCAGGACCCTGAGATCATGACCTGAGCAAAAGGCAGACACTTCACCGACTGAGCCACCAAGGTGCTCCCCTCCTCTTACTTTTTTATGTCACCTTTTTTTGTAGAACAGTTTATATTTTTCAGAAGTTTTCACATCTTTTTTGGTTCCTCATGATAACTCTGTGAATGAGGACGGCAGGTTTGGAGTATTAATGAGGCCAACAGTTAACAGAACTTACTCTTTGGTTTCTTTGCAAAGTATCTCCCCTCCACAGCCATGAGTTTTCTGTGGAATACGAAATACACCTTTCTTTTCATATGGCGTGTGTGTGTGTGTGTGTGTGTGTGTGTGTGTGTGTAATCAGGGTGCTGCCCTCTAGTTAATCTGCCATCTTAAGCCTCAGTTTCCCCCATTCCCACTCTCCACCCACACCCCTGTCAATAGGGATAACAACACCAAACTCGCAGAGGGATTTTTGGCGATAAATGAGGTAACGAAGGACCAAGAGCAGTGCCTGTGTGAGGGTCCTGTCCCCTCCCTTGGCCTCGCTTTCTCAGCACTCAGGAGAGGCTGAGCCCAGCAGCTGTGTAAAGAGTAGTACTCACAGAGCCTCTCCCTCCCCACCAAACCCGTCCTCCTCCTTTCTGCAACACCATTCTCCCAAGCCCAATTTTCTGGAGTCATCCTTAAAAAATCCTCCCTCTCCTTTACCACCTACATCCCATCCTCACCATCCCTGCCCTTCCTGCCGCCTAGATAATTCTCAGATCTGCTCCCTCCTCTCGTTGCCATTCATTTTCATTCAGTGACTGTTTGTTGAGTACCTGCTACGTGCAGCCACAGCGCCGGACTCTGGGAACAGAGTAGTGAACAAGCCTTAATTCCTGGCACTCGTCCTCACTCAAATTATTTCAGTGTACTCGCCTACGAACAGTATCTCCTTACTCCAGTCCATTCTCAGTATTGATATCAAGATTATTGTTATAAGGAAGACTAAGCCCCGATCTCATCAATTCTGATCTCATCCTTTTCCCTTCTTTAAGACCTTGACTGCTTTCCCAAAGATTTCAACAGAATAAAAAGCCCACATTTACTGAGCATGCACTACGTGCCAGGCATTGTTTTAAGCCCTTTACATGTATTGTCTAATGAAGATGGAAGACCTCATGCCTTTACAGTACCCTTAAATCTGGCTGCAACCCACCTTCATCACTTCCTGCCCTGCCACTCACACATGAATCCTTCCTTGCCAAACATAAATCCGATTTTAAAACCATAAACAGACACATCATGTTCTCAGGTCCTTGCACACCTCTGCTCTCTTGCATGATATTTCCTCTGCCTGGAATTCCCTCCCCTTAGTTTTCTACCTGGAAAACTCCAACTCATCCCTGAAAGCCTTTCTTCTACACCAGCCAACCATCTGCAGCTTCCTTAGGCACAGGAGGTCACGCCTGTCCCTGCACTTTCTTAACGCTCTGTATGCCCTGCGTAGCCTGGCATCACTGACACCGTCAACCCTGCATGTGGATTTCCTGATGAGTAACTGCGTACCACGGGCTGCGCTGTTGGGGTCCCGCACCGAGACGGGACTCTCAGAACAGAAGCTGCCGGCAGGGACCTGGAACTATAGGACTCTAACGTCTCTGTCAAGGGCACAGGCGCCAACTTTTAGAAAACCCACTGTGGTTCCTTCACAAGCTTTCTTCCTTTCGTGTTTTGCACTTTAAACAGCAAAAGTAGTAGAACTCCACGCGTGGTTAACTTTGTTCCTTTGTTCCGTGTAAGGTTAGGTCTTGGCTGGCCTGGGTGCTGTGGGACTGTCGGTAGGCTGAAGAGAGAGCGTTGGAGAGCATCTTTGTTTTTCCTCTAAAATGTTGCTTCTTTGGTTTCCATCAACTCCCATTTTGTGGAAAATAACTTATGAGCCTCTAAAAGAAGCTTTCTGCCTAATTTTTATTTTAAGTAGGCTCCATGCCCAGCGTGGAACTCAATGCAGAACTCAAACTCATGACCCTGAGATCAAGACCTGAGTGGAAATCGGGAGTCAGACACTTAATGGGCCACCCAGGTGCCCCTGCCTAAATTTTAATCGGATCAAACTGAACCCTTGGAAAAGGAGTATTTGCTAAAGGAACACCAGGCACTTATAATTTCTGACGTTTAATACCCAATTACCCATCTTCCTAAAAGTGTCCAACTGTGGGGAATATGACAGTAGATCAGGAAGTAGGGCAACAAGAAGCTTGCTGAGATGTAATCCAGCAAAGACCTAAACAACAAACAATGCTTAATGCTGACCCTTTGGAAATTGATTTTTTTTTCATTTAATTAAGATAGGGTTCTAAATAGTAAGTATGTCATGGGGTGTCTGTCTGTCTCATTTGGGAGTCCAGTAAATTTTCTGTAAGCATGAAGATTTAATCATGTAAACTGAACTAATCAGGCAAAGCTCATTCGTTCTGTTGTCTTCATGATAATTCAGATTCCCCAGCTTCCTTATAAATTGCTTGGCAGTCAGTCCAAATTAACCAGAGATATACATCTGTTTGACCTTGCATATAGACAAGATATTAGCCATGAGGCCATTCCAAGGAATAAATTCAAATTCTGACTTTAAATACTCTTGAATTTAAGCCCTTTTATGTGGAGAAGAATAGTTTATAAAACCTTTTCTCCCTACAAAAATCCTCATAAATGAGTGCCGTGTTACTATTTTAAAATTAAGCCTGTCTTTTTCAGCTTCTACATGGCTAGAGCTTTTGCAAATAGCCATGTAAATGATTACAAAATAGAAAAAAAAAAAGTGTTCGAAAAGTTGCATTTTATTAAATTGCTAGCTAGATGCAAATTTTTTCCCTCTCAAATTCACGATTTAAATTACTCAGTTTTTGGTTTGCCCAAATGTAGTCTTTTTTTAGGAAACAAAAAATAAGCCTTACTTATGTAAGATTCAAGTGCTTCATAAAACCACCATGTTAATAATACTTGTTTTTTAAACGTTGTGTTTGGAAAGGTAGCATCTCTTTTTCTTCCAGCCTCCTTAATTAGCATTTCTCATACGTGACATTTTCCTAAGAGACAGTGCAGTTAAGGAGCTAAAGATTCTGCAGTGATTTTTACCTCTGCTCAGAGTTTTCCCTCAGGGAGCCTTCATGTTCTGTCCATGTTCATGAGATATAAATATCATTCTCTATGAATCTTGGTGAGAGAAGAGATTGAACCTAAATAAAAACACGAAATACTGGGGAATGGAAGCCACTTTCATCTCAAAGAATTAAAATAAGAGATTTCAACAGTTGAGGCATTTTGCCTGAAATAATGTTGATAAATTCCTCTAAAAGTTGAGATTAGAATACTTCTGTGGCAAACAATAATTTTTCATATATAGGAAGTGAACTTTGGCATTTAAATTCTTTTTTTTTTTTTAAGATTTTGTTTATTTATTTGACAGACAGAGATCACAAAGTAGGCAGAGAGGCAGGCAGAGAGAGAGGAGGAAGCAGGCTCCCTGCTGAGCAGAGAGCCTGATGCGGGGCTCGATCCCAGGACCCTGGGATCATGACCTGAGCCCAAGGCAGAGGCTTTAACCCACTGAGCCACCCAGGCGCCCCGGCATTTAAATTCTTTACCAAAAATCCCAAATTACTTGAATACTGTGAAGACTGAACTAAAGATTTCAATAGGAACATTTAATTTAAGCATGGGTGGGGGAGGAAATGATGTAATCAATAGGTATGATAATAACATTGTAGCATTTTCATCATTAATTACACATTTTATGGATATCAAGTATCTACTATGTGTATAACATACTAATTAATTAATGACATGCTCTATAATCTCATCATTCTAGCACAGTGTAAGAATAAATTCCCGATTCTTCATCATATATAATTTTTGCGTCCAGCTTAATGTTACAATTATCTTGAAGGGAAAAATGAGTAATTCCTCACTGTATGAATGACATTATAGGTAGGTAATGAGTTCGGTGACAGTTGTATATTAAACTCTATTTTCTACCAAATCCTAAATCACTGTTCATTACTTGATGTTCACTGGAGGCTTGTAAATTGTAACGAATTATATTGGCAAGTAGGGATATTACTTTTCTATTTGATAGTTCAACATCTATTTTTTAGAAAGCGTTGTTCTTCTTTATGCTTTTTTGTTTCGAGCTCATAAATTTGATCAACAAGCTTACAAACCTTTCACAAAATAAAGATACTGTGCTTCGTTTTTTTGTACAGTATCCTAAGTAGATTTTTTTTGTTGGAGCGTAACTAATTTGATACTGTCATTCAGAGGTCTGTGCCTATTATTTGTTTTGAGATTTCTCTGTCTGGGTCTGGTCTGGTTGTTTTTGAGCCGCCTTCTAATATACTACATGCTAGGAATACAAAGAACATAAGGCTTATTTCTGCCTTCAAGAAGAAAGATTTTGGCTCAAGGAAACATGTAAACACCTAGCTATAGCTCAGGACGGTAGGTGACAGGGATGGGTGACAAGGTTGTTGGTGGAAGTTTCATCTTTCACAAAAGGAATATTTGAACTTGGTCTTGAAATACTGAAAGATGTGTAGGGGCTCACCAGGTAGAGAGGAGGTGACAGACATTCAAAAAGAAGGTGCAGTTCCTATGCCTTAAAAACCTGAAAGAAGTGTCCCACTTTATCACAGATTAATGCTCTAATCCCCAAAGAATCCTCCACCCCCCAGAAATATCACTTCTTTACATGTCTTTATAAGACAGTTTACAGCAGAGATTCTCAGCTTATCCATGGCGCAGTCAACCTGGGCACTCACAGTGGCCATCCCTTCCCGCACAGTAGAGGGGGACAGGACCAGCACCGTCAGCAGCTAATTAACTCCGTTGTTTTAATGACTCTCTACTTTCCAGTTTTGTCAATCATGGCTGCCTTGGGCAGAGAGAAAATTGAAAGATGTTCACCACCCCACAAAAGGATTATTTTTTTTTTATTGTAAACGCTCCATTAATTGGAATTTTTTATTTTCGTTTTCTAAAGATTTTATTTATTTGACAGAGAGAGAGAGCACAGCAGGGGGAGTAGCAGGAAGAGGGGAGAGGAAGAAGCAGGCTCACTGAGCAGGGAGCCCGATGTAGGGCTCAATCCCAGGACCTTGGGATCATGACCTGAGCCAGGACCCTGGGATCATGACCTGAGCCAAAAGCAGACGCTTAACAACTGAGCCACCCGGGCACCCCTAATTGGAACTTTCAGGTAGCTGGTGTTGTCAGCTCTTGCTTTCGGTGTGTAGCAACAATGACAAACAACGGTTCCTAAGTATTTATTAAAAAGAGCAAAACCTTCTGGGATGTTGCTGGGGCCAGCGTGCGTTTCTCCTCAGCCACCTTCGGTGGCAGCACTATGGCCCAGTGACAAATGATCTTCACAGAGCATGACTCAGACACTGTACAGTATTCCAGATAGCCAGAAAAAACTGAAGGTCAGTCAGCAAACTGCACTTAGGTAAGGGAGGAAAAAAAGTGTTAGTATTATATTATATATATATAATATATAATATATAATATATTATATATTAAAAAGTATTAGACATATATAGATTTTACATAGATATATATTGTTATGCCTAATATATATTATATTCAATATTTAGAATTATTCCTAAATATTTTATGTACTATATATATTGGATTATATCTATACACACACATCTATATAATGTATTGAAGAAGAGTATGTATTGTATATTATATAATATTTGGAATTCCAAGTGTTATATAATGAATATAGAACATAATATGTGTGTGTATATATTTAAGAATATAAATTTATATATATAAATATATATACATATATAAGAATTCCAATAAGGATTCCAACAACAATGGGTGAAAAAGTGTCATTTAACCA
Organism: Martes martes; assembly: GCF_963455335.1. Taxonomy (NCBI): domain Eukaryota; kingdom Metazoa; phylum Chordata; class Mammalia; order Carnivora; family Mustelidae; genus Martes; species Martes martes. The sequence goes on from NC_137895.1 coordinate 22,432,584, forward strand.
TAAAGTACACTAATGTAAAAAATTAAGTGAAAATTTTGTATATTATATGTGCATATCATTATACTAAGGTTACTTAACATACCACCTCATTATGTAAAGGTAATTGAAGTTTTATCATGTAAATATGCAACATTGAACCACTAATGCAGCCCTTGAAAATTACCTTAATTAAAAAAAATGTTTTCATTATCTGAGAATCATCACTGGCTGGCGGAGGTTTCAGATTACCCTCAAATTTCCCACTACCTTTTCCTGGCCAGGGCTTCTGCTTCTGGCATGAAGGGTTTTAGAACAATGGTAAGAGTAAAAGGAATAGAAGAAAAATTGACAGAATCATTCCTGTGGTAGTTATATTAATGAATAAACTTGAAAAGACTTAGATAAACTGTAGGGCTCATACTGTAACAAAATGCCAGTCATTTCAAGAAGCCCTCAACCTTACAGTTAAATGAGTATCTGGGAAAAGAGAACAACTTCTTTTTTTTTAAGATCTTATTTAATTATGAGAGAGAGAGAGAACACAAGAGGGGTGAGGGGCAGAAGGAGAAGCAGACTCTCTACTGAGCAGGGAGACCGATGCGGGGCTTGATCCTGGGACTTCAGGATCATGACCTGAGCAGAAGGCAGACACTCAACCGACTGAGCCACCCGGGTGCCCCACGATCAACAACTTTTGAGCATATGTGGGCCAAGCGCCATGCTAGGTACTTCTATTAAAATGGCCTCCCTTGGACCTCATAACAACTCTGACAGTGAATATAATGAATTTTGGAAGTCAGAACTGGACTGAGATCCTGGCTTTGTCACCCACTTCGGCAAGTTCCTAAAATTCCTTAGCCTCGGTTTATTCATTCCTAAAAGGAAGATAGTTACCAACCTTGCAAGACCAAAATGGTAAGATCAACAGGCCGATCTGCATTCTCTGTGTGTTCTCCAACCCTCAGTCTTGTGTTTTCTACCAGACCTCCTCTTGGGTTCAACTGAGAACTCAGATATTTCTTTGCACTGTGAAAAAGTGATCTCTTTGATCACCCACCTTGAACGCGCACAGTTGATTTCTTTTTGGAACCGTAGTGAAGAACATTACATTTGTCCCTGTCGAATTGCATCTTTTTGGTGTCAGCATGGCCTTTCAGCCAATTGAAGGAATTTGGAATTTTGCATTGGCCTGTTACCGTATTAAATATCCTTCACAGTGTTATGGCATTGAGAAATCTGATAAACGTTCCTCTTACGTCTGCTTTGATGCCGTTAATAAAAATACTGAATAGAGCAGAATCCAGGGGCAGAGCCCTGTGGCATTCAATCAGTGGTCCCCCTACAGATTGAGACAGAGTCATTCATCATGTCTCTTGGGTGTAGATGTACAACCAGCTGTGAATCCAGTTAATTTTTCTCTCATAGAGCCCACCATCTTCGTTAGAGATAATGAAAGACTTCATCCAGTGCATTGTTGAAACCAAAGACACTAGATCTGTGGCATTCTCCTGGTCTGTCAACCTCATACTAATAACCCTGTCAAAAAGGGGAAATGAATACAGTGTGACAAAACCTTGCTTTTAATGAGACCACTGAAGTTCGGAAAGAAGAGTGGCTGATGGCGCAGGGGCTGTTCGCAGAGGAAAGACACCTGGCCGGTTACTGAACGCTTCTGGCTGTGGCATTGCATGGAGGAACGGACCGAGTCACCAGAGAAGGCTCGGCCCTTGCGGTTCAGAAACCAGACTTAATCAAACACCGAAGTTATCATTTATTGAGATTGATTTTATGCCAGGCTCTGCGCTACATACTTTCCATGTTATATGAAGAGGTAAATACTATTTTTAGCATTATTTTGACGAGTTAGGTGAAGCTGAAGAGGTTCAATAGTTGACCCAAAGTCATAGATAGCAGGTGCCGGAATCAAGGCTCACACCCATGTCACCCTGACATGGAGCTCCGCTCTTAACCCCTGCGCCCTCTTGAGCAGATCTTGGTGCCTCACTGGTAGTGATTTAATTGACGAGAGAACAGCGTATGGACAAGATTTCTGATCTGTTAAGCTGCATTGAGAAGAATTCTCTCATTACGGTCAAAGACTCCCCACCCCCCACCTTCAGCCCTTCCTTTCCTGGTATCTGGGCATTGGGAAACCTGATGATGGGATTGTGCTTCCCAGTGCTCATGCTATGGAAGGAAAGGGAGCTCTGGGGGCTACCTCCGGGGGCTCAAATATGAGGCCTGATGGAACAGTCTCTGCCCAGTGACGGAGAATACCTCTTACATAATCAAGGAGCTTCCTTCTCCGGGTTCAAGCCCCCTCTCCCAACCAACAGTGCTGCTAAGGCTGGGCTTTCTGGGTGTGTTTATCCATTGTTTCACCATTGGGATCTGCCCTCCACACTTGCTTCCACGCCCACCCTACTCTGACACACACCTTCTTTGTTTAGACAGGTGTCAGGATCAAAGATTAAGTGATAGAGTGCTGGTCTATTCCATTGGCTCTTGCGGGGCCAGAAAGTCATTCTGTCTCCGTTCACGCTGTGGGTGTGATTAATTTAGTGCTTCGAATGCAGCCCTGTTCCCAAGTGCTTGAGGGAATCTCATTATCACCACCTGTTAGCCCTGCAGAATCTACAGGGGCTCCTAGTGATCACTACCTTCTCTTCAGACGTGCCCAAACTATTGCGGGAACCATTTAGAAAGCGTAAGCATTCTTACCCCAAAGTGTCTTGACTAGGAGAATTAAGACACTTAACAGATAAGTCATAAAAGACACTTAAAAGTTTAAGACACTTAAAAGGTAAGTATGTAAGTACTAGTGTGCTACACACCTGTAACAAAGAGTGTCCTACTCGACCAGTAGCCTAGAGGTAAACAGCACGATCCCCCAGAGCAAAGCTGCCCTCTTGGTCACATTTCCTTTGAAATATACTAGACACCCTGCAGTTTATTGGCTGCCCACCGTTTTAGCTGGTTCCTAGTACCCTCCAGGAGGACAGTGGTTTCTGTCTGCCGCAATCTGAATTACAGCCTTCAGGAATGGCCTGATTTATACTATGCTTACTGAATACTGAGTGCTTTCTCCCAGAGTTTTTCATTTTTTTAAAGATTTAAAAATTTTTTTTATTTATTTGAGACCAAGAGTGAGAGCACGAGCAAGATAGAGCAGCAGAGGGAGAGGAAGAGGGAGAAGCAGGCTCCCTGCTGAGGAGGGAGCCTGACATGTGGCTTGATCCCAAGACCTTGGGATCATGACCCGAGCCAAAGGCAGACGCTTAACCAACTGAGCCACCCAGGAGAACCATGTTTTTCATTTTTTTAACAGCTTTATTGCAATATAATTACAGATCATAAAAGTCACCCATTTTAAGTATACAGTTCAGTAGTTTTAGTAAATTTGTACAATTGTCCAACCAATAATGCAATCCAGTTTTAGAATGTCTTCATCACCGTAGAAGGTCCCTTCATGGTTGTTGCAGTCATCCCCACTCCTGTTCCTATCCTAGGCAACCGCTGATCTGCTTTCTCTAGAAATGTTATATAAATGGAGTCATACCACGTGTATGGCCTCTTGCACCCAGCGTACTGTCTTTGAGGTTCACCCATGCTGTGGCATTATCTTTTGTCTTTTCCTTTTTATTACCAAGTAGTATTCCATTGTGTGAATATATAGATTTTACTTATCATTTGCCAGTGGATGGGACATTTGGACTGTTTCCAGTTGTTAATTATGATGAATAATGTTGTTTAAAAATTCATTTACAAGTCCCTGTGTGCTACCTAGGAGTGGACTTGCCGGGTTCTATGGTAAGAAACTGGGTTATAATGTGAGATACCGGCAGTTCTCCAAAAAGTAGATGTGCCACTTTACATCTCCACTAAGAAGATGAGGTTCCAGTTTCTCCACATCTTCACCATCACTTGGTGTTGTCAGTTTTTGTTTGTTTGTTTGTTTGTTTGTTTGTTTTTTAACCATTCTAGTGGGTATACAATGATTCCCAGGTTTACTGTTACAGGATTCTCCAGGAGATGAGGAAGCAGGAGGAAGTGTGGGTAATAATGGAAGTAAAGGGATCATTAAAAATCTGTCCCTCGGTATCATCCTGCTTTCTCATCTTGAGCTTGTCCTCGGCACCCACAACATCTGTTTTCCCTAGAAATACTTTTTTAAACCCCTGACATTCTCTTTTCCCCCACACATGGATGAACACCTGATTCTAAAGTGCAATAGTAGCTAGCTAGGCTAGGTAAAATCCATGGATGCACTTTTAAACCTTCATTTTAGCTAGTTTGAGGTAGCTTTTTACCTCCTCCCACACCACGTTCTTTTATCAGAACTACTGACAAGCAACAGAATTGACTGGCTTGAATTCACTGCATCTTTCACTATTCTACCCACTGAGGGAGGGTGTTATGTCATTAAAGGAGCTACACAGCAGCACGAAGGAGGCAGCAAAAGGAGCAAAAAAGACCATTTATGATCCAAAAACTGAATAACCCTCACTTGTCCCTTTAGATGGAATTTGTCAAAGCTTCTCTCTACAAATATGGGTAGTCATGTATTTTGCATATTGAGTTTAATGTGTAGTATGTCGGCATCTGTTAATAATGAGTTTTTTTAACATAATATCATTTACAATACTGAGAACGTGCGTCATACAAGATAATAAATGATAAGCTTTATGATCTCAAAAACGGAATGAAAATCAGTTGAAAAATATCCTCAGTAGCCAAAAATTTCCCGCATAGTTAACAAAACATAAGCCAGACTGTGGCCTCTCTACTTCTTAAGATGCAGAGCATTTTTATGTATTAATAATACTGCAAAGTGATTTGCAATTTTCAAATGCTTTTAGCTCATGATCACATCTCCAAGAATAACTTCAGATGTGGGATATAGCGCATATTTCCCATTTTCTTTTGCAACAAATTTTTCCTTCAGTAATCCCAACGATTGGGTTATTGAGCAATGCAAACCAAATTTCTCCTATGAAAACCTAATTTGCAGCAAGCTGTACTTAAAAGTAACTTACAGGGAAATTAGTTAGGAACTGATTGGTTGGTTGGTTTGTTTTTTTAATCTTCTGGAGCAATGTTTATGGGAAAATATAATCAGAAAATTAGTACCTTCATCAAGAGGTAATTCAGAGAGCTTTACAAATAAACCTAAGATTCTCATTGATTACAAAAGAAGGCTTTCTACCTCCAGAACCCTTAAATGCTCAGAGGCAATTGTACCATTAAAGTCTCTCTTTGCATGCAAAGATTGTCTCATTTCCTCATAATTAGTATTTCCTGTTTATTGAGACAGACTGTATTCAGAAAACCTACATTTCCCCCTGCCCCCCTTCACTCTCTCTGTCCTTTGCTCTCTCTGGGGCTATATAACTTGGAACCTCTTTTCGTCCCCTCAGGTTGGCACAGTTGTATTTTACTGACATCTCTTACACAAACTGCTATGTGCTGATGATTTAGTAGCAGTTGCTATGGAACGTATTAGCAGAAGGACAAGAAAATCTGGAAAATTTAGTTAGAGGGATTTTTTTTTTATGAAGTGTTAGAGGTAAAGAGAAGGAGTTCCAGATGATAGGAGGTTAAGTCAGGTTTCCATCACTTGGGGCAAAGGAATTAGGAATTAGGTAAAGGAATTAGGTGCTAATGCTCAGAAAGAATAGAAAACTAGATCGTAGAAGGGGAGAGCAGTAGGACATAGATGTTCTCTTCTTTTCCTCTTTGTCTTTCAGAGATGACTCCCTTATTCATTGACCACAGCAGAGGGGATTAGATTTGAGATTTTAGGGACACCCCTCCAAGAGGTACTTGTGTGCTAAGTGCTCTGAGACTCTGGGATGCACTGACACCCTCTCTGACGTTAAGTGGGTAAGACACAGACACAAAGAAAGAGCTAACAGCTCAAGCCAGGATATACCCAGTGTCAGCAGCCCGCATATACTGGAGCAATTCAGAGAGAGAGGTTGTAGTAATCCAAGGGGAGCAAGGAAAGCTTCAGGTGAATCTTGACTTCATCCTTGCAAGGTTCTAAAAAGGAGAGCATGACATTCATATCCGTATTCATAGAATATGCGGAAGTATTGTATATTTAAGCCACAGTTGGGAGCCTGGAGGAGATGTGGCTGGAGTTAAAAATATTTTAGATTAACAAGAGAGAGGGATGGGGAAGTGAAAGGCTTGGTTCTTGATCTAAAATCTACTGAGATATTTATAATGACACACTTAAATAACAACAGTAATAGTAAAAATTTTGCTGATAGGTTTATTCAAGGATAGGGTAAAAAAGCTTAAAGTTTCTGTTATACTTAAAAGAGAAATCATGCCTTGGGTCAGTGGTTTATGATGTCTGGAACTTCATAATCATTCCCATTCAATCCACAGAAATCCCTTTTAGTCTTGGTATGCTGTGTAAACACGTATATTTAGATAGATGGATGGATGACAGATGTGTAAGTGGATGGATGGAGGGAGGGATGGAAGGATGGATGGATACATAGATACACACACATATAGATAATATACAGAAGATATACAGACCATTTTTTAAAAAATATTTTTTCCATCTACTGGATTGAGAGCCCTAGAGAACTGAATGATTTTTTGTCTTTGTGGCTTACAAATTGTGTAACGTGGTAGTTATATAGGAACGACATCCAATAAATGTGTGTTGCATGAGATGATTATTATCCCTTTGCTATCACTCAACTTTGATATCAACTCAAAGAAGTTAAAGATCACCTAGCCGGAAGAAGAACCAGGGGGAGAACAAAATGTCATGATGTTCTGCTTCAGAGCTCCTCCTATCCACCATATTATACTAGACGTGGATTATTACATCCCGAGAAACAGGAGAGAAAATGTCACAGTCAAAAATCAAATGCAAGTTCAAACGAGGATTTCTGGCATTGTGGGAGTTGAAATTGAATGACACACAAGACACTTTTGCCTGGATGCTTTCAGGTGGCAAGTGTTTAGAAACTTTTACTGGGGAGCAGGGGGAGGGGGAGGAATTTCACATTTCATTGCAATTTTAGTTCTGCAGATGAGAACAAAGCAGGTAAACTTCCGCCTCAACTTCCATTCTGGGCATCGAAGAGCACCCGAATTCCTGGGAACACTCGCCACGTGGTTAGAAGCGGCTGCGCTGAAGCCAGGGGCGCGCTCTCGTCTGGCTTAGTGGGCAAACACCTAGAAAAGGAGAGGGAGAATGACCTACCCTGTTAAAAGGGAAGGACGGTTCCAAAGGCAGGATAAAGCTGTTTTGCCCTAAATACCATTTCAATAAAAATCCCCCTCTAAATAAAAAACAAACAAACAAACAAACAAAACAAATAAAAAGGAGGCAGTCCCATGGCGGTGCTATGGCGAGTCGCTGGCGTGGGCCGCGTCGCTGCTTGCGTAATCCCCGGAGCATTCCGCTGCAGGTGTTAGTTCACGTCTGTCAGCGAAGTCTGAACCCCAGACTGTAACACATGCAAAATGTGACACCGAGGAACGTAATGTGGACTTGCGTTTGTTTTTCCCTGGAGGACTTGGCCCAGCTGGCAATAAATGGATTGAGATTTCGTGCGGAACATGGAGACAGACTGTCGCTACACAGCTTTTCTTCGTGACCATGCGCATTGTTGCAGTTTTCTCCAGTGTTTTTTGTATTGTGTCTGTGCAAACACGGCCATGAAAATGGAAATGGTAGGGTGATGGGATTTTTTTTTTTTTTTTTTTTTTTTTTTAGTACGTGGAATGTTTGCTATCTGGAAAGGAATCATAGTCTAGGGGCACCTGGGTGGCTCAGTGGGTTAAAGCTTCTGCCTTCAGCTTGGGTCATGATCCCAGGGTTCTTGTATCCAGCTCGCATCGGGCTCTCTGCTCAGCAGGGAGCCTGCTCCCCCCTCTCTCTGCTTACCTCTCTGCCTACTTGTGATTTCTGTCAAATAAATAAATAAAATCTTAAAAAAAAATCATAGTCTAAATTTCCAACAGTATAGGGAGTGGTTGCTGAATTATGCCATGCTTCTCTAAAGCAATAACTTGGTAATATGGGGTTACTCAAAATGTCTCCTGAGAGCTGGATATGTAGGAAAGTTTTTTAGCTTTAATATTGCGTGAAAAAATGAAGGGAAAACTACACTTATGTTATGGCTCCTGTAAAATATAATCATGGGGACAAAATGAAAAGGAAGTATATCTATATGTTCATAGCCTATGGAGAACTTGATCCCTTATTCCTTTTTCTGTATTTTCTGTCTCTACAGTGGGAAAGCAGTATTTTTATTATAATCAAAACATTGTTTAATGTTTAAATGCAGACAAAGAAAAAACATGTTCCGTTTATATCACGTTAAATTCACATTCAATTTATATTGTACTAAAAAGAAAAAAGGGAAGTGTCGGTACACTGACTTTCACAGACGCTATGACATAGATTGAGATGTGAGGGTAAAGGCAGGCTATTGTCTAGCAGAATTCCTACAGCTGGACCCAGAAACGTGAAAGACATAACATTGCAGCGTTGTCACTCCACACAGTTATTCTATTGGCAGGATTTGCGGCAGGGTTTCTGAAGATGTCCTGCGTAATTGATGATACTGGAGAAAATTCCTAGAGGCAGCTACTACTCTGATGAATGGATGCCAATATGAGGCAGGCCTGTGTTGGTTCCACAACGCTCCTTGCCTTTGGCCCACATTTCTCATAATAGTTGTAATAAAAACCATTAAGAAAACATGCAGTTACTTTTATTCCTTATCAGAATTCAGCAGCTGGAACCACATTCTTATGCTCGTGTGTATAATAGTTTTTTCTTAGCTAACAGTTTGACTGTGTAGTTATTCATGTCCGGTTTCTCGGAGTTTCCTCTGTATATTGCCAAATAATCCATGGCAGAAACTCAATATTGGTTTTTGAATTGAACTAAATTGGTTCAATATCTAGAATAACTAAATCCCCGCTATATTACCAGTACTTTACCCATTGTCCCCATTGTTTTCCTTTGATAAGAAGTTCACTTACACCCGAACAGTAATGAAAACCATACAGAAATCTCTACGACAGTAATCATTCCTCTGGCTTTTTGAAAACCAAAGGTTGGCAAACTGACTGGTCATCAGTTATGGTGCCTGGGGTGACAGGATTCCATTACTACCCCGTCTGCTTACAACGATGATCCGATATTAAGTTGTTCTCACACAAGGCAAACCCAGTTGCCTCAGGACTTGACTTTTCCCGTAATGACTGTCTTTCTTTGGAATAGTCTCTCTGTTATTGTCTCGCCAGTCAGATCTCTTATTGTCAACTTGGGAGATTTGTGGCCAAATGCCACCCTCCCTAGCACTCTAATATTAGCCAACTTGGATCGAATTTTGGACTTCCTCTCCTTTGCCTATATCTGCGTTTCACAAGGAATTCTGTAGGGTACCCATCTGAGCTCTTTTGGCCTGGAGCTTTAACACTTCTAAAAGCCTAGTCGAGAACTAAAGCTATATTATTTTAATGGTTTCAGATGATCAAAACCCAATATAAATGCTTTCAACGTGATAATTCAAAATAAAAACGCGATTTTAAGAAGCCTCCTAACACATGACCAATAGGGTAGCTAAGGCCAAATGGTGCAGAGTTGATGGCAAGAAAAGCATGGTGAGGGGTAAAGAGCAGGTTAAGAATCAGGTGCACGTCCCAGCCATCCTGCCACTAGCAGTGTGACCTCGGTGTTTCTGTCTCAGGTTGCATCTCTAGACTAAGAATGATAATGTTATTGGAAGGATTAAATGAGATATTGGCACATATGTAATGCACCTGGCACAGTTGCTAGCACAACTAGAACATAGCAAATGTTCAGTAAATGGTAATCATCGCTATCTTTGGTAATATGGGATCATTTCTAATAAATAAGGAGTTACTCAAATGTTTTTGACATGAACCATCACTGTATTAATTTGTTCATTCTCTGTATCTATCTGTTTACCTGATGCAGTTTTGAATGTAGGTGAGGTCCGGAGCTGAAGGCCAAGAAAGAATTCATAAGACATCTGTGGTGCAAAAAGGTGGTTTTATTAAAGTACGGAGCACAGGAACAGAACCCTTGGGCAGAAGGAGCTGCCCTGGGGTCATGAGGAGTGGCCCATTAGATACTTTCAAGTTGGGAGTGGGTTAGGGATAGTGTTACCTTCCCAAGTATTTTGGAAACAAGGTTTCCAGGATCCTGAGGGTGCTAGCTATTGTTGGCAAAGGTCATTTATTATTGTTTAGTAAACCCTCAATGATGAGACCCCTCAGATGTCTGCCCGGAGGGCCATATGCTTGGAGGATGATTGCCAACACATATCTTAGGGGGTAGAGATAAAGGAAGTTTCCAAAGGAATGTGTTAAACTTATAGGATCCTGGGGATTGGGCTAGGATTGCCTTTTGCCCTTAGCAAAGTATAAACATCCAGGCAGCTGAGTCCCAAGAGGAAGGTCACTCTGCCTGTTCTAAGGACTTGACAGTGGGCTGTAGGTAGTAAGGAAAATCAATAATTTTTTTTTTCTTTTCATACCCTCTTCCGGATAGTTCTGTGAAAGAGGCAGCAGTGGAGCTCCAGGGTAGAGAGTGCCTCAGTTTACCTCCTGTTGGGGATTAAATACTGTGCAGCGGTGGATAGCATACATTCTTATACATTAGGTCCTCGTTTTAAGCTAATAGCTAGAAAACAGACCCGTTCCTACCAGTACATGTCACTTCAATGGGAATTTTTCCGAGGTTAGCCACATCTCTGCCTGCAGAGCACCAGCAGACTTGTGTGATGCAATGAACTTTCTAAAAATCATCAAGTCCCTGTTGTTGTGGGTCAGGATTTCCATGCATCCTAAGAGTGCGGCCCACTGTGCAGGTTGCGTCGCGTCTATGGCCCACCCTGTGCTGGTTATTCTCATCGCCTCAGTCTTCATCTTCCCAACAACGTTGGGATCGGCATCAACTTCCTTCCTTTGTAGGTGAGAAAACTGAGATCGGAAGGTCCGGTCACGTGCCCCAAATGGAATCACTGGAGAGTAAACCAAAAGCAGCCGCGGAGGTTACACCAGCTCAGTCTTACCACAGTTATTCGTTATTCGCTGTCAGTTATTTGTCAGAATGATTTTGAATGTCTTTATTATTATAAAAACATTTCTTAGCAGGACCCAGGGGCCTAGGGTAGCAGCGGTGAGCATCAGGTCCAATTAGCCACTGGGAGGAAGCCAGTGGGGATTTTATGGGAGGAATTTATATTCAATAGAAGCCTTTTGGCAAAGTAATTGAGAATGTGAATAAAAGGGAATGAGAAAATGTAGTGTTTTTTAGACTTGCAAATACATTTGAAAAGGTTAATGTTGTGTTTTTCTGAGATGGAGGAATTCTTTGATCTTGATGCTTCAGGAAAAAAAAAAAGAAACAATGCAAAAATATCAGGGCATCTCTCTGGATCATTTAAATAATGTTGCCTGCAAGTCCTCCGCACTGGGAACACACTTATTTTAGCATATTTATAAATCATCTGAGGAGTATATGGTAAAATTCCAGATTTCAGATTTCCAGATGAAAACTGCTAAACTCCTCCAGGTAGTGAAGTGCCAAGCTGGCTAATATAAATGCAGAAAGACAACCCAGGGTTACGCAAGTAGCAGCATTCTGGACAGCAGATGAGCTTCTGCGTGGACAACCTTAGGGTAAGGGATTTAGGGAAAAGTAAAACAAACCATCCTTCCAAGATTAAAGGGCTTTGAACCCTCAGCTAGAATGAAGCTGGTGTATATTTTTGTCCCTAGTTATTCCTAGTGCAGCTAAAAGGCCAGCCAGAAATCAGGAGTGCTTAGAAAGGGACATTGAAAGGGGGCCATTAAAAGCAGAAAATAATCTCCTGCTCAAATGTGAAGCTGTGGTCCACTTACACCTGGAGTGTTGTGTTTTGCTCCACGAGCCTTAAGCAGCTGTGAGAAGGTACAGAGACGGACTCAGATGCTCTGTGGGGAACAGGAGCTGTTTTAGGGGGGCCAACTGCAGAGATCAGGATGAAGGTTCACAAAATCATAGGGATACGGTACTTGTGGACACTCACCTTGATTAACAGTTGCCGTCCCTGTCATCGGCAAACGTGGGTCAGAGCATAGATAGGAATGGAATAGAGCATACCACCGGTTTAAAGTCAGAATCAATTTAGTCAGAAAGGCCAATAGGCTCACTGACAAATAGGCAAATAATAATTCAAGGAAGTATGGGATGAATGCCAAAGAAATGCCTACCTCTCCCCTTTGAAACTCAAAAGAGAGTTGTTTTGGTTTTTTGTTTTTGTTCTTTTGGTGGGGGGGGGGCTTGTTTTTAGATTACTTACACTATGGGAAGAATACTTGAGGCACTAATAAACCAAATAGTCCCAGTTCTGTCCTCGTACTATATATGGGCAGAGAAGAGATAAATGTGTTTCTTATGAATGGATGCATAGTACGCTGTTTTAAAAAGTCAGTAATACTTGGAGATGCACCTACACTTTGCAGTTTACCTTGGAATAAAATAAATTTTGGAATCCGACAAACCTGATTCAAATCCTAAAGCCGCCGTGTACTGGTCCTTCGATAGGCTACTTAACCACTCTGAACTCTAGTATCCTCTTCTGGAAAGGAAGCCGTGTACTGGTCCTTCGATAGGCTACTTAACCACTCTGAACTCTAGTATCCTCTTCTGGAAAGGAAGAATACCTTCTAGAGAAGGATGTTGGGATGGTGAAAGTGGTAGCATTTGTAAAGCTCCAGGAGGGGAGGGGGCCTGAGACTGTCTGCAGGTCTTGGCTCCTTTTGTCATCTCTTCCACAGTGTGCCCTTTGCAGCACCCTCAGACTCAGAATCCCATCCAAGGGAGCCTCTGAGTCTTCCCCCAGGTGGACGGAGCTTGATTCTCGGGCTGCTCTGCTACTTTCATCAACATTAACATTCATTCTCTCATATTCATTGAACCCCTATTATTTCAAGCATTGCTTTAGGCATTTGGGAAATCATACTGATAAAAATAGATCAGGGCCCTGCTTGCAGGAGGTTTACCTAGGGGATATGGGGTACACACACACACACACACACACACACACACACACACTGAACCTGTAAACAAAGTCATTTCCGAGAATGAGAAAAGGGGGATCATAGAGTAGAGTGGGACAGGGGTTGAGGACATGATTCTTTTAATGAGAGGAGGAAAAAGGCTTTTGTGAGGAGACAACACTTGAGCTCCAGAAGGACGAGAAGGTGACATTTGCAAATCATAAGGGGAACGTCCCAGGTAAATGGACAAAGGGGATAGAGGCCCCAAGGCAAGAATGAGTATGGAATGTTCAAGGAGCAGAGTAGACCATTGTGAGCATCCTGAATGGAGGGACCCTGAGGGAGGCAGAGGGCAACCAGCCCTATTGGGCCTTGGAGCCAGGTCAGGACTCGGATTTTATTTTAAGAGCAATAGAAGGGCACCTGGGTGGCTCAGTCAGTTAAGCATCTGCCTTCAGCTCGTGTGATGCGGGGTCCTGGGATAGAGCCCTGCGTTGGGCTCCCCACACAGCCGGGAGTCTGCTTCTTCCTCTCCCTCTCCCTTAAATAAATAAATAAAATCTTTTTTTTTTTAATTTTTTTAAAAGATTTTATTTATTTATTTGACAGAGATCAAAAGTAGGCATAGAGGCTGGCAGGGTGGGGGATGCAGGGGGAGCAGGCTCCCCGCTGAGCAGAGAGCCCGATGTGGGGCTCGATCCCAGGACCCTGAGATCGTGACCTGAGTTGAAGGCAGAGGCTTTAACCCACTGAGCCACCCAGGCGCCCCAGTAAATAAAATCTTTAAAAAAGAAATAAGAGCAAGAGAAGCTATTGGAGAGTTTTCTGCTGGTAAGGGAAAAGACTTGACTTACCCTTTGGAAAGCGCTGTGGTTGCCGAGTGGAGAACTGGGCTCTAGGGCAGCGCGAGCGAAAGGAGCGGTGTCTGCTCTCTTTTCCCGCCTCCAGTCCACTGCCACCGTGCACTCTGCCCGTGCCATTCCCATCTTTCCAGACTCGAGGGCCCACTCTGATTTCACACCGCATCTCCCAGGGGGCAGAGGTAACGGCACAAATCCCTTCACTCTTCCGTCTTTTAGGAGATGTGAAATATTTTTTCTCAAACGAAATATTTAACCCAAATATATGTCGTTTCAGGTTTTAAAAATCAATTTGATTGGCCACAGGAAACGTATTTTGGCATCTCTGGGAGACAGGCTGCACGACGACCCACCCCAGAAGCCCCCTCGGTCCATCACCCTCAGGGTAAGTGCCCAGCTGGTCCGTTTCGTTCTCCACTCTTATCCTGAAAAATGATCTTGTGCAATAAAATAAAATGACCAATGCAACGGATCGGGAAGTACAGGCTATTTTCCATTGTAGCTTACCTTATTTATATAAAAAACAATCTCACTTTTGATTGTATTTTGTAAGATGAGGTTTATTTTTCTCAATTGGTTAAATATCTATTTTTGAGATTTTAGATGCACATCTGACAAACCACCACCTTTAAAGAATCGCTCCCTCTCCTCCCTTCCCACACTCCCATCTGCACCAAGTGAGAGGAAATGAGTTTTCTGTCAAACTCCCCAAACCCACAGAAAAGGAATCAATGGAGGACCACAATTAAGGAAGGACCAATTGAAAGTCAACCTTAGGGTCTTCTGATTTTTAGGCAGTGCAAGCTCGTCAGCTTTACCCACTTCAAAAATGAAAAAAGGAGACTCCAGAGAACTTTAAAAAACGAGTTCGGCTACATTTTAGGATTATGGGGCAGAAAAACTAGAGAGAGAACCCACAGAAGGGAGAGAAAACTAAAGTGGAAGGAGAAGGAAGGCAGGAAGGGAGGAGCAGAGAGAACAAGAGAACGACAGTTGATCGCCAGCAAGGTGGCAGCGGCAAGGAGCCCGCACGCAGCCGGCCCTGGTTTTGTGAGGCCTGTTGGAACTTTCCAGAAACTCCTCAGAAAGCCGGGATCTCCATGACTGCTTGGAGAGTTCCAGCTCTGTTCTCTTCAGTTAGTCCTGCGCTTGCTTCTGACCCCTCTCCTGCATGTGGCAGCAGAGGCAGGGATCGAGAACAGCGCACAGGAGCCCGGCCCTTAGATGGAGCTAAGTTCCCACACTTGATCTTAGCCAAAAGGCTGAGAAGCGATGGGAACTAAGTTCCATCTAACGCGTGCAGTGCCGCAGAAAGCCTCTTATCAGTGAGCTTCAGCAAACAGCCCGCCCGCTACCACCAGCACAGTGGAGGGCCAGGCAGGAGAGGAGCTGCTAAGATTTGGAGTCCGATTCCGTTTTTAAAGGAGAAGAAGATACACAACCATGTCAGGGAGCGCAGGAGATGTGGCTGGAGGAGGGAACCAGCAGGAACATATTGGGAGAATCAGGACACACTGGGACATTTGGAGACTAGTTGAGGGCTTTGGGAGAAATAAGACCTATTTTTCTTCCCAGGAAAGGAAGCCTCCAATAAGTTAGAGGGGAAATAAGGCTGGAAAGAGATTATTGTCTTGCCTTCATTTTGCTACACGAAAGGAGGGAAAGATTTAGGTGCCGTCAGTGTAAACATCCTAAAATGCCTCTTTAGATGAGCAACTCCACCAACTTATTCTGCTCTCTTTCCTTCCCCTCCTGAACCTCTCCCTCTGGCTCCCTGGAAGAAATTTAGGAGAACAACAAACAGACTAAAGACAGAGATTTCCCCAGAAAAAGTGCAGGATCTTAATCTGTCACAGGAGGCCCAGAACATCTGGGGGAGAAGTGGCCTGGAGACCCAGCACAATCCAACCCTCCTCTGACTTGCAGACACTCGAGCCCAGCCTTCTGCCGCCCCTTGTCTGCCTTCTGCCCGGTTTCCCTCAGCTTGAGTCATCTTTGCCGTTGACACGCATCCTCTGTCATTATATGCATTGCTCTGCAGTCTGCGTGTGACATGCTGTGTCTCCATGCTGTGTCCTCTTCCCTGCCCCATTGCCACACCACCCTCTGATGGAGAATCAAGACCCGTTAGGTCCCATCGGGGCTCTCTGTTCATGTGTCTACCACAGTGAGGACACTCTGTCCGCATGAAAACATAGCACACACGATATCGTCAGGGGTGCCCAACGTACGTGTGCCTTCTCTCCTGAACTCCTCCGTAGCACTGGGTGCAAGAAAACAGAGCCTGATTGAGTATCCTTTAAACTTTTGACCTAAAATACTTAGGGGGGAAAATGTTGCCTAGATCACGCCATTAAAAAAATGGCGGAACGTCATCCATGTCTCGGCAGTTGATTCAGAAATGACTCCCCACCCCTGCAATTTGTCTTGTCAGTGTTTCACAATTGTGAAAGCAAAGGTGAGCCACAAGAACATGGTATTTATTTCATGATGTATTTCCATTCAGGATCCCAGTGGTAATCACACTCCTCCTCAGTTGTCTCCATCACTTAGCCAAAGCACTTACACCACTGGTGGCTCCCTAGACGTTCCTCACATTATCATGCAGGGCGATGCAAGGAGGAGAAGAAATGAAAACTACTTTGATGATATTCCCCGATCAAAACTGGAGAGGCAGATGGCCCAGGTAAGGTGTTATAAGCCTCTGTGATGTTTTTGCCTTTCCCCCATATCAAGTAATGCATTCTAATATTGAACACTGGCTTACGGTGAGCGGATGCCTGTTGTCCACCCAGCCGGAATTTTACCATTTTATGCTATGGCTTTCATTCCTTACTTGCTTGAACCAGACCGAAACAGACCTTCCTGGGAATGGAATGTACACACAGACCCTTGCTCTCCATTCTTATGGGAGAAATTGTCTGATCTCATTGCACCCAGAAAGTCTTTGGGCCAGAGAGAGTCATACCATGTAAGAATCGAATCATAATGAAAATGAATAATAAAAATCTGGGTTATAAAATGTAAATAGGTTAGATGACAGAGCAGAAGTTGGAGGGAAGTATTAGCTCTTCGTGATGTTGTTAATTTCCTTCCAAGATAACATGCTTGTACAGAATAGTACCGTCTCTATATTGTCACCTTGAGGAGTTGAAGGTGATGATGCTGCCTGACACAAAGAACCGAAAAAAGAAACCTTTCCTGTTTGGACCTTTCCAGGGTTTTGGTAGAGATGTCCGTGTCTAGCCTGCCCTCAGATTACTGCTCAGAAACTTGAGTCAGCCATAACCAGACAGCAGAGCTGTTCTTAACGTGTATTCAGAGGGGCAACTAGCTCTAGAGTTTCTCTGAGAATTCAAGATTTGGATTTGTTGACAACAACTGGCAGAATCAGCTCTTTTCATCCTCCTCCTAGGTTCGGACCGGTGTGTTAAGAGGCTTCTCTCTGCCTCCCACACCTAAGATGAGAATCTTGAGGTGAAAATTCGACTGTAATTGCTTTGCTTTGCTTGTTAAATATTTTTCTCAACTGTTTGGTGAGATTCTGTTTTGAAAAGCCTTTGGTAAACATTCTGTGCTGCCGCTCATGAAAGAAAAATGTGGAGAGAATGTTCTGGAAACCATGGCTATTCTGCCTGCAAATGCCCTGGAGAGAGAGGGTCTGGTATATTGCAACTCCTTTCGGCTCTCTCAATATTGAATTGTTCTCTGGGCTCTTTGTGCAGGGAATGGCAATGTTAGGATTACGGACAATCTTTTATTGAAGGGAGATGAAAATGTACGAGATACAAGAAATGAATAATTTTCCCTTTATCTCTTGTTAAGTATTAGCTTTTAATCCTTATTTCTGTTTTCACTGATGTTCTTTTAAAGAATCTGAAAGCTTTTTCTCCAAGTTGTTCAGATATTTCCTGCTGCTTGTTAGTATTTGTGGGTCACATATCTGGTTAAATTTCTCTAATGACAGCATTTCAGAGACATGGTTTGATTTAACTTTGAGCCATGTGGTCTTTATGTATTAGTACAAACTGGGTCTTATCTGAACCTTTCCCTTCCCTGGGTGAAGGAGGATCCTTCGTTAAAGACCATTAGCTACTGTTGACTCTGCCAACCTCAAAAACAGAATCACCTATCCGAGATCCTCATATAATCTGTGAAATTTCTGCACATAGTACAGTTTTTTTCAAAGAGGAACTTAATTCCCCTTCTGCCTGCGTGTGAACACTCAGGTAATCTCGCACGATTGTTCCCTTAACTTTCTCTTCTTCGGGAGGTTCGTAAGCTAGGGCCGGTGTGGCATAGCCCAGATGTCTTTCCTGTCACTCCAGTCAGAAGGCCTCCCTTTGAGGAGTGGTCTCACCCTCGAGAAAGTTGAATGAACTTGTATCTGGCCAGGTGAGAGAGGTCCAGAAACAGAAAGAGGCTGAGATAAGTGGGTGGATGGACGCTGTGAGCCATGGAGGGTCTGTGTCTTTTCCTCTCATGTACTCTGCAGTGATGGAATGACTGGTGTAGACATAGGCCACAGTCAGCAGCCAGGAGCACAGTAGACCTTTCTGAAATCCTGCCCTTAAATACAGCACTTTGGCTGCAGAGAAAATAGGAGATGGCACTGCAGGAACCTGATCCATTAGAAAAAAGGATTCTGAGATCGCCACTCTTTCGGTCGTGTTAATTGCAGTTTTTTATTTGTTTCTCTTGAGGACGTTTCCTAGTCTAGAAATGCCAAAAATCGTGGAGAAATGAATGTGTACCTTTTAAAAATTAGTTTCAAATCTTTAACCTGTCAAAATACGAAATACTCAGTGATTTTGTTGTTGAACGGTTTTATTTAAGTACTTTTCTACCACTCAGCCGCTCAACTAATGCTTTTTCTTATCCTCCCTTTTCTGGTCACCTGCTATAATGATTTTTTAAATCCTTTTGCTTTTTTAACAACCTGTCCTATCCACACTAGACCACATTCTTCCCCGAGGTTGTCCTTAGCCAATAACGTTGAGTCTTCCTAAAGATTTGAATTAGAAATTAAAATTTCAGTAACCAAGGAGCTAGTTACACCTCCTTCCAACCAGGAGCTCGGTTCCTGCGGTTCCTCCCTGGAGACTTTCTCCCAAGGGGCTTACGTAGCATGGGTAAGGCTTGCCTTGCCTGTCTTTTTCCCACCGAACAGTAGAAGTTCATCTTCAGGCTTTCTTACTTAAAGGAAGGGAAAATGCAATTAAGAGAAAATCACCAGGCCAGATCCACGTTCCAAGAAACCCCTCTACTCCAAATAGCAGAGGCCCCACCAGAGCAGTCTGGAATTCTAGTCATAGGCCAGAAACCTTAAGTTCTTGGCGGTGGCAGTATTTTAGAGGAATGTTGCCTTCTTAAGGTCTGCTCAATAAATGTGTGGAAGCACTTTCCTTCACTTGGAAAAACCAATGCTTTAAGTTAAATTGAGGTGAATCCAGCCAGTGTCCCCTCCACTATTAAATTTGTTCATTGGCAAATGATTTTCAAAGGTAACACTAGGGTGATGTTTAATTACTTGTGTTCAACTTGAACCAATATGAAAAACTAGCTTGGAATACAAAAGATTTTAACTATTGTGACTATTGTTTGCTTTTATTCTGATAGAAGCAATATTCTGGCATCAAATCATGTTAAAGAAATATGTGAGAGACAGAGTTGAGTTCATTACTAAGAACGTTTTTTAACCCACTGAACGTAATGATATAATCACACCTAAACAATGGGTTTCCATCATGCTGAAAACATTGTTTTCTAGCCTACAGTTCTAAATTGGACTCATTAGCTCAGAAGCTCCACGGTGCTCCCACATTGCCATAGCTCTAATAAATGAATGTCACACTCACATTTGTATAATAACAACTCAGAGCTTTTAAATTTTCAAGTGCTTTCACATCTGTTGTCTCCTTTTAGTACAAACGATCTATCCCACACAACTACTCATGTGCGTGTTGCACGCGGCAGATGAGCTGCTCAGTCCGAGTTCTGTAGAGATGAAAAAGCAAGCGAAAATACAGAAAATAGATCAGAAGGGAGACAACTATTTCCAGTATTTAGGGCCGACTCACAATCTTTGGAAATTTTCCTGAGTGTTATTTAGAAGTCAGAATACTCTTAGGTACCCAGGTGGCTCCATCAGTTAAGTGTCTGCCTTTGGCTGAGGTTATGATCCCAGGATCCTGGGATCGAGTCCTGCATTGGGCTCCTTGCTCAGCGGGGAGCCTGCTTCCCCCTCTGCCTCTGCCATGCTCTCTCTCTCTCTCTCTTTTTTTCTCATAAATAAATAAATTAAATATTTTAAAAAAGAATACCCTTAAAATGAATAATAAAGGAGAGTAATGGAGCTAATAAAGTTTAGGGACCATATTCTCCAAAGTTACAGAGAAAGGAAAAAGAGTTTCCAGATATGAAACTTATCACCATTTATAGAAGGCCTTCATTTACAAAAAATACTCAGGGAAAAATGAAACCTGCTTCTGTTTTCACAAAATAAAAGGGTCTCCTAAGTAGTAAGAGAAATGCAAGTCTTTGCACAAATTTTAGCTTGATATTAATGAGGAAAATCCACAGCGTAGAACTTCTTGTGTTTGGAAGGCTCTCATCTAAAAAGAATATCAGTATTGGGGGACAGTTACCTTATCTGATGCACACAAACCCGAGAAATAGATATTATCCACATTTTGAAGACAAGGAGGCTGGGAAACCACATGACTTGCGTGGTCCGGGTCACACAAGCAGAAAGAAATCAAATCAGAACTTGCCTAGAGGATTATGTAAGTCACTGTGAAGGCTTTGTGTGCATTGCTCCTCGGTCAGTAGAAAGTTGATTCAGCCGGAAGTCTAATGTTTCTTGATCCAGGCAGTACTACTTAATAAGTACAAGTGATTCGTTACTTCTTTATTTGAAAGCATTTTACATATTATATGAGTTCTACAAAGATCTGTTCTTTTGATACTGTTAAAAGAGGAGAAATGGGAACGGGACCAGATAGAAGCCCTGCCCTGGAAGTCCATGTGCTTTATCTTACCTAATCCTCACCACGGAGCATCGTGCACTCAAGCAAGCCCAGGGCCGTAAGGGGTTTGCCTCCTGGCTAGTGTATGGCAGAGCCGGGACTCACGCTCCGCCTACCTGACTATAGCCTGGTTTCTCTATGGCTCCTAATACCCTGTGGTGTGTCTTAAATGATATAAATATTTTTACGTGGTGTAAAACATTTTAATAAAAGTTCAACAAATATAGATTTCCCCTGTGCTAAAATAGATTACACCTGTGTAGGCACAGCAACCAGAACAAGGATAAAATCACTAGTAGTTTAGTGGACACGTACTGAATCAGCTTTTTTATGTATCACCATAAATGCACAACCATAACGGTTATTTGTTGAGCCCTTTAGTGCAGACCCCTCTGCACATTTTGGTAGAACTCTGCCCTTCCCCCATGTTTGCGAAAGCTTCGCCCAGAGGTATGGAGCTTATGGTGCATCCAGAGAAGTCCTTTGTTTTCTGCAGCCAGTGGACGCTGTTTCCTTAGCAGCTTCTTCCGTTGGAGTTCTGATTTGGTTTCTTTCTGGCTGTGCGACCTGTACCAAGTCATGTGGTTTCTCTGAACGTCAGCTTTGTTTAAAATGTGGAGAGAGCCTGCCTCTGGGATTTGTGTGTATCAGATAAGGTGATGCATGTGAAAGCATAACCTAACCTGTAAGACACTGTGTTAGTACATAGATGATATGACTCTCACTTAAGGTATATATCACCTGTCAGTCCCTAATTCAATCCTGGGGTTCATCATGGGACCGGTGAATGCCAAAGATATTAGAAAAGTAAGTGCTCACTCAGATGGTTGTAGCATTCTGTATAGACCGTCTTTTTGTTCCAGTATTATCCATGCTTTGAATACATATGGACGCTGGAATTGGAATTTTGCTTCTTATTATTTTAGTTGCATAAATTTAAAGGCTGCCGGGAAGCCTCTCTCGTGATGGCAAAGGGAGCCTGTGCAGTGATCACAAAGCCAGGAGAGGCAGAGGATAGGTGGAATAGGTCTCTACCAGTTCAGGCTACAAAAGTATGTAGAACTCCTTAGTCCCCATTACCTGTTTAACCCATCCCCTCACTCCCCTCTCCTTGCCAGGAGCATCAGGAGATGGATGGACACGTCCAATCACTGCATTGCACACCTGAAACTAATATGTTAACTAGGGGGAATTTAAATAAAAACTTTTTTTTTTTAAAGTATGTAGCAAACTAAGAGTAATGGCATGTTATTACTATTTTAACATGGTCAGGTAAAACATTAAGTGAGAAAGAGGGACTACTTTTTCCTTAAGTGAAATTTACAACTTGCTTGAATTATACAGCCCACAAAATTGGCTAGAGAGGCATGGCTATCCCAAGCCGTGAGGCAAATGCTTAGCCATCTTTGGCAAGAAAGAAGATGGTAATTTATTCTTTCATATTTCCCCTGGGAGAGAAAGTCTTGTTCGTAGAAATTTTACCCACTGCTCTGGCATTATGGGAGTTTATAGAATCAGCCTTCAGAAAATAGCACAACTGTGCTCAAGGAACAGCATTTTACAGAAGCGATTTTTCGCCCCCAGCTTACAAGGTTTCTTGTTACTGTGTTAACATCAGATTTTTAAAAAATGCTCGTAAGTTAATGGCTAGTTTTTAGTTTAGACCGTTATTGCCTAGCCACTACTCAGAAAGACTCAGCCTGGCCATGACTTCAAAAGTTTCTTCCATGAAGGTCTAAAGAGCGACTCCTAATACTCAAGCGCAGACAGATAATATAAAACCAAAAAAGAAGGTTCAGAATAAACTCAGTAAGCTTTTCCGTCAGGAGCTTCCGATCTGACAGCTTGTCGGGCTGACAAGCTGACACACCAGTTTCAGAGATAACTTGGGATGTTGATGAGAACTGTGCCCCGATTCAAGCCAAGAGCTCTGGACCACCAGCCATCGGTTCCCAAAGGCATTGCACCAAGCAGAAGTGGGAAACGTCGCTTTCATAGTTGGAATTTAAACCTGATGTGTGTACACTTTGTTCATTAATGTGGACGGTTAATTGCCTCCTCTCAAAATATACACTGCTCTCTCCCTGTGACAACTTTGCAGAGGGAAATTCCAGTGTGATTAAGTGTCTTTTGGGAATCTTTGAAGTGTCACTATCTATCCTGTGCATCGGGTTTAAAAAAAAAAAAAATCATGGGAAGAAGTAGGAGAATCACTCAGAGGGATTCCTTTTTAGGTTTTGATGCTCATCTTACGAGTCTGGATTCTTTCATTCTCTGTCAAGTCCATCAGTGAGGCAAATGAGACGACCAGGAGTTTGTTCTGACACATGCCAGTCAGACCTAAACACCTCCATCGATTTTTGCTGGAGAAGCTTTGATGTCTCCAGTTTCCCTCAGTGTCCTGGTACTTAACCAAAGTGAATGTTCCCCATTAAAAACAGACCATGGATTAAAAAAAAAAAAAGTCAGTATAAAACATCCTGTTTTCAACTGAATAAATAAGAAATCTGACACTATACGAAAGCCCTATTTCGGTGGAATTGACCTTGTGATATTTAGGCTTGCTGACAGTGAGTAGCTTATTCACAAAGAGGCCTACCAGGCTATTTTTCCACTTGTTAAATCTTTGGAATGTTTCTCATTATATTCAGTCCAGTTCTTGGGCCCGCAGGTCAGAGTTTTGGTTGTTGTAATCTGACCTTGATAAATTTTCAAGGGTAGGAGAATTCTCTTATTCCCCTTCTCCCTCTTCCTTTTCTTTTTCAAATGTTAAAAAAAGGGAGGGGGTTCATGTCTAGAGGAAATAGGGCTGATTATGCCGTCCTCTCTCAGTTAATCCCATTCGTAGATGACTGAAATAATCTACCAGTAGGGACTCTTCTAGATACATGCAAGTAACAAAAATCCACCTCAGGGTGTCTGAAGTTAAAAAGGGCATGTGTTTGAGTCATTTCACTGCGAAGTTCAGGTGGGCCTGGGTCCAGGTGCTCCTGTGATGTCTTGCTCTTTGGCTCTTCACGTCCCAGCTCTGCTCCCCTCTGGGTTGGCTCTTCTCCCAAACAGACTTTCTCTATTATGAGGGAGTTTCAAATCCAATTTCTACTTAACTTGAAACCATAAGAAAGAGGCCTTATTTTTCCAAGAGTTCCCCCTAAAAAGTCCCAAGATTGAGTCCCATTTGTTCAGATCAGTCTGTTTTGGATCACTTATCTGTCCAGAGCGAATTACAAAGGAGGTTGTGCGTGTACTGTGTAGTGTGTAGTGTGTGTGTGTGTGTGTGCGCACGCGTGTGTGCACGCACGCGCGTGCCATATGATTAGCCAGGCACAGGTCATGTGCCTGAATGGGGTTTTAGCTCCCTCCTGGTGCACCACACAGATTGAAGGGTGGGAAGGGAGCCCCTCCCAGGGCCCGTCAGAGTGCCATGACCAGGGATGGGAATGCAGCAGAAATAGCAAAAGTGGGCCCCTAAACAAATCCACTCTAACACTCTGAGAATGTCTAATAGAAAATTGTCATATCACATGAGTACTGATTTCAGTAGTTCATATTTATAATTCGATGAGCTTTTTTAAAATACCGAACCTGAAGCCATGAGATCAGGGTTAAGAATCCCATCTCTGGTATCTCTTACCTCTATAAACTTGAGCAAGCCTTTTTAGCCATTCAGAATCTTAGTTTTCTCTTCCTAAAATGAATTCAATGCCCACCTCACATTATTTTTTGTGAGGCACAAGTAAAGGAGTAGTTGTCAAAGTTATTTTACAAATTCTAAAGCTATATGTTTGAGTTGTTTTATCAGAAAGTATCATTATTTTGAGAAAACTTCTACAGTATGCTTTTTCAACTAACAACTGGGAATAAATGTACTGTGGAATAAAGCTCATAATACCTAACTGTGTTTTGCAAAAATACTTGTATTTTCCAGCTCCTGAGCCCAAACTGATATCTCTCCACTGGTATGGAAACAATAGTTCTTAGGAGTTCGAATACTCCAAGAAGTTTCTATCTGTGTCATAACCCAGTTAACACTGGAGCTCTTTGGAAAGGATTTATGGATGATACCCTTATTTAAATACTTTCAAATACTTGATGAGTTAGCATACATCAAATTCTATCATTATCTTTTATATTTAAACTTTTTTTCCTCTTACAGTGAAGTGTATGTTGGCTATGTAGTAGCAAGACCTGACTCTTCCTTCATCATTTTAAAATTCCTTATACTGAGCACTCTGTAAATACTTCAACAAGTATTTACAGATTACTTTACACAAGTTTATAGGCACCACAAAGTCATAGTTTTCTAGGATCCTCAGATTAGACACAAATTGGGATGGTATCAAATCTTTTGGAAGAACTATCTGGAACAACCCCTGCCTAGTAGATCTGGTAAGTTAACTGAATACCATTATTGTCAGAGGCAGTAATGATTCATACAACTTATAATAAACTTATAATGTATAATTAATACAACTCCCAAAGCATGGAGAGTTTATGTTGCTTACCCAAGGCCACACAGATTGTAAGAAGTAGAGGCAGGATTTAGACCCAGGCAGTCAAGCTTCCCACCTGAGTTTTGACCACTGTGTTGATAAACACCTGCACTGTCTCTCTCCAAACTGAGTCTCAGCAGACACGACACATTCTGTAAGTTCTAGAACCCCAAATGTCTCTAGTGCGATGTTTTGAGTCCTGTGACAGATTCTATTAATACTGTCTAACGTTTTAGGAAAATGCAAGATTAGTAGAGAATTGAACCTCCAAGATAGCATGGATAAACTTTGTCAAGAAAATCCTTCGCTCTTGACATCCGTTTTCTTATTCTTTACGAATCAGGAGTAGCAAACAATTGCTTCATGTAAACAATTATGAAATGGCGCGACCCCTTTTCTATAGGGGTTTCCAATGAGGTTTGAATACAGCTTCACAAAGATTTGCAGTAACGTGTGTTAATGACTAGAAGATTCTTCTGTGCTTCTGCTAAAGAAAAGCAGAGAATCTTGGGATGGGAACGGGCTGGAAAATATATCTAGTCCTGTGACATAATGCAGGACTGTTCCTAATACATCCCAAATGGACAGCTACAAGTTTCTGCCTACCCTCGTCCCTGGGAAGGTGACCCTGACTTTGTGAAACAGTCCCATCGCTCTGGAAAAATTCTGGTAGAACTTCTGCCTTACGTTGAATTGAAATAAGCCTTCCTATAACTATTACATACTTAGCTTAGAAAAATTGAAGAATAAATCTGCTCCCTTTTGCTGAGAACAGTTCTTTAAGACTAAAGAGAATTTGATGTCTTCCCCTTACTCTGTTCATCATACGTGGCTCCTTCCCAATATCATTCTGAGAAGTGGGATGTGGACCCCACAGCATCCCGAATCCCCAGCTCTGGGCACATATGCTTTATTGATGTTCATGCTTGACCTCAGTAACATCTGTTAACTCCTACTGAGCTTTTCTTCATGAAAATGTCCCAGCTTTTTTTTTTTTTTTTAAATATTTTATTTATTTATTTGTCAGAGAGAGGGAGAGAGAGCGAGTGAGCAAAGGCAGACAGAGTGGCAGGCAGAGGCAGAGGGAGAAGCGGGCTCCTTGCTGAGCAAGGAGCCCGATGTGGGACTCGATCCCAGGACGCTGGGATCATGACCTGAGCCGAAGGCAGCTGCTTAACCAACTGAGCCACCCAGGCGTCCCGAAAATGTCCCAGCTTTTACCAATGGCCATGAGCCATGCCTCCAACCTCAGCCCTCAGCCTTGGGGTGTATGTGTGTGTGTGTGTGTGTGTGTGTGTGTGTGTCTGTGTCTGTGTGTGTGTCTGTGTGTCTGTGTCTGTGTCTGTGTTTAACCTTAATGCAGGATTTTACATTTACATTATTCCTTTCCAGAATAAAGTTTTATCCAGTTGTTTGCCCAATAACCCTAGGCTATCAATGTCTTGTTAAAGCTTGGCCAACACTCAGTGTATCAGTGATCCTCCCCAACTATGACATGTGCTAATTTAAAACGCTTACTTCAAACAAGCATGCCTTTCAAGTAATTTCCCCAATGCGGTGATTTCAGTGTTGAACAGACAGAACCTAGGAAGAAACTGCAGTCTTCTACCAGAGACCTCTTAGGTCAGCATCATGTAAGATCATCACTCAACTAGACCTCATTTTTCCATATTTTCCACATGAGTAATATGGAGAAGTAGTGGGGTCTCAACATCGGTGAATGAATGGCCTTGTCCAATACCTCTCTTTTGACCAGAGGCAGGAAACAGTGTTGAATGTCTAGCTAAAAAATGGGCTTAAATAAAGAAAACGACAGCTTCAGTTTGCAAGAAAGGAACATAATGTATAAAAAAGATGTTATAGGCAAAGAACAGTATTACTCTGCAAAAGCCGGTTCCTTCGCGGCAATCCATGTTATGATAAAAAAGCTGATCACTGCTTTTCTGAATGAGTTATTAATATTTCTGCTTCTTAGTTGTTCTGAAAAATGCATCAGTAACAGTGGCATCCAAAGTTGGAGGTAGAACCAGTAAAACAGCCGATATTGCAATAAATAGCATGATCCCGATTGACTTCAATTCCCTGCAACATGCAGAGAAACTGGGGAGCTGTACATTACGATCTCGATTGCACAGTGTTCTTTTTTCTCTCTGCTTTCGTTTTTCTGAAGAGATCTCATAAATAATTGTGTATTGTCATTTAGGGCTACAACTGTCATATTAGGGAATGCAGGTTATATATGATCTCTGCAAATGAATAACAGAAATCACCTAGCCTGTACGTTCTTTCCTACTTTGGTAGCTAAGGGCTTATTTTATGTGCTGTCAACACCAGAATCTGTTAACAAGAACGGTAGGGAGGAAGGAGGGAGGGAGGGAGGGAAAGAGAGAAACCTGTAAATTTGGGCAAGCAACAGGAATTTATCATCCAAATCTGTATCATGCCGATGGACTTAGGATGGGACCAAAAGTGGTATTTAGTTCTTCCCACTTTTGCCAGATTGATGAATGCTGATGCCAGCCACAGTGGGTCACCCAGAGAGAACCCAGAGAGAATGGCCTGACATTTCACTTCTAGGGGAAGGTCACGATCATGAAGGTTTGATAGGACTGCTCTTCAGGGAGGTGGAGAAACGATGGGAAACAGCATTTTCTTGAGTCCAGCATTCCCTGCAAAAGAAATCGTGAGCCTGAAATATCTTTTTTTTAAAAGGGTCAGTGGCAAACATATAAATACATAGAAATTTAAACAAAACTCAAAAACCCTGAACTTGAGACATTCGAGTGTAGTTGAAAAGAAGAATCCCGTACAGTTGTTTGAGGGCTGTGTTCGAATCGTAGAGCTCACAGGAGGGGAGCGGAGGGTCATTACTGAATCCATGTCAGGGAGATGGATGTGATCCGGAGGCTGGCCCACGGCCCCTGGGCAACTCAGGAGAAACCAAGGGTTTTGATTTTCTGATTTCCAGGCAATGTTTCCGTTAGTGCCCATGGAAGCCCCATAGGCTGCGGGGCTGTCGCTGCTGGAAGAAAAGATGCAGAGGTGTGGGGTGCATTAATCCTTGCCCCAGTCTCTTTGACTCCGTCTTTTTGACAGATCTCATTTTAGTCTCTGCTCAAGGAGCTGCTGAGTCCACTGGCTGCTGACCGAGCCTTCTTTTGTTAGGGTGCCCTTTCTTCTTTTGCCTTTGAAGCTGTTTTGTTTCACTCTTCAAGTTTGTTTTTGTTTTATTTTAGAAGCGCTGTCATCCAAGAGAAGGCATGGACTTCATTATACCTTTAGCTCTCACCCTGAACCTTTCCTCTTTCTTGTCGGATTCTTTCTGGGCAATTTTCAAACACCCCGAAGTGTGAAAGAATTATGACAAATATAAGGGAGAAACAGAGAAAAAGACAATTTTTTCCAGGGCTAGAGCAAGGCAGAAAATTTCATCTCTGGTAGAATCTGACCAGAGGGCTCTATTCATACACATTTCTTTATTAAACTAGCCTACACAGTGTTGGCAGACTCCTGGAAGGTTTTCAGAACCTAATTGGTGTTGGTGAGTCGATGGAGCTCTTGTCAGCTTGCTCCATTCCAAGACACACCATGAGCCTCATCAGCCTCTGAATCCCAGTTTACTGCTGGTCCTGATCGTGGAAAAGGGATTGTGTTCATAACAATGTGCATTCCCTAGACAGTCACTTTGTGACCCACACCTTGTGCTCAAAAGTTGCAGTAACTATCTTGGAATCATGTCATGGTGCCAGGTAGACAGATTCCTATACTCTAAACTTTTTTGAATGTTCAATTTCTGCTTGAAAGAATAATCCTTTTACAATGTGGAAAGTATAGACTGAATTTGGACGTAATATGCCAGATGCTCAGGGAAGGCTTCTCTGAGAAGGTGACATTGGAGTAGATCCTGCAAGAAATGGGGGAGCTAGTCCCGCAGTAGCTGGAGGAAGAGCATTTCAGGCAGAAGGGGAGACAAATGCAGAGGCTTGAGGCGGGAACGTGCACTGCTGTCCAGAACCAAGTAAGCAAGAAGAGGAGTAGGAGAGGAGGACAGAGAGATGAGGCCAGGGCTGGGTGCTGGCAGATGGAGATGCTCAAAGGCCATCCTCATTAGGACTCTGGATCTTCCTGTGAGTTCAACGGAGCAGAGCGCCATGATGCAGCTTTCATTTCAAACAGATCCTGTTGGCTGTTGTATTGAGAAAAAGCACTAACGGGATGAGGATGAAAGCAACAAGACCAGTTTGCAAGCTAATGGAATAATCCAAATGAGAAAGGGTAGTGGCTTGGACGAGGCAGTGATAGGAGGGTGAGAAGACTTTAGAAGTAGATTCCACAGGATTTGGTGCTAGACTGGATGAGAAATGTGAGTAAAAGGATATGGCTCCAACTGGAAGAAGGGGGTTGCTGTTTGCTGAGACAAGGCTTATGGGGTAAACAGGAGCTCGGTTTGGGCATTTACTTTACGGTTAAGATGCCTGTTAATCATCAAAGTAGAGCAGCATCAGGAGGACAGCTGGGTATCCGAGTGTGGAGCTCAGGGGAGAGGTCTAGACTGGAGATGCGAATGTGAGAGTCAGGACTGGGTAACACCACCTAGTGTAGCCAGAGAAGGCAAAGGATCAAGAACTGATGCTCCAGGGATGGGAAGATGACCACTTATAGAAACCAGCAAAGGAGGCCAAGAAATGGAAGGAGTGATCAAGTGTCAGATGTCAAGGAAAATGAAGTGTCAGATTTGGCAGAGTGGGGGGTATAGAGAAAAACGGTTTTTGTAGAATGGGCTCAAGTGAGGACAGGAAAAGGGAACATGGAGAAAACACAGACACCTCTTGGGGCATTTTACTTCTTAAAGAAGAACAGAAATTGAGTAGGAGCTCAAGAAGGATATTGGGTCAAGGGAAGGAGTCTGTTTGCTTTTACTAGAAGATGTTACAGCACTGTTTGAGAATGCTCCAGTAAAGAGGGGGAAATGGATCAGTAAGAAGAGAGAATATGTCATAAACTACTGGATTGCTACCAGTTGAGTAGACAAAAAGCCTTCCTTCAGGAAGAAAACCTTGAAGATAAGTACTACACTTTACATTTTGTCATTAGATGGAATGCAGATGTGTTGTATTTTCTGAACTAAATTCCTGGTAACCTGAGGTACATGATGGTGACAAGAATGAGACATGTGTTATATTTTAAGAAAACATTTCCAGAGTCAGTAGAAACATAACATAATATGCCTTTGCTTCATCAAAGAAATCCACATTCAATTATTGACTATATCTCAGTTCTAAGACTACTGTATCTTTCCTTAACCCCCATTTATTTGGATTTCATGGTAATTCAGGTTCAGGTAAACTAAGTTGGCCTGAGAAATAAGCAAATGAAACTTGCAGAGGGATGTTTAACATCCTTTTATAGAATTGTTTCCAAGCTCAGTACAAGTAGGCCTTTAAAGCATAGGTATACTAATTACAAATATTCCTTCTCCCTTCAACAAAGTGAGAAACACTTTGTCAGCCTTTATCAGGAAAAATGAGAACCATTCTAACAAGAACTCTTCAAGGTTCATTTCTGGTGCATTCACCAGAAATGTGTCAGCAGTGATGTCATTGACTAAAAAAGCCCAAGTGGCAAGAAGCACGAACCAACTACAAATGATAATGAATAGTAGTAATTAATGTTCCAGTCCTGCTTTACTCTTTGTCAAGAAACTCTGAGCACATTCTACGGTTCCAGTGATTCAGTAAACATGCTTGACGGCCTTCCGCGTTCTAGGTGCTAGAAATTTAGCTGTGAAAAAGCTCCCTCTCTCATGCAGCTTACCATGAGCTGCAGAACAACCTGGCAAAATAAGTAGGTCAAGTACTATTATTATTCTTTACAGATGAAGACACTCTAAAGCTCAATTAAAACTTAGATTTAAATCACTGCTGTTCTAGGAATATGGGTTCCCAGTGAAATCTTATCACCAATTTTTTCTTTCCCAGAACCGTTCAGAACTCAGCACTTCAATACAAGTTGTACTGTGAAATATTATCTTCATAAATATAATGAAAATCTGTGATGGAAACTCTTTTGCATTAAAAAAAAAGCCTCATTTCAAAACTCAGTCTAATAACCATGTGTCTAGAAGAAGAAACATTTTATCTTATGAGGAAGCCAGTTACAGCTAATCCACCTAGAGTAACTGCTCTTTGAGCCTGATAAATTATTTACTGCCAACAGAATTACTGTGGTATCTGAAATGCATCAGCATTTTCTTCAGTGACCTCTACAACTAAGACACACTCAACTGCCTTTTTTTTCCAACTCTTTTTTAAAAATCTGACTTTTTACCCTTT
Source organism: Martes martes (assembly GCF_963455335.1). NCBI lineage: Eukaryota > Metazoa > Chordata > Mammalia > Carnivora > Mustelidae > Martes > Martes martes. The sequence goes on from NC_137895.1 coordinate 22,464,332, forward strand.
GCATTGAGTCAGTTAATTGTTGGAACTTACAGAAGTTTTACTTTTTTCTAAGTTTAAGACGTAGCTCATAAGTGAAAATAATTATTATAACATTTTTCAAATGTATATAAGCCACATACAAACTCTGCTCAGTGTATGTGACCAGAGGTAGAGTTTTTTTCTTCATTGAGAAAAATTTTATGTGAATTAAAAAAAAAACAACTAAGTGATGCATGAGACCCTCACTTCCCTCCTTAAATCTCTGGTAACTTTCTCTGACTGTTGGAAGATAATACTCGTGTAATAAGACAGTAAGTGGGAAATTTCCTGTAGGAACTAAGTACTAAACATTCTCAAGAGAAAGTTGCCCATAATGGAGACAGCTACCCTGTTCATGACTGACCAGGAGGTGGTGAACCCAGTCACCGTCAGCTGCATGTGTGAATAGGCAAAAGATTGGTGTTGGGGAAGGACAGAGACCTAAGCCACTGAGGAGAGGGCACAGGAGGAGAGAGGTGTCCCTATGCACTCAGAACCTAGTGGGAAGAGGTCTAAGAGGAAGGCTCATGCAGAGTGGGGGAACCTTCCAGAAGAGGAAACTGGCATCTCATTCCACAGTCGGGGACTTCTGATAGGCAGATGTACCAACCTGAGCTGAAGGAGAGAGAACTGGAGCGTCATGTCCTGGCAGAGAGGGGAGTGGTCACAGAGCAGTCTGCCCTGCACGACCAGGCCATATGTTTGTGTGATGCGGGTGGGCGCGCCAGGAGGAGGCTGGGTTATACCCTCTTTCCTGTGTCCTATCCAGCGGGTGAGCATGGGCACTAGGAGGGCTGAGTAGAGTTTGGAAGAAGTCAAGCTGGAGACATATTTTTCACATCAGGAATCGTGCAGGGGGGACCCCATCTCCTTTCCCAGAAGAGGCCTTCAAAGATCTTACACAGAAACACAGTAGAACCTGTGTAGGACAGGATGATTGCACCTGCTACAGGAGGACATCGGAGGCCATATTAGCATTATTCTGAGAAGCAGTACAAGCCGTCAGAGAATTCAGCCATAGCTGAATAAAAGAGGCCCTTGTCCTTCTCCAGTACTCCCCTCCCCAACAAAGGGCATGAAGGAGGTAGAGGTTGGGGTGGGGGGTGTCCACAATTGACCATATCACCCCACTCCTCCCTACTCCTAGTGGAAGAAGGAAGGAGAGGACCAAGTACAAATCAAGCCTCCATAGGTTTTTTAAGTCTTAAGCCTGATCTGTGGTGAGGGAAAGCAAGGTCTAAATCAGGTGATATTGGGTTTGTTTGTTTTTTACAAAATGGATTCTTAGTGACTCAAAGTGACCAGGAAATTATGGGGTCTGCCCCAAATGTCAAGTGGCCTGGTGCCCATCAGGGAGGGGAGACTGGGCTGGCACTCCTTCCCAGCCATCCCAGACTGACATGTTGTGACTCTCCCCTGTGTCACCTGAGCAAGCCACTTCTGAATGTCAGTGTCTTCATCTGTCAAATGACAAGTGGTTCCTGGGTTACTTCTAGCATTGAAAGGTCTGTGGAAGTTGGGGTTCCTAGGTAGCTCAGTCGCTTAAGTGGCCGACTCTTGCTTTTGGCTCAGGTCATGATCTCAGGCTGGTGAGATTGAGACCCACGTTGGGCTCCGCACTCAGTGGGGAATCTGCTTGAGATTTTCTCTCCCTTTCCCGCTGCAACCTCCCCCCTCCCCACTCTCCCTCTCTCTTGTCTCTTTCCCTCTCAGGTGAATAAATACATCTTTTTTTTTTTTTAAAGTCTGTGAAAGTTGTGAAACAATGAGCTCAGAAATGTGGAAGAGAGTACTGAGAAGGTGAGGGGTATCCTCTGCTGCATGCCCATTTGTGCCAGTTAAGATGGTGATCCCACCAAAGCATGGAGTTCCTATATTTAAATCCGATGCCAGCTATTGTAGATGAGGCTGGGGATTTAATGGGCACAAGACTTAACCTGCTAGAGACTGAATTTTTGAAAGGTAGGAAGAGGAAGATTCCCTGTGGGGAGAATACTAGGAAGTCTAGAGAGGGAACTGAGTAGCAGAGCCAGTTTAAGTGGGCAGTGGTTGCATTTGCCTTCGGTCAGACCCCAGGGATCTTATTTCCTTAACGGGATGCCAATTACCTAACAATCTGTCCCCAGCAAGCCATCCAGATGACAGAAGAGATGGAAAGCAAAGATGTCTGGGGCGGGGGTAGGGGGGATGCCACTGTCACCGGACAGAGAGATGTTAAATTTCTGGTGAGCATTTCTGGGAGGGTGAAGGTAGGGATAACATTTAGCCCGGGATAAGTTTCTTTTCCATAATTCATTTGCTGATGCGATTGTTCTTCACCGGGCTTCTAAACCATGTTGTGGTTATGTTCTTATCTCCTTCCGGCATGATCTTTGTACGGCCTACTTGTGAATTCTGGGGATGTTCACAGTGCTTACTGAGTAAGTTTAGGCATGCTGCCATTTTCTGTGATTCAATTTCATGGTGTCTTTTAGAATGATGGAATTCAGGAAAAGAACTCTGTAAAGATCAAGCCAGGAGCCTCTTCGGTTTATTTGGTGGTTTCTGCTGTAACTCCCCAGAGGAGGGCCTAGCTTGGCATTTGGTTCTAAACAAGAAAACATTATTGCTTTTTAATAATTGTTAATTCTTAGCTTGTTAATGGTGTGGTGGAGAGTCAGGATGATGGAGCTGACTCATTGTAGGCTCCCTAGTGCTATTCCCCAAAGTGTCTGCTTCAGTAACAGACCGTGGCTTCCTGACCCCAACCCCTCCCTGCCTAGTATCCTTCCTCCTAGTATCCTGCTCCCCCACCACGCCCCTCCACTGCCAAGTGGCCAACTGTGCTTCCCCCTCTCCCTTGTCAACCGCCCTTGAGAACTCTGGAGGGAGAAGGATCTTCTAGGTTTATTAAATGGAGCAATGACTGAGTCAGGAAAGACATTTTACTGCATTGTTTGCTTTTGGTCATTGAAGATAAGAAAACAAAAATATATATTCTGCTCTAAAGGCTTTTTCCCATCTTTCTTGAACTCCGTGAAAATATTTATCCTCTGAAATGAATTATGTGAAAAGGGAAGGTATTTCCGTTGTCTTTGGCAAATGTAAAACACAATTTGCTTTTTCCAAGATGTGAACTTGCTGGTAATCTCCCTTGATATAAAACTAATGCCTAAATGGTCTTTTTTCTTTCCCAGCCAACCCAAAATGCTTTTAAGCCAAAGAATATGTTGGAAGCCAGTTATTAAACCTGGGCATCCTAAAACATTTTTGAGTGTGTGTGTGTGTGTGTGTGTTTAAGAAATGTGATTCTTTGCTTTTTATTATTTGCCTCCTTCCCTTCCTTGATGCTACCTTGGTAGCTGCCATGTTCTAAATATTGACAAGATGAGATAGTTTTCTGTTTATATCAGCAGTCGTCTGTCTGTGAGATATGGACGAATCAGAACGCTGGATTTCCTTTCTCAGCCATCCATCAGGTTCATAATGTAAGGTTACAAACGGTTATTTTCTTTCCTGAACTTGCACTGTGTAATGTGTTGCAAAGTGTTGTCAGTAGCTGCAGGTACTGTGTCCTGGCAATGCAGACACTCTGTGCTGTCTCACGACTCCTGAGAGCTTGTCTCTGATACCTCATTCACTGTGCCTTGTGACCAGTTGATGTGCAAACATTGTCCTAAAATGAGAAACATACCTGGTTTTTAAAGTCTGCAGTTAAAATCTGTCCCATGTGAGTTTTGGCTTTCATCCCAGGTGTCTGTGTTAACTTGCTTTTACAGGAAGAAGGAAAAGGGTAAATTGATATATAGATATACACACACACGTATATATCACTGTTAGTCTTCCGCATCTCGTACTTCCCCATGTCCATGGGCTAGTCAACCCATTGTGTCCAAAAGTTCTCAAAGGTTCATGTGCTTCAGTTGTGAGAAATATTTGAGTCTGATTTGCATGATATTCTGTATACATTTATGCAAGCGTGGGAATACTTTGGCCAGGAGAGACACTGTTAGAGCTACAAAGTGGTTCTCAGCCTTTTTCCATCGGACAATACTGAATTGATCTTTGGAATGTGTGGGAAATCATGACCCATTTTACTCTGAGCTGCATGATATTCAAATATTCACAGCTTACCTCTGCATACTTTAAAAAAAAAAAAAGCATTTTTGTTTGGGATGTAGACATTTTAACATTTGGTCTTTTCTGTTTTGTATTTTAAAATACAATCTTATTTTCATATCCTATTAAATTTTTCCCATCGGATAGCCTGCTGTCCGAGAGGTTAAGACATTTGGTTGAGAATCACTAAGCAGAGCTCTCGGGGTGGCATGTGCAGGGCCTCCCTTCGGGGTGCCGCGCTAGGCACACCCCTCCCCGTGCATGGGACTTCCGGCTCTTGGGCTCATGGGGTCTGTACGTTGCCTGGTACCGATGCTCCAGTGACCCAGCAGTCCCTCCCGAACCCGTAAATGCTAACCAGTGCTTTTTCGTGTTGAGAAGTGGCCATCTCTGCTCTTTATCATCCAAAGGAACAAATTTAGTATAACCAGCTGCATTTGACCAAACTAGCACTCTTGATTCTGGAAGATTTTCAAAAGACCTGCTGCAGCCTCCTGCTTCCGTGTGTGTGTGTGAATGTTTGTAGGAGGCCCTTCCTTACATTCACATCCAAACCCATGTCTACATATTTATAAGTGTACAGCTCTCGGGAACATTCTTCAAAGCCTCAGAGATAACAGAAAATAAATGTTTTCACCTGTACCTTATGGATGTTTGGGTAGCTCATCTCTGATCGATATTTGTCAGAATTCTTCAAAGTGAAGCCTTCACCTAACAATCGTCACTTAAGATCATTTTCGTTTTTCATTAAGTGTTCTAAAGAAATAGAGAATGTTTGTTAATATTCAGATCTAAATTTATAAGCAGGTAGGTGGAAACAGTTCCTAGTAGAAAAGATTTAAAATCTACTATTTAAAAAAAATCAATTAAATCCTAATTTTAAAAAAATTTCAGAATAATACAAGGCTTGAAAAATATCATACCTTTCTGTTCATGTTAGGAAGCTAAGTCATAAACCTGGCTTTTAATTATTTACTGATATCCTTAGGAAATATTTTTCTCAAGAAGAAAATAAGAATACAGACGATGTTCCCTTCATATGCACAGAGGATAGAGAGTATGTAGTATCTTTAGTTTCCATGTTTGGAGGAGAGAGCTCTGCAATACAGTGTTTTTCCATTAGCCTTATGTATCTGGTGCATTTGAACCAAAAGTCATGCATCTGTAACACCTTTGGAATAAAGCAAAGTTGAAAAGCTGCATTTTAGTCTCCGCCATCCAATAAAAATCTATCTGCAGACTTTTGTGAATTTTTTCCTGGGTCACAACTAAATTCAGTTAATGGTTTTATACTTTTCAGCTGGTGGGATAAAAGACGTTTGATTTAATTACATCATGTTAAGTATGGCCCATCGTAGCCCTTCACACTCCGCCAGACTGTGCACCCCGAGTTGGCAGTTGGTAAATACCTGTTCAACAGAATCAATTTTCCACTTAAAGCTCTAATCTCAAATTGTGTTTTTTCTCTATATTCACAGTTTAATTTTTATTTGAGCTGGAAAGGATACTTCATGATGTCCATTTTCCTTTGTTTCACTGATAATATCCTACAGGAAATACATACATACATACCAAGTAGATGAGGTTTTAAGCCATGACCAAATTCTTAGAATATTGAAATCATTCAATACATGAACATAAAGGAAAGTTTTAAGTATTTTAAGCTCTAAAAAAGTAGCCTGAAGACATTTAGTAAGAGTGTCTTGAATCATTGAATTTCTCTTCTATAATTACTTAAGCCTTTTAAAGAGTACTGCCAGTCAGTAATAGTTTAAAATAGAATTTTACCCCAATCTTTTCCTGTTTTGTTATTCTACTTAAATATAATTGCATCACTGTTCCCTAAGTTTAAATCTACTATTCGTCGAGGGTAAGGTTTGATTATAAACCCTTCTTTGAGGCAAAAGACTTTTTAGGTCTGTTTGATTTTTTTCATATTTAACACGTTTTTTAAAACTGGGCAATTATTAAATTAATTTTGTTAATTTACCTGGAGAATTACTTTTGTTAATTTACCTGAGGAAATACAGGTACCATCTCGATATGAGTGTACTATTTTACAAGACCTAACAATGGGCCTCCCCACTTGAAATTATTGTATAGCTGAGGTAGAAACCCTAATTTGCTTTTTGGTTTCTTTCACTGGTCCCTACCCTGTACCGCCCTACCCGCTTCCTCCATAGTTCGTTCCTGGTGCCGTCCAGTGTCCAGGGCGGACATTATTCTCTCCAATCTTTTTTTCTTTTACTGTCCGTGGACCAGTTGAAGCTATAACCCAAGGCCCAGTCCATACCTCCTGCTGGCAGTCGTGTCCCCAAATCTATCCGTTCTCATAAAGCTAACTCCAGAGGGAAGACTGAACACCTGCAAGTAGTGCCTTATAAATATTCTTTGGTTTAAAGTGAAACACAATCATAATAAGCTGATGAATTTTCAGGAAGCAAGTACGTTTATTTTTTTTTTGTAACTTCAATCTTAAGAACACCGTTTACTTCTTTGAAAATGAACATCTGGGGGCGCCTGAATGGCTCAGTGGGTTAAAGCCTCGCCTTTGGCTCAGGTCATGATCCCAGAGTCCTGGGATCGAGCCCCACTTCGGGCTCTCTGCTCAGCAGGAAGTCTGCTTCTCCCCTCCCCACCCCCGCCTGCCTCTCTGCCTACTTGTGATCTCTGTAAAATGGATAAGTAAAATCTTAAAAAAAAAAAAAAAAAAAAAGAACATCTGGAAATACATAAGACAAAACTCAGTTCTTATTCCGGAAAGATAGATCCAGTCCCTATATAGAGAATTTAAAATATTTGGACCGGAGTAATGTTCAAGGCCACAAAGAACATAAAGGAGGGATTGTATTTCTCTTCCCCATAATTCCCTCCCCTCCCCCATAGCACGTAGGAAGGCCCTGTCAAATCATTCTGAATTCAAAGCAGGTGGCTTGGGATTTCAGGACAAAGTGGAGTCCCAGAGAGCAGATGATGGCCCTGCCTAAACTGAGTTTATTGGATGTGCCACCCGTTTTTCAAGTGGTTATCAAATAAGAGGTCGGGATGATTTCCAGACTGAGGTGCTATGTGCTGGGGCTCATTCTTCCCAAAATGGCTGCTACAACTTACGTGGATGGTGTGAATATTGGGATGAGCATTTGGCTGTAGTTCTGCTTGATGTGTATGGAACTCACATCGAAGTTTAATTATAAAAGTGCCTGAGTTAATTCAGCAACTAAAGAATGAGTTTGCATACGATTTGCATGCTTAATGTACTAACACCTGAAATGTCCCCATAACCCTGGCTGCACCCCACTCCTCCCCACACCCAGCCCTGTTCCCAGCCTTTGCCCCGCAACCCGTGGTACCCCCAGCGCCTGCCATGGCTGTTCAGGCTGTTGTGAGAACTGCCTGTTGAGCTCAGCCAAGAGATACTTCAGCTAAGCTAAGACAGGGCTGAAGTGATGATCTGATGCTTGGTTTCAGTTGTCACCTGGAAAACACAGGATCGAAAGATCTTAACGTCAACCAGCTCCTCCTTTTGTATCATTCCACGGAGTTGCGTGCAAACTTCTGTTGTTCTGTTAACAGTGTTACGCGTGACTTAAATGTACAACACCTGTTTGCTATGTTGTTGTTGCTTTATCGAGGGAGGGGAAGAAGGTGAATGGGGCGGACTAGAGGATTTGCTGGATTTGGGGAGAGCTTTTAATTAAGAACTCCTGGCTGCATGTTTCCAGAGTTTTAACTGTAGGTATTATCACTTAAAGGTTATTACATTCAGCTTCAAAATAGCTTTGAAATCCACATTTTCTACATTTTCAATTTCATACTAGTTTTTTTTTTTTTTTAAGAGCAAATCACAGCCAGTTGAATTAAAGACAGAGAGATGTTGTAGACCAGATGTTTGAAAGAGAAAGAGAAGAAAAGATCGTAATAGGCAGCCAGAGGAAAACTTTCTCCTAAAATTAATTGCAGCCAGTCTTTTTTTTTTTTTTAACAAAATAAAACTTATAAAGAGAAAACTCAAGAATGAGTCAGGGATGGGTCATAAAGACAGAAATGCTAAAGTAATTATTCCAGGTAAAGTCTTAACAATTTCAACAGACAGGAGATAGGAGAACCAAGCCATATGCAAGTAAGTTAGGATCTAGAACCAAACTAACAGAATGGCTTAGACTAGAGGGTCTCTGCCTCAGTGAAAAGGCCTGTGCATTCCTGAGGGGCTCTAGAATTTTCTTTTGGTTTTTCAAAGACAGAAACTTCAGAAAGCAAAGCCTATGCTTAACACTTTCCAGCCTTAGCAGCCACCTCACGTGTCATCTAACATAAGTCCAAACTGCACAGAGAAAATTGAAATGCTAGTCCTCTTCCCCAAAACACACGTCCCGTGTAAGCTATTCCTGGAGACTCACGGTTTTTAACCTGTTGGAGTTTCTGAGCCTTTCAGAGAATTTATTGAAAGCTGTCGACTTTTTTCTCCCCCCAAAACGTACACCTACAAGCAAAATTTTGCGTTCTTATGCTAGATTCCTTGAAAATCCTCCTTAAGAAACCCTACAGTATTAACCCATTTGTTAGTACTTCAGTAGAACTTGGTCTCTGACCAAAGTTTTACTTGGTTTGGGACCTCGTGAGACCTATTTATATCCTTTCAACTCTTGAGAAAGGTAATTCTTTTAATTCTACAACAGCAGCCAGATCCAGGTTAAAAGAGAGTAACTTTGGAAATCTACCTGTTGTCTAGTTTTTGTTAAAGTCCATTTGAGAACAAAGAGCTGAATTTTGAGAGACTGGAATCTTTACCAGGGAAAAGAGTGAGAGAAATCACCCCTATTATAATATCTAAATCAGATCAGAACCTAGAAAAGACCTGCCAACACCAGCCTTTGACTTTATAGATGCTCACGCTAAGCCATTACAGTAATAAAACTAGTTGAAGATAACCTCATGGAAAATGATAGATGGAAGGATGGGATGTCCTTCTGTCTTGGGTCTGTCTTAGTGGGCGTATGCATTATATGATATGCCATGATATGTGCATTTGCTTGTATTTGTGAATTAAGATCCTCAAGTACATACATATGCACATATGACCAAACTTGGCATTTAAATGTTTATTATTCATTTGTGCTTTAGGTTTTCTGAGAAAGGTAGCTGAATACATCCAAGACTGTCACAGTGGCATTTTATCAATACAAGTGAATTCAGATGAGGAAAACTAGTCATCCATTTGTAAATCTTGTGAAATTTTGTTTAGAATCACATTTATATTACCTTTTCTCCAGAGATCTAAAATCATCCCAAGTACATGGTACATGTCATATTTGGAAACTGAAATTCATGAAACTGTGTTTCCTGAATGTAAAAACAATTCAGACTAAAAAGTTCAAATAACCAAGCTTAAAAACAGAAAAGTCTTTCAAAGTTCATATGTTCTTTTTCTGTTGTAACAGAAAATTATGAATTAGTGCATCATTTATGAATATCTCCATGTTTTATTTTAAAATCACCTAGCTTAGGGTGTCCATCTAAAAATGGAATAACTTCTTTCATGCCTCAGAAATTAACTCAGCTTTGGGAAATATGATGCTATCACATATATAAAACCAATAAAAAATAGTAAAAGTATTTCTACACATATAATACACCCAGACGCATTTGCCCATTCTAGCACACATGTGTAAAATGAACTCAGGCTAACTATAGGGAATGAACTTTGCCAACTGCTCATATTACCTCTAGAATAAATGTGATTTTCAGACAGGAGACTGGGGAGAACCTTCCATTACCTTGCGACCTCCAAATGAAGCCACAGCCTCAACTCCAGTTCAGTACTGGCAACACCACCCAGAAAAGCTCATCTTCCAATCGTGTGATTACAAAGCTTTTGTAAGTTACCATCTATTCAGCATTTGGGTACCAGCGGGAATAGAGGGTGTACTTCTGGCTTGTTTACTTTTATATTGGAAATACACCGAAATGGCCATCAATGAAACTCTTAAAATGTTCTCCCCTTCTCTTTTTCTTAAAGTAGCCTTTCCTATACCGAGAATGTCCAAGTAAATAGAGATTAATAATCCCTTTTATTCTTGTAAGCTTAAGGTCTATTTTGCCTTCTTCTTATACAGTTGTATATTGTAAATGAAATATGTTAAAGCACAATCTTAAAATGGAAATGCCTATAAATATAACACATATAGACAGCAACATTCATTGACCAATGATCTCAAAACACTGGGTGTACTACCTGATTTTTTTCATTTGGGTTTTATTACTGGGTCCCTTGTTCTAATAGGAGAGAGAATCAGGCTGAGCTGAGAATTACAAGTAATATGAACAGGTAAATATTGAAAGGATACCATAGGTTTGGGGACAGGTGGTTGTCATGGCTACAGCAGGAAAAGTAAAATCACCTCTTTTAAAAAGAAATGTTTCAGTTAGGGCAGAATTCCCCCATAACTGAAAAGGCAAGGATTTCTCCGAGATCCTTTTTCTTAATTTGATTAAGACGTGGGCATTCTGGTTGTCGCCTAGCAATTTCGGCCTTTTGTTCATTTTATTATCTATACCTCTTTTACTGCCTGCTTATCGTGGAGCATTGGGTTCATTTCAGCAGTAATCTCCCCCAGACTGTGGAACTGAAATGCCTCCTTCCTGCAAAGCTCAAACGCCCCACAAAGCCTTGAGCCTCGGGAGCGCGCCTTGCTGCGGGGCCCTTAGCCACGCCCCCTGCCTTCAAGGCACGCCCCTCTTCGCGTCGGGCAGTGCCTGGTCTGCACGCCCGATTCGCAGTCGGGTTTTTGCCCCGTGCCATGTAAGGAAAATAATGATTTTCATTCGTTTTTGTTTTTTGTTTTTTTAAAGACACATAGAGCCCTTTCGCGCGCTATCTCTCTCTCTCTCTTTTTTTTTTTTTTTTTTTTTGTGGAGGGGGGCAGTTAGGAGATTAGGGAAGGGAAAAATGACAAAAGAAAGAAACCCTATTGAACCTTCTAAAAGTTGGAGAGGAGTCAATGGATGGAAAGGCAAATAGACATTTTGCTACAAACTCTTTGTCGTCCTCCCCCCCCCCCCCCGCCAGCCGGAACTTAGAAAGTGAGTGGCGTTTGGCACCGAGGCAGTATTGGATCAGATCACCTAACAAAAAAGTGATTGGTAATTCCTGGGAGGGGACGTTCTCATCTCTCCTACCCCATTCAGCCCCTCGGTGTCGGTTTGCACCAGGAACTGGGCTCTCCCCCTTTGGAACAACGGAGAGGTCGTTCCCCGTCCCGCAGGCTCCCACCTTGTGCCCATGTCATTCTCAGGTGGATCAAGCACTGGGCGCGCAGCTGTGAACGCTGAGACCCCAAACTGCATCTCCGCCCTAGAGCGGCCTAACGTTAATTACCTACGCAGCCAGCTCAGCCCAAATGGGGTGCATATCGCTTAGCTTCTCAGCTGTCTCATACAACCCTGTAATTACGTGGAGAGTAGCATGATTTATTTTTGCAGACATTGCTGCCTCAAAAAAAAAAAAAAAAAAGGAAAACATTTTTAGATGCCCCCATTTTGCAGTTAAATATGATTTGAAAGATGGCATCTTTAGAAAATGCTGTGGTTTTATTATAAAGAGCAATTTACAGCTCTCAGAACTGTAGTTAATTCTCCAGCATTCTCTCTCTAAAAGCATTTATTTGTTAGGATTAGTTACTCTTAGTTTATAAAAGTTATCCAACAACTTTCAGCCAGGAAACCCAGCCAGTAGGACTTCCACAGTTTGGTTTTAAATCACAACTCCTATTTATTATATTTTTTCATAAACCATTGAATTGTTTTGTATTTTAGTATTTAGGTTCTATGCTGATAAAAGAGCTCAGAGGGACAGAATCAACCCAAGATGCCTGTGCAAAAATGCGGGTAAGTTTGCCAAACAATTTTATTTCTAGTCGCTGAAATACTAAATACCGGGTATGGTTACAAATTGCCACTTTTCAAATGACGATTTTCTTCATCTGCTGGACTGCTGAATCACATTACTGTTACATAAAAAGGTGTTTGGGCTTTGTTCATGTTTCTACTTGAGCTTATCTGACTGTAGTGTGAGTTGGTATCTGCTGGACGTACTGATGTATTTATGCCACGTTGCATTTACTCTTATTTTTAAAGATTTAAAGTTAATTGTATTTACTTTGGTCATTCTCCAGATTAAGAGACAGTCTTTAGTTTATTGCAAGAAAACGCTTTAAGCGGTCTGAGAATATTTACTGTGAAGACCACCAATTAAGTAAAAGATTATCAAATGCTCAGCTATCGAGAGCTTATTATATAAAGCCAATATTCTTTATGAGGCTTCTAATTCTGAGGGGTTTTTTTTTTAGTATAAGAAAAAAACATTCAACTCTTGAGTAAATCAGGTAAGGGCAGTCAATATTGACAAAAATGGCAACTGTAAATGTCTGTGATCGTTGGTCCCTGGATTCCTAGGAGTCTCTACTACCCAAACCGAATCTTACTCATCCTACACATCCGCTGTAGTTTTGTTTGTTTGTTTGTTTTGTTAACATACAATGTATTATTTGCTTCAGGGGTACAGGTTTGTGAATCATCAGTCTTACACAGTTCATAGCACTCACCATAGCACATACCCTCCCCAGTGTCCATAACCCAGCCACCCTATCCTTCCCCACCTTGTTTGTTTGTTTGTTTAAATGTGTCCCTTATCCTTGCTTCCTCCATAACAGATGTATAGAGGCTATGGCCACACCTGACAGTACAGATTAAGAATGGTAGACTCATTTCGTATAGCAACTAACCAGAGTCAAATTTAACATTGTTACCAAGTGAACCCTAGCTCTTACTTGTGGCCAATATACATTGTTTTATTTTACATGAGCAGGCAACGGGTGAGAAATATTTAAAAATTTAAAACAGTTAGGAAGGCAAATATGTAATGTCGATTGCTCATGGAAAGCTAAGTATGGGTGAATCTTCATGAAATTGAGACCTCCAGAAGTAATCGCTGATTTAATATTCGGATCAGTTCAGTAACAGAAAGACTGAAATTAGTTATCCTTCTGTTTGATGTAGAGTTATAGTTATATTGTCTGTGCCAATAAATCTTTTATCCCAGGTACTGTATTTAGATGAAAAAAGCTGTGATATGTGCCAGGAACTCTATGTTCTGGTTTTGTTGCTGCTTACATTGCCTTAGAAGTCATTCTTAGTCATGATGATAATAACTGCTAATATTTAAGAAGTAGTTAAAATGTTCCAATCTTCTGTGCTGAGCTGAATGTTTTGCATATTTATCCCATTTAATCCTACCGCAAACCTAGAGCTTAGTGCAGTCCTTATCCCCATTCTACACTTGAAGAGACTGAAGCTTGAGGAGGCTAAGTAACCTTCCCAAGGTCACATAGTGAAGAACTTGCCAATGTGGAACTGGAACACAGGTCTTTCTGACTCCAGAGCCCAAGCATTCAACTACTAAGCTCCCCTGCTTCTCCCGGGCCTCGTTTTCTTACTTAAATGAGAACATTGGACTAGATGCCCCTTAGGGGTCCTCGTTCATAGTTTTATAATTTATAATATAATTTTATATTATAATCTTGTATTTTCAGTGTATATCTGATCTAAATTATGTCACCATTGAACAATAAGAAAATGGGAACATTTTTCAACCGTCAAGCCTCATAATAATTTTAGAGCTATTTGTGAACACGTCTAAGAAATTAATTTGGCATCTCTGATTTAATACTATTAACTCTGTTATCGGAGCCCAGCTACTTCAATGCTGTAATCAGCATAAATAGTGCATAGAGTACAGAGCACCATTTAAAACCAGATTTGTGATTTGAATTTCAGTCAATTTCTTGAAATTAAGTGGATCTGAAATTCCATTCTGATAACAACAGGAAAGCCATTTTAATAGTGTCCGTGGAGAATAATTTAGTTAAATACTTGTCTGTTGCTTAAAATGAAACAGAAAAGGCCGTCTGTTAGAAGCCATTCTGTTCTTTGGGGCGTTTTCCTGGTTTGCTGCCCTTGGTGTTTACTTGGGGTCGTTTACATGAAAATAGGAACTTCATTGCTTCTTCAAATATTACCAACTCTTATTTCCCATCCTGATTAAATGAATATCAGTCTCTGGTACAGAAGCTAACATTGCACTCACTGGATTCACTAGAGCCTTTCCTAACTTGAAGCGCAGACTTGCTGTTATCCAGGACTACTGTGTTGTGAGTTAGAACCCTCACCAGCTGAAAATGGGGTCCGTCTCTACCTGCAGTTAATTTTCAGTTTGACCCTCAAGTTGCTGTTTTCTCTGTTTTCAACATGGTGGCCTCACAGCCCAAAGTCCCAGAATCATCAAGTCCACCCAGGGAAATACTTGAGAACACAGATGATCTTAAAAATTGATATATAGTAATATCATTAGGCCAAAGTACTGTAGATTAAAACTTGATCTGGTTTACTCATTTGGTGGGGGTGGGGGAAGACCTTTCAACTCAACAGTATGTGTTTTAGTTGAAATTAAAACTACTTTCCCAGTAAGAAGTAAATCAGTTTGGTTCTTTATCCTGAGAAATATTTCCTTGGTGTACTTTGTTAACACAGATGCCAAAGATTTGGCTCCTGCTCCCACTGACTTCACAGGTCAGTGGAGGAGTCCAGCATGTTAACATTTTTAGTTTCCCAAAGTGGGAGAAGTACCACTGTTGGGAGGGTGGGTCTTTGTGCATCCGTCTGGCTGCAGGAGCATGCTACGTGATTCCCCAAATGACAGGGTCTCCTAAAGTCAGTTTATCCATACCAATAACAGCTAACGCTCAAGAGCCATGTAGCAGGCCTCGCACACGTGATTCTGTGCATTAGTTCATCTAATCATGGGGTAACTATTGCTGTTGTTCCCAACTTTCATATGGGGGAGGCAAGGCAAAATAAAAGTCAAGTAACTTGCCCCAGGTTACCCAGACAGGAAGCTGTGCAGCCAGGGTTGGAACTGGGGTGATTTACCTTTACCACCAAACTCCTGACCTGAGGCTGTACAACCTAATGAGCCAGTGGAACGTTTATTGTCCTGAATTTTGAAACAGCTGAAAATGTGGATCATTTATATTGATAAAGAGCTTTAAGAACCCTCAAAGACTATAAAATTAGCCACATTAAACCATTTAGGTACAGTCATATGTAGTAATTCGGGGTACATGCCAATCTGTTACCCTAAATAAACATTTCAGGAGTGTTTCTACTGCATCTTAAGCAACTATATTTTTACCCACAATACTTAAACATATGTGCTTTGCTCCAGAACAAACCATACACAATTTTCCTTCTTCAGAAACATTCGGAGTGTTTGGTAGGCACAGTCAGTTAATTTCTAAGTTTACCTCAACCTGTTTATTCATCTCTAACATCCCCTCCAGTTCTGAAGCAAAGATAATTCTACACTGATGTCCTGGTGTTTAACTAGACACATATTGTTTCAGTCAAAAATAGGCCATCGTAAGCTAAGGTGTGTGAGATGAAAGGAATTCACATCATTCTACAGTATGGAATCCCTTCTGTCTCTGTTCGGATT
Organism: Martes martes; assembly: GCF_963455335.1. Classification (NCBI taxonomy): domain Eukaryota; kingdom Metazoa; phylum Chordata; class Mammalia; order Carnivora; family Mustelidae; genus Martes; species Martes martes. The sequence goes on from NC_137895.1 coordinate 22,479,996, forward strand.
AGCTAGCCTTTCTCCCTCTTTAACCTGTCGTACAATTTTTCTGATAGACTTGACTTTTTAGAACAGTTTTGGGTTAACAGAAAAATTGAGCATAAAGCACAAAGTTCTTGGGGTGCCTGGGTGGCTCAGTTGGTTAGACCACTGCCTTCAGCTGGGTCATGGTCCTGGAGTCCTGGGATCGAGTCCCATATCGGGCTTCCCTTGCTCTGCAGGGAGCCTGCTTCCCCTCTCCCTCTGCATCTCCCCCTGCTTGTGCTGTCTCTCTCTCTCTCTCTCTCTCTCTCTCCCAGATAAAAAGATAAAATCTTAAAATAAAATAAAAGATAATATCCTTTTCTTTAAAAAACAACAATAAAAACCACCACCACTGGCCTCACAGCTGCCCTTATTAGTAACATCTGCATTGCTGTGCTACCTTCGTCATAATTATGAACCAGTACTGTTATGTCATTAACTAAAGTCTGTAGTTAACATTAGAGCTCATTCTTCATGTTACGCGGTGTTCCGGGTTTTGACAAATGTGTAATGTCCTGTATCTCCCATGACAGTTATCACAAAGAATCCTTTCATGCCCTAAACATCCCCTCTGCTCCACCTTCTCTCCCCTCCAGCCCCCGACAACCACTCACCTTTTTACTGTCTCTATACTTTGGCCTTTTCCAGAATGTCCTATAGTGGGAATCATACAGTAGGTACCCTTTCCAGACCGACTTCTTTCATTTAGCAATAATACGCTTTTAAGCTTCCTTCTTCTATGTCTTTTGTGGCTTGACCGCTCTTTGTTTTTAATCACTGAGTACTATTCCCTCGTATGGATATACCACATCCATTTACCTGTGGAAGGCCACCTTGGTTGCCTCTAGGTTTTGCAGTTATGAGTAGAGCTGCTATAAACATTTGTACGCAGGTTTTCGTCTTAAGATTTTTTTTTCTCCTGGATCCAACTCTCTTAAAATTATCTTCTGAATTGTGCTTAGTGAGAAGAATCAATAGGAACTTGCATTAAACCCTGATAATTTTTTAAAGCAAAATTACAATTTTTGTCTTATCTTTCAGAGTTTTCTACAATAAAAGCCTAAGAGATTAGATAGGCCTTGATATTGAGGCACACTTTTAGGAAGATTGAGTTCTGTGAATTATTTTGCTCTTCAGTAGGACAACGTGGCCACTTATTTCCTTTACTGTGACAGCTTTACAGAGCTAGTTAAAATTAAAAATCTAAAAACATCTATTAGTAATGTGTGAGGAGTTGTGAGATGTCTGTTTAATCTGAGCACACTCACTTAGGGCTGCCTTTTCCGTTACTGACTGGGTCTTCCAGCCGACTCTGCTCAGAGACCATCTTCATTTTTGAAAGGACTCCTGAGGGGAAGCATTAGTTCTGAGATCCAGAATTCGATGGCCCCAAAGGTGTTCCCCATAGAACACAGAACCTTCCTTCTGTCACCCCTCCTGTCACACTGTACAAGCACCTGGGTCATTAGGCCCCATGCCCCTGGGAGGGCAAGAACCATGTGTATTGTATCCCCAGGGTCTCCCATAGCATAGCTGCCTTTTAAAGTGGTTTTGATAGTTCAAAAAAAATTTTTGATGGTTCTAAATGCTTGTAGAGTCTAGTTCAGTAAAAACCTCCAAAACACATTGACCTCTTCCTCTAAAATTTGAAAAACAAGTAAGTTAATGGAGATATTTGCTTTGGGTTTTTTCATTTGTTTTCCCGCAAGTATAATGCCAGTGTCCCAGTGATTTCCCTGGTTTTCTATGTTCACAAAAATGTAAGAGAGTATTCAAAAACTTGGGCATCCTGCACTCTTATTCCAGTTTTTAAAGGCCATCCCTGAAAGGGAGAGAAAACGATGGGAAACTGTAGAAAAGAGGGTAAATGTAATTTTGCAGTTTTGTATTTTGGGAAGGTGACTTGTTCCTCAATCACTTGGGATTAGCTTGCCTCTTTTAAATAATGAGTCCACAGGACTGAACTTCACAAAGCAATAAAGACATTGCTTTGGCCTTTCGGTGTTCTCTTCGGTATAAGTAACTCCCACTTCAAAGATTCTAAGATGTACAGTGGTTGGTGAAAGGCCAAATGAGGTTCTAGTCCTTCTTGCCTCACCAGATTTACACACATACCCCATGCCCCAGCCCTGAATTTTGCCTCGGGGTATAATTATCACTAACACACGGTGGTCAGTCACTTCTCTAATTAGATATACCTTTATGAAACCTGTGCTACTGTACGAGGCAGGCCATTATATTCAATTTAATACTCTGTAAAATCTGATTTTCTCTAATCCCATAGTTGATGATTAGTATTGTTCACAGGTGTCTGTGCTCAAGGAAATTTCTCTTTAAAAAAAAAAAGAAAACAGATACTGTTTTCAACTACAGTCAGGTAGAAATCTGTCTTCTCGATCCAAGACAGGAATTATTTTAAAATCATTTTTAAGTCAGGAATAAGCAGCTCTTCTGGCAGATTTATTGGGGAATCTTTATTTCCCAAAGGGCTTAGAGAGTTCAGGTGCCACAGTTCAGGGTTCTTGTTGCGTCTGTTCCCTTCGCCTGTCTCATTTTTAAACTTCCGGTCTGGAGGCAATTCTAAAGTTGAATTTTCAGATACATAGGCTTCCAAATAATTGTGCCTTGGTTGAAGTGTGAAGGCTGTCTTTTTTCTGTGCTTGTAAGGAAACAAATTAATGTCGGAGAACGGATTGGAAAGCTTGAAAAAAAGATTTTAGAATTAGATGGGAATGTTAAGAAGCCTCTTTGATCTTAGACTCCTGTAACACCCTCACTACTCCCCATCCCTGAAAGATATCGTGGGCCTCCTCTGTCTTTAATTCCCACTTGTCTAAAGTCACTTTGGTTCCTTCTGCAATTCCTGTCTATGAGGAATTGTCGTTTCCAGAAATCATTTCAGGGACTACTACTTAGGATCCAGGCTGGGGAAAAAAACTCTTAAACAACTGTTTTTTTTTTTGTAAGTCTCCATTGGCTCAAGTTTCAGAGAAGAATCAACTATTTCCCTTTCGCTCCCTCCTAAGTACTGCACGAGCCAGGTCAGGTGTAAGCCCACCGATGTGAACATGTGTTAAAATGACGATACACGGGGCGCCTGGGTGGCTCAGAGTGTTAAGCCTCTGCCTTCAGCTCAGGTCATGATCTCAGGGTCCTGGGATCGAGCCCCACATCGGGCTCTCTGCTCAGCAGGGAGCCTGCTTCCCCCACCTCTCTCTACCTGCCTCTGCCTACTTGTGATCTCTCTCTCTGTGTCAAATAAATAGATAAAATCTTAAAAAAAAAATGACGATACACACAAAGAAATAGCATTACTGGCTGTCTACTGCTGAGCTGGGCTCACAGGGACCTGTGCTTTTGCTTTGTGAGTGTTTTCCTAGGGACTCAACAGTTCCAATCCTTTCATCCCATATTGTCTTCATAACCCACGTTCTCTTAATTGTGTGTGTGTGTGTGTGTGTGTGTGTGTTTCTGTTCCTCTTGTTACTGGCTCTTTTCCCATGTAACACCCTCAGTACTCCACAGCACCGGATTTCACGGGCCGCCTGTCTTTAATTCCCACTTTGTCTTACGCTCTCTTCCTAAACGTACTGAGTCCATTGTCATCGGCCCAGATGCGTGGCTCCGCCGAACATTCATTGTTGCAAACGCCATTTCCTCTCCGGGCCAGCTTGCAACCCAGAGAGGATTCCATTGCGTTCACTGAGCTTGTTTTTACTTCTGCTCTCTTTTGCTAGTGGGAGGTCATACTTTGGAAAGCAGCTCAGCGACAGCATCCATCCTCGGAATAAGAGTAATAGCTGAAATCTGTTGGTGCTCACTACATGCTAGGCACCGAACTACATAGTCCCCATGGCTCTCCAAAGTAGATGCCGTATTAACACACCCATTTTACAGACGAAACAACTAAGACATAGAGGTTAAACACCGTGACGCACAGGGAAGGCAAGATAGGAATCCAAACATGCCCTTCTGTGCTCCCATTTGCTGTAGTGCAGTACCTTCTGGAGGAAGGAGCTTGACAGTGGATCCCTCCATAAATTCAAGATGCCCCCCCCACACACATACACACACACACACACACACACACACACTGCAGTTGTACTTATAAGCGATGGATTAAACAAGTTGGTGTGTTTTTTCACATGTTTACAGTTGGCTTTTTTTTTTTTTAGATTTTTTTTTATTTATTTATTTGACACACAGAGAGAGATCACAAGTAGGCAGAGAGGCAGGCAGAGAGAGAGGGAAGCAAGCTCCCTGATGAGCAGAGAGCCCGATGCGGGACTCGATCCCAGGACCTGAGATCACGACCTGAGCTGAAGACAGAGACTTTAACCCACTGAGCCACCCAGGCGCCCTACAGTTGGCTTTTTAACCAAAATATACATTTTTAAAACTTCACATTTTATTATTACAGAAGCAATACATATTCATTGTTATCCCGTTTTAAAAATAGAGCTACAGAGAGGAGAAATAAAAGCAATTGTAATTTTGTCACACAGAGATGGTAAACCCCTCTCTGTTAACCCCTTGTTCATATGTAAGGCTCCAGACTGATTCATCATGCATTCATAGGCATCTCTTTCCTAGAAAGAAATAGAAATATTCAGTGCCTAACTGTTTTCTGTTTTCTAATCTATTTTTAACATAACAATATATTTTATAGTATGTTCATTACAATATATATTCATCTTCAGTATTACTCATAGTGGTTGAACAATATTCTAATTCATAACTGAACCAAACTTATGTAACCAGTTCCCCTTATTGGTCATTAGGTCATTTGGAATCTTTTCAAATTATAACCAATATTGTGGGCAACATCCCTAGACCTGAATCTTTTGCAGCTGGTCTGATTATTTCCTTAGAATGAGCCACTAAATGTAGTTTGGCTAGGCCAAAAGTATACCCATCTTGAAACTCTGGCGTAAGTTGCCAAATTGCCTTCCAAAAAAATTGTTCCAGTTTACACTCCCAGAAGCAGTACACAAAAATGTGTTTATGTTTGCTTGTCATATCTCTCAAGGGGATGTACTTAATATCCTGGATGTGCTCCTCGTTGAGGGAGAGCTGGGGGACTTTTATGAGAAACCATATATCTTCAGCGTGACCCCTGGGCTTATCAGCTCTGTCCGATCAACATCTATTCTAGATTTAACTCCAGAACCTATCTTTATGACCTGAACTGTTTATGTGAAGAATGTTTTAGACTTTCACAGCCCCTGAGAAACTATGGAAGTTAAATAATTCTTGTTATTTGCTCTGAAGACCAAGAGCTGTAACTAAGTGCTAACTAAGGAGTTTTGGAGATCACTTGTCAAGTGGAGGATAGTGTGTTTTGATAAATTAACTGCTCTCTGAATTAATGTAGGATGCAGTACAACGGAGTTTACATGCATAGCAGCGGAGAACAGTTCTGACAGTGACTTTCAATCAAAAATCAACTATTTTTAGAGCAGAAGTTCTCAAACTGTGGTAGCAGCAGCAGCATCTGGAAATTTATTGTAAATGCAAACTCTTGGACCCTACCTCACTTACTGTCTTAGTTTGTTCAGGCTGCTGTAATTAAAATACCACATTACAGGCAGAAATTTGTTTCTCGGAGTTCTGAAGGCTGAGAAATCCCAAGGTCAAGGTGCTGGTAGATTTGGTGCCAGGTGACGGCCCTCTTCCTGGCTCATTGACAGTCATCTTCACTGTACCCTCTCACAATGCAAGAGGCCTCTCTTGTAAGCCCACTAACACCATTCAGAGCTCTATTCTTACAACCTGAACATCTCCCAAAGGCCCCACCTGCTAATACATTGGGGATTAGGGCTCAACATTAGAAGTTTGGGGGAATCACAGACATTCAGTTCATGGCACTTACTGACTCAGAAACTCTAGGTGTGGAGCCCAGCTATCTTGTTATTTAACAAGCCTTCCACGGGATTCCAGTGCTAAAAACAGTTTGAGAATCACTGCCTTGGTCTGCTGGGCATTCCTGTTAGGTCTGCTGTATAGACAGGCTGCCCTGGTAGAAGCGTTTGGCCAGGGGGTGGAGATGGAGGGCATCACCGTGCCCTGTGCTAGACTCGGCCAGAGCGTGTGAGTTACACTTGGCAGGGCAGGAGCTGAGTCTGTGCCCGAGGAATCGTTTGAGTGGCTGCCTGCCCACCGTCTGCTCTTGTCACGTGGTCTGAGCGAGGCTCTGTTTTCACCCAGCCCTCATGTCGCATCCTCATGACTGGAAAAGCCCTTGAGAGGTCCTTGAGCCCCATTCCCCAGCCAAATGAGACTTACCCCTAAGTCATTAGTGACAAATGAGAGTCCACACTATTTTTAAAGATGCCCAGAGGGAAAAACTTCCCAGCTGTCCCTAATAATCTTCCTGCCCTCCCAAGAAGTCTCTCCTTCTCATCTGCATGCTTGCAATTTGAACCGGTTTCCTAGTAGAAAAATGAACACCCAGCCCTTCTCTCCTTGAGCTGACAAATCACAGAGGTCTCTGAAGCTTTCCCATCCCGTAGGACTCTCTTGGCCTTTCTCTAATCATGTTTGTGGTTCTCTGAGTTCTTCCAAGGCCTTCATGCAGAGCGCAGGGCACCAGGGCTCTCTGGAAAGTTTGCTGAGCTCTTCATGTGTTAAGAGGCTGGTACTGTGGTTCCTTCTTATAAAGCTGGCTTTGTGCTCGTTACCATACATTAATTCATTTGCTTCTTCACTTAATAATCACAGACTTCAGCAGCTGTTAGATTGAACCCTATGGAATTGCTGATATTGAGCTGTTTTCTTGATCCGTAAAAATGGCCATGTCATAGGGTTCAATCGAAGACCAGGTGCTAGTCATCATGGGGGAGACAAGAAACAAATCAAGAAAGGAGTGGGCTATCCTCAAGGAACCCCCCCGGAGAGTTAGGGAAACAAACAATCCCAAGACCAGGACAGTTAACCTCAAGGGAGAGCAGCAGAGGTTCCCAGGTCAGGCCTGGGGAGCAAGAGACAGCCATTATGTCAGGCTGGGGGGCCACACGAGGTTTTCCCAGAAAATGACACTGAAACTGAGTTCCAAAGTGAATTTCAAATGGCTGATCTGTGGTCTGCTCTCTGCCTCTTATAATCTCCAGAACGTATAACTAGTTTTGCTGAATACGAAATACAGTACTCCTGGTTTTATACATTTTTTTACATCCTTTGAAAGTCACTTAGGGCTACCCAACATAATTGTTTGATCTTATTTTAATTTACTTGCTGAAACTGAATACAATAATTAAGCTTTGAAATGAACTAAAGAAAATATTATATGGCAAAATTAATAGTTATGACTCAGCACTTGAATATCTAACTAGAAAGCATTCTCAGGGTAGCCATGTGTGGGTTAAAAATATAAGTCAGATGGCAGTAGGCCATCCGGAGATGTATTCCCCAGTCTGTGTTTAAAATACATTGGAAATGAGCAGAGTATTGGAAGAATGAAGGGTCGAAGACATCCTCCCCATGGGCTGCCCCACTCTGTTTCCTCTTTGTACTGGTTACGGGCACAAATGATTCTCATTAGGAACATAAACATCACTCCAGACTCAAACGCAACATTACAGCTCACAACTGAAGTGCTCCCTGTCGTAAACCTCTTTGCTCTCACTCACACTTATGAAAGTCATGCTCTGAGAACAGAGCATCCCTGCAGCTCAAAAGGATATTCTCATACTGTTGATTCTGCATTAGAAAATGAGAAACTGTTTCTTTCTGATGCATGCTAGAAGGATAAAACAAAAGCACCAATGGCGATTTCTAACTTGATACAAAGATTCCAAGCAATTCATAATTTATAAAAAGGAAAAGACAAAAGATGGTATTGCTTTCTTGGGTGAATCCAAAAATCCCTCTTTTAAAAAAAATGTTGTAGAAGTGTCCAATGACTTTACCTATTAAGAACGGTATCTCGGGTGCCCACCTGCAGATACAAGGGATATGGAATCCCTAGTCTGTGTAAAGCTTCCAGATAAACCCAAGTGCTAAATGTAAAGCTGGCTTTGCTGTTAAGATTCAAAAGTTGTATTTTAGTTTAGGTTTCAGAAATGTAGCATCCCTATATAACTAAATATTGTTTCTCTTGGAGCAATGAAAGGATGATAATCTTATTTGGGGGAATTGTGAACAAAATACAATTGACTATCACTATAATGCTTTTTTAGCAGGAGAGCAAGATGCTATAAAGGTTAAGTTAATTTGGGGCATTACCCAGGAGTATTCAGCTGCTAAGGTATCTGGAGATCCTCATTACAAATCAGTCTCTCCTGTAAAACTGGCACTAGAGGGGTGGCTGGAATTTGAGGACTGGGGGAAGCCTCTGAAATTCCATAGAGTGTGGCATAGGAAAAAAAAAAATGGAAAGAAAAGAGAACCATAGCATAAGGTTTGCCCTGAGCATTTTACTGAAGAAGAGAATTCTATTGATACAAATAAATAAAGCTTGAATGTTTTAACGTGTGTACATATGTGGGAGCATTAACTATTCAGAATCCCAGCAGAGCTTGCAGATAGATCATAGTGACTGGCATTGCCCAAGAGCAATTGCTTTGTAACTTGACCAGTGATGTCCAGCCTAGCTGCCTCTGTCCCTGGGAAGGAGAAGAAAACCATAGTTGCAACACATAAGAGCAAATGGAGACAATAGGATGTGGGCTGCCTATGATTGGACTGAAGCCCTGCTCACTTTTCGCTATCTGTAGAGCCCTCATAAAATGAGGTGGGCGCTTTATTGGATTTCTTGCCCCCCCCCCCGAATTATTCTCCCTGAAGACTCAGTGTATTTGCTTTCTTTCTATGTGTTTTCATCTTTGGTTAAAATAACATATGAAAAGACCTCTTTGAAAGCTCTGTCAAAGTCCACCAACAGAAAATCCCCTGAAAGAGGTCGGATTTTTATCTCTTATAGAATTATAAATGCCTTAAAGAAGGAGCAGGTCATTGAAGGCCCGCCGAGTGCCTCTGTGGCCAGCCAGGGTCCCTCATCTTCTTGTCAAGGCGCTCAGCTGGAGGGAGGTGCGGTTTGGACTCCCGACCGGGATGTGTGTCCCCCACCCCCCACCCCATCCCCCGCAGCCAGGCAGAGCCCGCAGCCTGGGCCGCACCAGGATGGCCTCCAGTTAGGAAAGCAGGGATCCTAGGCACCCACAAAAGAAAAAGAAATGACTGTCTTTTAGGTTTTCTTCTTTGTTCGGCGTGGCTGAACATACGATGTAGAATCTTCCTATCGGGACAGAAGTCACCACCGATGCCCTCATTCCAGCGGAAGAGCCCGCGTCCCCGCCGCTCTGTTGTTCCAGCTCTCCGCTCCCTCGCCCTCGCATCTGTCCCGCACATCGCCGTGTTCTTTCCTCGGCGGCCACCACCGTCCTCAAGCTGCTCTTCATAAAATCAGCAACGCGTTTTTCCAGTTGCAAAAGCCAGGGATTTCGCGCAGAAGACCCCATAAAAATAGCAGCCACTACGTGGGCCAGCCCCTGTGCTGGGCTTCTTTTCCCGGGCTTTTCCTCCGTGGGTGCTCGTGGCCGCCGGCGCCGCTCGCTCCTTCTGTGCCATCTGCCCCCGGGGTCTGCGGTACCGCGCTCAGCCTCCTGCCGGCTCTGCTTCAGCCCAGAGCCGCACTGACGCAGGCGGGGGCCTCTTCGCGCTCTTCGTGTTCACTCCTTGAGCCACCTCATCTACTCCCATGTCCTCAGGCACCCCCTCGACGCGGGTGGGGTTCCAGATCAGATTCTTACTTCTCATTACCTGCAGGACATCGCCCCCCCCCCCATTATCGAACGGAGCATGTGTGCGAGGGTTTCCTGCAAAAGCCTGTTCCCTGTAGTATCCACTTATCTCAGCGAATGGCCCCTTCCTCTGTGACGTCCTCTCGCTCTCGCGGCTTCCACGGCACATGGGTAGCAGAGCCGCTTGAGTCCTCCTCATCTCCTCCATGACTGTGGCTTTTGCTCCAGCTCCGGTGCTGAGGGTCTCCCGGTTGAACCCGCACCTCCGGTTCCTGCCTCCGGGCCTCCAGCCTCAGCTGCTCCAGTGCATCCGATCACCAACCTTGTCTTTCTGCCACCCACCCCCTACTTAAAAACTTCCAGGGGATTCTGGCTTGGCAGAGGAAGTCACAGGCTTCCAAACCTACTGCACCAGCTCATCTTCCACCAATTACCCAAACCCACCCTATTATTTCTCATTTCATGTGCATGTCGATTCTTCTGCCAGAACGTCCTCTTTTGGCACCTAGAAAATCCCTGTCCATCCTTTAAAAGCCAGCCCAGTCAGCCCGAGCAGGCAAATGGTGCTTGTTGAATGAGTAATGAAGACTTGCCCCACTCTCCCCTACAAAGTGAGCCTCTCTTTGCTCAGTACTCTGGAAGCCCCACGTGCGTGTCACCGGTGCATTTATCAGCATTTGTGTCGCAGCTTCTCTTTGTGGCGTGTACCTCCTGTGCTGCCTCTTACTCTCCCTGTCCCACGCAGACATCTTTCCCAACCCTCTCTCCCTCTGAGCCCAGGCACAAGGCTCCGAGTCTGCTCAACACAGCCCTTGGGACAGCCGCTTTCCGCAGACTGAGTTTGCACACAATTTGAGGTCTGACTTGCCCTGAAGTAGACTCAGTTTTCCCAGCACAGTGGGCTGCCTACGATAACCACTCAGCTGCTGAATGGATAACAAATGGTTTTGCTTTTTCCTTTTTGGGGGGGGGGTTCTTAATGCTAAATGTTGATATTTTCATCTTATGTTAGCTATATGTTACTTCACGGTATGGCTAGATCTGTCTGATAGAATGTATTCATGGCAAGAAATGAGCACAGTAATTTGTTGAAATCCATTCTTACCTTTGCAAAGAATTCCTCACATATTCAGTGCACCAGGCCACTGCCCATGCCAGCTGTGGCTCTCTTCCTGTGCAGAGCTCAGCCCATGATTTTGCCTTAAAATCCATACACTGAATGTTATTTCTTCTAGCTTTACCTTTGACTTATCTTGCACACTTTTTAAAAAAAGATTTTATTTATTTATTTATTTGAGAGGAAGAGGGAGAGGAGGTTGGGGGGAGAAGAAGAAGGAGATGCAGACTCCCTGCTGAGTGGGGGGGGTGGGGGGGTGGCAGCTGGAGCCCGGGACTCAAATCCGGTATCATGACCTGAGCTGAAGGCAGACAGTGGCTCAACTGACCGAGCCACGGAGGCACCCCTATCTTGTACACTTTTAAAAGTTGTTTGGATAAAGCATTAAAAAGATAAAAGTGTCTAAATTTCTTTGGCAGGGTGTCTAGGTGGCTCAGTCTTATTAAGCATCTGCCTCCAGCTCGGGTCAAGGTCCTGGGATCAAGCCCCATTTCGGGCTGTCTGCTCAGTAGGGAGTCTGCTTCTCCCTCTGTGACCCCCCCTGCACCCCCTATGCTCTTCTCTCACACAAAAATAAATAAATAAAATCTTTAAATCTCTGGCAACCACAAAAGAAAACTAGCAAGTTCCGGTCGTTTTAAAACAAGTTAAAAAGCACTTCAGGAGAAAGGCTTTTTTTCTGTACTGTATGAAACATTTAATAAATACTAACTAGTAACACTCTTACTGATCCATCGTCTCTATCTTTGAAACAAGTGTAGTGGCTATCCAAAAGATGTGTCAAAACAATCAGGAGAATGTGAAACACCTTTTCCATGGCTCAAGTGAAAGATGTAACATTGTTTTTAAGTTCAGTGAGTTCCATTCACACTGTCCAACTAAAAGGCTTCTTTAATTCTGGTCACATTTCGGAATTTTAAAATGGAAAATTGGGTAATATTTTCTCCCAGTTCCCTTACTGTCCATAAGACAGGTGGTTGGTGAACACCCACAGTGGAAGGTTCTGGTGTGTCAGGCACGAGGCTGTGTGGCATGGTGAACGGTGATGAGGGGACAGGAAGGGAGAGATGGGGTCTGAAGAGCCCGAGGCCACTCCTGCAAGAGAGGCTGAGCTCCATCCGCGTTTACCCATAAAGCCTCTTCTCCCTGTACCTTCTCAGGACTTTGTGCTGTCGGTGAATTATTGACATGGTTTCCTCACCTTCTTATGTATTTTCTCTCCTCTTTTGTTCCCACCTGTCTTCTCTGGAAAATCCATCAGGCTAACTGTCAGGTAGGTTCTTCTCGATGTTTAATGTGATTATTAGGAGGAACCGTAGTGGGGAATGAAGTACCCAGACTATTGGAGACCTGTGATGAATGATCAAACTAAACAGAAGAGGTACATCCTAAATTGTGGAGAAAGTTTGCACACATGCATAAAACTCCCAAAGCTGCAGACTGTCAGCACGTGAAGCCGGCGTGAACATCTGTCATAAGAACTTAGCCTGAGGAAAGCTGGCAGCTCTAAATGATGGAGGAGGTTACCTGGACTGTCCGATTTTGCTGTGGCTCAAAATACGGACTGTTCCGGAGGGCTTCGCTCTGGTAGGGGGGTATTTTGTCCTGCAGTCACCAGCGACGGTGCTACAAATTCATCTGCTCTTCAGGATTTGGCCAGGTTCAGGAAAAATTCACAATGAGGTGCTTAAATCCCTCTTCTAACTACATGATTCAGACCCGCATCGTGCCTTGGAGAAAGAGTGACTCTGGGAGAAAGGGGGAGTGGCGGCACATGTTTTGTTAATGCTAAACTCGCCCTTGGAGTTAACTCTGACACGGTTTAACTCCAGTCAAAGAACAGTTGCTTGAAATCGCAGTGGGAGACAGGGCTGCTCGTTGCTCCCTTTGGTGTCAGGGAAAAAGGAGTTTTCCTTCACCCACGGGAAGTGGCAGAACAAGCTCTTTTTAGATTCTCAAGTGCAAGACAGACACTTTAGAAGCCCAAACCGTGGCTGAGCCGGAGAGAAGAGAGACATACATTTAAATTAGTGTGTTTGGTGTGTGTTTGATGTGTGTGTGTGTATGTGTGTTGTTTTTAAGTTGGGCTCATTTTTATCTTTTAAGAGGAGAAATTATGTGCTTCAGTTGCCATGCAACACAAACTGCTCTAACAGCTTTCTAATTTTAATTTCAGAAGTCTACAGAGCAAATGAAGAAGGTCCCCACTATTATTCTTTCGGTCTCTTATAAAGGAGTCAAATTTATTGATGCAACAAATAAGGTGAGTACCGCACCTCTCTTTGGTTTGTACATCAGATACACTTCTGGGCATATGATCTAAAATACTTTGCTCCCATCATGCCCAGCATTTCCCATTTTATTCATGTCCTGCCCCCCACCTTTCTGCTCCCTGAACACAGCTGTAGATGCGTGAGCGCACACACACACACATACACACTCACTCATACATATACACAGAAGGGCATGTTGCATCTGGGAGATTTCATCTAGGATTCCTATACATGTTTTACTTTTTCTGTGTGCTTCTCTAATAGACTGTGGCCACTTAGTATCTGGCCCTTTGGATCTAGAGAACATTACAACACAAAAAAAAAAGTCCCGTGTGTAATGAAAATGCAGCAGTGTCATCGTTCCTCCATCAGAGGAAAATGTTACTGGCCAAAGGACCAGGACGTTTGTCTTCCCATTTCTCTAGCGACATCTACATCCTTTCTTTGGATACAGTGAACGCCTGACGCAAGGGACACATTCTCGGACTTTTGTATCTCATAATTGCGTTTATTCTCAGCTGTTGAGACAGAGGAGAGGGTTTCGACTGTATTGTTTTCTTAAGAGGCACAATCAGAAAAAAAGCTCAAGGCGTGCTGTGACTTTGTACTCACAGTGGAAAGAGTTCATGAGCTCTGAGGTCGAGTGCGAACAGCCAGGTTGCATTTTACTTCAGTGTTTAGAGTCCCTTTCTTGGTGAAGATGAGAGAGCGCCAGGGCTAGACTAGAATGCTTGGGTGTGACTACTGTCACTCTCCGTGAACAACAAAATCTGACCAGTTCCTCCTCACAGAACCCCCAGACGTCCGCGTGTTTTATTCCTGTATCCTCCCAACTGACAAACTGTAGAAAGATCCCTGTTGGTGAGTACCATTTATTTTCTGGACCCCCTATGGGGTTCCCCTACTTGTACTCACTCCAGTTTGGAGAAAGGGACTCAAAGTCATGGAACAGGTGGACTAAACAACAGTTAACTTAGGGCCGGGGCAACTGGATTTAGACACCGAGGCGGGGGGTCCCACGGGCAGTGACTCCTGGGTGGCTATAATAACCTGAGCATCGGAATCAGCCAGTTCTGGGGTTTCCTGGTGTATCCAACAGAACGGGGAAGATAGCTGTCAGCACTCAGACAAGCCCAGGCTCCCTGGGCCTACTTAGAACAACCTCCCAGTTTTCGCAATGGTTCTGAAACCTGAGCGGGAAGCTTACAATCCAGCACGATGGTGGAGGCTGATCTTTCCAAAGCACGGAGTCAGATGCCTTGTGGGAAATGATAGTTTCAACCCGGCAACAGGGTGTTGACAATTACTGTCGTGTGATCACAACTGTGGAGATCATCATCAGGAAAATCCCGACTGATTTGCTTTCTTTATTAGTTGGAAGCAACTTTTACTTACTAGTGCACAAACTTTCTTTATCCTTAAATTATAGTCAGTTCGTTTTTAAAGTTTCACAACATTGTGGAATTCTCATTGACAACACCATCACTATCACTGTTTCTAAGGTTCAGGAAAGGCTTTGGCATCTGGGTGATTTCCCTAACCTGGAGCAACTCTCTATCCATTTGCATTTGAAAACCATGAATAGCAATATATTTTTAGTTTCAGAGTTTGATACTTCCTTAGATTAACCACCTCAGGAGTCTTAGAGTCTGACAATTTCTAAACAAGTGGTATTTTTTTTTTAAGATTTTATTTATTTATTTGACAGACAGAGATCACAAGTAGGCAGAGAGGCAGGCAGAGAGAGAGGAAGAAGCAGGCTCCCTGCTGAGCAGAGAGCCCAATGCGGGGCTCGATCCCAGGACCCTGGGATCATGACCTGAGCCGAAAGCAGAGGCTTTAACCCACTGAGCCACCCCGACGCCCCTAAACAAGTGGTATTTGCCCTGAAAAGTGCCCAGAGTCTTAAGGCTGTCGTTCTGTGGAGCTGGTGGTGTGACCTGCTGGGCCTGTATTAGCAGCATCTTCTCAAATCCGCTCTCCGTGTCCTGCTGCATTTGGCTTGTGGACACATCAAGGGCTGCAGAACCTAATCCTCCCATACCTTGAGGAGACACTTCTGCTTTAGTCGCCAATAATTAGATGAGTTATCCACAAATGCCTACTCACCCGTGGCTGCTGTGTGGAAGTGTGAGCACTGAGCTATACACAGAAGATAATCCTGTGTGAACAGAAACACTGAAGAGGACAGCATAGCTCTCGAGGTCTTGGAGGTGCTCCTCAGCGTATCTGCAGAATCTAGAGCAAAGGCAAAATGCCTGTGTTGGGGGCAGGCAAAGCCAGCCTCTCTCCAATGCCACGTACCTGGTGGCTTTTTCAGGAATCGGGGGACATCGACTTCTACACTGACAAGTGTACAGTGTCCCCCTCCCAGTGTCTGCAATGTGGCCGATCTAGCCCGATGGAACAGTGGATAGGGAGAGAGCGGCTGACTCAGGGCCACAGTCTGGCCGTTGGTGTGTGAGAAGCCAAGGCAGAGAGATTGGATTAGAACAGCAGAAGAAAGAAAGAGTGTCGGGCTGCACGGGTGGGATTTGAGGGCAGAAGGCTGAGAAGCACCACCCACCAGCCAGGGCTGAAGGACCGGTTCCGAAAGGCTTTGAGGATGCATTGGTGAAGGGCCATTCTCCTGAGGGGAGCTGCGCTCTGACAGCCAGGCCCCGGCAGTGTCCGCTGGGCCCCGCTAGGCCGCCCGGTTCTGGAGCAAAGGCCGACCTCGGATTAGCGCTCACCGTGGGAGAGGAGTGCAGTGTTGAACTCCAGAGGCCTGCTTTCTGTTTGCCCCGGAGACCTCTGCCCTGGGAGGTGTTGTCTTGGGGAGCTGCTTTGGTTGGAAGGACTTGAGAAGCGGACAGCTATCTGAAGCCCTCACAAGGTGAGGTGCTGGAGGCCGCTAAGCCTGCCAGGAGGCAGAGCCAGAAGTCACACCTTCGTATTCATATTTGATGCTTTCACTGGGCTTTCTTCCTAAACGGCCCTCTCCCGGCTGCTGCAAGGCTCTCGCTCGCCCTCTGCCTGCAGAGCTGGAGGCGCTTATTCACTGGACGGTGCAGGGACGGTAACAGAAGGCCTCAGGCCTCTGCTAAGTGACTGTCCTGCAGTCCTACAGCCAGCTGGTCAGCCAGCTGGGGACAGACTGAACCCTGACCTGACCTCCCCACCCCCTAACCAAACACGGCTGCTGTCCCTGCACTGCCACCAGCCACCGGTAGTTTGCAGTGTGCTGCTTTAACGTATCTGTGACCCCCGTTAGGCCAGAAAAGATGAGCCCTCCAGCAAAGCACTTCTCTCCTTTCAATCCAAGAAATCCAGGACTTAGGCTGCACCGTGGGGAAGGGCTAGGTACCTAGATAGAAGCTTATAAACGTATTGCCTAGAACTTAGGAAACAAATCGAACCACTAGTCCTGATTTAAGAAGGGAGAGCAGAAGGGAGAGAGTGACGTGCATTTTGCCTTCCCGCCCGCCCTGACCCCTTCCTCAGTCTTCCCATCCAGCTCAATTAGGAAGAGTGCAGCACTGGGGGGTTGGTTTTTGTTTGTTTGCTTTTTGAATGCCAACTTCAAACAGGGCTTAGGCTGTTTTTTAAGCACAAAATAATTCAGAACATTTGCTTAAACAAGTGCTCGCTCTTTTTCTTTCTTCTTTTTTTTTTATAGCACATACTTCTCTTTGCAAAAAGCTCAGAGTCAAATTAAGAGCCCATTAAGCATGTGTGCAGTCTCATCTGCATCAGCCTCTCCACGGGTCACCTCCAGGCAGCCCTTAGCTGGGGCTGCTGCCTCTGTTTCGGGTACTTTCTCTGAAGGGGCACTGCATTCTCCCAGAGAAGGCCTGGCCTGAGGAGGGGGACTCGGGAGAAAGGCCCTGCCTGGCAGAACGAGGAATGAGGGAAACGGGGAGAGGCTGACTCCAGGCCCCACACTTTGCATCACACACCCTTCTGAGAACCTCTCTATTAACTGCCTGGACCACACACTTGTACTCTATACCCACCAGGCAGGCACCTGTTTAGCTGTTTCTCAACATGATGAAAGGCAAAAGACAAGAAAAACCGTCTGTCCCTGTTGCAAGCACTGAGCTGCCAAACTTTCCATCCCAAAGAAGGGGCGGCGTGAGCCCCTCCTCCCTCTTTGTTTTGAGCCTTTTAAAAGCTCTAGTCTCCTTAGAACATGCCTAGATATGGAGGCTGAGCAACAGAAGTGGAGTCTGTTTTAAACGAAGATGCATCACCTGTTCCTTATGTGGACATCCACTGTTAATTTATGGAGGAGCCACTAACTGATGCGTGGCAGATGGTAGAAAGAATGAGTTCCTCCTTGACATCTTCTCCAAGGAGGAAACCAACCGTCCAGTCTCCAGCTGTAGTGTCCTTGGTCTCGGACGCACCTTCCGCATGGAGAGCTGACCTCGCTGTTCTGGGAAGATAGTGCAGAGGGAGGGCAAGCTCTCAGGGCTTCATCACATTCCAGCCCCATGGGTAGATCAGGAAGTTCTGTGCAAACGTGCCTCTTACATAGGCTATCAATACGAACTCACTTAACTGCATACAACAGTTAGGATGATTAAACATCAGTTGTTCTTAACTGAATATAGAATACATTTGTTAGCCTGCCTTCCCTCTGGACCACAGCAAGAGAGGAATAAAAGTTTCAGTAGAGGGAGGGGAGGCTGATTTGGCAACATGGAGCAACACAGAGGAGGGCAGCTAAAAGACAGCCCCGGGCTCCTGGGGATAGAGAAGTGGGAGATTCCAGAAAATTAGGGGAAGGGCAAGAAAGACAGGAAGGATGTCTTAGTCCGTTTGGGCTGCTATAACAAATGACCAGACTGGGTGGCTTAAATAATAAGCATTTATTTCCTACAGTTCTGGAGGCTGGGAAGTCCAAGGTCAAGTCACCAGCAGATTCAGTGTCTGAATAGAGCCCATAACCTGGCTCACAGACAACATTTTCCTTCTGTGTCTTCTCATGGCAGAGAGCTAGCGAGGTCTCTCTTCTCTTGTAAGGGCATGAATCCATCTTGAGGGCCACACCCTCGGGACCTGATCACCTCCCAAAGGCCCCACCTCCAAATACTACCACATCAGGGCTTGGGATTTCGGGATGCCTAAGATTTCAAGATATGAATTTTGGGGAGGACACAGACATACAGTCCATAGTAAAGAGAGCTCTCCAAAGATATCCTTTACCTACTTTATTGTTTTGCCCAGGGCCATGATGCTGCCACACGCCATTGAAGATCGTTGACAAGTAGCATCTTGTGAATTGGCAAGACACAGGGAATTCAGCGTACTAAAAATCACAGGGCATTTTTTCACTGCAATACTTTCCCCAGAAGTTGATCTTCCAGTCTACCGTATGCTAGCAAAAGATCTCAGGAACACAAAATGCCAATTTAGTTTTTTTAAAAAAAAACTGGAGCCAATGCTCTATTTCTGGTGACAGCGGATCTTAGATAGGTGACCCCAAATCCACACTCCCCGAGGTAATGGCAGCCCCCCATTAAAATGACGGCGGAGGCTCTCAGCACTTGCTAACATCTTCCCTGTGAAGACTGTAGATTCTGAAATTCATTTTAAGACTCACTAGTTCTTAATTTAGTTTTCTACTTGAAGAAATGCTACCTGAATGCCAGAAGAAGATCATGACCTTCTAGTTTGAAACTGTATCTTGCAATAGGATGTTACTTGTTTATGGGATTCTGGTTTCAAATTGAGTTATTTTTGACAGTGCACTGCATGTCGTGTCAACATACAGGGCCACAGTGAAGAATGCCTTAATTTAATTTTCTTTTATGTGTTAATTCTGTAATTGCTTCCCAACCACACAGCACAGTAGAGGGAGAGACATGAAGTACATGCTGGGGGTGCTGGCAGGGAAGGACATTTTGTAAGCATTTTTAGGCATTGATGGGTATACGTGGAACGTTTTATGGCCAACAGGTTATTTAAGACTGTGCAATTAAAAAGTAATTAGCATAACTAACGTAGTGAAGGTTTTAGATCTCTGACAACTGCAAAAAAACATAAATGGGATACTATAAGATAAAAAAATGATTGCATAGTTCTGTGAATTTTTTTTTCTCTTTTTTAAAAACATCTGTGTATCAAAAGAAATTTCTAGCAGGGTTTGCAGCCACCACGATGCTCCTTGGTTATGTTGTGCTTCAGAGTAATGGTACTTAAACCTTTCTTCATTTGCTTTCCACCAGTTGCTCTTAGATGCACACTGGCAGGAAGATGGCATGAAGAAATGCTGGAGAGAAAGAAATGGAATGCTATTAAACCAGGGAGGAGGGGTGGGGCTGAGCTCCATAATCAGGCAGCTTTACCTTTTCGTCCTAGCTCTGCCACCTGCCCTGCATAAGGCACTTACCCTGAGTACCATTTTCCCCACCTGTGAGATGATAATAAGAGCCACAGCACCCACTCGTAATTCTGCACGGTGGGTGGAGTTAGTAAGGTATTGTCATCATCAAGCCGGGCATCCAAGACCTGAATGATGCAGAGCGGTTGTTTCCCTCATCCCACCTCTCCTCCTCAGCCTCCACAGTCTTCAAGAGCGAGTACCTTGAACTGCTGGTGGGGATGCAAACTGGTGCAGCCACTATGGAAAACAGTACGGAGGTTCCTCAAAAAGTTAAAAATAGAACTATCATCTGATCCACTAGTTCCACTACTGGGTATTTAGCCAAAGAAAACCAAAACACTAATTCAAAGGGATACATGCACCCCTATGTTTATTGCAGCCTTATTTACAATAGCCAAGGTATGGAAGCAACCTGAGGGTCTAAAGATAGGTGAATGGATCAAGAAGGTGAATGGATAAAGTATGCGTGTATCGCATGTGTACACATCCACGATGGGGTGTTGCACAGCCGTAAAGAGGATGAGATCTTGTCATTTGCAACCACACAGAAGGACCTGGAGGGTATTATGCTAAGTGAAGTCAAAAAAGACAAATACCATAGGATTTCACTCGTGTGGAACTTAAAAAATAAATGAATAAACAAAAAGCAGAATCAGACCTATAAGTACGGAGACCAAACAGGGTTTTCAGAGGGAAGGGTGTGGGAGGATGGGCAGAGTGGGTGAAGGGGTGTGGAAGAGACAGGCTTCCAGTTACGGAGTGAATAGGTCATGGGAATAAAAGTCACAGACTGGGGAATGTAGTCAGTGACACTGTAACGGCATTCCATGGTGGCAGATGGCAGCTACGCTTGCGGTGAGCCTAGCATAACATACGGAGACGTTGAATCACTGTATTGTACACCTGAAACTAACGTAACATTAAGTGTCAACTATCCTTTAAAAACCTGTTTTAAAGAGCGAGGACCTTGATGCTTCCAGCTGCCCACTTCCTGCTATACCTGTCTTTCCTCTGGGGCGGTGGGAAGTGGGGGGCACAGAAGCGAGGAGCAAGATGGGGAACGGCTCAGAGAGCTCCTTGAGACAGTTTCTCCCCTCATGCAGAGTGTGACAGGTGATCCTTTCCAGACAGAATTAGCAGGAGGCAGCGGTGCCTATCTATAGGTGTATATGGGGAATGAAAACCATAAAATGCTTAGTAACTACTGTTTTTTTTAAAAAAGCGTGTCTGCCACCCAGGGTGCTTCTGCTCACAGCACCTGGTGAGAACCACTGCTACAGGATATGACTACCTTAAGTTGTTTTTATTTTTTTTTTATTTTTTTTTCCTTAAGTTGTTTTTAATTAAATGAAAACATTCCTTCTAGACCTGGTGTACTTTTGCCCACAGGTAGCCTGTTGTGTCACTTTGAACGTTGCTGGTCTAGAACATTCTGGAAAGAGGGAATGCAACTGATTCCCAAGTCATTTGCCTTGGTTCTAAAATATGCTGGTTTGCAAAGGAAAACAACAGTCGTTTATTTCATTTATTCCAGAACATAATTGCTGAGCATGAAATTCGTAATATCTCCTGTGCTGCCCAGGACCCGGAAGACCTCTCAACATTTGCTTATATCACAAAAGATTTGAAGTCCAATCACCACTATTGTCACGTGTTTACTGCCTTTGATGTGGTGAGTACTGTCTTTGGACAGATAACACTTTTCCCCAAATTTACCTGCAGTTTGTTGAAAGCACAACTTGCAGTTAAGATACTTGGCTTGTCTCTTGAGTGTTAAGGTATGCCTAAGGTAGGACATTTTGCAGACTCGGTTTTCCTGAGCTTTTCCCCTATTGTCACTCATCCACTAAATTCAGAACCCTGCTTCTACTTGGTGTCCGAATTGCTGTTGCTCAACTACTAACTTCACTTTTCAGATTTGACAAATCCCTGTCTTCCTTTGGTATCAAAGCATAGTAATGCCTGTTGGTTTCTCTGGCGGCCACTTCTCAATAGTAGGGTGTAGCCGTCTAGGTTTGTTGGGAAGAAAAATAATTTCAGTGCCTCACACATGATTTGTGGTCTTCTCTATTGAAAGGTAGTCAAACAAAGGAGACACCTACAAATAGTAATTGGGAACACCAAGGTTTGGTCTCTTTGCTTATTCAGAAGTTATTCTTGTAATGACATACTTATAGTATTACACAACTTATGGTCTTGTTTGTCATTAGTCTAAATATTAGCCCTTTATCACAGACGCAAGAAATGAAAGCAATTCTAGAGAACAAGTATTCCTTGAAGATAGGTAGATAGACACCCTCAATGTGGTATGAATTCTTTATAGTATCTCTAATACAGTACATTGGGCATTCTGTATTTGAAGCAGATAGAACACATATGGTTGCAACCATGAAATAACTTGTAATCAAAAGAATTATTAAAATGTACTGCTCTCCAGTGTGTTTGAAATATACATATTTGAAGAATTACACAGTAAGTGCAATATAATGTGTTCTTAGAAGGCCAGCCCACAGTTCAGTATCATGGGTTGAAACTTCTTGGAGCAGTCTTTGTCAGCTCTGGCTAACATCCAAGGACCAAAGATTCCCATAATCCAAAATACACACCATTCTAAGGTCCATTAGGCTCATGCCCAGAGCATTTGTATCACACTGCAGGTGGCTCATCTCTTTCAGTTTTGGGGGGATGAAAACAGGAAAGAATGTTCAGGTGCCTTTAAAAAAAAATCCCTTCTATTTGGGTAGGTATGTGAAAAATAATATAAAAGTGGTATGGGGTAACAGTAAGAACAAAAAAGCAAAACCCACAAAAGCTGCTTTGAATATCTGGTTGTGTCTGTTTGCTTGAGATCCATGGTGTTGATTAAGATCATTTCAGCATTAGGTTTCTGGTGCCTTAAATTTAACTCCTCATTCTTGAGAAATGCCATTGTTTCTGTAAGTGCAAAATTCCGTTCTCTCCACACATATTTTGGTTTGCGTGGAACACCTTTCACTGAGGCAGTTGGGTTAGTGTCATAGAAAGAATGGGCAGATCAGAGCTCACACCCCAGCTCTGCTTCCTGCGCCCTAGTGTTGGACGAGTTGCAGGACTTTCCTGAGTCTTGACTTCCTTTGTCTATAAACCAGGTTCAGGGATATGTACCTCGTGGGTTTTCATCAGGATTAAAATGAAGGAACATGTGGAGAATGCCTCATAAATAACAGGGGTTCGATGTTTGCTCCTTCCCTATCTCTTCCCTCTCTTTGCCTACCGACAGCACGGTTGGCAGCCCGGTCCCCTTCCTGCTAAACGCCGTAACATAGACCTGCCACAAGTGTGTTTATGATCCAGAGTTTTCCCACTGCTCTTATAAAAGAACTGGAAAAAAAATAGAAGCAATAAATAAATAAAACAGAAACAAGAGAAAGAAAATATTGACTCTGCAGGCCTTAGAATGGCATATTGCCTCCATACAGTGTTTGCACTGAATGCCAGGGTTAATATTGTGATAGCCTTCAGGATGAATTCTAGCTTTTCACTGACTACTGCAGCATTTCTCTGTAAGTTGGTTTTTAAAGTAGTATATAACTGGCCTTTATTATCATACCCCAAACAATATCCTATATTCAAACTAAAAATGATTCCTGTGGGCCATAGGCCCCCTTGAGTTTTTAGCAATGTATGTGTGATGCCAGGATACTGAAGCAAAATGTGGGAAAACAATAGTCAACTGTTTAGTTTTAGGATCAACATGATGTCCCTGATACATTTGGAAGCATGTAGAATATTGCCTCCTCTTTTATCTTTCCACCCAGATGTTTGATTTATGGTAGACCTCCACAGGCTTAGGATTCTGGTATCCGCTCTAAAAGATTTTCATCATATACCACAAATCCACCATTTTAATCCTCTCTAGGTGAACACAGTTTGTCTGACTTCAAAAATAGCAACAAAGGCCATCAGCCTTGACCAGCCTTTGAGCAATTTTAAGATTCAACAAGCTTTGCTGCACCAAAAAAAACCCAAAAAACAAAAAACAAAAAAAAACCTTTTTGAGCATAGATTTTGTACCTTTACATAGGGCAGTTCGATATTCAGTCCAGTCTTGAAGCCTTAAAAAAATTTTTTTTTAAGATTTTATTTAATTTGACAGACAGAGATCACAGGTAGGCAGAGAGGCAGGCAGAGAGAGAGGAAGGGAAGCAGGCTCACCGCTGAGCAGAGAGCCCGATGCGGGGCTCGATCCCAGGACCCTGGGATCATGACCTGAGCTGAAGGCAGAGGCTTTAACCCACTGAGCCACCCAGGCGCCCCAAAGCCTTAAAATTTTTTTGATATGAGTCATTCTCCTAGGTTGCCCAACTGGCCAAAAAAAAAAAAAAAGAAGAAGAAAAAGAAAATGAAAAAAAAAAAAGAAAGAAAGAAAGGAAAAGGAAAAGAAAGGAAGAAAGAATGCCTTAAGTATACATTTTATCTTTTAGCTGATATGCATGCATACATATACATTTTTATTGCAAAATTATTGCTGCTTTAACCCTTGTTTAGAGGTCTAAAAATGTTATTATGAATATCTGCTATCATTGAGAAAAGTCAGTGATGTCTAGAACATTTCCAGCTTGTGGAGAGTTAGATTTGAAATTCAGAGTATTTTCCCACAGAAATCCCGTGGTCTGGGAAGAGAGGACCAAGTCCCCCCACAGATCTACCAAGTGAGTTGAACATAGTTCACTTACAAAGGGACACTGCTGCACCTTTAATATGCTCAGATGCTGGGAGGGGGTAAAGTGCGCCTTGTCCCCCAGTTCATCTGGCTGTTGAGCCTTTTTTGGAGAGCACCTTGCAGGGGTGGCATTCTACAGAACATACTTTAGGAAATGTTATACTTTAGGATCTCTAAGCCTGTTTCCATTAGAATCTATGCTAAATTCAGCTTGTGATAGTTTCAGTTTTAGATGACAGGTAGATGAAAGAAGACTGGAGCAAAAGCGGAATTAGGGGGCAGGTTCCCATGTAAAAAGCTGGTTATGTACCTACCGGCAAGCACTTGACCTCCTTTCTTTCTAGACTCTCGCTGTCATGACAACAAGAAAACATCTCGTCCACTGCAGAACAGAAGGTTTCCCAAACCCCATCTTCGAGGCAGTGAAAACTTAGGGGAAGAGGCAGCAGTAGGACTGGGTAGAAAAGAAGGATGTGTCATGATCTCAGATGGCCGAGGGGGAATACCATGCAGCTAGAACTGCCAAGGATGGGGGGAGGAGAGAGATGATTGTTTCTGTGGCCATGAAATTCCAAATCTGCTGTGATCATCCTTAGAAGGATGCTATGAGTACAAAACAGATATAACCAAGGTAACTTGAAAACTGTCACCTTCTATATACTGTTCACTCAATCCAGATTTCTAAGTAATAGAATGAGATAGGTCGGAAAGATTTTAATGCATGCTCTGTGGGACTAACAGATTTATTGCAAAAATCTAGAAAGGACCTCATTCAGTAGTTTTAAAATATGAAAGTTTTTTTTTTAATGGCCTTAAAAGCCATGACTGTTGCTAGACCCTTGCGAATTCTCATTTCTCTTTAAAGAATGTTTGCAGTCTTTGATATTCTTAACCATGCTCCTTTTTCTCTTACGTGCAACTCCCAAATTCTGTAATCTTTAGTGTGCAGCACGTGGTATGGCTCCGACCGGCTCAGGAACATGCAGGGAATGTTGAAGTCATGATGCTGGTGGGTGGTGGATGTGGGAGACGAAGCTCCCTCTTTCCTGTGTTTTCTTGGCTGAATGTGGGCCATGAAAGGAACTAAACTGGAGAAGCAGAAATGACGAAATGCAGGCAGACATGTTCGGTGGACTGATAGCAGCTGCTAGTACTCTGCCATCAGGAGGTACCAGCAAGCCAAAGCATAGAGGGAAAAGAACAGTAGAGTCAACCACACTGTCCTGACCGATGAGACCTATGCCAGCTTCTGATTTTGCCTCTACTATGAGTTTCTTCTCTTGGTTTTCTCATCTGTTTAACGAAATTAAAATTCCTGAGCTCCTCTGCTTTTTTTTCCAGTTTTAGTGAGATGAAATTAGGAGAGGACTTTGTTTTAGTTATACAACATAATGATTTATGTGTATGTTGTGAAGTGATCACTGCAATAGCTTTAA
Organism: Martes martes; assembly: GCF_963455335.1. Taxonomy (NCBI): domain Eukaryota; kingdom Metazoa; phylum Chordata; class Mammalia; order Carnivora; family Mustelidae; genus Martes; species Martes martes. The sequence continues at coordinate 22,505,649 of NC_137895.1, forward strand.
TATCCATCAACCTCACAGTTAAAGGGTTTTTTCCCATGTGATGGGAACTTTAAGATCTACGCTCTTAACAACTTTCAAATACACAGTATAGCATTGTGAACTGTAGTCACCGTGCTACACATGACATCCCCAGCACTTATAACTGCAAGTTTGTACCTTTTGACTCCCTTTACCTGTAGCACCCATGTGCAAACTGTGAGAATATATATACGTGGGGTCGCTCGAAGTCCCTGACGAGGAGTATTTCTGACTTACGCTGCGGAGGTTGTCCGACAAGAGTGGGAACTTGGTGCACGAAACAGCTGCTGTTGACGCCAGCTGGCCTCTGACAACTAAACGAATATTGTACGTGCAGCGGGGTGGTTAGCTTTCATTCTGTTTCTCATTTTCTCCACCTGAAAGTGGCCCTGGACCTCTTTGACTCTGAGATGGTGAAAGTGCATGGCAATAGAGGGAAGTGCTAAAGAACAGAGAGCCCTGAGGACGGGGCCGAATGCTTCCCCTGGCTTGTCCGCCGCCGTGGAGAGTAGAACCGACAGCAAAGTTCAGGCTGCTCCCTGGCCAGGGACACAGCAAGTCCGTGTCAGGAAGGATCCTGCTCCCAAGATCAGCGAGGGGCTCTCACTGAACAAAAAGAAGGCAGCGTCAGCAGCCCAGTGGTTCCTACACACCACCTCCTCTTCCCTCGCCCAGAAAGGGATAAATTAACACTGTCAGGGTGCATTTATCTGTATCTTTCAACTCCATTGGCATAAATCATTGAGAATTAACCAAGTCACAAAGTCAAAGGTGGGTGGATATTCAAGGAATAATAATCACTTTTTTTCCTCTCCTCCCTATTTTTTTGTGGGTGAGGGAGGGATGGATGTTATTCATGCCTTAAATCAATCCCATTTTTTGTGACGTTTGGAGCAGAAGACATTCTGGCATTTTCTACCCCCCCCCCGCCCCCGCCCAGTTTGTCTGGCAGCATTTACACATGTGTTCTCCTCCTCCCAAATGACTAAAAATCACATGTCATGTTAAGAGGTGTGGCCTTTAGAGTCAGGTCAGCACCTCTTAACTTATAGTTTGGCCAAGAACTAATCCTCAGTTTCATCTGTAAAAGAGAGATGGACAACAGTACCCACCAGCCGTGGCTACTCTAAGAATTAAATGAGATAATCACTCCTGTCCTGCTGAGGACAGGACAGGAGAGGGGTAGTAGCGGTTGTGGTGGTGGTTGGATTCTTTCTTGTCGTCAGAACCTGCATGAGGCTTTATGTCCCAGGTTTTCATATACAGCGTGTGTTTGCTGCAGCAGGATTCCACACTTTGAGGGAAAAAGTCAAAGTCCATTTAAATGCATTTATTGAGTGCCTACTATGAGTCAGGCACAGGTCCCTGCTCTCCAGGAGCTCGTAGTTCAGTAGAAGTAGGAAGGACATAACAAATGGTTGCAATAAAATCCCACCCATGCTATCCTAGAGCTGTGCCAGCCCCTAGCAGGGCTGGGGCTCCCAGAGGAGGCGTGCTCAGGTTGGAAGCTGAACACTTAGTTTGTGTGAACATGTGATAAGTTTGGAGGCGTGACAACTCATTAATTCATTTTGCAGTGGTGAGCTCAGGGCATTAGACACACATCTGCGATAAGCAAGAAAAAGTCATTTATACTTACTGTGTTTATTAAGCCAAGGAAATGGACTTGTTCATTTAAGAAAGATTTTTGATGAGAAGGATTGAAATAAAAAGGGTTTTTGAATTTGGTAAGTGCCCTTTTTCCAAGGCATCACAAGTTAGTGACAGGGTTACTGTAGCTTCCACTAGGAGCTTTGACTTTTGAAGAGTGGGGAGAGGTGGAAACCTAGCAGATCTCTCTTTTGACACTCTTTCTCCAAATCCCTGACAAGTAACAGGAAAAAGATCAACTGTGTTTCCCTTCTGCTCTGGCAAGCCAGTCCTCCGGCAGGGCTGCCCAGGGCCTGCTCTCCGGCCAGCGTGGGCTGTGGTTCCATGTGGACAGGTGACCATGGGGCAAGGGTGTGATCCCCATGGCAAACCTGGAATGTTACAAGAAAGCAAGTCCTGACTTAGGGAGGAGGGCCCAACTTCCTTGTTAAGTCTTTGCTAAGCCAGTGCACACTCATGTGCTCAGGGTGAGACATGAAGTTAAACATTAGGAGGTAATGGTGGAATGCTCTGCCACCTTTAAAAATCTGATTTTTGAACAACATTTAGCAGCAGGAAAAAGCCATTCATGATTTAATGTTGCATGAAAAAGCAACTTACGAAACCACACATCAAGTATGATTCTAATTTTGTTTTCAATTCACATACATAAATATTCATATAGCATATCAAAGTATTTGTGTATATATACGAATGTAAAAAGAAAATTAACCAAAAAGCAGTAGTGGCTGTATTCCAGCAGTAGAAGTTTACAGGTGGTTTTCTATTTTCTTTATATATTTTCAAAATTGTCTACATGGACCCCAGTTATACTTGGGGAAAATATTAATTTCATCATTCTTTTAGTGAGCTAAAAATCAGGCCTAAAGAGGCTGTCGACACCCTGACCAGTCAACATGTCAGCCCTGGACCAGATGCCTAATATAAGACCTGTGATGGGGCAGTATTTATTTCTACAAATATAATCTATCAAGATTAATTTCTGGCTTGTACTTGAGAGAACTAACTATAGGTAGAGTTAAGGAGATGTCAATGAATTCTGTGAATATGCCCAGAATATTCTCAGAGTTATTTTTGCCTCAAGACGTGGGTGAAGCAACTTGTAGATGAAGCTTACCCGAGGCCTTAAAAAACAAGAAGTACAAGCAAAATACAGCCAAAAGAGAAATGTGGCTTCTTTCTGGAGACTCCACTGAGGACCCAGATTAAAAACCCCCTTCCTTTGTCTTCAGGACCCCATGGCATTGCCTATACTTGTTTGGCATCTGTGTACCCAGGTCTACCTGTGGGAGAGAAGAGATGCCAAGAATTGTCTCTGGCCATCCATATTCACCCTGGCAGCTCTTAAGTGCAAGTCCTCTGATCTTAGGGACCTACCAGGCAGCTTCCTTTTTTCAGTTCTTCCAACAAACATTTTTGGAACACCTAATGTACCCTAAGTCATAAAACTCAAAGTCAGATGAGACTAGAGGCCTCAAGGAGCTCCATCAACCAAGAGGGTTGGACCTATAAAGAGAAAATACTAGTAAATGCCATTCAGTAAGTAGAGCTGTGTCAAGGTGCTACAGGACTGCCTGAGGTGGGGCACTTGGCTTAACCTGGGGTCAGGAATGGGGACTAGGAGAGGATTCCTAGAAGATAGAATGTCCCGGATGAATCTTTAAGAATGAGCACTAACTCATCAGCCAGAGGTGAGAGATAGGAAAAGGTGTTTTCCAAAAGCAAAAGCCATTTTATAATAGACAAAATACTTGGCCATCTGGAATTGTTTCTGGAGTGATTGTTGCCATGAGGACACCCTCTCAGATGAAGGCCAGCCCCTTGGTCACTGCATTTCTAAGCATTGGCTGGTAGGTTGTCCAGCCCTGCAGTCTGGCGTTTGCATAAGATGCTGTGATTTAATATCGTGTCAACTATACGTGCATCTCCATACTGAATCTGTAGTTGGCTAGGTAAGAGACTTGAGCTTCTAACCATACAATCCTGGATCTTCCAGGGTAGAAAGGGACCTTGAGGTCACCTGGACCAGCCCCCATTCCCAGTGCCATCTCAGTGGCAAGTGATAGGTCCCCTAGCTAGGTAGCCCATGGCAGATCTAGCCCATGCAGGTGATCTAGACATAGTCTTGATTCACCAACCCTGAGGCTCCTCGTAATGCCCTTGGCTCTTTCGCCCCAACCATGCACAGACACGCCCATTCCTTGAATGTCTGTGTTTGCATCCTCTTCCGGTGTAGGAGCTTCTGCTGACTCCCAGAGGCCAAAGAATAGCCAGGGGAGGGCCTGTAGTTTTCTGGGGCTATAGAACAAACATGTTCCTTCAACTGCAGTTACTGAAATGTGGTGGTGGTTTTTTAATGCTAAAGGAAAGTGCCAGTAGATAGGTCAGAATGGTCTACTTGTAAACAGCAGTTTCCCAGCCCGGGCTGTCAGGGCCCTCTCTCCCCATGGTGTCCCATCCCCTCTCAGCTTGCTCACTCATTGTCACTCTCAGCAGGTGATGAGGCCACATATGAGGTAGCTTGTCAGCCACTTTGGCAGTAACAGGTTAAACAAAGTGAGCTCTCAAACAAATGTTTATGTGAAGAAATGGACACCACTATACCATACTTCTTTCCATAAAGGGTTTAAGGCAGCCTCCATAAATAGGTATGACAGACCTGAAAATATAGGTACACACAGATCTGAACTAGGGGAAAGACCTTGAAAGGAAGATGAACACCAAGGGAAAAGTTTTAACGTCGGTATGCAGACCACAGAGCCTCTGGAGCTGTGAACCCCCCACACAGCCCCCCGGGCCTCCTCGCCTCTGCTGCCAATGGTGCTCGAGATCCAGGACCGCCTGGGCAGAGGGGCTGCTCAGACACCATTGCTGTGAGCCCGAGATTTTACCCATGGCGTCCACCCACCCTCCCAGGCTGTGTAACCTCTCCGAGCCCTGGAGGTGCCAGGGGGACTCGCCCCTGTCCGCTCCCGTCCAGGAACAGGAACACCGTCCTCTGGATTGGGGCTGTCTGTTACAGCCCTCTCTGTGCTCTGTGCCCCCAGATATGCAGGGAGGTTTGGGGGTCCTGACTCGGGGCTGCCACCCCCAACCTGGTACTAGCTGTGAGCCGAAATCTCGGCCACGTGGCTGATTTCCAGCCCCCTGAACCCTCCCCCTGTCACTCCCTCAAACACTATTAATAGCTCCGCTGACGTCCAGTGTTCTCAGAACCACTTGGAGTCGGAGGGTGGAGGCCAGGCGGTCCTGTGCCCCAGACCGATGGAGCCTCCGGGCTGGGCCCTTCCTGCTGAGAAGGGGGGCAGGTGCGGGGAGGCCTGGGGAAGACCCCCTCCCCGGACTAGAGCCCTCATTCTCACATCCGGCCCCAGACCAAAGATCCCCTCACCCTTGGGGCAACCCTGACCCCTGTGTCTAGTTTGTATCAAATCTTTATTTTTCTAGGACATGTTACACCTCCATTTCAATTAAAATAAAGTTAACAGACAACTAAAATATATATATATATAGATATATAGATATATAGATATATATATATATACACACACACACACACACATACATACATACATACAGAGTTGTGGGTAGTTATTAGAGCTGAGCCACAGATTTGGCTCTGAGCTTCCTGGAGGTCAAGGAAAGAAGAGTAGAACTTCTTTGAAAGAAGAGTAGAACCCCTCCTCTCAGAAAAAAAAACTTTGGTGAGACTGAAGTCTGGAAGAACTCTTTGTCCTGGGTCCCTGTGACAGAATATTGTGCAATAGTTTCTTACTAAAACACAGGCAGTGAATCTCAGAAACACAAGATGCTGCCTTTGAGGCGCCCTCAGCGAAAGTAGAACACCAGCAGACTCATGAAAGCAATAAGGTGGGACGCCCAGTGGCACAAAATACTGGGTCATCAGAGGTTAGATCTGGGTTTGAGTCCTGGCCCTGCCCCTTACTAGCAGTTTAGTTGGCCAAGTTAATCAATCTCACTAATCCTGAGCTTTTCACACATAAAATTGGGGCTGATAATTCTCCCTTTATGAGGTAGCTACGCGGGTTAGACTATCTACATCAGGCACTTAGCAGGTCCCTGGGACGTAGTAAGCAGTGTCACTTGGTGGTTGCTGCCAGCGCTGCTTGACCATCCCTGGGAGATGAGCCAGAGTATGGTTCGGGTTCACAGGTGGTGCAGCTCGGTGCAGGGATCAAACCCAGCACAGCATCAAGACTGGACTGAGGGAATGTCTGTAAGTTACAGTCCATGTACGACAGTTTTCAGCTGAGCTTGATACAAACTGGACAGCAGAAGGTTCTACTCTTTGTACTGAGGGTAGAGGTACTGGGGCTCCAGGTTCAAGAAAGAGCTAAGAACTGAAAGAGTTGAATTCTAATATGCAACTGAGCAGATGTTAGAATTGACATCCAATGTGAAAACTGAAGAGCTTAAATGAGATTCTTGGCCAAATGGATGGCCAGCCGCTCTGGTACATGGAGGCAAGCCAGAGTAACACCTGCAAATAGGGCCTGGGTTTTGCTTGGAATGGTTTCCAGCCCTCTCTGCCAAAGAATGAAAAGGCACCTAGAACCCCAAGGTGATGGGTAAAGAATAGATAAGCTGTTTTTGAACTAGAATATTTTCTCTAGTTTTTAATTATCAAAATGGAAAAGCTCATTCTTTTTTATGACTGTAAAATTATTCATCTTCATTTGAATAAAGTTCAAAACATAGAAATATACAGAGAAAAATTATCTATAATCTCAACACTCAGTGATAACCATTAGTAACATTTTAATATATATCCCTATTTTCTATGCACATAGATACCACCTATGTTTGTATATATCCATATATTTTTACTTAGTCTTTTAACCAGTTTTTTAAAAATGACTCAATTTTTGTTTTAATTGGCTGCCTAGTGTTCCACTGTATGCATCTATGTAGTATACTTAAATAGTGTTCTATTTATGAAAATTTTAAACATAATGAATATTCTTGCAGATAAGCCACTGAAACCTTCAGCCTAAAAAATGTTCAAGCCCCTACTTTATCAGAAATGCTTGGGGTTTTTTTTCCTTCTAAAAATGAAAGAATGCTTTTGTTTCCAGTCCCATCCTGAGCCACCTCCACAGTTGCTCCTCCAGGCCCAGCAGTGGCCTGGCTCTTGAGGATGCAAATAAAGCTGACTGCTAGGACAGAACCAAAAGGTACCCCCAAAACAGGGCACCCCAAACAGCATCCCAGACTGGATGGACACAGGAGGACACAGTGGATTCCCAGGGGCAAGCAAGGTCAAGAACTGGGCTCTCCCCAAATTTGTTTGGAGGTTTCCAACAAGGAAGGAAGGAGGAAACTCGTCACAGGAGGGATGAGATGTAGGCTGGGGCGACCGTTACTGGGATAGTCATTTTAGATTCCATCTGCCAATGTTCTGTACCTGTGGTAAGAGCTTATTTACTGTACACTGTGCTTAAACATTTCTAAGTTTTATGAACTGGTTCTTCCTTTATAAGCTGACTATTTGACATATTCGTTTCTTCCTTTATTATAATGATCACTATCAGGTTATGGAAATGCTAAGTATTAATTTTATTTATAATTTAATTAATAAAACACAAAAGTATAAAGCAGGAAGAAAAAAAACCATAAAAGAATCCTAGCGATACTCAGTTAATATAAAACCTGAGTGACCAGAATTTTTCCTAGAGGACAGATTTGCCAGCATCTGTGCTGGTTTTTCTAACACCAAACTGATGAATGTGTTGTGTACAGCCTCAGTGACCAGGATGCAGGAGGACAATGAGGGACATTTCTGTCTCTCCATGAGCCTCCCCTCCCCCACATCACTCAGTGAGCACTTCCCGGACACTTGCCATGGGCCAGGAATGGGCCAGGTATTAAGGACTCAGCCCCAACACATGGAAGTAGCCCAGTAAGTATCCAGGGTGGTCAGCTGCAGTCCTGACTGCCTTGAGCTCACAGTACATGCAAGCTTGCCTATACATCTCCAGTTTGCATAAGAAAAACAGGTTTGTATCCCTCGATTACTATTAAGATCTCTCCTTAGAATATGATGGCTCTGCAAATTCCTCTAATGTAGCAGTTCTTAATTCACAGAACAGAATCCCTAGGGGAGAAAGGAAGGCTTTAGAGATTGTGATGTTCTCCCTGGGGCAGTTGCCCCCATTGACTTGGGATTCCCTGCCTTCATCCTAAAGAGCCTCTGCTCGAGAGGGAGTGTTGCCTGGCATCCCTCATCATGGAAGGGGCACATCCCCTGGTTGAGAATCCTTGTGATGATGGATCATGTTAAATCATGAAGGACATCCTTTGCCTGGAGGCTGACACCCAAGCAAATTGTATACCTTTAGGTACCCTTACCCCAGCCAAGATGCACTGACCCCTCCCAGGAGCTTCTGTATTTAAAGTTTTTAAACTTGTTTGTGTGGTTTTTTTAACGGTTTTCAGAAGTCGTTTACCTTAAGTATAGTTCTAAGTTAGAGTGGTCAAGAGCAGAGCCTACCAACACCTGGATTCCAATCCCAGCTCTGCCGTGCTGGCTCCATGACCACGTTGACCATCTGGGCAGAATTCTCTCACCTGTGAAGTAGGGATAATAGCCTCACAGTTATTAATAACCCCTACAGGGTGGTGGTGGTTGTTAGGATTCAATGAGAGAGTCCATGTGAAGCATGTCCTCTGGTACATGACACTCCGACAATAATGTCGGCTGAAATTGCCGTTGGTTCAGTGTAATCATGAGTGATTCTCGAAACAATCCTGTGACTTCACTACCGCATGTTATTATCCACGTTCTTAAATTAAGAAAAACAAGGCTCAGAGCATGCTGTTCCCAGTCATCCCTCATGCCTGCAGCAAACATGCACGCGCACACACGGGCTCCCTGCTTTGACCAGTGATATCTGTAAGGCAGAACGTGCTCAAGGTCGATTCTAGAAATGTGATTCTAGAAAGAGACTCATGCTGGAAAAGCCAAGGCAGGTGTTTTCCAACAAGCCAGGAGGGGCAGAAAGAGCCCCCATCACAGATAGGCCAGGTTATATCACTGGAAAGATGTAAGGTGGTGAACGTAAAGCTAGAGTTTGAATTTGTGCTCAGGGGAGGTAGTGACTAGACATGAGAACATGGTTGTGCCAACTTAGGAGGATAGTCCAGCTCCGTGGCTTGGGCTAACATGTGTGAAGGGACCCCTTAGTGCTTACTGTGATGCTGTGAGCAGGATGGGTCACAGGAATCAGCTAGCTTCCCCACAGCCAGGGCTGAGGGCGGGGTGGCTCCAGGAGTGACTCCCCATGACTATGTACTGTCCGTCCCAGCTCAGAGGCCGGGAGTTCTTCTTCCTGCTGCCCAAATGAGGAGCTAGCCAGCCGCCTTTAGCATCGCATGGTGTTGCAGTTATCTGATGCTGCTTAACCAACCATCCAAAAACATAGTGCCATAGAAGAACATCCATTTCATTATGTTTATGATTCTGTGAGTGAGGGGTTTGGGCAGAATATGGCAGTTCTGCTCTTTTCTGCTCAGCAATTCCTGGGGCCTCCACTGGGGTGGCTCAGATGACTGCTGATGTTGGAACCGCTCTACTAGGGCCATCTATCTGGGGTCTTGGGTCCTCCCTGTATGGCGTCTCCTAGAGACTGAAAGTCCAGGATGACTCCTTTACTGCATATCTGGAGACCAGGCTGGGATGACTGCAACTACTGTTTCTTTCCAGGCAGCCTCTGCCTCTGGTTAGCTTGCACGTTTGCATAGCATGGTGACCTCGGGGTGGCCAAATGTTTGCACATAGCTGGCTTCCCTCAAAGTAAGTGTTTCAAGAGGCCTGGATGGAAGCTACAAGGCTCCTCATAACTGGATTTCAGAAGTCCCAGCATGTCACTTCTGCCACATTCTGCTAATTGGGAAAGTCAGTAAAGCTGATCCAGATTCGAGGAGGTGGAGAAACAGACTCACCTCCTTAGTAGAAGGTCATGACATGTACACAGGGCAGTGGAATGGATGGCAGCCATCTTGGAGATAAGCTACCACATGTGGGTAGGGTTAAGAACATGGGCTTTGAGTCACTAATACTGGTTCACATCATAGCTCTGTAACTTTCTAGCTCTGTGATGTCAGGCAAGTTACTTAACCTCTCTGAGCCTGAATTTCCTCATCTATAAAATAAGGATAAAGATATTTTGCAGATAACTGTGGTAGTACCTAAATGAGATAAACTTAGTGCTTGGCACACTCAATTCCTAACACCTGTGAAGTCCTTACTTGATGGTAGCTGTGCTACCTAGAGTAACTATAGTATAACTATACTATATATATATACAATTATACTATATATAGTGTAACTACTGTATAACTATAGTAGTGCTCTTTCTTTAGTTCGTCCTTTGGCTATTCATTCATTCATTTAGCATGCATTTACTGAGCGTGTGTGTCAGGCACAGTCTCAGGCACTGGCCGCCCCTCGGTTGCAAAAATAGACATTGAAAGTAGAGAGTAATTGGGCCTTCGGGTTTTTGAGCAACATCTCTAGCTCTGCAATGCCAGCCAGCATCACTGGGGTCAGCAAGCCTGGCTCAAAGGAGGAAGCAAGTCTTGTCACCTAATCCTCTCTTACACTGCTGTATTAACTTTTGGTCTCATCCTCGTAGAGACTCCTACCCTCACAGTAACTGTCCTCCCATTTAAATAAGGGGATTGTCACTAGAGAGAGGCAAGAGAAATGAATCTTCCTCCCCATCTAAACATGTGTCTGCAGGTCCCGTCTGATGAGTGTTCCCCTCAGGGGCCCTGGTATGTCAGTAACACAGCACTCAGCATTCAGAAGCCCCATCAGAATGAGCTGCTCCTCGTGCCCATGGGCCCTCCCTGGCTTCCAGAGTCAATACCTCAAACATTGAGGCGACAGAAGAGATAGGAAAGGTAACAGTGTCCAACTCTTTACTATATATAATTATAAGAAAAAAAACTCTGTAAAGCATTCTAAAATAAAGCGGAAAGTAAGACATCACAAAGAACACAAGCCAAATCAGGAGAGGCCATTTGGCACAGTCTGGTCTCAGTATCTTATTTGAGCAGTTTCCTAACACCAAGAACTAATTAGAAATGAAAAGGCAGGGCTTCTAACCTTGTACCTTCAAAACCTTTCAGCTTCCCATAATAATCATGTGAAAAATCTCACTTGCTCAAAAGAGCATCTCCAACTTTCTGAAGACACTGAAACTTCAAGTAAATCTCACTTTCAGGAATTTGTTTTTAGGTTAATGATAAAGGAATTCACACTCATTAAGCGCCACTGCTCCAGTATCTAAAAGCTGAACATTGTAGAATCGCTGAATCTGCCATCTTTCCCTTAGTCCATTTGCCCACCCAGAGCATGAATATCTGCTACATAGCCCTGACAGATGGACATCAACCATCTCCACTGCCCTGCTGAACAAGACCAAGAGCCCGTGACCTCACATGGAGACTACAGAAGTCAAAAGCCCCATTCTGCCTCTCAGAAGGGTTCCCCTCTGTGCTCTAGGAAGCAAAGCTGACGATGACGTGAGTGCCAAGTGTAGGCAGTCGAAGGGTTCAGCCCTCTTTGTGCAGTGATGGCCAGAGCTGTCTGCCAGCCTTCCTCCACTATCATTTGTCGGTGCACTGCTAATTTACTAGTCTGACTCATCCTTGGAGGCAAACACGGGATCAGTGTTCATTGCAGGAAGTGCTCAGTTGGCTGTTGAAGGTTCAGTGTCTCCAACAAGTACACACCTGTCTTGGGGGGCCATCATTTCTTAACATGTCACTCAAAGAAAAGGTACCTCCTCTGTCAAAACAGGTTTCAAGCTCAGAAGCATATTTTCCTCCTTGGGTCTAAGACCACAGCAGTCTGGCATTGACCTGAAATCTGGTTGGTCCAGAAACCCACAGGCCTCTTCCACATGGCCTCCAAAGGCCTTCTTGTATCTTCCTCACTGTCTTCATCATGTGGGAACAGTTCTCCCCAGAATCATGGGAATTAAGCTGTTCTGTGTGCTGGATTGGGGAGGAGGGGCCGGAGTGAGGGGGCATAGTCACAAAAGCAGCATAAGCAGAATGCCATTTCTGTTTTGAAAAACCATGAATAGACATTCTAGGACACTGATCAGAATGAAAACTTGAGACAGACCATGCCTGCTCTCTGCTGGTGCAGTGATTTTAAGAAAGCTCTCTACGACTGACAGGCATCTACCTCTTTGGTGCACTGTGGCCTCAGGGGGATTGTCAAGCCCCTCTCTCTCTGAGGTCAGACAACGTCATGTTTTCTCAGTGAGAGAAGACCAGATGCGGCTGTGCTGGGAAGAGAAGGCAGAAATCAAAGATACATATCTGGAGAAAAGACAAGAAAGCTAGAAGTCGTCTTGAAGGGAGTGCTTGAAGGTCCAAGGGAAAAAACCCTTCTCCCAGTCACTGCTTGGCATGGCATTTGGGCCTGACAGAATCTCCTGTCTCTTGCTGATTTGATGATAAAATATGGAGTGGACCCATGGGGAGAGCAAGCGCCTCAAGAAATAGATGGATAATTGGCTCTGTTTGCATGCTGGCTGCTGTAACTGTGAGACACCACACCAGCATGACTAATGCCTCTCCCCTCCGCCTAAATTAGATTTTGATTGTGCTTTAGAGATGTTCACTGAATCACAGATGTTTAAGGTAAAAAGACCCAAACTTCTCAGGAACACCTCCTGTGGAGTGTGTGGGCTCATCCCCACAAGCACGGCTGAGGCGCTCCCAAAACTCAGATGAAGGACCATAGTAACCCCTTATCTTCCAAGGCCTGGGAGCAGACCAGCTGCCCATGAGGGAGGCTCTGAAGGTAACAGGCTGCTGGGGCCAGTGGGTGTGGGCCTGCTCCCTAGAGGGTGAAGCTGGGGGTCGGCTCCTTAGCGTGGCTGTAAGCCAGTGCATCGCATTGCTAACTAATGCCTCATGTAGACTCTAAATTGGACCTGGGGGTTCCTGTTCTTCAGAGATTTCCACTGAGTCACTGTCACACCAGGTGGATAGTTCAAGGTCCTTGCTAGTTCATCTCCCACAGTGTTCCTCGGGCTATTCAACTTGGCCAACCTGCAGTATACCATATAGAGCACATGCTTTTCTCTTTTCTCTTGCAGAATCTAGCCTACGAAATCATCCTAACACTGGGACAGGCATTTGAAGTTGCTTACCAACTCGCACTACAAGCAAGAAAAGGGGGGCATTCCTCTACACTTCCAGAAAGCTTTGAAAACAAACCCTCCAAGCCCATCCCCAAGCCTCGTGTCAGCATTCGCAAGTCGGTGGTAAGTAGAGACGATACAGACATTCTGAAAATCTTGAGCTGGAGGGAGAGGAAGCTGTTAAGCAGGTCCCGAGTGATGTGGGGGCATGCTTTTCTCTGTCTCCTTTGGCCTCCTTCTCCTCCTGGCATGCATCCTTCATCCTCCCAGCCTGGTTCCTGCAAAGTCTCGGGGGACCATCTGTCTGAACCTAGAGGCTCCCAAGAAAATTCTTTCTCTGTCACCTGTGGCAGCTCTGCAAGAGGGAGACTGGTGTGCTGCCGCTTTCTTGATGAATCTTTCCTGAAGGTTCAGGCAAGCTTGAGAACGATTTCTCTGACGCTTCACTGCCATCCCACCAGGGGCCAAAACCTCTTGCAAGCCACAGGCCCTTGGAGAGGTGGGCAGAGGCTCACAGCAAGATGTCCCGGTTACTCTGCTAGAGGAAGCTAGCTAGATGCACAGGCTGGGCATGCATCTTGGGTCAGAGCAGAGCGGCCCTCTCCCCCTTTGCTGGAGGCTTAGACGCCAGCTTTCAGCATGCTCTCTCCCAGCAGCTGAGGCCTCCTGCAGAGCAGTGACTCTTCAGACGGTGCAGCCCCTCCTTCCTCCCCATCATCTGCCTTCCTCCAGGAATTTCCTCCCCTTCCCTCCCACAAGCTCTGTAGACATCCTGTCCTAACAGACTTTCATGACTTCAAAGCGGCCTCCTCTGGTAGTAGCAGTACCCAGAAGCTGGAACGTTCCCAACCAGCCTCCCATCTGGCTTCTGCTCTGGCTGCCGTATGGCATCCTAGGAACTCTGGGGCTTGGGACACACAGGTACTCCCAGATGCCTTGCTCTCATGCCCACATATCCTTCTATCTCTAGCTCTCTCCTCCCCACCATCCCCAGCTTGTGGGGTCATGGGGGAAGTGTAGGATCTCTAATGTTTGTCAGAAAGCACCTCCCTTTGTGACCATGTGGCTTGTTTACCATCTTCTTTTGGGCCTCTACTCCTGCCACCATTCTTGACAACTTCAGTCCTTGGGGCTGATCCCTCCAGCATCTGGCCTCTGCTCCTTGACTACTCACTTCCACCCCACTTCAACCGTTCACTCCCACGCTCACCCATCATCTCTGAGCATCACCAGTAACTGCATGTCCTCTGAAAATCTTCCCTTTGAACACCATGGTCCCTTCACCTCTGCACCTACCCAACCCCACTGGTACCCAGTCCTGATGCACTCCCACAAATCTAACTTGTTATGTTCAATTGCTTCTTTAACATCTAACAGACATCTAAAACGCAGCATGTCCCTAACAGAATTCTTTTCATTTTAATTCCAGTATAGTTAATATACAGTGTTACATCAGTTTCAGGTGTATAATAGAGTGATTCAACATTTCTGTACACTACTCAGTGCTCATCTAGACAAGTAATCTTAATCCCCTTCACCTATTTCCCCCACCCCACCTTCTGCTAACCATCAGTTCTCTATAGTTAGAGAGTCTGGGTTTTTTTCCTTTGTTCATTTCTTAAATTTCACATATGAGTGAAATGTATGGTATTTGTCTCTCTGACTTATTTCACTTAGCTTTATACTCTGTAGATCTATCTACGTTGTTCCAAATGACAAGATTTTATTTTTTATGGCTGAGTAATTTTCCATTATGTGTGTTTGCATGCATGCACGTGTGCACATGCATATATTTATATATTACACACACACACATTTTTCTTTATCCATTCATCTATCCGTGGACACTTGGATTACTTCCATAATTTGGCTATTGTAAATAATGCTGCAATAAAACAGGGGTGCATATATTTTTCCAAGTTAATGTTTTCAGATTCTTTGGGTAAATACCCAGTAGTGTGATTTCTGGGTCATGTTGTTAGTTCTATTTTTAATTTTTTAATGTTTTCCACAGTGGCTATACCAGGTTGCAGTTCCACCTACAGTGCAAGAGTGTTCCTTTTTCCTCCACATCCTCGCCAACACTTGTTTCTTATGGTTTTGATTTTAGCCATTTTGACAGGTTTGAGGTGATTATCTCACTGTGATTTCGATTTGCATTTCCCTAATGATGAGTGATGTTGAACATCTTTTCATGTGTCTGTTGGCCATTTGTGTATCTTATTTGGAGAAATGTCTTTGATGTCTTCTACCAATTTTTAACTGGATTATTGGGGGGTTTTGGTGTTCAGTTGTAAACGTTGGGGGTTTTTTTGTTTTTTGTTTTTTGTTTTTTTCATTTATTTATTTGAGAGAGAGCATGAGCAGGGGGGGAGGCAGAGGGAGAAGACAACTCTCCACCTAGCAGGGAGCCCAATGCAGGGCTTGATCCCAGGATCCTGGGATCATGACCTGAGCCAAAGGCAGATGCTTCACTGACCGAGCCACCCAGGCAGCCCCTAAAAGTTCTTTACATATATTGGATACTAACTCTTTATGGGATATGTCATTTGCAGATATCTTTTCCCATTCAGTAGGCTGTCTTTTAATTTTGTTGATTGTTTCCTTTGCTGTGCAGAAGCTTTTTATGTTGATGTGGTCCCAGTAGTTATTTCTGCTTTTGTTTCCTTTGCCTCAGGAGACATCTAGAAAAATGTTGCTGTGACTGATGTCAGAGAAATTACTGCCTGTTCTCTCTTCTAGGATTTTTATGGTTTTAGGTCTGATATTTAAGTCCTTAATCCATTTTGAGTTTATTTTGTATATGGTGTAAGAAAGTGGGCCACCTTTATTCTTTTGCATGTAGATGTCCAGTTTTCCCAGTAGCATTTGTTGAAGAGACTCTTTCCCATTGCGCATTCTTGCCTCCTGTACTGAAGATTAATAGATCATATCATAGGTTGATTTCTGGTCTCTCTCTTCTGTTCCATTGATCTGTGTGTCTGTTTTTGTGCCAGTACCATGCTGTTTTGATTACTACGGCTTTGTAGTGTAACTGAAATCCGGCATTGTGATTCCTCCAGTTTTGTTCTTCTTTTTCAAGATTGCTTTCACTATTCAGGGTCTTTTTTTTTTTTTTAAAGATTTTATTTATTTATTTGACAGAGAGAGATCACAGTAGACAGAGAGGCAGGCAGAGAGAGAGAGAGGGAGGGAAGCAGGCTCCCTGCTGAGCAGGGAGCCCGACATGGGACTCGATCCCAGGACCCTGAGATCATGACCTGAGCCGAAGGCAGCGGCTTAACCCACTGAGCCACCCAGGCGCCCCTATTCAGGGTCTTTTGTGGTTCTATACAAATTTTAAGATTGTCTTAGTTCTGTGGAAAATGTTGTTGGTATTTTGACAGGGATTGCATTAAATCTGTAGATTGCTTTGGGTAGTATGGACATTATAACAATATTTTTTCTCCCAGTCCATGAGCATGAAATATTTTGCCATGTTTGTGTCATCTTCAGTTTCTTTCATCAGTGTTTTATAGTTTTCAGGATATAGATCTTTCACATACTTGGTTAAGTTCATTCCTAGGTATTTTATTATTTTTGGTGCAATTGTAAGTGGGATTGTTTTGTTAATTTCTCTTTTTGTTAACTCATTATTAGTGTATAGAAATGCAGTGTTTTTCTGTATATTGATTTTGTATCCTGCGACATTACTTGAATTCATTTATCAGTTCTAGTAGTTTTTTGGTGGAGTCTTTAGGGCTCTCTATACATAGTATTATGTCACCTGCAGATAATAAAAGTTTTACTTCTTCCTTACCAATTTGGATGCTTTTCATTTCTTTTTCTTGTCTGATTGCTCAGGCTAGGATTTCCAGTACTGTGTTGAATACAGCTGGTAAGAGTGGACATCCTTGTCTTGTTTCTGATCTCAGGGGAACAACTCTGTTTTTCACCACTGAGTATGAAGTTAGCTGTAGGTTTTTCATGTGTGGCCTTTATTATGTTGAGGTATGTTTCCTCTAAACCTACATCATTGAGCATTTTATCATGAATGGATATTGCACTCTGTCAAATGATTTTTTCTGCATCTTTTGACATGATCATATGGTTTTTATCCTATTATTGATGTGATGTATCATGTTGATTGACCTGCAAATACGAACCACCTTTGCATTCTGGAAATAAATCCTATTTGATCGTGGTGAGTGATTTTTTTAATGTATTGTTGAATTTGGTTTGCCAGTATTTTGTTGTGGATTTTTGCATGAACGTTCATCAGGGATATTGGCCTGTAGTTCTCTTTTTTGACGGTGTCTTTTTCTGATTTTGATATCAGGGTAATGAGGGCTTCAGAGAATGAATTTGGAAGCTTTCCTTCCTCTTCTATTCATTGGAAGAGTTTGAGAAGAATAAGTATTAGCTCTTCTTTAAACATTCAATGGAATTTACCTATGAAGCTCTTTGGTCCTGGACTTTTGTTGGGAGTTTTTTTGATTACTGATTCAATTTTATTGCTGGTAATAGGTCCTTTCAAAGTTTTCTATTTTGGGGGGTGCATGGGTGGCTCAGTGGGTTAAAGCCTCTGCCTTTGGCTCAGGTCATGGTCCCAGGTTCCTGGGATCAAAACCCGCGTTGGGCTCTCTGCTCAGCAGGGAGCCTGCTTCCTTCTCTCTCTCTGCCTGCCTTTCTGCCTACTTGTGATCTCTGTCTGTCAAATAAAATAAAATAATTTTTTTAAAATTTTTTCCTATTTCTTCCTGACTCAGTTTTGGGAGGTTATATGTTTCCAGGAATTTATCTAATTTCTTCAAGTTTGTCCCACTTGTTGGCATATAATTTCTCATGATATTCTAATTCTTTTTTATTTCTGTGGTATCAGTTATTTCTCCTCTTTCATATTTGAGTGTGAGTCCACTATATTTATTTTGATGTGTCTGGCTAGAGGTTTATCAATTGCATTGATCTTTTCAAAGAAACATCTCCTGATCTGTTGGTTTTCTAATTTTCTATTTCATTTATTTCTGCTCTAATCTTAATTATTTCCTTCTTTCTGTTGGTTTTAGGTTTTTTTTTTTTCCCTTAACTTTAGGTGTAAAGTTACATTGTTTGTGATTTGTCTTGCTTCTTGAGGTAGGCCAGTATTGCTATAAACTTCCTCGTAGAATAGCTTTTTGTACATCCCAAAGATTTAGCATCATTATGTTTTCATTTTCATTTGTCTCCATGTATTTTTTTATTTCCTCTTTGATTTCTTGGTTGACCCATTCATTGTGTAGTAATGTTACTTAACCTCCATGTATATGTGTTCTTTCCAGACTTTTTTCTTGTGGTTGGTTTCTAGTTTCATAGTGTTGTGGTCAGATACATGGTATGACTTCAATATTTTTTAGTTTGTTGAGACTTATTTTGTGGCCTAACAGCTATTTTGGAGAATGGTCCTGTGCACTTGAAAAGAATGCATAGTCTGTTTTAGGATGGAATATTCTATCTGTTAAATGCATCTGGTCCGGTGTGTCATTCAAAGCAACTGTTTCTTTATTGGTTTTTTGATTGGATGATCCATTGATGTAAGTGGGATATTAGAGTCCCCTACTACCATTGTATTACTATTGATTACTTCCTTTATATTTGCTGCGAGCTGCTATGTATGTATTTGGGTGCTCCCATGTTGGCTGCATAAATATTTACAACTGTTCTATCTTATTGGATTGTTCCCTTTAGGTAGTGTCCTTTGTCTCTCAGTACAGTCTTTTTTGAAGTCTATTTTGCCTCCTCTCCCCCATGTTTTAGGTGTATGGTGTCAGATTTTGCATCCTTTTATTTTGTGAATCTCTTGACTGATTTTTATAGATATACTTAATTTTACTGCTTTTGTGCATCCTATTTTTCTTACTCCTGCTTATGGTCTTTCCTTTCCACTCAGAGTTCCCTTCAACATTTCTTATAGAGCTTGTTTAGTGGTCATGAATTACTTTAACTTTTATCTGGGAAACTCTTAGGAGGAAAAATCTCTCCTATTCTAAATAATAGCCTTGCTGGTTAGAGTTTTTCTTCTTTCAGCACTTGGAATATATCATGTCACTTTCTTCTGGTATGCAAAGTTTCTGCTGAAAAATCAGCAGATAGCCTTATGCCATTGTATGTAACTGTTATCTCTTGCCACTTTAAAAGTTCTCTTTATCACTACTTTTTGCCATTTTAATTACAATGTGTTTCGGTGTGGACCTCCTTGGGTTCTTTTGCTGGGGGCTCTCTGTGCCTCCTGGATCTGGACTTCCATTTCCTTCCTGAAATTAGGTAAGTTTTAAGCTATTATTTCTTCAAATAAGTTTTCTGCCCCCTTTTCTCTCTCTTCTTCTAGGAACCCTATAATGCAGTGTTATTATACTGAATGGTGTCACTGAGTTCCCTTAATCTATTCTCATTTTTTGTTAATCTTTTTTCTTTCTCCTGTTCAGCTTGATTGCTTTCCATTACTCTGTCCCCCACATTACTGATCCACTCTTCTACTTCCTTTAGTCTATTTATTCCCTCTAGTGTATTTTTAATTTGTTATTGGGTTCTTCATCTCTGATTGGTTCTTTTTTATGTTTTTCTATCTCTTTGTTGAGGGTCTCACTGAGGTCCTGTACTCTTTTCTCAAGCCCAGTAAGTACCTTTATGACCTTTAACTTATTTATCAGGCATATTATCTCCGTTACTTATCTCCAAGAGTTTAGCTGTCTTGCTGTGATTTTGTCCTGGTCTTTCATTTGGGACATATTCCTCTGTTTCCTCATTTTGTCTAACTCCCCGTGTCTGTTTCTATGTGTTAGGAAAGTTAGCTATGTCTCTTGCTCTTGAAAGTAGTGGCCTTAACAAGAAGAGGTCCTATAGTGCCCTGCAGTGCAATATCCCTTCTTTATCAGAACCTGGCACTTATGGGGTATCCCCTGTGTGCATTGTGTGCACCTTACTGTTGTGGCTGTGCTGCTTTTGCCTTCAGTCCAGTTGTCTTCCATGGCTCTCTTTACCTGTTGTGGGCAGGGTTTGGTTCCCTGTGTTGTTAGTGGGCCAGTCTGGGGCAGCCTTGGGCTTGAGTTGGGTTAGACCAGGTATTTTCCAGAGCTGCAGGAGCACTGCACTGCAGGGCACTCTCCCTGTGTTGTTCCCTTTTTGTTGGTGAGTGAGGCCTGTAGTCAGACCAAATATCTGCCCCCAGCCCACTCCTGGGGCCACAATAAGATTGCTTATGTGGTTTTAGTCCCCATTCCCCAGGGCAGGAGTCCCTTTGAGGTGGTGCTGACCCCTGTCAGGGCTGCTTGTATGCTGCCATGCTTGTGGCGTTGCTTTGGATGGACTCACCAAGGCCAGACTGGGGGGTAAGCATCCAGAGCATGCTGTTAGCAAGGTAGGTGGAGAGAGTTCTTGCTGCAGTGGTTCACACAGGTGTACCTGTTTCTAGGCTGGGGGGTGGGAGAGGGAAATGGTGCCTGCCAGCTCTTTTGTTCTTGAAGAAGTCTCCCAAAGACCTCTGCCCCTCCAGCACATGCTCTGAGATTAGTAAACAAATCTCCCTCCCTCCTGTATGCCCCAGGTGTTTTTCAGACTGCTGCTTCAATGCTGTATCTTGCTGGGGTTATTTGTTATACTGTCTCTCTCAGGGCAGGGATTCAGTTTCCTATCACTCTCTGGCTCACTGATTTTTCAAAGTTCCAGGTGTGTTAAACCCCACTGATTGTAAGAACTCATGATATTAAGTCCCTCTGGTTTTCAAAGCCAAATGTTATAGGAATTCATCTTCCCAGCACAGGTCCTCTGTGCCTGGGGTGGGGTTTGCTCCTCTCCCCTCTGCACCCACAACATCCCTCCCTTAGGGTCCTGCAGGTTTTTGGCTCCCAACTGCATCTCTGCCCTTTCTACCCTCTCCAGTATGGCCTCTGTTCTACAGTTAGCTACGAGAAGTCTTTTCTGCCAATCTATAGGTCATTTTCCGGGTTATTTACACTGATGTGGGTATTATCTAGGTGTATACATGGGATGAGGTAAGCCTAGGATTCTCCTCCTCTGCCATCCTCCCTGGAAGTTCCCAGAACAGAATTCTCGATTTTCCCCTCAAAGCGATTTATACTGTCTTCTCCAGTTCAATAAATGGCATAACCATTCACCATGTTGCTTAAGCCATAAATCCAGAGGTCGTCCTTAATTCCTGTCTTCCTCTGACCACTGCGTACAACACCTGGGCAGATTCCATCTACTCAGCCCCTAAAACATGTCTCAAATCCACCCACTCTCCATTTCCTCAGTCACCCTTCTCATCTAGGCCACCACCACTACTCTCTCCAGCACTATTGCAATACATGTCCTAACAGTCTTCCTTCTTCCTCATGCAACCGGAGTGATCCTAAAACACACATCAGATCATAGCACCTCTGCCCCAGATACCTAAACCTAATTTCTCCCCATGCTTCTCTCTGATGCTCAGGCCTTTCTATTCCCAGAACAGACCAAAACTCACTCCTACCTGAGGCCTTTGTGTCACCTGTTCCTTCCACCTATCATAGTATCCCCCATATTTCTGCAGAGCTGACCCCACTTGTTCAGATTTAAGCAACGTAAGAGGCTTTTCCTGGACCATTCATTCTGAGGTAGATACCCAGTCACACTCAAGTGTACACTTGCTTTTAATTCTGTGTAGCATTTATTGATGGGGATTTGTTTATTATCTATCCCCCCCCCCAAAAAAAAACTAAGTTAAATGTCCAGGAGTTGTCCCAGTATTTTTGGATTATCTTAGACTATTATATTGTTTCTCATATGGACTGGAAAAATCTGTTCCTGGCAGGTGCCTCCATCTGACTTTGATCTCCAAAAACTTCCAGATGAGCACAACTGGGTTGGGTGCCATGACGGCTTGTAAAATATGCACTGAAAAGCCTTCACTGAAAAATATGAAAATATATAGTGAATAATACTGATGTCCTTTAACTGCCTCAACATCCTATCCCTCTCAGCTGGTATCCATGTTCCATTTCCCTCAGGTCCAGTTGTTTACTTTTGAGAAATATTCCATGATTCCTAAGAATATGTGAAGTCCTTCCCACAGCCTTGTGGAGATAAAATCAATTCATATTGGAAGGTAGCCAAAGGGCATGGATTCCCACAGCCTTTTAGCAGGCTCCAAAGCTCACAGTGCAAGAGTGCAAGAGAAAGGAGATCTTTCTAGGCTTTCTTGCCCGAGCACTCCTGAGCAGAGCAGGTGGCCAGGGCCAGGGCAGATGTGGAAACACCAAAAGATGAGACAGCAGTGTGGTGAAAAACTTCCTCCAAGGCCCCTCCTGAGAGCTCACAGCTCAAGCATTACCCAGGAATGGCCTGTTTAACTTTGTATGCAAAGGGACTAAAATGGTTTTAATAGTAATTTTTATAGCTCAACTCAGTCTGGTCCAAGGTCCAGCTTGACCTGGCCCTGCTCACCTTTTCACCCTCCCATCTCCACTCTGCAAACTAACTGCAAGTTCTCAACCAGCCACTTCTCTTTACCACAGAAGCTTTGCACATGCTATTCCCCCCTCCCTGCCCCCTCACCAGACAAACTCTAGCTCGTCCTCCAGCTGTTTAGACATTACCTCATTCTTTTTTAATATCAAGTATTTCTGGTGTACCTACTATTATTTACTGGGTTATCAGGAGCTTTTCTAAGTTTGGGGAAACAGTGAAGAGAATAAAATCCTATACTGTGTGGAGGATGAAGGAATAAATATATATGTGGCATAAAGACTATAAAGGATAGAGCAGAAAAGGTGAGCAGAAAAGTTAGGATGCTATTTTTGTATTGGGTGAGGAGGTGATGTTTGAGTTGTGACCTGAATGACATTAGGGTGTAAAACATTCAGGTGTCTGGGGAAAGGCATTCCCACAGAGCAGATGATGTGAGCAGAGGCCCTGGGTATGATCTTGGCATGCAGGGAGAAGCAGAGTCAGTGTGGCTAGACCTCACCTTGAGGAATTTGGGCTTATTCTGTAATGGAAACTACTGTAGGCTTGAGAGCTGGAGAGTGGCATAACCTGGTTCATCTTCTCTAGGAAGGCCCCTGGCTCCCTAACCACAGAGCACCCTCCCTCCCTCCATCCCCTTTTTCAGTATTGAAGTGCTTCTGTGTTTGCTCCCCATCTGTGTGCCTTCAAGAGCAAGGGCCAGGTCTCATTCACCACCCACCCTTTGAATGCCTTGCATACAGTCCTTATGCAATAAACATGTATGAAAAGAACAAACACGATTCTCACATACCTGTTGGTTTGTGACAGGACTGCAGGCCTAGTGTTGGTTTCCAAGAAGTGTTAGGAAGCATGTTTGCACCCTGGTACAGGTACCGTATAACAGGCATCAGCCTTTCTGTTTTAAAGCAGATCGACCCATCTGAGCAAAAGACTCTGGCCAATCTGCCGTGGATTGTGGAGCCGGGACAAGAAGCCAAGAGAGGAATTAATACCAAGTATGAAACCACAATTTTCTGATACTCACCATCCTCCTGTCCTTGCGGTGCCTTGCACGCTGAGCAGTCCCGGAGCAGGCTTCCCTTCGCGCCTCAGTTTCCACCCAGCCCAGGAGGAAGACTGCTCTGTTTGTGTGGCCTTGTCACGGGCGAAAGGCCGCTGGCCATTCCTGGGGACGTTCTTTCTGCACCAGTGACAGAAAGTGTGCAACCAAGACTTTCCAGCCGTAACCCCTGAGAGGCATGAGTTGAGATTTTTGGCTGACTCTCCCGACTCCCCTCCCTGCCACCACCCAAGGTATTTCTAATGACTCTGCCCCCAACACTGCTTTGCTGAATTTGGGGATAATACCTTTAAAAAAAAAAAAAAAAGGTACAGGGGATCTCTAATACTGCCTAAAAGTATAAAAATCTTGGATTTTTCAGTCAGCAGTTTTAAAGGTAGAATCAGAACTACCCCCATAAAACACCTGTAAAATCATAACACTGAGCATCATTTCATGCATAAGGACAAAAACCACCCCCATGATTGCCAGGAAATCCTGTTTCCCGATTTCTATATTTGTCGATTTTATATGTAATCAACCATGTCAGATAAAGAAAACATTTACATCTATGGATTGATTCAAAATTTAAGAATGATTCAAAACAGAGGAATTTATTATGCACAGAAAAATGTGTCTTGTATTAAATATTTTTATTAAAAGAATGTTTCATTAATGCACTGATAAGAAAACTAGGTTAGTTGTGAGGGATGTTTCTGGTTTCATTTCTAAATAACTAAATTTTTACTGCTATCACCAAGAGGACTGGCTTGGGCGTGGCAAAGTGCTGATGACACTCCCCAGAGCAGGAGATTAGGGCAAGCAGACTGGCATCCAACCGAAAGTGCTGATGCAGCCATAAGCTGCAAAGATTGTTTTTTTTAACCTTCACAGTGTTTTAAAGAAAACGTTAAAAAAAAAAAATCTAGGGCTCCTGCTGTCAAGATTTCTGTCATGGAAACCTTGTTTGAGAAAGGTGTTAACAAAATTCTATTGCAAAAATTTTTTTCTAGAAAAAATAAAATACAAAAAAAAAAAAAAGGAGGAGAGATTCCAAAGTAATAAAACTCTTTTCTTGAAACAAATAAATGTTTGCTTACTATTTGATTAAATAAAATTTACTTACATTTCTTTAAGGTATTTTAATTTTTTTAATGTCTCTGTGGAGTATTTGTATGATACCATAATGTATATTTATGTAGAATCAAATTATATAAACAGTACCAATATCATTATAGAAAAAAAATAACATTTTAATGTATATTGTTCTAACTGATCATATTGTGAATCATTTTGAAGTTCATTATAGCGATATTGATAAATTGTGGGATTGTCTTAATGTTTTTTTTTATTAACCAGTATTATTTCAAACCTGAGGATTATCAGTTATTCATCAGTTGGTGAGTTTTAAAGAAAGATAATTAAATTTTATTTCAAACTGACAAATGTATATGGATTTAGTTCAGTGTTGAAGAATTTTAATACAATATTAAATTACTTGACCTGAACAGTTCCTTGTATATATTTTGCCTATTCACTGTTGATATGTATGTAGTAAATGGAGAGTAAAATAACACTGAAATATGGTACCAAAAGGTAATTGTATAGGAGCAAAGTAAACAGTAGCTTTGCTAAGACAGAAACATATGTGTAAATATGCTTGGGCTTCCAGTTATAAATTTTGTAATTTTTGTCATTATTTATATCCTATTAAAAAAAAGCACACAAAATAAAACGGAAATTGTACAGCCACCGGTGCTTGGCATCGTTCTGTGAGCACCTTCCCACTTCCATTTAGGAAAAAAAGCAAAGGCCCAGCCTCTTCCAACAGCTATAGCTAAAGGGCTTTTTTAATTGGCAAAATTGAGAAAATTTACTCATTTCTAAGTTCAACCAGTCTGAGTAAGATACATTGGCCTTTAAAGTTTAAATTTCAGCCAGAAAATACCCAATGTCTTTAAATATTACAGTAGGCTACAAGGAGAAATTGCCAAAACAAATTTCTAAAAGGGCAAGGACCACCCAAATAGATCATTTGTGTGGGACAAAACAGCATGGTTGGGAAAACATGTACACATTTGTCTCAGGTTGGGCTGCTAAATGAAATATCAGACTGTGTGGCTTAAACAACAGATGTATTTCTCGCAGTTCTGGCGGCTGAAAAGTCCAAGATCAAGATGCTGGCAGATAAGTTTCTCTCTGAGGGCTCTTCTCTTGGTTTGTAGGCATCTACCATCTTCCTGTGCGGTCATATGATCTGTGTGTGTGTGTGTGTGTGTGTGTGTGTGTGTGTGTGTGTGTAAATACACATGCGCACAGAGTCGGGGAGCAGCAAGCTCTCCGTTGTCTCTTCTTGTAAGGGCACTAATCCCCTTCTGAGGGCTCCACCATCAATACCCCCATGTAACCTAATTATCTCCCAAAGGCCCACTTCCAAATACCATCACATTGGAGGATTAGGCCTCAACATATAAATTTTGGTAGGGGTTAAAACATTACATAACATCAATCCTTCCGTTTTTCTAAAACACATGTGCCAGCTGCACATCAAATGATATAGGGCCATATTAGAGATACCGGAAAGATCAACATTTCACATTCTATATCCTGTGACTTTCAGGAGATCTCCCTGCACTCCTGGATCTAAGTCTGTTACTCTTTGAAACACACACCAAAACATATGGGGTGCTACCAGCCAGACATGCACGGACACATAGCTTTGAAAACACTAAAACCAACCTGAGAGAGGGAGTGACATTCACAGAGGCAGAAAGGGCAGGTTTCCTGAAGAAAGGTTTGGGCTGGGATTTTAGATGGTAATGCTTCAACTGGGCTAATTTGGCCCCTTTTTATCTTTGGTAACCACCAAGAGGTCAGCAGTCTTCTCTCTGTGGATCAAATGCTTATTTGTTATCAGTTATGGTCCCAGCATGAAGCAGATGGCACATTCCGATTGGGATATTTTAAGAGTTTAATAAATAGAATACTTACATAGGTGTTGGCAGCATGAAGGGAAACAGACGGGTGGAACAGTGTCTCTGGGCTGGTAATGGCCTGAGGGAGAATGGGAAAGGAGAAGACTATGGAGGGGGCTGGGGGACATGGCCAGCGGTAGTGGCCCTCAGAGAGGGAGCCAGGGATTAAAATAGCCTGATCTCACTCTCCACCTTGCATTACCTGAACCCACTGGAAGCCAGAAGACAAGGAGCCCATTGATATGGTCTACATAAGGCAGGGAAGAGGAAGGAGAGATCTAAGGGGTAAATAGAAGAGAGCCAGCACATATAATGAAGGGATATGCAGCTGATTTCTTGAAGGGGGAGTCTGGCACATTAGTGAGTGCAGTATCCACGGGCAATCGTGATCCTTGAATGCTAGTACTATTCCAAAAAAGAACTTTAATTCAATTACTCATTTTTCTTATATTATGTTCTATGATAAGTTTGGGTGAATGAACGCTATGAAAAGTATGCCTAGTTAATTCATTAATAAGTCATGGCAGTGGTTTTTCTCGACATACCAGATTTTCTGTTGGAATAGTTAGGAATATTATTGGGGTATATAATGTTTGGATATGACGGGCCAGTAAACAGGCTTAGGCAATGAACACATGGCCAAATTCTCAAAAATAAAAATTCACACCTGGACCCCAAGTAACATTGCTCTTAAGCTACTTCTGAACAGAAAGGAAAATGTGATGAGTGGGCTAGCCTCCAGAGTTCATTCTCCCACAGAACTGGAATATAATGACTGTTCAGAAGTCTATATAGAGCAAAGCCTTTTTTTAAGACATTTTTTCAGTTCTCTTTTTATATAAGTTATTCACTGGGTATGTTTCCTATGAAAATCAAGCAATCTGACGGTAATAAACACATTTTCTTAAAATATAATTGGGGAACCAGCCTACACAGGCCAGCAGAGTCTACCTGCACCAAGGCTGCATCAACCCGCCCCCTACTCCATTCCTGGCCCCCCTACACCTAGCCCACCCCATTCCCATTTACTGCTGTCTATGAAAATGTACAAATGAACCCAGGCATCTGGCTGCCCCAGCAACAGAGTCCTGTGTCCCACAGAAACCAGCTCCAAAGGAGGCAGAGAATTTCCTGAGGCTCGTTGCCCAATCACCATCCTGCATACTGTGAAATTCCGTTAGTACCCATGAGCCAGGTCTTATTTTTGTAGGGGAATTAACCCCAAGAATTTGTTGCAGACCTAGGAATACCAATCCCACTTAACTGTTTCCTCTCTTCATCCCAGGCCAATCTACTCACTGACAACTTCCTCTGTGTTCATCGTGGCTCCATTCTACTTAGAATTGTTAATGCAAAGATGGTCATTCCTGACCCAACACACTGCACATTGTGTATCGTAAGGAATTGTAGCTACAAATTATTTATCATTGAAATAGTTTTTGTTTTACTCTCGAAAACCCCAGAGACCTGGGTTTGTAAAAGCTGCATAGGCATTTAACTTTCCAAGACTAGTTAATGACCAAGTGTATAAAAACCTACATCAGAATGCAAAGGAGACTCTGCACTGTACAGCTCCATTAGGGTCCCTGCAACAGCTGAGGTTTTCTCAGGGGTTCAGACAACTGAAGGGCATGCATGTCACAGAACAGTCCTCACAAGCACAGCAGAGCTAATGCGCATCTTCCAAGTCCTGCCATTTAGGAAACATCTAAGTTACGTCTCAGAGGACAGTATGAGCAAGCTGAGATGGGGTTGTTCTTACTCATGACATGGTAATAAAAGCCGTTCAAGGAAATCCATATTCAATAATTTAATTGTCCTCTGGATGTCTCAGTGCCTCTTCAATGAAGCATCCCAACAGCTGCTCCGTGAGGAGCCTACAGCTCTCCCTCTTACTGCCTCTCCTCCATAAGATATGTGAAAAGGGAAGCCAAGACGCCTCCAAGTGAGAAGCAACATCAGCTGTTTTCTGACATTTGAAAGGCTGATTTCTCTCTACTTATCGAAAGTGCATGCTTAGTTTTCTGAGAGGAAAAAAAAACAAAAACAGAAACCGCAATGTGCTAAGTGTTGAGTCAAGGGAGACTGGGAAGAAAGGCACAGGAAATTCAGGAATACCATTCAAGCAGGCCATTTCCGGAGTGTGTGTCTGGGTAGGGAGATGGAAAGTTGCAAACTCATATGGTTTCAGAGCCATGCAGGTGTCATGAGTGAGGGAGGATGTGATGATCTACAGAGCAACTGTCTCATTTCAGGGGGCAGCTCCTACTTACTTTCAGCTGATTGTTGCCAGGCAGAAATAAAGACCCTGGGTCAACAGATTTTCTAAGAAATCAGTATTTATGCAAAATCACCAGATTTCCAAATGCTGGCAACAAACTCAGCATTTTAAAAAATAAGTGTGGGCCAAATAAAACTCATCTGTGGGCTGGGCGTGATCCATGCATCACTTCTTTGTGACTTTCTGAGATTCCACCAAGTTTCAACAGCCTCACAGCCAGCTAGATGTCCAGTACTTATCAGAGGAGGAACAGTGTGTCTGTGGCTAGAGTGAGGGGGTGGAGGAGGCAGAGATGCAGAGTCACTGACATTTGTTGGACTACTCTTATACACCAGGTTGGTTTATTATCAGGAACTGAATTTAGGGACTAGTAGCAAAGATCAGAAATAACCGTCTCTTAAACAGGAAAGGGTTGAATTTTTTTCTCATGTAATATCAATTTCAGAAATCGTATAGGGCTGGAATAGGAGGTCAACAAGCTCCTTCTACATTTCTATTCTGTCATCCTTAGCATATAACATCTGTAAGGTCACCTCATGATCATAAAATGGCTGCTGGAGCATTACCCAGCACATCCACATTCCAGACAATAAAAAGAATAATGACCTAAGGTCTCCTACCCCCCAACTGAGTAAGACAATCTTTTAGGAGCTTTCCTGGAAGCTTCAACCCCCAACTCTTTGGCCACCCCTGTATAGGCAGCTGGAAAATGTAGCTATTGATTTTAGCTGAGCAAATTGCAGCCCCCAACAATAAAGGAGTTGTTAGTGAGGAAAAGGGACAGATTGGATATTAGGATGGCCACCAACAGTGTCTGCCATGATGGGAATAATCATGGCACTAGGTAAAAAGTGAAACCAAGTCACACAGGTGAGATACCTGGATAGAAAAGCCATGACCAGAGGAGGAACTGATGGTAATAACCTTAAAAGAGTTGCTCTATAAATTAACCATCAAATCCAACCACAAAAGATCCCCACATCTGTGTTAATATAATAGACATATCAAACATCTGTGCTGCCCAGCAACACTCCTGAGGTTGTCATGGCAGAGCAGGTATGGGAGCACACTGTAGAAGCAGTCATCAAAGCTGGCAGCTGGACAGAAGAACTGGCAATGGCCTGGTCATCAAGGGCAACAGAGCAAAGGGTACTGGTTTTCAATCTCCACTGCACTCTGGAATCAACTGGGGAACTTTAAAACAATATGGATGCCTGGGTCCCATCTCCAGAGATTCTGAATTAATTGGTCTGGAATGAGGTCTGGGTTTAGGGAGGTTTTTAGATTTCCCAGATAATTTTGGTGCAACAAAGTGTAAGAATCCTCATCCCTGGATGGATGAGGCCCTCCTGATCCCCTGAGAAGTTGGGCAGCACACCAGAGGCTCCTTTGGAAGAGAAAATTAAAACATTTGCTGAGAGTCACACAGCTAGGACGTTACTGTAGCCAGGATTTGAACTTGGATACACCTGACAGCCAAAGCCAGAGTTCTACCATACTTTCAAGCACCAAACCCAAGCAGCAAGCCCAAGGTCTCTTTTCTCCATTCTCATTTCCAATCCTCCACTACTCATGGGTGCAAACACATCCCAAAGAGAAGAAAGTTTCAGACAGCTCAAAAGAAAGACCTACCACGAGGTAGAAAAGGATGCCTAGAGAAAGCAAAGTCACAGGTTCCCCCTTCATAAATCATGGAAACATGGGCAACAAAGGAATGGAAGTTTATAACTGAAACAAAAGATAATAATGCTATTGAGGTCTGTATCAGATGCCTGACATATCTTTCAACCCTCACAAAAAACTCTGCAATCAAGTATTGTGGTCCCTATTTGACAAATAAGGAAACTGAGGCTCTGA
This sequence comes from Martes martes, assembly GCF_963455335.1. NCBI lineage: Eukaryota > Metazoa > Chordata > Mammalia > Carnivora > Mustelidae > Martes > Martes martes. The sequence continues at coordinate 22,536,117 of NC_137895.1, forward strand.
GAGGCTCACCTTTTCAAATGGAGGGTAGAGGAGAAAAGGAAATGAAATCAGGTGGCAGAAGAAGGGCTGCCACTAATCTCAAATGAACCCCCTAAGAGTTTCAAAGGAGAAATAAGCATCTCCAGGGAGCAGGCCATAAGGCTGTTACCTTCCATGTTCAATGCTTGAATCATATGAGAATTGAGACCAGGCTGGGTAGTAGCCAAAGGCTGGAAAACCCAAAACATCCCCCAACCTCTGCCATCCATTTGGATCCTACGAGAATGGACCCTGGTTCTTTTTTTCCAAGGAGCAATCCCTACAGACACAGAGATGGGCTAACCAGAATACCAAAAGTAGAAGCTCCTCAAGGGCAGGGACCACCTCTGACAGCTCAGGCCTTAGAAGCAGTCATGACACATGATGTGAATGAGTGAAATGAATAATGAATTAAAGCGCAGAACTGAAATGATGTTCCTGGATCCTCTCACCCAGGGGCTTTAATGAGGTGGCCAACTGCATGGACCCAACACCCCAGCTCCACCACTTCGCTGTGGGGCGCTGGCGACTTAACCTCTCTGCACCTGTTTCCACATCTAGACAAGAGATAATACCTTGCGGCCCTGTTGTGAGGATTCAATTACATAATGTGTGGAATGTGCCCAGCATAGGACCTGGCACAGAAAACAACAGTAAAAAAATAACAGCTCTTCCTTCCTTCCTTCTAAAAAGGATTTGTTAGGTATCAGAAAGTTATCTGACAGAGTGGGGCAAATAAACACAAGATGAAGGGTTTAGAATCACTGCTAATTAAAAATGAATCAGAGATGAAAAACACAGATCTCCAAAATCTTCCTCAGGGGCTGAAACCCAAGCCTTGACCCCTAGACTAGTGTTCACCTGCCATAAACCCAGGAGGATTCCACTTCCAATTGAAACTGACATTTAACTTGTCTCTTTAACATTTAACATTTAACATTTAACTTTAACATTTAACTGGGTCTCTCTATAAAGAAAATCAGATTTGGACTGTGGCCTTGGCTTTGTCACAGATTAACTGCTTGGGGTGTAGTTCTTCCTCTCTCGGCTAGGACCGCAGAGTCTGCAAATCCACTCAAGTACTATGAAGACAGAATAAGGGCTGGGGAGGCGATGAAAATTTGAATGGATGGTGAAATGTGTGCTCCCGCTCCCCACAAGAGCCATCTTGTGCTAAGCAGGAGCTTAGCACATTCATTCAGCTACTGGGTGTTTTCCAGTTTGATCAGTTGCTCAGAAACATGCCACCCAAACTTGGGCCTGGCATGCTCTCTGTAGTTACTTACTCCAGCCCTGGGTGATGGGAAATCACAGAGGCAGATTTTCTGTTCACTTCTCTGTGATAAGCCGTATTCCCCGTTCTGAAGACCTAACCTCATAAATGAATTTACAACGAACACCAGCAGCTCATTTTCCTGAATCATAATTTAAATGAAAATTTCCCCAAGTTATGGTCTTCTTACATCACCTTAGAAGTAATACGCTGTTGTTGCCAAATGATTTCAAAGACTTGGTCTCTGGTGAGTCCCACGTATGATGCACATTTTTCTACCCCTTCCCTGTGAATATACACAACTACACTATAATTCTATGGTTAAACTCATAGCCTGATAGCAGCTGATATTCTAATTCAGGCATTTAATAACTGTATAGTATCTCCATAGTTTTAAGGGGAGGGGTTACGAGCAAGGAAATCTATTCAAGTGACAATCTTCAGAGACCAAGAATTATTCGAAAATCATTTCCTCCTTCTCTAAAGGTTGGTAAGTAAATTATAGTAACATAATGTTGAATAATAGATTGCCATACTTGCCAACTTAAACACTTCAGGAGCATGTTTATTCATTTCATATAATCTAGAAGCAAATCTTTTTTATTCAAGTGAAGTTTTACTTTCCTCTAATGATGCTTCACAATAAAATGCCAAACTAAAGCAGAAAGATAAAGAAAATGCTGGTGACCTGCTACTTCTTAATTAGCCTCTTGATACCCTAGTGCAGAGGGAGAACATAGAATGTGCTACGGGCACTCAAGCATACATACAGGAATTTCATTCAACAAATATTTATTGAGACTCCCAACTGGAGCCAGGCTTATGTTAGGCTGTGGTGTAAAAGACATAGACCTGGCTTCATGGAGCTTATGATCTAATGAGGGACTCCAAAAAGTAAATAATACAGGGTGCTAAAAGTCATGGCAGAGAAGAGGGCACAACGAAAGGACTGGGCAGACCTTCAGCAGAAGGGTTATCTCAAAGAATATATGAAGGATAAGAAGGAATCGGGGAAAAATTAGCCATGAGATGGGGAGTACAGAAGAGAGAACAGTGTATACAAAGACACAGAGGCAAGAGAGCACACAACAGGTCCAGGGTTTTAAAGAGAAGTGACAAGATTAAGATGGCACTTTGGAAAGATTAAGCAAAGGGACATGACTGAACAGCAGCCAGCAAACTGCTGTCAGGCCAAAGATGACACGACCTGAATTACACTAAGGAATGTTCACTGAGCACTTTCTTGGTCCAAGCGCTGAGGTAAGTACTTCATGAGCATTATCTTATTAAATCTTTACAACAACCATGAAAAGGAAGAACAGATACCCATTTTACAGATACAACAACTGCTGATATTTTCTTGTTTTCTTATTATCTATTATTCCCAATTTCTCCTAACAATTAAAATGTATTTATGTATTGCCCCAGCTGCTACCTAAAATAGTGCTTGGCACACAGTAGATATGCAAGCCATATGGGAAAGACAAGCAGGTGGCTGAACAAACAAACCAATAAAGAAATTTTGCCCAAAATCACATTGAGTTAAGAGACCCACACCCACTGCATTCACTATAACTTACCACACCACGCTGCAATTCTTATTCTTTGTGGTCCTTCTCAGTCTCCTGTGCTGTTCCCTCATCTCACCAACTTCACACTGCCCTGGACTCTGGCTTACGACTCCAATCTTGTCTATCAACACCTGTTTGACTGCTGATCTCATCTGATCCTATGGTTTTAAATACATTTGATTCACTAATGATTCTCAGATTTATATTGCCATCACAGATTTTTCCCATGAACTCCAGACCTTTTAATCCAACCACCCACTCAACATCCCCACTTGGATATCTAATGGCCATCTCAAACTTACTATGTCTAAAACCCTGCCTCATCTCAGTTAATGGCAACTCTAATCTCCTTCCAATAGTTCAAGCCAAAGAGCCAAAACCTTGGTGTCGTTCTTTTTTTTTTTTTAATTTTTTTCAGGGTTCATTGTTTATGCACCACACCCAGTCCTCCATGCAATACGTGCCCTCCTTAATACCCACCACCAGGCTCACCCAAACCCCCACTGACCTCCCCTTCAAAACCCTCAGTTTGTTTCTCAGGGTCCACAGTCTCTCATGGTTCATCTCCCCCTCCGATTTCCCCCAACTCACTTCTCCTTTCCAATTCCCAGTGTCCTCCGTGTTATTCCTTATGCTTCAAGATCAAAAGCTTCTGCACAGCAAAGGAAACAGTCAACAAAACAAGAGGCAACCCACGGGATGGGAGAAGATATTCACAAATGACACTATAGACAAAGGACTGGTATCCAAGATCTATAAAGAACTCCTCAAACTCAACACACACAAAACAGATAATCACGTCAAAAAATGGGCAGAAGACTTGGCATCATTCTTAACTTGTCTCCCTCACAATCTTTAACCAATCCACTGGTAAATCCTATTAACTCTTATCATTAAAATATATACAGAATCCAACTGTCACACCCCCTACTATTGCCATCCTAGCCCAGCTGCCTTCATTTTGCCCAAATTATTGCAAAAGTTTCTCATTGGTACCCCATGCCTGTCCCCCTTTTCAACTGAATCTCAATTTCCCACTGCCAAAGGAGCCACCTAAAGCTTAAGTCAGATCACTCCACTGCCCGAACTAATCCAGTAGCTCCCACCGCACTTAAAGTCCTTACAGTTGCCGAGGAGGCCCTGCACGGTGACGCACCTCTTGTTACTCTCCAGCGGCACACCAGCTTCCTTGCTACTTCTTTAACAGAGCAGCCCATCCACTGTCCTGTCTGCGCTCACTGCACTCTCGCTTGGGAATCTCCAGATACCTGGATGACTCACTCCCTCACCTTCCAGGTGTGGACTGAAGTGCCACCTTCTCCGTGAGCACCTCCATCTAAAACTGTAAAGCTTCTCCCCTCCCCACTCAAACATACCAACTAATTTGCTATAGATTCTATTTACTTTTATTCTGCCTCTCCTTGGCCCATACCACAGTTGGAAAAAGACTGTTTGCTCACTTTTATATCCCCAATTCCTACAAAAAACGCCAGGCACATGGTAGATCTCAATAAATATTTACTGAATGAAAGAGGAAATAAATGAATTCTCTTCTTTACAGGCTCTTCACCATGCCAGTCACATCAGGTAGCAATCAGAGATAAACTGAGGAGATAAAATTTTGATAAAATTAAATTAGACATAGTTGATAAAGCATTAATAGAAAGGATGACAGCTTCAGTTTGAAGGCCTTTCACATTTGTTTTCTAATCAACAAAGGACAAGCAAGGAGTCTGAAACAATCTGAGAATGTTTTTCAAAAATATTTTAAGAATTTTATTTTTTATAAAATTTTTTTACTTCATGTATTAAAATGTATACCAAAGCAAAAAAAAAAAAAATCGTGACCTGCATCATAAATACAAAACAGTTTTCAAAACATATAGGACACATACAATGTAAAAAAAACCCTTTACATATACAAAATGCAATGTAATTTCCATTACAAAAAAATAAAGCAAGGGAAAATGCTTGAAAAATGCTCATCTGCAAATACAAAACAAAACCCTCCCCTTGACTGACCCCTTGAGCTGCCTGGAAAACTGCAGCTCCATGATACTAGGCTTCTCTTTTTCCTTCACATTACCTTGCTTTTTACCTTGCCTTTTTGTCATGTTACCTTTCTTCCCATTTTTCTTCTTATTTTAAAGACAAGGGCCAATCAAGGTTTTTTAAAAGCCGACGTTTGTTCTATACTTTAATAGTAACTGACGAAAAGTTACTTAATAGTAACTGACGAAAGTCAGGTGGCTTTTAATTCCAAAAGTTAATACTTTATACTCCGAGTTATAAATGAGTTCCTAAACACTGTACGCAAATCAAATTATGATTTGGATACTCTAAGCACAACATACATTTATAGAAATTCTTTCATAAAATTAAGATTTTCACATCACATTTATTTAAATCACAGTAAGCCTATAAACTAGTTCCTCAACCCATCATAAAAAAAAAAAAAAGCAAAATCTCCTTAATAATTCTATCTATGGCTCCCTTAAATGCTAAACAGTAATATTTAATCTAAAATACATCTGGAGTGGTCTAGGCCCTCCTACCTACACCACATCTAATACACACCAAAACAGAAACTGGCTCACTACTGACTTACTATTAACACTAATACTTCTTTGATTTAGTTTCTATTGCAGCAGCAACATTTTTGAATTTTGGTTATTTTCTGATATGAACCACATCTATTATTAATTTATTGCCATTTCCCTTAACAATGTATTGTCAGGGGAAATGGAGACTTAAACTGCAATTAAGGTTCCTAATCAGGACGTTAAAAAAAAAACTAGTTGATAAGCTTGTTCCCTCAAGAGCTATCTTTCCCGATCAGCTTTGGAGGGAGGAAGGGAGGGCGGGAAGGAAGGAGGAAAGGTGGGGAAAAGGAGAAGGAAAACAGCATAGCTGGTAGGTAGGTTAAAAGTGCCATCTTCCAGAGTCACAATGACTCTTTTGTTACTGCATAGAAAACCACTGAGAATTCTCTTGAAATTCACTTAGGACAGCACTGACCGCGCCATTCGTCTGAGTAAACAGAGTTAAAAGAAAATGGTTTTTTACTATATTTCTTAGAAAAATTCTGTTAAAACTTATCTTCTGTTAAAACTGGCTCCTCTCGAATTATTCTAATTTATAAAAATTCAACTATGGAACAATTGCTTAAAAAAAAAAAGAAAAAGTGAGGATTATGAAAGGTCAAGTTCAGTCAAGTAACAAATCTGGTACATGGAAAACCAGAGCAAGCAGGACAGCACCCAACTCAGAGACTGACAACTGGAGTCCAGCTGCGGCACAGATCTGCCATCAGCTAGTGAGGAAAAGGTAGACCAATAAAATCTTCTCTCTTCAACAGGTGTAATTTTTACTTCCCAAGATCTTTTGCTTCAAAGAACTTATGAAATCCAACACTCACTTATCAAGTGAATTAAAAGAAATGCTGCAAACTATGCAAGCAGACATAATATTTTAAAAGAAAATTTAAGGGGTGCAAATAAGCGCCAAGAATGTAATTGGGAGAACTGTCCCCCTTGGGGTATATGTGGTTCAGAAGGCAGGTCTGCTACCCTGAGGCACAGCCTGCTTAATAATAGCATTAAAATACATATTTCCCCCAAATTATTCTCATTAATTATGTCAACCAATTTGAATGCATCAAGAGAGAATTTTACCAACAGTATAACAAGGTACGTATCTACATTTTCATTTGCATCTTAAGGACAAACTGTTCACAATAATGATGATGATTATGAAAAACAAGATTAAAGGTGTGTTCATTTGGGAAAAAGCTACATTAATATTATTCATCCAACCACAAACACTTTTGTAATGAATGCAGTAACTGCAAAACAATTCACAGCTTTATAAAAAGTCGAAATACAGAGTTTCACTAGAATTTTTTCCAGTTCAAAATTAAAAAGAGATCAACTTACATTAATTCTTAACTACTTTACTCTAACATCTGTAAAATATATAAAATACCAAGATTATCAACAGTCACATATGTTTTGAAGTCAGGAGACACGTGTATTTTCTTAAGATAGGTTCCATTTGTGTAGAAGGTCTGTGAGGATTCCCCAGTGACAACATTCCACCACTGTTCAGAGAAAAATAAAATTCTCATTAGATTGGTAATTACTCTGTGCGATAACTGTAGTGCCAGCTAACTCCTTCACCCTATCACCTCCCCACTCTCAAACCTGAGGCAAAAGCAGGGGGAAAAGTCTAAAGTTTAAAGCTGAATATAGTATAATCAACTTGGTCAGCCTCTCCTGATTAATCCTGGTGACTGCCTCAAAGCTACCAAACACAGCCCCACTGCAAGGCATGCTGGGAAAATGTGCAGCCTATTGAAAGGTACAGACACAAGGCTGTACCAAGTCCACCATGGCTATGACTGAACTGAACTCTGCTGCCTGCATGTCTTTCTCATTGGAATGAACAGAAGAATGCCCCTCTTTTCTTTAAAAATGTCCCTTTGCAGACAGACTGGTATTCTGATAGACACTACCAGACAGAATATTCTCTCTACTGAATCTTCTTTTTCACCAGGAATGATTCAAGAGCCGATGACCAAGTTTCTCTAAAATAGCCTATATGTTTATTTGCTAAATAAATATTGAACATCTCAAATGCAGCAGGTGCTCTGGCCAAATCCTCCCTTTCTCCTCCTGATAACTGAATTCCCCAAGATTACACAGTGTTCATAGTCATTTACCAGATGGAGATCATAAAGCTTACTCATGTATCTCACAGCTGAAATAAGGGCAAAAGAGACAATGTACATGAACACCTTTTGAAAAGGGACACTGAGATTCAGAGTATTATTAACAAAATAATGGTGTCACTCATTGTTGTATCTGGGGCAGTGCCTAGAACTCTAGCAGCTGACTGGGCCAGCTATTTCTGTTCACTTAGTAATAGTAACTGACGAAAGTCTACCCCACGGACTTCAGTAAACCTCACTGACACAACTTGTACTAACTCGAAATTTTTCAGAACTGACAATTTTGCTTTATAAAATAGCAATGTAACATGACTGCAGAGGACACATTCCACCTACTTAAGACTCACTAGTTTTTAGTCACTAGAAGCAAATCATAGAGATAGTAAGGCCCTTAGAGATCACCTAGTCCAACTGCCTCATTTTACGAATAAGGAAACCACAGTTCTGAGAGAAAAAAGGCCTCATCACCCAAGATGATGCTGCTAGCAGGTGGCCAAGCTGGAACGGTTTCTGGTACCTAATCTAGTGCTCCCACCACCTCTCCCTCTATTCAAACAAACCACTCAGAAACACTACACCAGCCACTAACTTGAATATGGACTAAAAAACAATGACATTAAAAACAACTAATACAGGGAGTTTTTAGGGCATCGAAACTATTCCGTATAATACTATAATGGTAGACACATGTCATTATACATTTGTCAAAATTCACAGAATGGAGGTGCCTGAGCAGCTCAGTCCCATTGAGCGTCCAACTTTTTTTTCTTTTTTTAAGATTTTATGTATTTATTTGACAGAGAGAGATAGCAAGAGAGGGAACACAAGCAGGGGGAGTGGGAGAGAGAGAAGCAGGCCTCTCCCTGAGCAGGGAGCCTGATATGGACTGGATCCTGAGATCATGACCTGAGCCAAAGGCAGCTGCTTAACGACTGAGCCACCCAGGAGCCCCAAGCATCCAACTCTTGACTTCAGCTCAGGTCATGATCTCAGGGTCGTTGGATTGAGCCCCATATTGGGCTCCACACTCAGCAAGGAGTCTGCTTGAGATTTTCTCTCTCCCTCTCCCCTGTCTCTCCTACCCCACACATGCATGCATGCTCTCTCTCTTTCAAATAAATAAATCTTAAGAAGAAAAATTCACAGAAGGAACACCAACAGTGAACCCTAATGTAAACTATGAACTTAAGGTGCTAGTGATGTGCCAATTGAAGTTCATCAATTCTAACAAATGTACCACTCTATTGATACTCTGGTGATAGTGCGGCAGCGTGTGTGGGTCAGGAGATATGTGGGAACTCTATACTTTCTGCTCAGTTTTGCTGTGAAGCTAAAACTGCTTAAGAAATAAAGTGAATTAAAATAGTTAACATTTACTTAGGGTACACTATGCGACACTATGTATGTATGTATTAACTCCTTTAACACTACGTATATTAACATGTATTAACTTCTTTAACCCTCCCAAATCTGAAATAGATATTATACTCATTTTACAGATGAGAAAAATCGAGGCATAGAGAGACTAAACAATCTCTGTAAATCACAAAGCTAACGAGGGACAGAGCCAGGCTCTGACCTTAGGCAATCTGCCCAAGACTCACGCTCCTGACCATTACATTCTATTGCTTCTAAGGAATGGCACACCTGCATTTATCAGCATGTATTCCATATTTCAAATCAGACTTTCTTCTCATAAGAATGGTTTAACGTGGAATTGTCATTCTAACAGTATGTACTCCATGGCATAACACAAGTAAACAGCTAAATTACATTACCTTTTTACTTTATATATAGAAATAACTTTGAAAGTTAAGAGCTTTTTAGCTACTGGATGTCTACTTTATCTTACTGACATTCAATTTATATAGCTTGGATTCCTTAGTAAACAGACTCAAAAGGCCCATTTCTTTGGACACTACAGCAGCTGTTCCTTTTTACTTTTAATTTGCTCTGTGCTTTTGATAGTCTCATTAACATGCTGGGTGGATGCAGGCTGGGCTAGATCATAATCAGTTTAGCCAGGCTAGTAATCAAACCAGAGGGAAGAAAGCCTGTCACTCAAACATACAGACTGAATGTATAGTCTATAGGTTCTTACACTTTTAAGACACAAACCCCTACACTACAGACACCTATTCTGCTGCTGATTTCAAGGTTCTCCAAGAACTCTGAAATCCAGTCACTAATTACTATCACATCTTGTAAACCAGATTCATAATTATGTGACAGCCTTCTATGGGGCCCAGGGCATCACATGACATGGTCTCTAGAAGTTCAGTGTCAAAGCTGAGCGACTAAGTTTTTCAGCACTTAATGGAGCTCAAGACCCCCTGCATCATGCTCAGAGCAGTCTAAGAGTCAGTTTGTCTTTACACTGAAGGAAAACAAATGGTGATAGTTTCACGATTCCCCTCCCCATAACTAAAGGTGTGCCCCAAAAGGTATAGTTCAGTGCAACATTTTATAAAGAGCATTGTATTCTCAATGCAAACTCTTTGAAAGGGTTCTAACAAACATCCCCTCATACAGCTAAAAATTGTCCTCCTTATAAGCTAGATTTTTAGGCTGAGTAAAACTGCAATTATGTGGGTCTCATATAACCAAAAACTTCAAATTTTTTGAATATCTATACTGTGTCAGATAATTAATCAGAATCATTTCCCACACTTGGATGTTTTCAGGGAGAAATAAAAGTACTGTAAGATCTAATTTATTAGGAATCTATTTTAAGTGGCCAGTACAATATGTAGTATCTTTAATCCCTTTCACAAGTGAACCACCATTCAAAACACTCACTCCAAGCACTCCCCTAAGAAACCTCTGCTAACTCCATTATCTTTATGCAGACATGTCCCAGAACCCTCCTATACTTTAGAGACAATTTACTGTCTGTTTCCCCCAGACTATGAGACACTGGAAGGCAAAAACCAAGTCTTAATCACTGTGCCATACAGCAGTATCTTAGCACAGAGTGGGCACTTAACACATTTTTTTTTTAAATTTTATTTATTCATAAGAGACAGAGAGAGAGAGGCAGAAGGAGAAGCAGGCTCCCTGCTGAGCGGGGAGCCCGATGTGGGACTTGATCCCAGGCCCCCGGGATCACGACCTGAGCCGAAGGCAGACACCCAACCCTCTGAGCCACCCAGGCGCCCTTAACACACTCTGATGGATAAATAGATGCAAGCACCAAAAATGACCCTGAGGCATGACAACACATTCAGTCCTTGGCCTCTGTATTCTCTAAAAATAAGTTTATACAAACCACCTTACTGCATAACTTTTTAGGAACACAACCTCCATGAACATCAGTTTCCTCTTCTATAAATCAAGGATAATTAAATTTAAGCTTCACAAAGCTGGCTAATGAGATTATGTAAAGAAAGCATTTTGTAGGCTATAAAATAAAGCAGTATGTTGCCGCTATTATTCTCACTACCACTACAACAACCACTACTACTACTAATATTTAAGAAAAAAATTTCATGAAAGAATTTTTTTTCACAAATAAATTTTTTTAAAGACTTTCAAACCAAGAGTTAACAATTAGTGATGTGGAAAATAAAATTAAGTTAAACACCCAACTTTCTAGTCATTCTGATCATCTAAGTATGGGGCAGTATGAGAGCTCTGGGCAGAGAACATTCCTAACATTGTCATCAAAACTTCCAAGAGAGCTGAGGAAAGCAGCCTTCAAGATCTCAGTCTTATCGCTACCAGATGAGAATAACAGTAACTGCCCTTCCACTCTGCTGGGTTGTCAGAGGCCCAACTGAGAGAAACAGGAAGTGAAAATAGCTTGGAAAATAGGATACAGGCTGCTCTTTTCTTTCACAGTCTTTGAGGAACTCTTACCTTAAGATATCCTCCAGCAGAGACAAGCATTTTGCTATCTGGAGAAAAGCAAAGATCAGTCACCCAACCTCCATGGGTAGCAGCTCCTTCTTCTACTGAAATCGGAGCACACAAATGAAGCAGCTCCCCATTTGAGACGTTCCATATCTATACAAACAGGATATACAATGCATTAACAGGGTCATCCAGAAGTATTTTATATCTCTCCATCTCTTCTGGAACATATTTGGAAATCTTTCTTAAAAATATAATTACAATTCAGTGATACCTTAGGAGTTTTTTTTAGATTGCATTCTCTATCCAGTTTTTTAAAAAACACTAATTATAACAAAAATGCATTACTTAAAATATTTATCATAAACCATACTCCAAAAAAACAAGAGAAGAGAGCTTAGAACAACTGGTCAGAATGTTGTGACTTTTTTCATTTAATAAAAAGAAAATAATGGAAGAAGAAAGGAACAAACAAAAAAAGAGGCCTAAGAAACTACCTTAAAAAACAAACAAACAAACAAACAAAAAACCATAGAATTCTAATCCAGTATCTACCACTAAGAATTCTGACAGAGGTCATTCAAACACCTAAAGTCATTCAAATATATTTTAAACAATAAATCCCTAAAGGGTTTTATATGTATAATATACACCAAATTAATTACAGATGCTAATGCTTTCATTTATTTCCAGTGATAATTAATATGAGTAGTACTCTAATTTTTCAAATAAATGCCCATCAGAAAAGGAATAAGAAATACAGAGGCATCAACAGCAAGGGAAAACAACCAAAACCATCATTTATAAATGTAATGCAAGAGAATCAAATGGAGAAATTCATTAGAAAGAATTCAGCAAGACAGCTAGATATAAGCTAGATATATATGTACACACACATATAAATAGCTTTCCTACATTTTGAATAATCAAGTAGAAAAACAAAATTTTTGTTTAATGTATTAAAAAAATTTTTTTAATAACATTTGTTTAAATAAAGAGAATTTATTTCCTCAGGGGTTTCAGAAAAATGAAATACTCCATAACCAGTAAAGGAGCACTCTCATCCAAGAGGAGAACTCAGAGCAAAACGAATTTCCCCAAAGCAGCCCTGCCACTTCAGTTGACATGCATTTATTAGAATAGAGAAGGCTGGTAACTCAGTCCTCAAGCAAGAGAATCTTAATTGTCCTGGACAGCCTATCTGGTAATGCCTCCATTCCTGCAAACTGCATACTCTCTTATGAATTTTAAATCTTCCTTTGTAAAAAACAAAAAACTAAAAACAAGATGCTCCTCAAATACAATGGTTACTAACGCAGCCATCCCAGTGCCCAAATTTTTCCCATCAACTGCCGAATCCTGACACAACTAGAGGCAGGCAGGCCCATGAGGACTGCAATAGGCCACACTGTAAATGTGGACTATCTAACAGATACAGTTTCATTAAGAGATCTTTTCTTTCAGTGCTGCAAACTGCAGAATTTGCCATTTATTCACTTACAACCTAGTTAACGATTTATAAAATTATTTTCCTCAAATTCTGCCATTATAAACAATCTTTGGTTCGGGTCCAAGAATTCCGATGAATCATTTTCAAGCTAAGAGCAGACAGCCAACTGCAAATAACTTGGGCATTTGCCTCCTCGCATGCACAGACTCTAACTCATACACTTCACTCTAACTAAAATGAATTCTTTTCTGCAGAGGAGTGCTGCTGTGAATAAAACGTGCACAGGAAACAAAGCAAACAATGCCTCATCCAACCAGAACCCCAGGGCCTGTGCTTCCCAGTCACATTAACAATGTCCCCAGTGTGGTACAGAGCATTAGCCAAAGCTACAGAAAGAGCAGCGCTTTCATGTCAGCAAACATCCTACCCTGATTTCTCCATTGTCGTCTCCAGTCGCCAACAGGGTACTGTCCACAGAGAAGACAGAGCAGCGCACACAGCCTTTGTGGCCCCTCAGTTCATGAAGAGGGGAGAGGTGGTCAAAACTCCAAATCTGGAAGGCAATTAGGATGGTTTAGGAATAGTAAATACACTAAAAATAAGTACCTGCAAACGCTGCCCTGAGGGTTAGTTAGCCATAAATTCAATCATATGGAAAGTCTAACATTCCACAGTTCATAAATTTTCATTAGAAGCCCAAATTCCAACTTGCAACATTGTTTTTTTCTGCCTTTCCCTTTAATTACTTAAGTTAACTTCAGCTCAAGGGCCAAAATCACAGCTTCTGTAATCTTAACTTCTTTAGAAAGAACAGCAAATCAGTTAAGAGCATTTTAAAGAGTGAAGCCAATGTGAGTGTGAACCCTGGCTCCCCTACACTGACTAGTTCCTTGTGGCCTAACCCACATAAGCTTCTCTAGCTTCAGTCTCAGCACCTGTACAATGGGACAACAGTACCTGAGGTGTGAAGATTAAATGAGATAATAGCGAAACTCCTAGCACAGGGCCTAATATATGCCAAGTGTTATTTAAAGGTTAGTCACTGTACTATCCTACTGTCTCAGCAGCCAAAATGTTCTTTTTTTCTTTCCAGTATTCTCCCTTGTGGTCCTGTCATCATCATTTAACAAGAATTTACTGAAATTGCCATGTTCCAGACACTGTGAACTAAGAACTGATGGTACAAAGATGAACTGGATACAGTCCCTGTCCTTGAAAACTTCATAGTTTAATCAGGAATACAGACTTATGAATTGTTAAGTTAATAGTTATATGAAATAAATGCTCTAAGAAACTTGAGTAATATGTAACGGAACACTGAAGGCAGAGCAGCTCACCCTGCCTGAGGGCCAGGAAAGGGTTCACTCAAGAGCTGACATCAAATCTAGGTCTGGAAGAATGAGTGAGTCATAATGCTTCGAGGTAAAAAAAGGAATTTGTGTCAAGCCAAACCACATGCCCAGGAGATGGAGGTAAAAGTAGCCTGGCATAGAAGGAACAACGCAGCAGAAAGAGATGGTCATGGGCAAACGAGTCTGGCTTATAAACCACCGGGTTACAGAGGTGTTCCAACTGGAGACTCAAACAGCCGTAGGAAAGATAAAACTGGAAGAGGCACAGACCAGAGGTAGGTCTACCAACGAAGGAGGAGAGCCTAATCTTCTGGGTGGGGACAAGGAAGAGAAGAACAAGCCAAGAAACACTGAGAAGTAATCAACAGAGCATGAAAGGACAGAGCCCCACATAATTCCAAGGTTTGTAGCTGGGTAAGATGGGCAGATGATGAGGTCATTAACAAAGAGGAAAAAAAAGAAGAGAATGGAGTAGTCAATGTCCCCAACGAGGCAGCATCATTTCACTGGAAAGTGACTTTCAGAAATATCAACTTTTATAATTACATAAACATTTACTGTGGATGTGCAGTTAAATGTAAATCCCTTTCAGTGCTTTTTATCACCTATAATATATAGTAGAAACTACATTTTATTAGTAATAAACAAAAAGTCATCAGTAAGCTAGAAATCAAAAGCCCTCATGTTACCCATCTATCTATTTGACACCTAAATTCCAATGTCATCCTCTAAAAACTCACAAAATTTGAGAAGGACACGTAGACAGAAACATACTATACATCATTTGAACTCATAATACATAATGGATACCAAACTTTTATGCATGCACATTTCAACTATTTGACCTACCTTTGCAGTCTTGTCAGCAGATGTAGATGAAAACTTGGTAGCATCAGGAGAGATATCACAAGAAAGTACTGTATCCTGATGACAGACAAAGTCTTTTTCTATTCTTCCAGTAATAATACTCCATACCTTCAAAAAAAAATTCAGAAGTTGACACTTTTAAGAACATTTTGTATTACTGAGCATAATCATCTAGAATACATAGCTATAAAACAAGAGCTTTAGCACAATGGTTGTTCTGACCTCTTTAAGTGTCCTTTAGTACAGACGCTCTTAAATACAGAGCAGATGTAGGTGACTGCACTAAACAGAAAACAGGCATGAGAAAATAGAAATCTAAAAATCTGAGTAGTTACTTACCATCCATCTGCTTGCAGATTTCAAAATATAATCATTACAATATTAGAATGCTTTTTTAAAAAAGAGACCTGTACTTCAAATTACCTTCACTGTTCCATCAAATGACCAGGAAAGCAGTTTTGAATTTTTCAAGAGCTTAAAGTCTTTCACTGTTTCCTGATGGGCTTGTAGAAAGACATATTCTTCTGACTGCCAATTCCATACCTGAATATCAAAGAAATAAGTCTGTTATAATTCTTAACCCTCTCCTCATGATATCCCATTGGAGGGGTGCAGTAATATGTGTTCCACTCCCTAAAAACTTTTGTTCTCATGGCATTTTGGTAAGACAAAGAAGAGTACCAAGAAAGAATAAGGTATTTCCATTTTACAGATACAGAAAAGAAAAGCTGGGGTTAATTACCTTGACCAGAAGTAGAATAAAGTATTTTTCCTCCTAAATAAAGTTCATTTTCTTCAGTTGCTTGGAGAGCAGTTAATGATATCAGAAGATAGAGAAAAGCCATAATATGCTAGTGAGCTCACTCTCTGATTAAATTTTTCAGAGAAAATTATCCCTATTACATATTCAATTTCCTAAGCCCCACAAGCTAGGCCAAGACTGAAGATTCCAGCTCCACTGAAGCTACTGAAGCCTACTGGTCCTCCTGCCAGGGAAGGTCAGCTGACCAGAGCAGCTTCAAACCAAGACATGGAAATTCTAAGTTTCAGAGATCTTAGCTATCAGCTATCCCCTAATGCAATCCTCAAATTGACAAAGGAAGTGATATAGTACATTATTTTTCACATGGAGCTCCAGGAAGGATTCCTCAGGCACAGGAAAGGAGAAGAAATTGAAATGATGGAGACAGTGGATTCAAAGTAGGCTTGAGGTATGGGCTGGAAGTGTGATTCACAACCTGGGAAGAACATTTCAAATAAAAGGAATGAATGCTTGAGTTAAAGCACAGCAACAGGAAAACATGGCAAGATTATGGGGACTGGTTCATAGTTCAATCTGGCTGAAATACAGGCTATGTAAAAGAATCAGGGAAAAAAGGTTAGGAAGATATTCAAAAAAACAAGCCCAGCGGGCCTGATGAAGCTGGATTTCTGAGATGTGGGCAATGAGGCAGACTGGAACAGAATTTTCTTCCATTTTTTAACAACAGGAATAAAAAGATAAAGAAAAATCAGCAACCACCACAGGTATGCACATTAGTGATATTCTGGGTCAAGTTTTTGACTGGTAAAGTTCAACCGTAGAAATGGTTTTAGGCTTTCAGGCTTAGAGAAAACTGTAAAGAAATGACACTTCTCTTATCCCCTTTCTTCACTCCTTTATTCTCCACACTTAGCAGCCACCTCCCCACTGAGCCCTGGCTCTCAGATCGCTCTATCTCTCTGTCTCCAAGTGCTCATTCACAGAAGTTGGGGTAGGAGCAGGTTATCTGTATAAGGGGGCAAAGAGGCCCTAGAAGAGGAGCTGGAAGTGAGAGGAGTTTTAAGGAGAATGAATTAGGAATTTAGCATTTTAAGAACTCAAAGAGATATGTTGGCGGAAGGGGAGGAAACAGAGGTTTTCCCCACATCATATCAGAAAGGAAAGGCACTTAGTGTGACTAAACATAAAATACCCTATATCATTTCCACTAGGAACTTTCTGGCTCTCTCCTACTTTCTGAGCTTTACTGGACTAGAAAATCAGTGGTTACTGTTATTAAATACAGAGTGACCAGCACTGCCATTCCTCACTGTGTCCGATTCAGTGTTCAATCCTGACTTAGGTTCTTACTGCTGCCCCCCACATTAAGAAGTCAAAGAGCGTTCCTGAGCAGAGGTAACACAAAATTTGACAACCGCTAAGGGAAGATTAAGAATAGCCTTAGCAGTTTTTGTTGCAGAAGTTTTCTGATAAGGCAATGATGACAGGGATACTTTTTTTTTGGTTGGACTCAAAAACAATGTACTAATGGAATCACCTTACATAATAGCTAAACTTTCACCAGCATTAGCAAAATGTATTAAGGTTGAGTTTGCAGATGTCTCTACCGTTAGCTATAGTATTGGCAATGTATATACACTACAGAATTTTTTTAGCAGTATAAATAGTAAAATTTAAATTTTAAAAATCCTGAAGAATTTTCTTATACCTGCAAGAGTCAATATACTCACATACATTGGTTCAGGTAAACATGACTACTACTTGGGATTTAATTATCTCAAGAGAAAGGATCAAAAACTACCAAAGGTAGGCCTCAATTTTCACAACTCTTGGTACTATAAACAGGTGAGTTGATTTTACAAATCTTGGCAATAACTTTAGTTCAGTTCAACAAAGATTTACTGAACTCCTACTAAATTCCAGGCAGGCACACTGGGGATACAAAGATGAATAAAATAAACCTCCAAAATGGTAACTATGTGACATGAGTGTAGATTTGTTAATTAACTTAATCACTGTAATTATTTCACAATATGTACCTATTATATCAAATCATCACATACATCTAAAACATACACATTTTTGTCACACCTCAACAAAGCTGCAGGGGTAGGGGGGACAAATTTCCAATTAATTAGTCACTAAAAAATGAAAACAAAAACCCAGCCACCAGTCAATTCTTGGACATACCCACCAAGAGTTTTATTACATGAACGTATACTCATTAAAACATTTTAAATGTAAGAAGTATTCTGGGTAGAGCAGGAAAAAAGGATGAAACACCACTTAACTCATATTTCTAAAAATAATCTAACTCTGATCCTAAAAATATTCCTAGAAATTATTTCTCCCCCTGGCTGAGTATATCTGATGTTCAAGCAGGTCATTAAACCTATGAATTTAGCTTCTGACAGAAAAACTATACAGTATACAATGTCTCAGCAGAATCCCATCTGACGTAGTTTAGTTTTACCCATATCAAAGCCATCTGGAGAAGAAGAAAGGTGAATATCATGCTAAGTTTCATAGCTAATACATCAGTATCATGGGAGCCTGCAGTAAGTTTCTGCACTGAAACCAGATTTCATTCTAATCATACAAAACTCACAAAGACACAATGTAAAAATATTTTTTTGAAATACATTTTTTTTAACATTTATTTAAGTAATCTCTGCCCACAATGTGGGGCTCGAATTCATGACCCCGAAGATCAAGAGTTGCATGCTCTTCTGAGTCAGGTGCCCTGTCTAAACAGTTTTTAATACTATAAATATTGCTACTATAGGAAATATATATATACACACACACATAAACACACATACAAATACATTAAATAAAAGAACGCACAAACTTCTGTTGAACATATGCATTTATATCCCCTTCACTTTTAAAACTCTACTGCAATGACAAAGTCAAGACAATGGGAATGAAGACAACAACAAAATGTTGAAGACTGGGACACCTGGGTGGCTCAGTCGGTTAAGCATCTGCCTTCGGCTCAGGTCATGATATCAGGGTCCTAGGACGGAGTGCCACATCGGGCTCCCCGCTCAGCAGGGAGCCTGCTTCTCCCTCTGTCTGCCACTACCCCTGCTTGTGCTCTCATGCATGCGTGTGCTCCCATGCTCGCTCTCTCTGACAAGTAAATAAATAAAGTCTTTAAAAACAAAAAAATGTTGGAGCCCAAAAAGCAGGAGAATGGTAACTGACTTAACAGAACCAAGAAAACAGAATCCTAAAAGCATCAGAGAAAGACAAAAACAACAAAACTGACACTACAAAACTCACCAAATGCTCAGAAACTGAGGTCACTGAGGACATGAGAGGTGGGAGTGAGGATGGGGCGAGGACCAGAACTATGAGGAACTGTGGGAAGACAGCACCCATGCAGGCATTTGTTTTAAATCTCCCTGAAGCCTCCATTAAAAACAAAAATATTTGAAAAACAGCAAAACCAGAAATGCAGATAACAATACCATGTTAACTGACGAAGTATCCCCACAAACCCTAAGATACAACTGAGTAGGAACAAACTGAAAGCTGGAAGACTTGCATCCCCGCATCTCAGACAGAGCTAAAAACAACAGAATTCCAAAACAGCCAAGTGACATTCACTGGGATGTGCAGTGGACCAACAGGAGAGCAGCAACAAACACTGAAACTGAGTACAAAGAGACTACAGTAGAGTCTGGAAGGGCTACACCACTCTGGGACCTATGAACTCTCAAAATTAACCAGAACAATACTATAATCATGAGAAAAAACAGCCGGGAATAGAATCCAAATTGAGTATAACAGGATAATGGCAGCAAAGGAAAGAGAAGGTCTGAATAAAAATGAAAGAAGAAGACAGGGCAAAGCAGTATCATAAAAACACCGTATTTTTAATGCTTTATGAAAACAAAAGGAGGAAGAGCTGGAGAGCTACAAAGCTAGAGGTGTTAGCCTTTAAGGAGTTCAGGAAAACGAATTTGTGTAAAAAAGGAAAGAACCATCATTGAATACAAAGTTACTATGTGAAAAAAGAGTGAAGTGTAGAAAATGTTCCTCCAAACAATGAAAGCAAACCAGAAGGAAGTCTGAAATAAAGGGCACCAGCACAACTGAGGACAGAAGTACAGCTTTGAGAACAGGGGACCAAATGAAGGTTTACACACTAAATAAGGAGACACTACACCTACCCCTAGTTCTCTTCCCAACTTAGCTCCAAGGACCTGCCAGCCAGATTTATAACCTCCAGCCAGAAAGACCAGAGGATTCCTCTCTAGGAATCTCACAAGACCAGGACGAAAGACCTAAAGATACTGACAACAAAGATTCCCCATCCAGACTGTTTTTCAGAAAAGGTTTCAGTCAACACACAGAGCTTTCAATCAGCCTTTTAGTGTCCACTTCTAATAGTTAATGATCACCACACAGCTGAGGAAGACCTTTAAAACAAGAGGCCAAAACAACCACAACAGAAAAAAAAACACCTCGGAAGAAACAGCAACTATGCGTGAAAATTAAATTTTGAGGAAAAAATTATATAATTTATACATTATTTATATATCCATCCATTCTCAGAGAAGATATTACATCCATGAAACAAGAACACAGTGTTCTTCGAAAGGAATAAGAATGGACTCTTCAGCATTAAAAATAGTAGAGATGAGGGGTGCCCGGGTGTTTCAGTCAGTTAAGCACCCAACTCTTAATTTTAGCTCAGGTCATATCTCAGGATTGTGGGATCAAGCCCCGTGTCACACACTGAGTGTGGAGCCTGCTTAAAATTCTATCTCTTCCTCTCCTTCTGTTCCAGCTCATGCACTCTATCAATATATACATACACACATACACACCTAAATAGTAGAAATGAAAAACTCAATGAAAGGGCTAGAAGAGAAAGCTGAAGAAAACTCCCAGAAAATAGAGCATGGTTTAAAATGATGAAATGTAGGGGCGCCTAGGTGGCTCAGTGGGTTAAAGCCTCTGCCTTCGGCTCAGGTCATGATCTCAGGGGCCTGGGATCGAGCCCCGCATCGAGCCCCGCATCGGGCTCGCTGCTCAGCAGGGAGCCTGCTTCCTCCTCTCTCTCTGCCTGCCTCTCTGCCGGCTTGTGATCTCTGTCTGTCAAATAAATAAATAAATAAAATCTTTAAAAAAAAATAAAATAAAATGATGAAATGTAGAAAAAGAAAAGTACATGAAAAGTCCGGAAGATCCAGTATCTGAATGATGGTTTTTACAGAAAAAGAAAGCATACTGGGAGGGAGAGGGTTCAAAGGAAAAAATTCAAGTTTATTTGAATTGAAAACTGTTAAGTTTCCAAACTGAGAAGGGATCACAAAATGTCCAAAGCAATGGATAAAACAAATATATACCAAGGCACAACTTCATGAAATTTCAAAATCCTAGGAAGAAAGAGAAGATCCTAAAATCTTCCAGAGAAAAAGATTAGGAATCAGAATGGCTTCAGACTTCTCAATATGAGCTTTGGAACTTTGGGAGAAAATGGAACAATGTCTTTAAAGTTTTAGGGGAAAATAACTGCAAACCACAACCAGTCAAGGAAAGAACTGTCCTAAATTGCATTAAGGCAGAAAACACATTTGTAGTACACTCAGTCCACTTACTTATAATGACACTAATGACCTAAACAAAATTTTATTATAATTGTATTAGGATAATGGGATTGATAAAAGGGTGTGTGCATATGGCAAAGGTAACACAGGCGGGAAAAGAAGAAAAGCTAAATTTTTAACTTAACGTGTATCTTAATTTTCAGTAAATTCTCAAACCTAGAAATTGGTAACATTATAAGCGTGGGATATGGGGGCATGAAGATAAATATCAAAAGAAGTATCTAGAAGCTAAAAGAGGTAATTCTGGTGAATGCGTAACAGGGGGTATCTATTTTCCATAATGAGCTTTGTAATACTACCTATGTTTTTAAAGTATGTGCATTAGAACTCTGATAAAAACAAAGTGAATTTTTAAAAGAATATATAGTAAGC
The DNA here is from genome assembly GCF_963455335.1 of Martes martes. NCBI lineage: Eukaryota > Metazoa > Chordata > Mammalia > Carnivora > Mustelidae > Martes > Martes martes. Next base: position 22,557,988 of record NC_137895.1, read on the forward strand.
TTAATGCCTCTATATCCACAATCCTTCATGATGACAAACTATTCTTTTTTCACAGGATTTCATCCCTATAATAAACATCTTATCCTTAAAAGAATAAAATTATTTCAATCAGAGGGGCATGTCTCAGTTGGTTAAGCATCTGACTCTTGATTTTCGGCTCAGGTCACAATCCCAGGATCATGAGATCAAACCCTGAGACGGGCTCCGTGCTCAGTGTGGAGCCTGCTTAGGATTCTCTCTCTCCCTCTCCTTCTACCCCTCCCCTGTTAACAAGCATGCACTCTCATACTCTCTTTAAAAAAAAAAAATTTTTTTTTCAATCAGATTTTACTACTATCAAGAAAAGTAAAGAGCAATCATATAAATCTGGCAAAAATAGTATATTTACTGATACAAATCCAAATACCAAGGCAGGCAAGGGAACTCAAATGATTCCTTGATCGTCAAAATAAACAACCTTCCAGTACAGGGTTCACAAGTCAAACTGTCTGCCTCACCCACAGAAAAATATGAAACATGAATGGGTTTCATCTAAACCTATGTGTATAATCTCAGTGTATAGCCAAAGTAATAGAATCTTAAAGAAATGTTTAAAATGCACACCAGATTTGAGCCACAACCGAAGGGTTCCTTGCTGAAGTCAGCATTACATATGTTGGAAGTTAATCTTTCCCCTCACCTGAATTGAAGAATCATCAGAGCTTGAAATAAGAGTCTTCCCATCATCTGTGAACTGGATGTGCCACACAGTTTTCTTGTGCCCAATCCTGGATTGGAAGACTCTGTTGTTTAGGAGCTCTAAAATCTTCAAAATAGAAAAGCACAGAAAATTAGTACCATGAAATTCAGCAACACCCACGCATTATACCCCAAGACATTAAATTAAAATTAGACTACAGAAGGGTATAAAATTTCCATCTCATAGTGCTTTCATTTTAATTAAAGACACACAAATGAATGGTACACACCTATATACAAGTGTCTGCGCACACACACGCATGAACACACTCACACACCCCCTAAAATAAAACACTCACTGGAATGACCAGATAGCAATAGGAACCAGTGGTCCTTCTGCGAACTCAACTACCCAATTCATCAAACAAGTGGTAGCCTGGACTCAGCCTCCAAAAAGAAAATGACATTTATGAAGGATGAGAGAGAAGAAAGAAAAAAATTCTGGATGAGAGACAAGGCAAGCTCTTTATAAAACACAGAGAAGGAAAGCGAGGGTAATGAGGGGAACAAGTAACAGAAAAGAGGATATGAGTAGGCTGGGGAAGTACCCTGAGAAGACTTAGCAGGGCTAAAGACTAATACGCCAAATGCAGAGAAAAGGAAGTGGCACAGAACTCAAAAACTAATGACAATGTCAAAAAGGCTTTCAAGTGAACTCACCAAAGCAAAACAAAAAAAGTTCTTTTGCCCAAATTAAATGTACTCAAGGAAGCCTAAGGAAAATACAAATGATACTAAAATAGAACACTGTAGGAATTCAAACCTAACCTGCACGTCTGATAAAAGGCCCTTCAGAAAACAAAGGGAAACTGGGCGAATGAGAGCCTTCCCCAATGAGGACAGACAACCTTACAATTGCAACATGGCAAAGGCAGGCTAGCACCCTACCTGAGCACAGTGGCTCAGAGACTCAGGGTTTGAACTGTAGCTCTGCCACTTACTGATTTAATGAAAGTTGTGGAAACTAGGAGTTTAGACACCTGCAAAACAGGAATAACAACACCTAACATCCAGGGTTTTACAGTAATTCCGTGAGAGAAACTGATAAATACCTAAAAATGGTAGCTGTTTATTATTTGATTCTAGGCCCAACCAAATGAAAATCCCATTTCACAGGTTAAACAGCCCTGCACGGACATTCCCAATAAACCTTATCAGTACCAAAATGGAAACTTACACCAAGAGCTAAGGAGAAAAACAATGCTCTTTGCACAGATAGCTAAATCTCTGAGGGTGTTTGATATACTTGGAGAACAGTAAAATAACTAGGTAGAGAATAAGAGCACAAAAAGACAAGAAGTATGAGAAACAGTAGTAAAGGCAATCTGAAAAATATACTACCAACAGGACTGTAAGATTATTTTTAGTCTAACAGAAGAGTGACTAATATACCACAGGAAGATTTCTTTAGTATAAGCTACAATGCCAGACACATAGTCAATTTTAAATAACTAACTCTCCCGCACAGAAGGACTCTGAAGACTAGAACGGAATACCTCAATGGCTCCATCTTCACCTCCAAACGCAATGTACTGAAGATTCGGACTTAGGCAACAGCAGCTAACTTGAGCTTCAGTCAGATAATCAATCTGACCTGTTTTTCCATTAATGAGCTAATGAAAAATAAGGCACAATCAGTTATCAGGCCGTAAGAGCAGTATCTGTTCTTTAGAATGGACTTCAATTGAAAAAATAAAATGAAACAGAAAATAACCAACAAGAGCTCCCAGGGGAACAACAAAGCCCTATCCTAGTCTCAGCAGCTGCATTTAGCTCTTCACACCTTCATTTCATTTCACTTTGTGGTTCAAATACATTTTCATAAAATAAAATGAGCTTTAAAAGGTTTAAAAAGCAGCTGCTCTGTGCACCACCTGAGACACACCTGCCTGATTTATAATCCCACAGCTAGCTCTGCACCCAGTTTTCCATTTCTTCACCAAAAAAAAAAAAAAAAAAAAAAGTCCATTTTAATAGGGCTATCGTTTGTTAAAGTACACTTTTCAGATATTTTTCAAGGGGGCTAGTGATATGGGACTGAGGATACCTAAAAAGCCATATTCAAATAAAAATGGGTTTTATATCTCCTAAATTACTCACAAAACAGGATAAATTAAGATTCCACCTTTCTGAGTGGGGGAGAAGGGAGCTTTGGAGAAGAACCCATAAGTATAGTTTGGGTGACTGGACTTATAATGCTTAAACAAAGACTACCTAATTTCATAATATGTAACAATGCTAACTATTATGTTTTTAAGTCTCATTAATAAAGTCTCATCACTCAATTAAAAACTGTGACCTGGGAAACTACATCTCAAGCTTGAATCAATTGTCAGCTACCTCTCTCATACTGTTACAATCTAAAAGTCTTAAACCAGGGCGCCTGGGTGGCTCAGTGGGTTAAGCTGCTGCCTTCAGCTCAGGTCATGATCTCAGGGTCCTGGGATCAAGTCCCACATCGGGCTCTCTGCTCAGCAGGGAGCCTGCTTCTCTCTCTCTCTCTCTCTCTGCCTACTTGTGATCTCTCTCTGTCAAATAAATAAATAAAATCTTTTAAAAAAAGAAAAGTCTTAAATCATTTTCCAACGTGAAATAAGCAGTCATATTTGTTTCAGGTACAAAGATTACAGGGTATCAAAAAAGGTACTCTTTATTTTACAGTATCTTACCCAGCAGATTCTGATCTACTAGATATTCAAAATGAAGACTGAACCACTAAAATCTGAATTTATCTTCTTTCTCTCAAAAATCAATTTCCATATTTTCCTAAGTAGTGGCTAAAAATGTTTTGTTCACTTAAATGGAATTATTGTCAGTTTAACTACCCCTAACCTCTCCCACAAACATTGACATAGAATAAAATGATACTTTTATAGACATAAGACTTCTTTCTGAAGTCTCACAGTTATGACAACTATTAAAGAAAGGTTGCACAAATTTAATAAAGGTAATACAAGCATGAGGACACTGAACTTGACAAGAAAACTGCACTGAAAAATATCCTAAGTCAGCTAAAAATCCATAACGAGGCATTAACATTCAATTCCACACCACAATTCATCCCTGAAATATAGAGAATTAGGAGCTCCACATCAACATATTAAGGATGACAGTAAGACTTGTAAAATATAGAACAAGGGGTGTCTCACACCTTGACTCTGGCCCCTAACAGTAGTCAAGGAGAAATGGCCACACGCCAGAGACAGTTTACTTCCACTTATCTGTCTCCAGAATTTGGATCCCACCTTCATCCCATAACCAGCTCAGACTTCTGAAAATAAAAAGGACCTTATAGGTGAAGGAAGTGAGGCTCAGAGAAGTGTACAATTTACTCAAACATCACATAAGACTAGTTGACAGGAAAGCTTAAGCTGCACCTGTACCTCCTGAGCAAACAGTCACTGTTCTTTCCACTACAACAAGCTGAGCTTTACAGCTTGTTACGCTTTGCCCTACCCTCAGTCAGTCTGTCTCAAGTTCTCCTCCTGGACTCCATGCAAATCAAGGATGTGATCATAGATACCAACCGGAGAGGAGTGAAGTGAGACGAGGTATCACTTCTTTTTAATTCGAAATACAAGCATATTTGGAACTCAGCTCAAAACCTACATATTTATTCAACTGATACCTACCAAGCACCTGTTAGATACTATACAATTATGCCTGATCCCAAGTTCGAAACTGAATGAGAAAAATGTGAATTGTGAGTTCAATCAAAACAATTTTTCCAATTGTTTTCTAAAAACTACTCACCTGCAGTCGTTTTATATTGTCAGCTGCAAGAACCATCACTTCATTTTCTTGAAACACAACATCTATTTCTTGCTTTAACACTATAGCAGAGTTCTTACACACTTTTTTTGTCTCCCAGAGCTACTTAAAGAGATTTAAAAAACTAAAATAAGATAACCATATCCTGAAATATGTAGAGAAGGCTTAGAATCTTAAGCAAAATACAAAACATGCTTCATACTCAAAATACCTATGATGCTAGAAAATTTTCCATGATTAGATTATAATCCAACAACAAATATTTGTTAATTATATGCCATAACAAGTCATAGTACAGAGGAGTAATGGGTGCTAGAGCCAAAATGCCCAGGTATGAACTCTAATCCCCCCTGAAGTTGTGACTTGGGGCAGGTTACCTAACCCAGTGTTACTCAAAGTAAGAACTCCTACTAGTCCTCAAACTGTCTTGATACCAAGGAGCCTATACCAGAATGTAAATCAACTATATCACTAACGTACTGTTAGCCATATGCTTACTGATATGATTAATCTTTTTTAACAAGACTTTCCTGATGAAGGAAGCAGGGAGTTGAGTTACATTCTGGTTTGTTTATTGAGACTGGCACTTTAAGCAGGACTGACTTAACCTCCCTGTGACTGTTTCCTCAGCTGCAAAAAGGCCTGTTGTGAGAACCAGCAAATATAAGTATAGTACTTCGCATATGTCTAGCATACAGTAAATACTAAAAAAACTGTGGCTACATTGTGTATAAAACACTACATTAGATGCCACAGGGATAAACCAGGATCCCTGGTCTCAAAGACCTTACAACTGAAGACATGTGAACGAGCTGGAAGAGCAGTGCAGGACTGAAGGTGAGAAGTAAAGCGAACCTGTACTTAAATTCAAAGTAGAATTTGGAAAGTACCATAAGAGAAGGACACAGAGTTATAGGACATCAAAGGAAGAAGACATTCCCTCTAGGGAATACCAGGAAGGGCTTTGCAGAAGATTGGGAGAACGTGCATGAATGTTAAGATTTCAACAAGGAGAGAAATAGATAAACAGGGTATTCCAGACAGAAGAAACCGCATAAGCAAAAGAATCAGGGAACCACAGGGTAATGGGAAAACGTGAGCAGTCCAGTGTAGGTTACCTGTAGGAATAAACCAAAAGAAAAACTGCAGCAGAATGACGCCATACTGTGACGCAGTTCAGTGTAGACTTAGGAGTACCTACTTACTTTCAGTAGACAAAGGAGTCACTATCTGTTTTTGAGCAAAAATGAAATGACTGTATTGTACACAAAGAACATACCTTGGAAGCAGCATGTAGAAAGCCAAAAAAGAAAAGACTGTGGCAAGGATTAATACATTAAGAGAGGAAACATGTTGCGGCACCTGACTGGCTCAGTTAATGTGTGATTCTGGATCTCAGGGTTGTGAGTTTGAGACCCAGATTGGGCACAGAGATTATTTTAAAATAATAAAATCTTTAAAAGAAAAAAAAGAGAGAGAGAGAAAGAGGCAACATGTAATGAGCACCTAAACTTGAAATGAAAAAGGAGAATAGGGGTGCCTGGTGGCTCAGCTGGTTAAGCATCTGACTCTTGATTTCAACTCAGGTCACAATGTCAGGGTTGTGAGACTGAGCCCTGCAATGGGTTGCAATGGGCTTGTACCAGGCGTGGAGGCTGCTTAAGATCCTCTCTCTTCCTCTCCCTCTTCTGTCTCCCCTCTCTCTCTCTTCCTCATTAAAAAAAAGAAAAAAAAAGTAGAAATAAATGAAAGAAAATGGAAAGGCGAATGTTGCTGGGGATTGGAGGTGGAGAGGAATAGGGTGGCTGGGTTATGGACATTAGAGAGGGTATGCACTATGGTGAGCGCTATGAATTGTGTAAGACTGATGATTCACAGACCTGTACCCCTGAAGCAAATAATACATTATATGTTAATTTTTTTAAAAAATAGAGTAATTACTGATGGGTTAAAACAAAAAAAAAGAAAGAAAGGAAAATGGGAAGGCAGAATCCATTAGAATTGGCAAGTAATTAGATATGGAAATTTAAAGTGGAAAAAAAGAGTAAAAAATTAAGTCAATATATTACCTCATAATATATTTAAATTAACCAAAATACAGTTTAATCATCGGACTTCTCTAGCACCTGGCTCATGGTAATACTCAATGAATGGGATGTTTGGGATGAATGAGAATGTTACAGTCCATATAATAGCACTTTTCAAGGATAAATATTAATCTAGTAGTTTCTTGTTTTAATTCCCCCAATACTGCTCATCAATTTCTTAGTTTCTTAGATGTAAACATCAACAAATGTCTAAAATGAAAATCTCAGTATTTCTCACCCTGATTGTCTGGTCATCAGAAGATGTCAAAAATGATGATCCATCAGGAGAAAACATCACACAATGAACCCAACTTAAATGTCCTCTGCAATCAGCCACTTTTAAACACGAGTCCATATTCCACAACTACAGAATAAACATAGCATATAGGAAATAACATTCATAAGCATTTCGAACATTTCAAGAATATTGAAAAAAAGCAAAAGTAAACCAGTAATTTCACTTCTATGAATACAGGCAAAAAACAAGCTAGCAAAAACACAGAATGACTTGTACAAAAGATTATTCACTGCATCTTATTTTTAATGCAAAAAAACTGCAAACAACCCAACTGACCATCAATACGGAACTGACTGAATGAACTACGTAATGGAATATTTTATAACTGTAAAAACACCCAGATGATGACTTGTCACTGGGATATATTATTTACAGAAAATAAGCAAAGAACATATATATTTCTACAGAAGAGTATATATAGGGGCATCTGGGTGGCTCAGCCGGTTAAGCATCTACCTTGGTCTCAGGAATGATCCCATGGTCCTGGGATCGAGTCCCGCATCAGGCTCCCTGCGCACCAGAGAGCTTGCTTCTCCCTCTGCCTACCGCTCCCCCTCCTTGTGCTGTCTCTTGCCTCTCTCTCTCTCTCTCTCTGAAAAATAAATAAAACCTTAAAAAATAAAAATAAATTTTAAAAAAAGCTCTGATTTGGAATCATGCAAACATTTTTTTTAATCAAAAAAATAGACTGTTTTCCACTGTCATCTAATCCTCATTTCAACTAATGGCAAAACCTTACAATAAATGAATATGCTAATTGTACATGTGCACATTTCTGTTATTCATGCTTATTATGAATTGTCAATGTCTGCCACCCTGGCTGCATTTTGTCCTGAGTTCTGCTGTAAATTACTCAAATATATTCCAGCCTAATGAAGTACCATATGTGCCTGAGTTCCTCTCATTACACTCTGAATGACAGACCTACTTTATGATTTCAGAACAAGCATGAACAAAATAAGTACTTCATCACATGCCCAGTGGTTTTCAATCAGTGAGTTCTGTGGTTATAAATTAATTGTATGAAATTTTCTTTGCCTTATCACTAGAGTCCAAGCTCCTGTGGACATACAGAGCTAAAGGCCAGAAAGGAAAGTGGTTCCTTAACTAAAAAATCTCCCTTGAAAATTCTTCCCTTTTTCCTTATTGTTCTTCTCCATCATTTCTCAGAGCCCCCAAAACCAGGCTCCTATTTTAAGAAAAGACAATGTTTCCTGGAGCTTTCTAATAGTAGAGGGTAGGGATTTTAGAAGTGACAGAAAAGGCTGCAAGAAGAATTGCTCCTCCACTCTTCCTTAAAATCCTGACAAAAACCCAGAAAGAGGAAATTTCCAACCACATCTACCTTGAGGATCTACAAGTAAGGTACAAGATCTACATTTGAATCTTTCAAGTCAAGGACTCCACAGAAGAAAACACTGCCCACAGCACCCTATTTCTTCCCACCATTTCAAACAGGGCTGGAGCTTATTCACACTCACTGCCCGTGCTTCCAATGGGTAGATTCTTGGCAGGGAAGTTCGTGTTAGTTGCACTGTACTTGCTTCTGTACTTGGAATTAATTAGAGATTACAGAGCACACCCACTCACTCTCATCTTTTCTGTATCTCCATGCTGATGAACTACAGCTCAGAAATTCTCCCCCAACAGCTTTACAGTGAGGAACAAGGTTGTCAAACTCACTAAAAATTGCTGAAATAAGCACAGAGCACTAAGGAAGTACTTGCAGTAGTCAAGCTTCCTTTGAGAAGAGCCTGTGAACCAACTGGATTTCTCGATTTTCTTGATAAAGGCCCATACCCACCTTCTTGCACTGTCATCACAAGGAACTTCAAATTACCTGATGGTAAGACCCATGCAAGGAATAAGTAGTAATAGAGCTGGGAAAAACGAATCCATCTTTGGGGGAAAAAATCAAGAATTCACTGCTTTTTGAAAAAAATATAGCCTTTCACTGGGTGAAATTCTTCCAGGACCAGTTAGATATAGACTCTGAATACAAAAATCTATCACTTAAGTACAAAATTATAAATACGAACAGGCAATTTATAAGTCATTTTACTCATTAGTGCTCACCAATGAACATTCTAGGTTAACCAATTCAAAACTGAACTTTTGTCTTATTCTTCTCAATGATCTAAGAAATCTGAACTGGACTCATCTTTCATCCTTTTTTTTTAGAAGATCCTTTCTTTCATATTGTTTAATAGATGCCATGTTTCTGCCTAGGAAACCCATGTTCGTTCTTCTGTTTCCAAAGACCTTGGCACATGCTAGCCATTCAAGAAACGCTTGGTGAATGATACTGTCACTCCCTGTAGTATTACCAAATAAAATCTTCAATCACTGCTAAAGTAATAAAACTGGCTATACAGTTTAATATCCTAAAACTACAGGTCATTATGCTGTGAAGAAAGTGCTCTACTATTTCTCAACCATCCTCAGTAGTCAATGGTTTAAGTAGCCCATTCTTTGGCCTCCTTGTACCTCTGGAGACCCAACTTCACAGAGTAAGTGAACTACTCACCTCCACACAGCACTGGGACAAAGCCACTACTGCCAAATGATTTTGTGGGGAGAAGTCACAATACTGGATGGTGCTGTGATGGCCTGTATGGATTTCTGCCAATAAGCCACTGGTATGAATGTCAAAAAGCTGTCAACATAAAATAGGTATCTATGAAAGTAAAATACTTTTAAAAAATAAGCTATATTCAAAAAGAATCTAAATTTTTAAGTCCTGAAAAAACACAATTACTAAAAACTGGCACACCTATTGACAGTCATAAATAAGATATAAATCAATACACACATACTTTTAAAATACTGCTCATCTTGAAACATGTTTCCTATAAAGAAAAAATTATCACGGATGATCTCTCAAGCTGGTCTGGGGAGAAATAAAACCTTTGTGAATAAATGAATGGACTAGCCAAATTAACATAAGAGCAGCTCTCCTGAATGCTTGTTTATGCAAAAGAGAAAAATGGATATTCATAAATGAAGATGATCAAAATAATATAGAGCAGAGGCTTGCTACAATGAAATTAGCTCAACTATTTCTATTTCTCTTCAGAGCTATCAAATTACTCCATTATGATCATTTTCCCATTTTTGAACCAAAAAAGCTATTTTTGAATAATGCAAGCTTCATTTCAACTTTTGAAAGATTTTTAAGTGTTGAATATATTCTTCTGAAGTTTCTGCCAAATGATAAAAACATTTATACCAATATATAGTATTGTGATTTAAGACCAAGGCATTGTCCAGAGGAAAAAAAACAAAACCTTCCAGTGGGAGCCATGAATATGTTTTGTGAATGCACAGCCTTTCAAACATGCACAGATGGTAAGCAGCACAGCATCAGGAGCCAAGAACAAAAGACACGAAACCATACTTAAAATGCTTCCCAGGACAGGTCATTCTTAAAAATTAATGGTGGGGGGCACCTGGGAGGCTCAGTCACCAAGCATCTGCCTTCAGCTCAGGTCATGATCCCAGGGTCCTGAGACAGAGTCCCACAAGCTCCTTGATCAGCAGGAAGTCTGCTTCTCCCTCTGCCTGGTCTGCATGCTATTCCCCCTACTTATGCTCTCTCTCTGACAAATAAATCTTGGGGAAAAAAGTTACCTTTTAAAAAAAAAAGTTAAAATGGCAAATTTAAGATATATTTTACAACAAACAAATTTTAAGGGTGCCTGGATGGCTCAGTCGTTAAGCATCTGCCTTTGGCTCAGGTCATGATCCCAGGGTCTCTGGGATGGAGCCCTGTGTTGGGCTCCCTGCTCAGTGGGAAATCTGCTTCTCCCTCTCCCACTCCCCTAGCTTGTGTTCCCTCTCTCGCTGTAACTCTGTCAAAATAAATAAAATCTTTAAAAAAAAATTTTAATCTTCATATCTTATAAATGCAGTGATTCCTTTTCTGTTCCTACAAATTTTAACAAACTTAAGACAAAAGGAGATATTTTTAATTTTGTGCTTTATAAAGGTATAAACTCGAAGCACCCAAGATCGAAGGGTCACAACAATTAGATCGATAACAATATAAATGGCTCCTCGGTGAGTTTTATATAACTATATGGCATAATTTGATCTTTAAAATTGTACTATTGGGTGGCCCAATAGATTAAGCAGATGACTTGATCTCAGTTTGGGTCGTGATCTCAGGGTCGTGAGTTCAAGCCACCCATTGGGCACCACACTCCACGCTAGACATGGAGCCTACTTGAAAAAAAATTATATATATACACACACATACACACACCCACACACACACACAGTCTCGGGGGATTTGAGGAGCTCTCAAGAGACTTAGGCCTCTTCCTAGGTCTGTGTTCTCACTGAGGAAAAGGCAAAGTTCAGTTCAAGTGCAAAGACAGTGAAGCCAATGGCAAAAAGCCGGATGAGTTTGAGTCTGACATCTCCCAGGCTCACCTGGAGGTGGAGATGAACTCAGACCTCAAAGCCCAGCTATGGGAGCTGAATATAATAGCAACCAGGGAAATTGAAGTAGGTGGTGGTCAGAGAGCTATTATCATCTTTGTTCCCATTTCTTAACTAAAATTTTTCCAGGAAATCCAAGTCTGGCTAGTTCATGAACTGGAGAAAAAGCTGAGTGGGAAGCTCATTGTCTTTACTCCTCAGAGGAGAATTCTACCTAAGCCAACTCGAAAAAGCCATACAAAAAATAAGTAAAAGTACCCCAGGAGCCACTTTGACAGTCATTGCATGACACAATCCTGGTGGACTCGGTTTTCCCAAGCAAAATTGTGGGCAAGAGAATCCATGTGAAACTGGATGGCAGCTGGCCCATAAAGCTTCATTTGAAGGGTAAAGCACAGCAGAACAACGTGCAGCATAGGATGAAACTTCTCTGGTGTCCATAAGAAGCTCACGGGCAAGGAGGCTAACTTTGAGTTCCCAGAGCTTCAGTGGTAAACAAAAATGATTAAATAAAACATTCACAGTAAAAAAAATAAATAAAATAAATAAAAGTGTACTATTTGGGGTCTGGAGAATAGGAAGAGGTTGATAAAAGGATACGAACTTTCAGTTAGAAGATGAATGAGGTCTGAGGATCTAACGTATAACATGGTGACTATAGTTGATAATACTGTATTGTATAAGTGAAATTAAGAAAGTAGAAATTAAATGTCCTCACCAAAAAAAAAAAAAGGAGGTAAGCATGTGAGGTGACAGATGTGTTATTTAATTCCATGTGGGGGGAAGCCTTTCATAAAGCATACAAATATTAATTCATCATGTTGTATACTTTAAATATCCTACAATTTTATTTGTCAACTGTACCTCAATAAAGGTGAAAATAAAACTGTAATATCTCTTATTCAAGTCTTTTAAAATTACTATTTGAATGGAATGTCACTGAGTCATAAATCAGAATACCTACTTTTCCAAATCCATGGTATAACATGGGACAAATTATTTGGCTGCTCTGAACCTCAGCTGCCTCATTATCAGCAGAGGGCTACTGCAATCTGCTGTGTCCCTTGGATAGTTATATTAAAAGAAATAATATGTGAGAGCACTCCGAATATTACAAATGTAAGCTATTATTAGATTTTTTAAAAAGGAGAGCATTTTCTTGTCATTCACTATTTTTACATTTTGTCCTCATTTATATCACAGAACTCTTACAATATTCTTCAGTTACTGACAAATATTTCTATCACAGTCAGCAAATCCTAATGAATTTCAGGGGTAAGAAAACACTTTGAAAATCACCTAAACCAATGTATTCAAAATTGTAAACAAACAAAAAAAAGTGATGCGGAAAATATTCCATGTTTTCAATAAATTTGAGAAACAATGGACTAGCCAACATAAATTATTTCTGTATTACAGAATTCCTGGAGGCCTTAAGTATGTTGGTATACACTGAGAACTCTAAAGGGGGAAAGCAACACATAACATTTCCCAAACCAATGTGACCATGGAGACCTTTCCTCACAAAGCCTATTGACCACCTCCTGGAACACAGTTCTGAGAATTTATGAAGTTAGGGAGCCAACCCCAAATCATACAGCTACACTTTGATTATATCAATAAACAGTGTACAATGCAAAAATCAGTTGACATTTTCATTTTCTTTAAATCAGGCTAAATTGGCTTATTAAAATACTGATACTTACAAAGATTTTATTTTTTGCTGCCACCATTATCCTAGCACCATCAGCAGACCATGAACAACATTTCACTATCACTTCCATATCCTCTTGAGGCTCCTCTGAATTTAGGAAGAACTGCTTCACATCAATGCTTTTCCTCTCGTTTGCTGATTTCACATCCCAAAGCTTCAGATTGCAAAAATTTAAAAAAAGTTTAAATTCGTTTTAATCTCAAATCACACCTCTAGAATTTCACCTGGATTAAATGCAAATATTCGCTTTTTCTAATGAACTGTTTTCACTTATGCATGACTTTAAAAATTAAGTACTCTGGCTTCATTCAGCGCCTTCCTAAGAAGAAACAAACAAACAAAACTAGAACCACTGCCTGAAACGCAAAATGCAGAATGTAAAATTAAATAAAATGTTAAAAACTCCTTGCATGGTGTGGAGGAGGCTAAAGATTAGGTGTTGACAGGAAGGATGAGACTAGAAGAAAGGTGAGAGGAGGCTCACAACTTGCCACTGCTGCCCTCTGCTGAGCCAGGCGTGAAGCGCCCATCTACTGCTTGCACAGCCTGGACGCCACACAGGGCCCAGTCTAAACCGAGTTACAAACATAGCAGAACATCCAGGGATCTAAGGAAGCCTCTGAAAATAGAAAACAAAGAATATGCTGAGAGGAAGCAAGACACCTTGTGTGTTTGGTGGTGCCAGACAAAGCTCTAAAACAACTGGATCCTGAGGAATGGGATACAAAAGACTCTAAACCGCCCCTACTAGCAGAGCAGCCTGAATAGCACAAAAGAAAAAGGCCTTCAAGAAGGCCCATCTTCACTCCCCTAGGCCTTGGGCAGCATCCCAGCTTCGTAGAGTGATAACGGCTGCCGTGCCCAGACCAACAAGGACGGAGAGGGGAAAAAAAAAAAAAAAGAGGGGGAAAAAAGCCATTTCTTAGGCTTTAACTCAGCTTCCAAAGTACAGCTCCAAAGTAAAACCAGGTTTGTCTGACCAACCACATTTCTAAATTTCTTTCAAGTTTAAAGATGCATTAAATACACTAAGGAATATAGCCAATACCAAAATCTTTCCCCTTGCAACAAAACTGGATGGAGCAAGAGACATCAGATACTAAAATAGCCCTTCTTGATACCTAAAGAGAGAAAAAAAACCAAACCCTACATATGTCAGAAGTTTCAGTCACATCAACTAGGATATATGAGAAATCAAACTGTTTCCCTCTTAATATAAAAAAGAAACCACTGCCTAGATTTAAGGAAGAAAAAAAAAAAAAACCTAACACAACCCAATTTCATTAAATCTACCTAAACTACAATGTGCATCTGGACCTGACTTTAGCTCCTATCCAATGAGTGACGAAAGTCCACATATCAAGGGACTAAGTAAATACCAGCATTTGATTTTGAGTAAGGCACTATACTGTATCAAGGCCCACGTGCACCCTGGCCCTTGTATGTTTAAATGGTGATTTTTATTTATTTTTTTTAAGATTTTATTTATTTATTTGACAGAGAGAGAGATTACAAGTAGGCAGAGAGGCAGGCAGAGAGAGAGAGAAGCAGGTTCCCCGCTGAGCAGAGAGCCCAATGCGGGACTCTATCCCAGGACCCCAAGATCACGACCCGAGCTAAAGGCAGAGGCTTTAACCCACTGAGCCACCCGGGTGCCCTAAATGGCAATTTTTAAATAAAACTCACATTTTGAAATGGTTTGTCAACAGGGCCTGAAAAACACATGCTGATCAACATGATACCCTGCAAAATGCTTAGATTACAGAGCCATTTGGGGCAGGAAATAATTTTACAGTTCTTCATCCTCTCAGAAGGCAAAAGCTTTAGAAGACTTTGACCTTGAAATGCTGTTATCCAATATCGTTTTGCAGGACCTCTGCTTACTACCTGTCACTGTAACAGCATGAACCAGCTAACGATGCTGGCTTAATAGCATGGTGGGAAAGCTGCCACAAACACAGCAGTTCTCACCAAGAGTGCAGTAATGTCTCTCCCCTGCTGCTAGTTCTCTGTGCTCTACAACCACTTTTTGATACTCACACATGAAGTCAAAGTCCTGTCCCTGAAGAGTTTTAATATTGTTTTTTTTGTTTTGAGTTTGGAGAAGTCTTAATTTGATTTGAAAGAACACAGCAAAGTTCTATCATCTTGAACACAATAATGACTATGCTAGTCGCTTTGAGATTATATAAATAAATTAGGTACAGATAGCTCTCTCAAAGAGTTTAAAGGTCAATAAAGGAGGTAAGACAAGCCCATAAGTGACTCTAATGTAAGGTACATCAAATGTATCATTTGAAAGGAAAAGATATAGCACAGTGGGACTGTTAGATCCAAGCTGTGGACTTGAGAGAATAGTATTTGCAGAAGTGGACACCCTGAAGGTCAGTTGACTGCAGACCAACTTAGGATAGACAGAATTTCAACCCTAGAAAGCCAAAAGGAACACTCTATGGCCTAGATTCTAGGTTAAATGGTCAGCATAAGCTAAAGTACAAAAGGGGAAAGCAAAGACAATGAAAAAGGAGAACAGGCTACAGTTTGGGTGCAGTGTCAGGTGCCTGGACACATCCTGGACATGGCCCTCACCTGTTCTCAGAGCACCCTTTTACCATTTCCATACCTTATCTATTCCCTTACCTCTCTCTCCAACTGGATTCTGAACAACTTCAGGCCAGGAATTAATTGTTTGGTGTTTTGTTTTGTTTTAGTATTTAAAACCCAAATGCTTGTGTCTGGCACATAATAAGTATTCAATAATAATCAAGAAATACATTTTAAGTGTAAAGAGAGATTCTTCTCATGTTTCAAGCACAGGTGAATAGAAACAATTGTGTTACTGAAGGAAATAGGGTTCAGGTCCAAGATACAGACAGAACACACAAATTCATCTTTACACCCTCCCAAAATCCATGTAAAAGCAATAGTAAAGAGAATTTTTCCCTTTAGTAGTAGTTCTTTAGGCATAGTTCACAAGGCAAAGGAGAATGGAGGAAGAGATAACAACAAAACTGTAAAGTCTAAAAAAAGCAGAAAGACAAGCAATAAGGGGACTCCTAAAAACTGCATCCTGATTCCACCATGGGGAAACCTAAGAAGCAGCCCAATTCATACCATAAAATTCCTAAAAGGCTAAGGAAGTGTTGTACCAGATACCCTCTGTTAAGGGTGGAGAATCACTATAAATCCCTTGAAATCCTCTTCCCAACTATGCAATTCAGGTTGCTATATTCCTACTCTAGCTGAAGAGTAGAGGGTTTTTCTACACCAGGCGCAGTTGAGAGCAGGGTCACCATTCTAAAAATGGGGAAATTAAGAGAAAGTCTAAATCCCAAATGTTGAGATCTCTACCTAAACATCTTCTTGCCAACCAGACTTGTACCCTACAGGTAGGAATTTTTTCTCTGAATATCCAACAAAATCAAGACAAAAGATCTAAGGAGTCTGACATTAGGAGTTTAACATCAAAAATGGCAGGGATAACCCTACAGAGAAACTCACAATTAGCAAGCTCACAATTCCCTATCAGCTTTTTGGTGCTGCACTCTTAAATATGAGCAGGATACATATCTAATACATATACAGATCTTCCTCAACTTACCATTGGATTACATCCCAGTAAACCCATCATAAGTTGCAAATGCATTTAATAACATAACCTACTGAACATCATAGCTCAGCCTTGCCTACCTTAAATGTGCACAGAACACTTATATTAGCCCACAGCTTGGCAAGATCTAACAAAGCCTATTTTATAATAGCGTTGAATATCTCATGTAATTTGTTAAATACTGTACAAAAAGCGAAAAACGGAATGGTACTACAGATACAGGACAGGCTGCATGTGTATTGGTTGTTCAACCTCTTGTTTGCATGGTTGACTGGGAGCTATAGCTCGCTGCCACGGCCCAGCATCACAAGGGAGAGTCACACTGTATTTCAATATCCAGGGGAAAGATTAAAATTCAAAATTTGAAGTACAGTTTCTACTGAATGTGCATCACTTTTGCATCAACACAAAGTTGAAAAAGCCTAAGTCAAACCGTCATAAGTCAGAAACCATCTGTAGGTATATCCAAGATCAGATAGCTAAGCTAGATCTCCTAAAATGCAGACAGAAACCAAAACCAACAGAGGAAACAGCAACTATACATGAATACAAATTTTTTAAAACAAACTATTTTTTTAAAAGATTTTACTTACTTATTTGAGAGAGACTGACAGCAAAAGAGGGAACACAAGAAAGGGGAGTGGTAGTGGGAGAAGCAGGCCTCCCGCGGAGCAGGGAGCCCATTGCGGGGCTTGATCCCAGGACCCCGGGATCATGACCTGAGCCAAAGGCATACGCTTAATGATTGAGCCACCCAGGCACCCCTAAAACAAACTATTAACACTCACAAAAAGATAAAAGATACTGCATCCATGAAACAAAAGTAGGAAAAAATGAAAAAAAAAATGATCGTAAGAATGTGTACTTAAAAACATGACAACAGGGGGCGCCTGGGTGGCTCAGTGGGTTAAAGCCTCTGCCTTCAGCTCAAGTCATGATCCCAGAGTCCTGGGATCAGGGAGCCTGCTTGCCCTTCTCTCTCTGCCTGCCTTTCTGCCTACTTGCGATTTCTGTCTGCTAAATAAATAAATAAAACCTTAAAAAAAAAATGACAACAGAAATTAAAAATCCAACAGAAGGATTAGAAAGTAAAGCTAGAAAATAAGGCTAAAGAAATCTTCCAGAAAGGAGGGCAAAAAGAGAAGGAGAGAAAAAACTAAGGTAGAGGAAGAAAAAAAGAGTAGAGAAGAATAAATCAAAAAATTAAAGGAAGCCTACAGAACTGAAGTATTTGAATTTTCAAATTGAAAGAAGCCACCAAGGGGCACCTGGGTGGCTCAGTCAGTTCAATGTTTCACTCTTGGTTTGGGCTCAGGTCATGATCTTGCAGTTGTGGGATCGATCCCCAAGTTGGGCTCTGTGCTCAATGCAGAGTCGGCTTCAGATTCTCTCTCCCTCTCACTCACTCTGCCTCAAATAAATAAATAAAATCTTTAAGAAAGAAAAAAAGAAAAAGAGAGGGAAAGAGAGAAAGAAGGAAAGAAGGCAGGCAGGCATACAAGCAAGCAAGCAGACACCAAGTGCCAACCACAATAAATGAACACAAACCCACACCAAGGCATATTATCACAAAATTTTTAAAAAGAAAAAATACTGGGGATAAGAAGAAGATCTTAAAAGTTTCTGACAAAAAACAGATCACATATGAGTCAGAATGGCTTCAAACTTTTCAAGAGGAACTTTAGAAGACAGGCGACAAGGGCACAATGTCCCCAAAATTCCTAGGAAAAGTTATTTACAACCCAGAAATCTATATACAGTCAGAAATACCAATTAAATATGAAGTTAGACATATAAGGTCTCAAAAATTTACCTCCCAAAGAGTCTTTCTTAGGAAGCTAGAGGAGATTCTCCATGAATGGGAGAAAAAAAACAAGAAAGAAGACAAAAAATCTAAGTAACAGAGTTTTAAGTCAAGAGAAAAGCAAAAGAATCACCAGGATAATAAAGGAAGCTCTCCAACTGGACAATGGAAGTAGTTTCATCAATCAGAATAGAACAACAGAACGCCCCAAGAAAGTTATTTCCAAGAAAAGAAAACTTATCAAACATCTGATAAGTGTAAATAACTTAAGAAGCAATTTAGACAAGGATAGTTTAAAGATGAATTAGTGATGAGCACTTTAAAAAAAATAAGTATAATGTGTTAAAAAACAAAATTACAGTGTTAATGTACAACACATTTAATCCCAAGGAAAACAAGCAGCTAGTAGGAGAAAGGAAAAAAATTCGTACTACATGACTCAACTGTGACCAGTTACAATGATGTAAATCCTGGACACTGATCTAATCAAAATCATAAAACATACAGGAACCATAAAGGGGGTCAAGTTTGGGAAGAAAATACAGCTCAGTGTGGAGCACTATAAGTCTGGGGCACAGTATATTATCTAAGTGACAACAACTAGCAGGTGGTTAGAGATACAGGACCCAATCACACAAGAGAAATGAGGGCTGGAAGTAACACAGCTGGAAGTCACTCACAGAAGAGATGAACTTCACAGAAGAGATGAGAGTTCAAGCCATGGGACCGATGAACTGGGATGAGAGAAAGGTAACGAAGCTGGTATTTAAGTGAGGTATTTAAGAGGCACTTGAGGAACAGCTATTTTTATATTATGTATATATTACAGCTATTATTTTATATATAAAAAGATTAAGAAGGGGTTAGAGAGAAAAAAGGAACAGCGATTTTTATATAATATATATATATTAACAGCTGTTATTTTATATATAAAAAGATTAAGAAGGGGTTAGAGAGAAAAAAGGAAAAAGTAGAAAACACTGATGTCAGGTGAGAGTTTCAGAAAGGAAATATAGGTGGCTGATGGGGGAAGAAGTGCTGAATACTGGTACTACAACAAAAAGAATAAATCTTGGCTAAAGAAAAATTTAAGATTTCACACTAATCCAAAGAGCATCAACTTTTACAACAAAAACAATGGAGACTGAAAATGAAACTAGATTTTACATGCTTCAAAGGAATACAAGAAAGATACTAGGCTTAACAAGTTTGAAATATGGAGTGAATAGTCAGGAAATGGAGGCTAGTACAGGTAGCTTATGATCTAACAATAAAGGGGAAAATAGAATGACTATTTTGGAGGAAAACATAATCCATGGAGAATCAAAATCAAAGGTTTTTTTCACTTTTTGGTTTCGGAAAGGTCCAAGAACATGTGTTGGCTGAGGGAAAGGAACCCAAAGAGAAGAAAAGCTAAAGATACAGAAAGAAAGAAAAAACAATTAGTGAAGCAAAGCATGCAGGGGAGAAGGAAAAAAGGAACAGTAGGCCTAAGTAGAGAACTTTCTGGGAACTGATATAAGAAAAAAGAAAGGGAGCTGGGATTTTTATGGCCATTTTTGAGGAGATTTAAGGAGAATTCTTTTTTTTTTTTATATTTTATTTATTTGAGAGACATAGGGAGAGAGAGATTGTGAGAATGAGTGGGAGAAGGGGCAGAGGGAGAAGCAGACTCCCCGTGGAGCAGGGAGCCCAACACAGGACTGGATCCCAGAACCCCGGGATCATGACCTGACCCGAACTCAGAGGCCTAACCCACTGAGTCACCCAGGCCCCCTGAAAGAGAACTCTTAATGGGTGGTGCCAACCCTCTGAATAGGTAGGTATGAAGTAAGGTAATCTCCAGAGAGTGAAAGGGAAGCAGTGACAAGACTGGGGGCTTAAGAACAACAGCAAAAGTCTGGAATTGGAACAATGATGAATACAGCAACAAATCAACTAGTAATGACAGAGCATAACTTGGCAGCAAAGAAGGCCAGTTGAGCGGCACACCTTAAATTTATGAAACGGGTAGTCTGGTTTCACATATGTCTTCCACGTTAAGCAACTTAATAATGATGGAATAATGCTAAGAAAAATGGAATCTTCCCAGAACTTGGAATTAGCAACAGTGATAAGATGGAAAAACCTGACGTGAGATATAAAATGTCTTCTTCTGAAGTCATTCACTTACTAGAAAACAAGAAATAATAGGCTTATATAACTGAAAGATTCTCTCAGAAAAGAGTTGTCTTAACCCGTCCAAGGATATTCTGAAAAGCCTCTTCTGATATAGATTGTCCTAAAGGAAGGGACAGGTATTTAGTATTTGCAGATAACATGTCATAGAAGTCAGAATCTATTTACCTGAATATTCTACCTAAGAATGCTCCCAACATCTACTAACAGCTAGAAAATTCCTTAAGGTAGAATTCTACCCAGAAAGGGTTCCTCGATGCCCTGAAGTAATTTATACAAAACCGAGTTATCTTCAGTGAGCAAAAAGAGATCAAAGATTCGACCAGAGGATCTGCACCAACAGATTTCACCTTCCTGTAACTGAGGAGTTACCAATGACATTAACAAATCTCTTCTCTAGTGATTCTAACAAACAAAATAGTGCCCAGGAGAGTTCAAGTATTTCCCTGGAAAAAATATATGTCAAGAAATTTTATTGAGTGCATGTTTTGAGTATAATTCTATAGTATGAATTTGAGAGTACAAAAAGCTATGATGTCTCTGCAGATCATAAATCTATATTCAATCTCATCAAAGAAAAGAAGATACATGAAAATGAATGAACTGAACAGCACAACACATTTACAAGTGGAAACCAGAAGACATATATATATACATATATAGATAGAAGGATGGATGTACTCAGAACCAAACAGACGGATGTGATAAGAGAACACTTTCTGAAGAAGGCTTTGCATAAAGGCTTGAGGGGCATTAAAAAATATGGGCAAGCGAATTGGAGGCCAAAATCCTAATAAAGACTAATGAAATATATATATAGGAACAGTAGCTCACATAAGCTACCAAATTATCTCGCCCAGAACAATTAGTGTTACGGGGACTAGAAGGAACAAACCGGACAGGAACAGAGGTAGCAGAATGATGGAAGGTAAAGAGCCTTACAGCAGCGCCTGATGAGCCTGGGTTTAATCACAATTTATAATGTAGCACTTTTGTGCCCCAGCTAAAAGTGGCAAGATGAAAACAGAGGTAGAAAGTTATTCTAGCAGTTCTGTACCAAGATTAGGAGAGATGGGGAACACATCTTAGAAAGCTGCTATCAAACATAAGGAGATGACAGCATGAACCACAGTAATACTATAGAATGGGAGGGGGAAAGGCAGACTGAAAGACGAGGTCAAAGATAGATTAGAATTAAGACCAAAGAAAGAAAGGAAAATCAATGTAGAGGAGACTAGAATGATGGTAGAGACAGGAATAATAAAGAAAGTGGGATTAGGATCTTAGAGAATTTAAAGAATTTAGTTATCTTAGACTATAAATTTCAAGAGGCTGAATATACTTTTTTCTCTAGTTTTGACTTTTTCCTGCACAGGACTTCTTGAGAACAGGAAAATATAAAATAAATGGCAGAATAAAGAATAAATAAAAGTAGGGCCTTTACAAATTTGACCCCACAGATGTCAAAATTTTATGAAGTTATAAAGACATGCTTAAAAATTAAGAATTCAAAATATATTTACTTTAAAGCATAAGGCAGTAAACCATTTGTAAACAATCATTATAACAAGCAATTACGGTTATATTAAACGTGCTCCTGGAAGTTGGGGGGGAAAAAGTTCTTCCTGTAGAAATGAGAAAAAGAGAAACCTATTTCTATAACCAAATCATAAAACCACAAAACTACAACCAATTTTAATAAAAAACAAAAGCATACCTTTAATGTTCCATCAGCTGAACAACTAGCCAAAAGCTTATCATCTGGTGAAAATCTGCAGTGATTGACTGAATTTGTGTGGCCAAACATGGTATTTCGGCATTCTTTTTGATTCAAATCCCAGAGCTATTTGATAAAGATAAAAAGATAACTAAAAAACTAGTACTGAATAAGGTAAAGCTAGAAATCTCATAACATTCACCCTTCCTTCCCATTTAAGCTTTTTCAGTAACAGAAAAATGTTTAATTCATAGTAATGCAAAGGTGTCAAACACAAAGGTGAACTTGTGATTACCAAGTAATGGGGCAGCCCTTAGATCAGCACCTAAATCTACTAAGGGACCAAAAGCTTACCTAGGCTTTTAGTCTGAGAACTAAGTAACTAAATAATTACTGCTTATTTTAACAAAGTAGTTGGATTATTATTTTATTCAGCTCTCTAATAAGTCATATGTAAAATAAAATGCTCCCAAATTTTTTTTAGATGCTAGGTTACCCAAATGGTCTTTTTAAGATTTTCCAATGCAAATCTTGAGTCTACTTACTAGGCTAAAATCCATTAATGCTCTAAAAAATGACTTGAAAAATACAAAGATAACAAAGATAGATATAAATACATTTGACAGGAAATAGAAGAGGCTTGAAGAGCAAGTTAACTAAAACTAAATAAACTTAAAAAAAAAAGAACAATGGGGGAAAGTGAACATGGACCAGAGAGATCACAAAACAATTACTTATTATGTTAGGTGTGATAATGGCATGGTACTAGGTTTAAGACCTCAGATATCCACGCTGAAGTATTTTGGGTGCAATGTCATGATAACTGTGATTTGTTATAACATGCTACAGCCAAAAAAAAAAAAAAGGGGGGGGGGAGGAAGAATAAAATAAGATTGGCAAAATATTAATAATAGTAAAAGCTAGACAATGGATACCACAAGGGTTTATTATTGTACTCTCTCCTTTTGCGTGTGTTTGAAAAGTGAGTAAAATATAAATAAAAAGGGCTATAGTCCTCTCAGGGGATTTATGCTAACTATATTAAACACGGAAGAAGAAATCATCCAACCCCAAAATTAATATTGACAAAAACCCTTTAGAAATGACCAGTGAGATAAGTCCTATTCTTCATATCCATCTCTATCCTAGCCTTCTTTATCCTAGTCCTAGATAAATCTAATTTTTCAGGCAAGTCACATAGGGGTAGCTTCAGATTCACATACTTTCATTGCCTTCTCTCAGTTCAAGAGTCACAAAAAGTCAATTCTAATTGTCCACATGGTAATACAGGTGTGGTATAGCAGATCTTAAAGTAAAACTTGTACTTAATTAAAATTTTTGACTAACCAATAGAACCCATAGATCTCTCTTTGTTCTCACATCCTAGAGCTTTTTGTCTATAATTAAAATGAGGAAAAATAAACTTCTTCACCCTACAAAATATTCAAAAGAAACACCAAGGGGCACCTGGGTGGCTCAGTGGGTTAAGCCTCTGCCTTCGGCTCAGGTCATGATCCCAGGGTCCTGGGATCGAGCCCCACATCAGGCTCTCCACTCAGCAGGGAGCCTGCTTCCTCCTCTTTCTGTCTCTGCCTGTCTCTCTGCCCACTTGTGATCTCTGTCTGTCAAATAAATAAATAAAATCTTTTTTAAAAAAAAGTGCTTACATTTAAAAATAAAAAAGAAACACCAAAAATTAATCATAAATAATATAGAAGCCATAGTTTTTTAGAGGTGGATTTATTCAATAAGGTAAAGCATATCTGAGTAAAAATGAGCTATGATTATAAGACTACATTGGTCTCTTATTTCAATCCAATCCAGTTTTCAAATTGTGCTATGCAGGCCCCTAGGGATTCCAGAAACATGTCTGAAAGGGACCACTAGGGGGAAATAAGAGAGGGAACAAGAGAGTAGAAAAGCAACCTCAGGGGGCCTGGGTGGCTCTGTTGGTTAAGCAACTGCCTTCAGCTCAGGACACGATCCCGGAGTCCTGGGATCGGGTCCCACATCAGGCTCCCAGCTCTACAGGGAGTCTGCTTCTCCCTCTGACCTTCTCACTTCTCATGCTCTCTCTCACTGCCTCTCTGTGAAATGAGTAAATAAAATCTTAAAAACCAAAAGAAAAAGAAAAAGAAAAGCAAGCTCAGGGGCGCCTGGGTGGATTAGTCAGCTAAGTGTCTGACATCTACTCAGGTCACAATCTCAGGGTCCTGGGATAGAACCCCGCATCAGGCTCCTTGCTCAGTGACTGAGTCTGCTTCTCCCTCTCCCTCTTGTCCACCCCACCCCCTGCTCATGTGCACGCAGCCACACATTTCTCTCTTTCCAGTAAATAAAGTCTTTAAAAAACAAAAAATGCAAGACCGCACCCCACTTCAACCAGGGCAATGGGCTTTATCTCTTATACACTGAGCTTCTACGTAAGTTTTCTTTTGATGGGGGAAAAAAAAGTTTCCGCTTCCTGAACGGAATGAAGGGGAAAGCCGGGACAATTTTCAATATTTTCTAAAATTTTTTAAAATGATGTAACAGAGTCTATGAGGTTTTTCAAACTGAAATGGTTTGCCCAACCCTCCCAAAAATATAATGTCCCTTTGCAAAGATAGTGCAACATTAAAAAAGGGCAGAAACCAAAGCAAAAACAATCCAAAGTTAGTGAATCTTTCTGGAACCCCAGAAAATTTAATCTAGCTATCTTTAATATTCCACTTCAGAGAAAAAAAGATAAAATCTTTTATAACTTGTAACTATAAAACATTATCAAACATATATGAAATATTTTTGGTTTTAGTTTTATTTTTTTCCTATCAGCATCTTTGTTCCTTTCTCCTAATAACAGAACTTCTGAATCAAGCCCCACTTACAATTCAAGTAGAGCTCACCTCACCTCATTTGTCCCATTTCACCAAGGCTAAACTTGTAATCTTTGACCAATTCAAGAATTCCATCCTACTGGCCCATGAGGGTTATTTAACAATGAGAATATAAGCCAAACCAGGTCAAATAGTCTTCTTTAAAATTAAATCTATGGGACCCGGGAAAGAGTATGTTTCTCTTCCTCTGTGACTATAAGCTGTAAGACCCATGTAAGCCAGTAACTGAGAACAGCCATATTTCCTGCCACACAGAAAGAACATGCCTGAACCAACAAGAGAGAAACAGAGTCAAAGGTGGAGAGGAGATTAGACTCCAAGACTGTAATTTGAGCATCTGGAATCAGTTATGCCTAAAGCCATGCTCCCTGCAGACTTTTCAGTTACATGAACCATTAATTTCTTTTTCTTTTTGGCTTAAGCTAGTATGAAAGTTCCTATCACTACAACCAAAAGAGCCCTGACTAATAAAAGAGAAAATCGAGAAAAATGTTCTGATGCACCTATCAAATTTGTCTACGTAGTTCTCATTATCCATACTTACTTTAAGGAAGCAGTCACTTGATGCGGTGGCTAAGAGAAGGTATTGACTATTGTTGGCAAAATGGCAGCAGTTCACTTGCTCTGAGTGCTCATCATAGATATGTACTAGTTCCCCCGTCATAGAATTCCAGATCTAAAGAGAAAAGAGAAAATAAAATTTACAACTTCCTCTTAACTTTCAAAGGAAGAACAGAAGAGCAAACAAATGTGAGCTGTTTTGCGGCCGATCTCCCCAGTTGGACATGAGGCTAATGAATACCGCCCTTCTCTAAAATATGTCCGTACTTTTCCAGGATGTTTTTTAAAAAATTACTTGCAAGTCTACACATATGTCTTTCTATAGGATAATTAGAATCCCGTAAAAAATTACATTCTTCTAGGGCAGGACTGCACGTGGTCACTTGAACGACAGTAGATAGAGAAGTACTATACAAGGGATGGAATAATAGACTTCAGATCAGAAGGATTAAGTCCAAGACCTGGCTCTACCATTTATAATTTGTGTGTCCATCATCAGGTCCTTAATTTATCTGCTTCACACTTCCCTCCTCCGTAAAAGGAGGATACTCACACCTGTCCTACACAATTCAAGGTACCAAATGAAATAAAGGACAAGCTAAGTTTGCTGCTGACTTCAACGTATCAATAAAAAGTAAAGGCAGATGGATCAATGAAAAAAATTAAGGCTTTAGATTCTGAGGAAAACCTAGCTTTGAACCCTGGCTCTATTAGTTATCTGTTAATGTGAGCTTGGGCAAATGACTTCATCTCTGAGCCTATTTTCTTATCTGCAAAATGAGATC
This sequence comes from Martes martes, assembly GCF_963455335.1. Classification (NCBI taxonomy): domain Eukaryota; kingdom Metazoa; phylum Chordata; class Mammalia; order Carnivora; family Mustelidae; genus Martes; species Martes martes. Next base: position 22,584,570 of record NC_137895.1, read on the forward strand.
AATTTACTCTTACTCTGCAAGTTGTAGTGAGAAACTGATAATGTAATATAACGAAGGGTGTAGTATAAAGCCTCACACAGTGTTAAATTCCCAAGCAGAAGTAATCATCATTCTAGTCACTACGTAAGACAATAAAGCAGTGTGCTCTGAAAGAAATAAATTACCTAGTCTTCACTGGGCTCTGAACTTTTTAGAGGTATTAATGTCCCTCCCAAAGCATTTTCTTTCTTTTTTTTTTTTTAATTTTTAATAACCTCTATGCCCATTATGGGGCTCGAACTCATGACACCAGGTGAAGGGCCAAATGCTCTACCACCTGAGCCAGCCAGGCACCACATATTTTTTTGTCTTATCAAAGTACTCACAAGAGGTCCAAAAAGTTTAAGTTCTTTAACAGACATTTGTGCCTCTTGTTTTTTACTTTGAGTACTCAGAAAACAGAAACTCAGTGTTATCTCCTTTTATGCCACATAGCTCTGACTTTGGAAGTATGCAAGACTAGCCAACTCCCAAGTGTGACTCAGTAGTGGCTATGGAGTTAATTAACTGGTTGGTTGTAAAGCCACCTAGAGAGTCTAGTCTATCAAGAAGTAATTTTGGGGGGCTCCTAGGTAGCTCAGTTGGATTAGGAGGCTGCTTTCGACTCAGATCATGATCCCAGGGTCCTGGGATTGAGCCCCGCATCAGGCTCCCTGCTCAGCAGACAGCCTGCTTCTCCCTCTCCCTCTGACTGCCACTCTGCCTACTTGTGCTATCTTTCTGTCAAATAAATAAATAAAATCTTAAAAAAAAAAAAGTAGATTTTTCCAAGGTCCTAATTTGTCTGGACACTCCAAGTGGGTGTAGACCCCAGGAAAACTTCCAGGCCAATTTTCTTGCTCCCAGGTCCAAGCCCCACCCCATCTAGCCAGTTTCAACAGTCTGCCGTTCCTTCCTTCCTTCCTTCCTTCCTCCCTCCCTCTTTCTTTCTACCTCTCTTTCTTTCTCCCTTTCTTCCCCTCTCCCTCTCCTCTTTATTTATCTATCTACCTATTTATTTTCAGTACTCCCACCAAGTCAGGATCCACTTTATTTTTTTTAAAGATTTTATTAATTTGACAGAGAGAGACACAGCAAGAGAGGGAACACAGCAGGGGGGGTGGGAGAGGGAGAAGCAGGCTTCCCGCGGAGCAGGGAGCCCGATGTGGGGCTCGATTCCTGGACCCTGGGATCATGACCTGAGCCAAAAGCAGACACTTAATGACTGAGCCACCCAGGCGCCCCAGGATCCACCTCTTTTTAAAAAGCCTGAAGCAAGGGGCACTTGAGTGGGTCAGTCAGTTGGGCATCTGACTCTTGATTTCAGTTCAGGTTATGATCTCAGGGTCATGAGACTGATGCCCAAGTCAGGCTCCACACTAGGCGTGAAGCCTGCTTGGGATTCTCTCTCTCCCTTCCCCCTCCTTCCCCACTCTCATGTGCATAGGCTCTCTAAAAAATAAAAAATAAATAAAAATTTTTAAAAAAACCTGAAGTGAGGTGCTTGGGGTGCCTGAGTAGCTCAGTTGGTTAGGCATCTGACTCTTGATTTTAGCCCAGGATTGTGAGCTGAACCCAGCATCAGGATCCACACAGTGTGAAGCATGCTTAAGATTCTTTCTCTCCCTCTGCCCCTCCCCCACCCCACCTTCCCCACTCCACCTCAAAAAAAAAATCTGGGTTGCACTTCACAAAGTATGTATTTTACAACAGTAATCCAATCTCAGACAGTAAGTCTGTGCAGCAACACTTCCAATCACAATGCCCTCAAAGATTCTAACTGATATATACCCATAGACTTATGAATAATAAACAGTAGGCAAATTCATTAATTTATAATTGTTTCTCCCAGCTATATGGTAAATATTTCTGGCTGAGAAACCTATGCATTTTTGCTGGTGCTTAAAAACAGACATTATTAATTTGCAGTGGCCAAAACCTCGCATGCCTCAAGTCAGTAGATCAACAGGCAAGAGTCCTTTACCTCTACTTACACTAGTCCCTCTACCACGGAAAAAGAAAATGAATTCTATGGTAATCACAACTCAAGAGAAAAATATTTCCCTACCTTGACTTTTTTATCCACTGAGCAGGTTGCTATAAACCTGTCATCTGTAGAGAATGCACAACAAAGCACTTCATCCTCATGAGCCTTGATTTCTAGCAGTTTCTCTCCTGTTTCAGCTTTGAACACCTGCACAAGCAACAATAAAATCCTTTTACCATAAACTAATGGCCACCATTTGATAAAAATCTTTCTTTAAAAGATCTTAATCCGTATTATTTTGCAGTAGTAATGAACCTTGGCAAAAACCACTCCAAAAAACAGAATATATGTCAGAATTTATATGCCTTAACATAGAGAACTATCTCTTATTAAATGTTTGTAATATCAATAAAAAGAGCCAGCAGAGTACAGCTTCAGTTCTTGAGGTTAGTTTGGCAAAATTCTTTTTTTCTTTTCTCTTCTTTTTTTTTAAGGTTGGCAAATTCTTAATCAAACAGACAGCATCTCCTTCTATCTGTTTTCCTTCTGGGTCTCAAAAGCCAAAATTAATAAAATTAGTAATAAAGCACATATACAAAAATAAGGTTTATAGTCACAATCTTACAAAGACTAAACCTAATCTAAATATCAAAGTTTTAACTAACTGATTCTGTTCCCTTCAAAATTTAAAGAAAAGCACTCATTCATATATTCCAAAAACAAACAAGAACTTAAATTCCTTCAGAGCACTTTAGGAAATAATATAGTCTGATTCCTATTTACAGTCAGAAATCTGTGTCTGAACCTGTGATAAAACAAGTATTTTACTTAATCACTGTTTTTTAATCAGAGCCCTGTTCACTGTGCTAGAGAGTCTTTATGTCTTTTAATAATTTGCATTTCCTCATTACTCTTAGAGGGCACTTGGATGACAGTAACCGATTGCTAGGGTAAAAGGTACTTTTATGTAACTCGGCAACTTTAAAACTATGAAAACACACAACCATATCTTTTAAATTTCCAGAAAAAGCTTTCATAAAATGTTCAGATTTGGATTTCTCTATTTCTAATAGAGAAATTTTCTTCAATTTTAGGATTTAAATATGTTCTAATATGCACAGTATTGGGTACATGCCTCTTTCAATTTTTCTCAAGAGATATGTTTTACCTGTAAGGTTTTATCAACTCCACAAGAAGCTATTCTTTGACCATCCTCAGAAAAGCAAGCATGGTAAACAGCATCTGTATGGGGGCGGACAACTAAGCGGGAAAGATTCTTGATGTTTTTTTTGTTTCTACATACAAGGAAAAAATGAACAGGAACCTAATAAGTAAAAGTAATTTCTTTTTCAGTTATAAAGTAAACTGTCTTTTAACATTGTTGTGTTGCCAAAAATACAAAATTCTTAAAATTAAGTTACCACCGTGTAAATGACAGCACAGATCTCCTGAAGGAAAAAAGTATTACGAAAGTGGCTTTTTTAAGAGAAATGCTACCCTATATAAAGCAACCTGTCAGGTGCTGCAAATGTCACTGAGTTGGGAGAAATCTAACCAATCAAATACATGTTGCTTTCTATTTTTCTTGGATATATTAATGATAACATGTGCAGAGAAAACATTATGTAAGGATACCCTCAAAAAAATCTCCATTGTTTTTAAAGGGAAAGAAGCCAGGGCACCTGGCTGGCTCCATCAGTTAAGCAACCTGACTCTTAATTTCAGCTCAGGTCATGATCTCAGGGTTGTGAGACTGAGCCCAGCATAGGGTTCCCACTGGCCATGGAGCCTGCTTGGGATTCTCTTATATACACATAGACTCATTTAATCTTCTCAGTGCTATGAAAGAGCACTATTACGTGAGAGAAGCTGAATAACTTTCCCTGGTTATATACAACCAATAAAGCAGAGGCGGGAGCTCCTGGGTGGCTCAGTCATTAAGCATCTGCCTTCAGCTCGGGTCACGATCCTAGAGTCCTGGGATCAAGCCCCACATTGGGCTCCCTACTCTGTGGGGAGTCTGCTTCTCCTTCTTCCTCTGCCTGCTTCTGCCCCGCTGTGCTCACTCTCTGTCAAATAAATAAATATTTTTTTTAAAAAGCAGAGCTGGGTTTCAAGCCTAGGCAGCTTAGAGCCAAAGTCTGTTAATTTTAACCTCCAAACTATTCTAAACTACAGAATGTATGGACTAGTAACAGAGAAAAATAGGCCATCACCATGAAGTGAAACAAATGCTATGATATAAAATGAGCAAGTATTCCAGAATACAGACAGATTTATCCTAGCTTCAATGAATTAGGGAAAATCACCTACAGCAACCTATTTGGAGAGAGGGCCCAGGACTAATAAATACTGCAGATATCAACCTACAGTTCAACTCAGATAAGTTATATGTGTGAAAAGACAACCATTCATGTTCATTATTTCTAGCTAAGAGAAACGTGGCATATAGAAGGCGCATGGAAAATAAAGCTAGACAGGCCCAAGAATTAATTTCCATTCAACAAGCTACATGAGCTTAGTCAAATCTCAGCAACTCTGCGCCTCAATTTTCTCATTTGTAAAACAGACCAAATAATATTTGCCTTCTAAGGTTTGAAGGTAAAATGAGTAACGTGCGCATATCTTATATAACAGGCATTAAAAAGATGAGTTAACCCTCTCCTTTTTCTAATTGATAAGGTTAAAGCAAGAGCAAAACTGAACAGTCTCTTTTAGGAGTTAGAACAATGAAAATTCAATGCAAGTTTAATCAGGGCTATGTGAAGGGCAAAGGGCTAATCACTTTATATCTAATACCTCATTTCAATTTTCACAAAAATAATACCTCAAAGTATTGCTATCTCTATCTTATATATGAAAAAAAGAGGAAACCGTAATTTGTTCAAAATCACAAAACTGTCAGGTTTCAGAACTGAGACTCAAATCAGTGTCTGTGGCTTCAAAGTCAATGTTCTTCACTAATAAACTGTGTTATAATAAGTAAACCATTTGGTGTTGTTATTTAGTATGACTAGTCAAAATGCCTATAGGCAAGCATCTATTTCTACGGACTCTTTGGAAATATATATTTCTCCTATACACACTTCTCCAGAACTTTTCAATAACTAAGAATGCTTATTAAAAGTTCCAGCCCTTTCCAAAGTAGTTAAATCTTCCTGGAGTGAACTTATTCACTACCTGAAAAATAATGACATGGTTAGCACTCCACTCCCTTTGGTTTCTTTTTTTTTTTTTTTCCTTTTTTCCCCCCCTTTGGTTTCTTTCCTAACCTACTTACATCCACTCCAGATAAAGCACTCCGTGATCGACCTCCTGCTTGGCCTGCAGCTTAGCTTGCTGATAAACTTCTGAAGTTTCTGGTTCACAGAGACCAAGTTGTACAATATTAGGAAATGGCTGTCGTCCAAGAAGATGTCCATTTAAAGATAAAAATTCCTGGAAATTTTCACAGACTGCACAATCCTATGAACAAACTGAAATCTCTTAGAAATATAACCAGAACCAAGATCTGACATTTTTCTGTTTCTGTGATCTTGTCACTTTAAAGGCTTAAACGAGATATTCTCTATGTGAGCTAAAATTAAATAGCCAACCATTAGATAACAAATATATGGTAACCCTCTCCAAATTTTTAAACATAGTGTAAAAATCTCTTTATCCAAGTGTTACTTTCTTAATACATTCTTGTATTAAAAAAAAAAAAAAAACAACCCAGTTGGACACTACTTTCTCAACTTTCAAACCTCAACCCCATCTACATTCCCAGGAGGCTAGGAAGCAAAATAATTAGAATCATCAAGAGTTAAAGTGAGGAAATTCTCTCTCTTTGTCCCTTTTATCCTGCTCATCCCCACTATTAAACCTAGAATTAAATGACAAAATGAGATGCCCTTTAAGAACTTGTTTTTCCTACTAATTATACCTTTTCATCCAATATATGCCTGTATTCCACAAATTCATGAATCAGATGAGCAGGGCCTACGAGTTCAGTTTTTGCTTTAATCCAATCCAAGGAAAACATTAAAGCGCAAAGCTCCTTTAAAAAAAAAAAGAGGAGGATACGGTTAAAGACATCAAAGAATTTTAACTATACCACCCTTATCCTTTTTTTTTTTTTTTAATAAAGATTTTATTTGGGGCGCCTGGGTGGCTCAGTGGGTTAAGCCTCTGCCTTCAGCTCAGGTCATGATCCCAGGGTCCTGGGATCGAGCCCTGCACAGGGCTGGCTCTCTGCTCAGCAGGGAGCCTACTTCCCCCTCTCTCTCTCTCTCTGCCTGCCTCTCTGCCTACTTGTGATCTCCTTCTCTCTCTGTCAAATAAATAAATAAATCTTAAAAATAAATAAATAAATAAATTTTAAAAATTAAGATTTTATTTATTTATATTAGAGACAGAGTAATCGAGAGAGAAAGATGGCACAAGCCAGGGTGTGGGGGGAGCAGAGGGAGAAGCAGACTCCCAGCTGAGCAAGGAGCCAGACAGGGAGCTTCATCCCAGGACCCTGAGATCACGACCTGAGTCCGAGGCAGAAACTTAACCAACTGAGGTATCCCTACCATCCTTATCCTAACACTACTGAAAGAAACTTAGCAGATAACTAGAATTCAAGGACAAAAAGGAAGCTATTTTAAAAGGAACAAAAGAAACATAAAATGGACCACACACCTTAAATGAAAATAAATTTTACTGGATTAAAACTTAAATATAAAATAAAAAACCTCAAAAAATTCTAGAAGATACAGGCAATTATTTTTGTGACAGTAGGATGAAGGAAATGTTTGTAAACATGACACCAAAGCAAAAGTACAAAAAAAAAAAAAAAGAGCGAGAGAGACGTTCACTTAACTACATAAAAACTCAAAAACTTTCAATACAGTTGAAAACAATATAAATAAGATTTGACAAAAAATAAAAATATTTATTTGCAACACATATGATAAATGAGGGCTTAATATTTTTTATAGAAAATTCTAATAAAATAAGAGAAACACCTCAACAAAAACAATAGGTAAAAGCAATGGATAAGACTCAATGCACACAATAAAAGGTACAACTGGCCAAAAACCTCACCAGTAATCTAAATGAAACAAGAAAGATTCAGCATTCTTTAATATCATATTTCTAGGAATGCCTGGGTGGCTCAGTCAGTTAAGCATCTGCCTTCAGCTCAGGTCATGATCCCAGGGTCCTGGGATCAAGTCCAGCATCAGGCTCCTTGCTCAGCAGGGAGCCTGCTTCTCCCTCTGCTTGCCTCTCCCCCGTGTGCTCGCTCTCTCTCTCTCTCTGACAGATAAGTAAATAAAATCTTAAAAAAAAAAAAAAAAAAATCAGGGCGCCTGGGTGGCTCAGTGGGTTAAACCGATGCCTTCAGCTCAGGTCATGATCTCAGGGTCCTGGGATCAAGTCCCGCATCGGGCTTTCTGCTCAGCAGGGAGCCTGCTTCCCTCACTCTCTCTCTGCCTGCCTCTCTGCCTACCTGTGATCTCTGTCAAATAAATAAAATCTTTTTTTAAAAAATCAGATTTCTAAAGACTAAAAGCAATAATAAGAATATTAACTGGGGGCACCGGGGTGGCTCAGTGGGTTAAAGCCTCTGCCTTCGGCTTAGGTCATGGTCCCAGAGTCCTGGGATCAAGCCCTGCATCAGGCTCTCTGCTCAGCGGGGAGCCTACTTCCTCCTCATTCTCTGCCTGCCTCTCTGCCTACTTGTGATCTCTGTCTGTCAAATAAATAAATAAAGTCTTAAAAAAAAAAAAAGAATATTAGCTGGAGTCAGAGGAAATTAACACTCTCATATACTGTTGATAGTGATATAACTCAGAGCACCCTCCTGGAGGACAGTTTGGTAATCTGTATTAAAATTCTAACTGTAGTCATGATCCCAGGGTCCTGGGATCCAGCCCCACATCGGGCTCTCTGCTCAGCGGGGAGCCTGCTTCCCCCTCTCTCTCTGCCTGCCTCTCTGCCTACTTGTGATCTCTGTTTGTTAAATAAATAAATAAAATCTTTAAAAATAATAATAATAAAAAATTCTAACTGTATATACCATTTGACCTAGAAACTACACTATGTGTCCTAAGAAAATAATCAGACAAGTGTGCTTAAGCAATCTAACTTTCCATAAGCCAACTGATCAATATACAATGAAAAAGTATGCAGCTTCAAAAAATTTTTCACTCTATATAAACTGATGTAAAAAGATGACCATGAAATACAGTTAGATTGGGGGGGGGGTGAAGAGATATAAGACTATTTCCATTAGGATCCTATTTTGGGTTTAAAGAAGAAGTACTTGGGGGTGCCTGGGTGACTCAGTCAGTTAAGTCTCTTACTCTTGATTTCAGCTGAGGTCATGATCTCAGGTTTGTGGGATCAAGCCCTGCACTGGGCTCTGCACTGGGCATGGAGCCACCTTGGAATTCTCTCTCTCCCTCTGAGCCTCCCCCTGCTCACACACGCACCCTCTCTCTCTAAAAAATTAAAATTAAAAAAAAAAAAAGAACAAGCATGTGTATCTGAGCAGCAAAACAATCTAGAAAACTATACACAAAAGCATTAGCAATAATGGTCATTTTCACTTTTTTTAGTTTTTTTCCTACATTTTTCTAATGAAAAACCTTTAAAAATTAGAAATTATCTTTAAAAATCAGGAAAAAGGACTTTTAAAAAAGCAAGAAGAAACTGAATTCCTATCACATTATCATATATACCAAGTTTTAAAAACATGCATTGACTCAACAATCCCACTTCAAAAAATTTTCAAAGGAAATAATGTAGGTGCAAAGACAAACAACGAAACAACATTGTTCATTACAGCATAATAAAGGCAAAAAACTGAAAACCTAAATGTGCAACAATTACAGCTTAAGTAAATTTGGCAGAGATATTTACTGGTATACCTTCATTCCAACATATAGATTTTCTTTTAAGATTTTATTTATTTATTTGACAGACAGAGATCACAAGTAGGCAGAGAAGCAGGCAGAGAATGAGGAGGAAGTAGGCTCCCCGCTGAGCAGAGAGCCCAATGCGGGGCTGGATCCCAGGACCCCAGGATCATGACCTGAGCCGAAGGCAGAGCCTTTAACCCACTGAGCCACCCAGGCTCCCCAGATTTTTTTTTTTTTTAAAGATTTTATTTATTTATTTGACAGAGAGAGACTCAGCGAGAGAAGGAACACAAGCAAGGGGAGTGGGAGAGGGAGAAGCAAGCTTCCCACAGAGCGGGAAGCCCAATGCAGGGCTCTATCCCAGGACCCTGGGATCATGACCTGAGCAGAAGGCAGCCGCCTGATGGCTGAGCCACCCAGGCACTCCCAATGTGTAGATTATTAAAGATAAACTATATTTTGCTAGGTGAAATAAACAGTACAATAATACACCGTTTTTTTTAACCAAATGGTAACATACCTAAGCATAGATAAATTACTTAAAGTACATATGGTTTTCAAAAATGTAAACATTTTGAATAGTTGGTAGTCCTGATTTCAAATATCATCTATGTGATGGTGATTCCCAAATTTTATTTTTAGTCCATAATGTTCCCCCAGAAATCCAGATTCATATATCCAACTACATACTCATTATTTACAGTCAGATGTCTTAATATGTATGAGACAGTATTCAAAATTATTTCCCCCTAAAAAATACTCGGTCTGCCCACAGACACCCCAATCTCAGTTCAGGGCGACTCCATTCTTTCTGTTGTGTAAGGCTGGAATGATCTTATAATGCACACAAAATCCATCATAAATCATGATGATTCTACATCATCACTTTCTCCTTCCATGCTGAGCACTTACTACTCCTAACATAGTATATATTTACTGGTTCACTAGTAGTATAAATTTACGTGTCTCCCCACAGAATGTAAGCTCAATGAGAAAAGGGACTTTGTGCCTATGGTATATCCTCACAATGAAGAATAATATACCAGCACCTAACAGGCACTCAATAAATACTTGCTGAATGAATGAATATAATTTCCCATTCTCAATTTCCTCTCAAAGCCTAAAAATACAAATCCATACTGCCCAAAAAGGAAAGCTACTGGTAAGTAGAGAATGAATTTTAGGAGGTTCATGTACTACACTTACCAAGGTTATCTTTTTAAATCACTGTAGGTAAAAATTGTAACAAAAACAAAAATACTTATATAGGCTATAATTCTATTTTTACTAATAAAAGAAAATTCTAAACATAGGATGAAATATAAGTGAGATAAAAATAATAATTTTGGGGGTGCCTGGGTGGCTCAGTGGGTTAAACCTCTGCCTTCAACTCAGGTCATGATCTCGGAATCCTGGGATTGAGCCTCGCATCGGGCTCTCTGCTCAGCGGGGAGCCTGCTTCCCTCTCTTTCTGCCTGCCTTTCAGCCTACTTGTGATCTCTCTCTCTGTCATAAATAAAATCTTAAAAAATAATAATAATTTTTTAAATGTTTATTTATTTATTTTTTTACAGCACTTGAGTGGCTCAGTCAGTTAAGTATCTGCCTTTACCTCAGGTCATGATCTTGGGGTCCTGACACTAAGTCCCATGTTCTAGGCACCCTGCTCTGCAGGGAGTCTGCTTCTCCTTCTGCTCCTTTCCCACTCATTCTCATTCTCTCTCTCTCTCACTCAATAAATAAATTTTAAAAATAATAATGATAATTTTTAAATGGGTCACCTTACTTTGTGCATATTGGCACTACCCATGTGGTAGGCCAGAAAATTGTACCAATACATGCAGTCCTCCTGATCTGGTGAAAGAGTATGTGGCTGGTAATGTTTCTGGAACTGAGTGATTATTTTCTTATGTAGATTCTGAAACCCAAATGAAACATGTTAGAAGACAGAAACAATTTCATAACCTAAGCATCACAGTAACGATAGTGTACAAAGCTATTTAAAAATGTACAGAGAATCTACCCACAAAATACTTACTAATTACAAAAGGAAAAAATTAGTAGCTTTACAGTGGAGAAACTAGCAGGTACCACTTTAGCCAAGTGATCAACATTACCATCACTGACAAGAAGACATACTGACACCCTAAAATGACTTCTGTAGTTTTCTTGCCAAAAATATATAACTTTAATCTCATCATGAGAAACCATCAGATAAAATTAAATTTAAATTTAATTTAAACGCAAATTTAAACCCAAACTAAGGGACATTATACAAAATAACTGGCTAGTACTCTTCAAAAGTGATCATGAAAGATAAAAAAAGCAAAGAATTTTCATAGATTTAAGGAAACATGACAATTACATGCAATATGGGATTTTGATCTGAACCACAAAAAGGGCATTAGAGGGAAAGCTAGCAAAACCTAAATAAAATTTGTGGGTTAGTTAACAGTATTCTATCATTGTTCATTTTCTGGTTTTGATAACCATATTACAGTTATGTAAGATGTAAACAACAGGGGAAGTTAGACGAAGGTACATGCATAAAACTCTCTATGCTGTTTTGCAACTTTTCTATAAGCCTAAAATTATTTCAAAATAAAAACATTTTAAAAACGTACAGAGATGCAAGTACCTGAAGCTGGTTGCGATTCTTCTCTATAAGGAAATCTACTTGAAGATCATGTAAATAATAACAAAATGACTTTCCATTCCGATCACAAAATAAGAGAGACTTATTAACAAACTCCTGCAGTATGTCTTCAACTTCTTCAGTTTCCATGTCCCAGAGAATACATAACACCTAGAAATCATTTTAAGCATTTAATATACCACAAAACTACAATGACCAGGATTGCAGATAAGGTGTTAACACACACACACACACACACACACACGCACGTGCGCGTGTGCGCACACAAAAATCATATCTTAAAGCCCAGAAAAACTGTATCTCCATTTCATATGAAGAAGCTCAACTATTCATCAAGATAGAAAAGAGAAGGGGCACCTGGGTGACTCAGTGGGTTAAAGCCTCTGCCTTCGGTTCAGGCCCTGATCCCAGGGTCCTGGATGGAGCCCTGCGTGGGGCCGTCTGCTCAGCAGGGAGCCTGTTTCCTTCCTCTCTCTCTGCCTGCCTCTCTGCCTACCTGTGATCTCTGTCTGTCAAATAAATAAAATCTTAAAAAAAAAAAAAAAAAGATAGAAAAGAGAAGAAGTCAGATGCTTCTCCAGCCTCGCTAGAACTGAGAATAGGAAATAATCTGAGTTCAACAGCAAACCCATGACGGAGACTAAGGGCAGTGGGATTACACTCTGTGACATGGGTCTTAACCTTTCTTTCTTTTTTTTTTTTTTTAAAGATTTTATTTATTTATTTGACAGAGAGAGAGCACAAGTAGGCAGAGAGGCAGGCAGAGGGAGTGGGGGAAGCAGGCTCCCTGCTGAAAAGAGTGCCCAATGTGGGGGCTCGATCCCAGGACCCTGAGATCAGGACCTGAGCCAAAGGCAGAGGCTTAACCCACTGAGCCACCCAGGCGCCCTGGGTCTTAACCTTTCAATATCATCGGTAACAACATCCTTGATAATATATTAAAAGTGACATGCCATAAATATCCAAGGACAAGGTTTCTCCGTCCTTCTATTACCTTTGTAGGCACCTTAACATCCTTTTGAAGGATGGAAAGATCTGTGTAATAATCTTTGATGTCCTCTCTGAGCATTTCAACACTTATAGACATGGCTTCATCCAGAGCCTCATAATCATAAGATGAAGATTTCCTTATTCTCTTAAATTGCTTATTCTGAAGTTGCCTGAGGTAGTAATCCCAACGGTTGGGAAAATCACGTAAAAGTGCACCAATTAAAGACACTACAAGAGGAGAACCTAAAAACAGAACAAAACAAAACAGCAAAGTCACTGTATTAATACTGTCTCACTTTAAAATTACCACTAAGAATCACTTTATTCTTAAAAAACAATTTCTGCTGCAAGTTATCCAAAGCCTTAAAATATTTATAACACTTAGATTCACTTTAGATATTTCTTCTAAGGAAGTCATTAGAAATAAGAAATACTTCCTATAAGGATATTCATCACAGCATTATTTAAAATAGTGAAAAATCTTAAACAATAACAGAGAAATGATTGAGTAAATTGAAGTTACCACAATATTATGCCATTGGTAATTTTTTTCAAAAGATAGTTAATGACATGAGAATATTCAAGATTTGCTTATGAAAAAGCAAGAGTCAAATTATGTACACCATTGTAATCTCATTATTTTTTTCAAAGTTTTGTATGTCCTAAAAGACTGAAAGAAATACTCTCATGGGGGGGCACCTGGGTGGCTCAGTGGGTTAAGTCTCTGCCTTCGGTTCAGGTCATGATCCCAGGGTCCTGGGATCGAGCCCCGCATCAGGCTCTCTGCTCAGCGGGGAGCCTGCTTCCCTCTTTCCCTCTCTGCCTGCCTCTCTGCCTACTTGTGATCTTTGTCAAATAAATAAATAAAATCTTAAAAAAAAAAAAAAGAAAGAAATACTCTCATGGGACTAATAATAACCAAATGATGGGTAATTTCTTTTTATTGCTTTACACATTTTTTAAATGTTTCAAAATGGACATGCATCACCTTTATAAAGAATACAAATAACAAGTTCTTTTCTAACATATTTCTTAAGTCAGTTAATTCAATTGGAGTGCCTGGGTGGCTCAGCAGGTAAAGCATCTGACTCTTGGTTTCTGCTAAGATCTCGATCTTAGGGTCTTGAGACCAAGCCTTGGGCATGGCTCCCAACTGAGTGGGAAGTCTGCTTCCCCTCTACCTCTGCCTTTGCCCCTACCCCTTTGTGGGCATATATACACACTATCTCTCTCAAATAAATCTTATTTTTAAAAAGGCAATTAGCTCAAAGCCAAGTAGCTATTCAATGGCAAAAAGAAACAACAAGGTCTACTTAAGTATTAACAAGAGTGGAAGAATACAAGTAAAGAGCTGACAGATGTGACTCTATAAAATTTTTAATTTCTGTATGTTAAATAAGTACTACAAATGAAATTAAAAAGCAGACAAAAAACTAGGAGAAAATATTTGCAAAAATATGGCAAAGAGCTAATAGCTTCAATAGTTAGAATGCCTAAAAATCAATTAAAAATACTGCTATCACAAAGAAAAATTCAATCAAGGGTAATTTCTTAAAATGCAAATACTCAATAAACCAGTAAAAAGTTTAACTTCACTAATAAAAAAATGCAAATTAACAGGACAACATCAGTTTTCACCTACAAAATTAGATATTATTTTTATAAAATCCCAACCCAAAACACATAAAACTCTGAATCTCACTATATTTTTTATTCTTTGGCAGAAGTCATCCGTCTTCATCTAATCTGCCCCACTAACATATTATGGTTGTTCATTAAATATTATTTTAATGAATAAATGAATACCAAAATATTATTATCTATGTAGGGTGTCAGAGTAGAACCTAAAATACTAAATACCCTAGTAAAGTTTCTGGATATTCATGTACTAAACTATCACATTCACTAGCTTACTTTACAAAAGGGAAAATTAATACCTATAATTCCCTCATACACAAAATAACCATACCTTTACATTCCTTTATAATACTATGAGCTTGTTCTGGCAAATCTGCTTTCTTCATATTAACAAAAAGGGATAAAATTTCAAGTCCTTTTTCTTTTCCTAAGCCACTCTCCACAGAGACTACATATTTAGGACCTGCAACAAAATCACAAAATATAGTAAGTAATTTGATTTGAATATATTTAAATATAACTGAATTAAACCATGAAGCAAAAAGTAAATTAATCCTCACCCATTACTGAATCTGTAACGCTCTTGTCCCTGGTTGTAAGAAGAATTTGACACTGATTGTCAAAAGCTTTTAATACCCAAGGATCCCAAACATCATCCAAGATCAACAGAGACCTAATTTAAAAACAAATTGTATTTAATCACTAATGACATTACTTTAAGCCTCTTTTAAAAAAGTATAATGCCACCAATGCCTTAAAGTTTACAAAATAAAGATGTCTATTTCATGGCTCTTCCTCTTTTCTTTGCTATATTCCTTTCACAATATATTGAACCAAATAAGGAAAAAAAAGTTAGAGACCTTCCTCTTTTCCCACTCCAAAACAATGAATGCATTTTTTTTTAAATTTTATTTATTTATTTGACAGAGAGAGACACAGCGAGAGAGGGAACACAAGCAGAAGAAGTGGAAGAGGGAAAAGCAGGCCTCCTACCAAGTAGAGAGCCCAATGCTGGGCTCGCTCCCTGGACCCTTGGATCATGACCTGGGCCGAAAGCAGACGCTTAACGACTGAGCTACCCAGGTGCCCCAATGAATGCATTTTAAAGTTAAGGAACCTATAAAAAGTGGACTGTGTGTATCATGCAGGTATTAAAAATTGGTTGCCGAGTGCCTTAAAAGAAGTATCCAAGTAATGAGATTTTTCTAATTCACTCTAATTCAGTCTTAAAGCCACTAAAAACTAAATGAGAACTGGGCTCAGGTTAGCATTAGAATCAATCATATAACAGTAATGATATTTGACCATCTTTTACTATAAAACTAGCATTTTCATATATTCCAACCAGATACAATGCACTAGCAAGAATATTACCCTTCATTTGGTACACTAGCATGGTTTTTTTCCCATCCATAAATCACTTTGTTTACTCCTAATGACAAAAAAAAAAACCTCTCTGTGAATTCTTGGTTTCTCCAAAAAGTTTTTTTAACTCAGCAGAACAGATGGAGAAAAAATACAACTAATACAACTAAAAGCTGATAGCATAATTATACACTAGCATTTTTATCCTAATGGCACACTACTTCTGTGCACTACAAAAAAAGATTCTGGGTACACATACAGCCTAGAAAATTGCAAAAGTACAAACCAAAATGCTGCAGAGAGAGAAACAAAAAGAATGACTTTATAAGCCATGGTTTGATACATCTGATAGCATTTACAATATTTCCCTAAGTAGAAATCACTTTTATTTTCGCAGAGAAGGAAAGTGGGACTAGTAAAAAGTTACTGCAAAAGAAAAGAGGTAATATTTAGTGGTCTTGAGGCTCCTGGAGGGTTCAGTTGGTTAAGCATCTGACTCTCGATTTCAGCTCAGGTCATGATCTCAGTTCATGAGATCGAGCACCATGTAGGGCTCCATGCTGGGTACGGAGACTGCTTGAGATGTTTTCTCTCTCGCTCCTTCCCCACCTCTAACGGAAAAAAAAAAAAAAAAAAGCAAAACATAGTACTCTCAATGCCATTTCCTCCAGGAAAACCAATACCAGTGGCTACCAAGGGGAGGGAGCAATAACAGAGGGACCTGGAAGAGAAAGAAGCCAGAGGGAAAGGAGCTTGTCCTCTGTAGAATCACCTAAGAGGCTTTTCTCAAATTACTACCCTCACCCAGTATTCTGATATTAATCCCCTTACCAATTTAAGAATCACTGCCATACTCAGCCACTGCTACATATGAAAGTGTACTGCATCGTCAGCTGCACAGAGGCCATTAAAAAAAAGTTTAGAGCCGTTACCTAATTCTCACCCAATTTACTGCTGAACTATCAAGGAAGACTTTATTCATCTTTGTACTTGCAGCACTTGACCCAGAACCTGGCACAACACTCATGTTGGTTAAATGAACCAATGAAAGAATGGCTGTTAGATCAGGAAAATCGAAGTGTTGACTGAATCCCAGTTGATTAACTACTGATGGTTACACTTAACACAAGCACCAACTAAGCTACTGTCTCCCTTCTGGCTAATGAAAACTGAAACAGTTGATAACAATGCCTGGCACATAGTCATAATATTTATTGAATGAATGAAAATAAAACAAACTCTTGAAGTTCACAGAAGTATAAGAGTTACATACACACACACACACACACACACACACACACACACATATATATACACACACACACACACACACACACACACATATATATCCCAAAACTAAGACAACACAACAGAAGGGTCCCATTAAATAAATAAACCTTTTACCAGGTGCCTACATTTAGTCTGTCTCTTATTCAGTGTTAACCATTAGAAATAACAGATTCAAGGTAAGAAACTTGCATTTTCTAGCAAAGACCTCTCACAAACTCACCTACTTAGGAAATACTTCTTGAGCATCTCAGTGGTATATAAGAAACAACATAGTAAGTAGGGTGCAAAGAAAAGTAACAATTTCAGGCCAGTGGCAGCCATTTTTAAATATAAGACAAAGAACAGCAGAAAAGCAATGCTTTATTCCTAGATCTCTACTAAACAGCAAGAAAAGATATGATGTCCTCAAAATGTCAGCAGTTAAATCTCATTGGGACTTCATGCACCAACTAAATGGACTATCTGTACCTTGGGTGTTTGCGCAGCATGAGAATGCGAAGACGGTCTTTAGCCTCTTCAATATTGAGTGGAAGCCTCTGAGAGAAACTCTCATCTTGATCCAACCGTGTGCAAAGATTCTGCAATTTCATCAGAAGTCCAGATTTGTCCTGTTTCCCAACTGAAACCCAGTGTACACCCCCTGGGAAACAACCTAGTAAAGAAAATAATAATAAACTTAAGGCCTCCTTTGGAAGATCTTAATGATAAGTAGCAGATTTGTTTTAATTTTCAATTTCATCCTATCTTCATTTTCTCTTGATTGAGGGTAAAAATTTTGCTTGGATTGTTGAGCTTTACAACCTGAATCTAAGAAAAGCTGAAGATGAGAAGAAAATGAAGTTTGAAGTAAATCTGCTATTTATCAGTTAAAATCTTAACAAACAAAAATTTACAGTCTTAGTCCGAGGTCGTCAATGATCACTGTACAACATAATCTCTCAACCTTAGTACTCTTGACATTATAAGCTAGATAATTCTTTTTTTTAAAGATTTATTTATTTGACACAGAGAGAGAGATCACAAGCAGGCAGAAAGGCAGGTGGGGGCAGGGGGGTGGAGCGGGCTCCCCACTGAGCAGAGAGCCCAATGCAGGCCCAGGACCCTGAGATCATAACCTGAGCCGAAGGCAGAGGCTCAACCCACTGAGCCACCCAGGCAACCCTAAGCCAGGTAATTCTTTATTGTAAGGAGCTTTCATACACACTACACTACAGGATGTTTAACAGTCTCCCTGGCTTTTGCCCACCAGATGCTAATAGCATTCCCCCACCCTGGTTATGACAACCAAAGATATCTTCAAACACTTTCAAATGTCCCTTTCAGGTCAAAATCACCTCTGACTGAGAACCACCGATATCTAGGAACACATAACATAGTCATTATGGTTCTCATACAAAAACTTAAATTAAGAAGTTAGTTTCAAGTCTGGCTCTACTGGTTACTAGCTATGCAATCTTTAGGAAATCACGTAGCCTCACTTTTATTTATTATACTGGAATAAGATTGTTTACCTTACCTATTTCAGAGTTATTGTGAGAAATTAATGATATACATGAATTTGCTAAGTTAACTGTAAGGGGTTAAAACAGACAAGATTATTAGGGATATGGATCTGAGAGCACCTTGCAAACATTAAGCTCTGAACTAGTAGGCACCATATAAGAATGGACATTATTATTATTATTATTGTTACTATCAACTGTTATCATCATTATCATTGTTAATTAAGCCACAGTATATCATAAAGTACATATTTTTACTTACATAGGTATCAGGAGCCAAAAATCTTAAGCCTTCATGGACTATACTTAATCAGTTCCCCACATAAATACAAAAAAATGCTAGAGGGGCTCCTATGTGTAAAATTTGGTGAGCAGTAGCATTATTAGAACATACCAATATCATTAACCATCAAGATATATGTTATGTGGGGTGCCTGAGTGGCTCAGTGGGTTAAAGCCTCTGCCTTTGGCTCGGGTCATGATCCCAGGTTCCTGGGATCAAGCCCCACATCAGGCTCTCTGCTCAGCAGGGGGCCTGCTTCCCCCCCCTCCCCCTCTGCCTGCTTCTCTGCCTACTTGTGATCTGTCAAATAAATAAGTAAAATCTTAAAAAAAAAAAAAAGATTTATGTTTATGTGATTGTAAATAATATAAGAAAAAGCAAAAAATAGGGGTGCCTGGGTGGCTCAGTGGGTTAAAGCCTCTGCCTTCAGCTCAGGTCATGACCCCAGGGTCCTGGGATCGAGCCCCACATCAGGCTCTCTGCTCAGCAGGAAGCCTGCTTCCTCCTCTCTCTCTGCCTGCCTCTCTGCCTACTTGTGATCTCTGTCTGTCAAATAAATAAATAAAATCTTTAAAAAAAAAAAGAAAAGAAAAAGAAAAAGAAAAAAGCAAAAAATAGATAAAAAATAAATAAGTTATAATATATCAAAGGAAAACTTATTTACTGGTATTCACAAATAATTAACTATAAAAATCACTACTTTAAAAGTTTAATCATCTAGATTTATATATATGCAAAGATCTATTTATGATATATTCATTGAGCACTATTCTAAGAGTTCTACATATTAACCTATACTTAATCTACATATTAAACTATCAAGCAGACACTATTATTTTAAGCAGGCTCCACGCCCAGCAGAGAGTCCAATAAGAGGCTCAAACTCATAACCCTGAGATCAAGACCTGATCTGAGATCAAGAGACAAATAACCAACTAAGCCACGCAGGCATCCCATAAGCAGAGACTATTATTATCCCAGTTTTACAGAGGAAACTGAGATATAGGAAGCCTGAGTAACTTGCCTAAGGTTACACAGATAATAAAGCAGAGGTGGGATTCAAAACTCCAGAACCCATGCTCAACTTATGAACTATTCTGCCTACTCAAGGATATTAACTGCAGCATTGTTTGCAACAGAAAAAGCTGGAAACAACTGCAATGTCCATCTTAACTGACTCTTTCCAAGCCTGAGGCAGGCCCAACTAAGGAAGGAAAAAACCTTATACGTAAATGAGGTTTGGAGTGTCAAACAGTACTTGACCTTTTAATTATTGAAATTACACTGCCGGAATGCAAACTGGTACAGTCACTGGAAAATAGTACGGAGAGTCCTTAAAAAGTTAAAAACAGAACTACCCTGGGGCGCCTAGGAGGCTCAACTGGTTAAGTGTCCGCCTTATGATCCTGGGTCATGATCCTGGGGTCCTGGGATTGTGCTCCCACATTGGATCCCTGCTCAGTGGGTAGTCTGCTTCTCCCTCTCCCTCTGCCCCTACCCACCATTCGTGCTCGCTCTCTCCCTCCCTCTCTAATAAATAAATAAAATCTTTTAAAAAAAGAACTACCCCATGATCCAGCAATGGCACTACTGGGTATTAACCCAAAGAATACAAAAACAGTGATTCAAAAGGATACATGCATGCCTATGTTTATAGCAGCATTATTTACAATAGCCAAGATATGGATTAATGAATGGATAAAAAAGATGTGGTATATATACACAACAGAATATTTTGCCATAAAAAAGAATTAGATCTTTTCATTCACAATGACATGGAGTTAGCGAATACAATGGTTAGCAATGGACTTAGAGAATACAATGCTAACCGAAATAAATCAGAGAAAGACAAACACACAAGATTTCACTCGTATGTGGAATTTAAGAAACAAAACAAATAACCAAAGGGGAAAAAAAGAGAGAGAGTGAGATGAACCAAGAAACTGACTATTAACTATAGAAAACAAACTCTTGATAACCAGAGGGGAGGGAGGGTCGGGGAATGAGTTAAAGAGGTAATGGGGAGGGGCGCCTGGGTGGCTCAGTGGGTTAAAGCCTCTGCCTTCGGCTCAAGTCATGATCTCAGGGTCCTGGAATGGAGCCCCGCATCGGGCTCTCTGCTCAGCGGGGAGCCTGCTTCCCTTCCTCTCTCTGCCTGCCTCTCTGCCTACTTGTGATCTCTGTCTGTCAAATACATAAATAAAATCTTTAAAAAAATAAAAAAGTCTACAAAAGAGGTAATGGGGATTAAGAAGTGCACTTGCCCTGGATGATGTATGGAATTATTGAATTGCTATATTGTACACTTAAAACTAATATAACCCTATAAAAAATAAAGTCATACAACAACAACAAAAATTAAATAAAAAGATAAGAGTGGGGGTGCCTGGATGGCTCAGTCAGCTAAGCATCTGGTTTTGGCTCAGCTCATCATCTCGGGGTCCTGGGATCAAGCCCCACATTGGGCTCTCTGCTCAGCCGGAAGTCTGCTTCTCCCTCTCCCTCTGCTTCAGCTCATGTGCTCTTTCTCTCGCTCACTCTGTCTCTCAAATAAAATCTTAAAAAAAAAAAAAAAAGTTACATATACTTATTGCAATGAGCACCAGGTGATGTACCGAATTGTTGAATAACTGTATCACAGATCTGAAACTAATATAATATTGTGTGTTACCTAACTCAAATTAAAATAAAAACCTTAGAGGGGAACAAAAAGAAACTGGGGTGCCTGGTGGCTCAGACAGTTTAGCATCTGACTCTGGATTTCGCCTTGTGTCATGATCTCAGGGTTCTAGAATCAAGTCCCATGTCAGGCTCTCCACCCAGCAAGGAGTTGGCTTGAGATTCTCTCTCTCCCTGCCCCTTCCCCCATTTGCACGCACACATGTGCATGCACTCTCTCTCACTCTCTAAAATAAATATATCTTTCCCCCAAAAAACTAGATCGTTTTTAAAACTTGAGGTGACCTGGGGACTCTGAACCTGTATAAGGGCAGGAAAAGAATCAGTGCCAGGGAAGTGTTAAACAGGCTATAAGGGAAAAAAGTTTTTCCCAAGTACACCCTACAAACCTCAATGCAAGGGTTATACATCCACTAACTAAACCTAGTAAAACTGCCAAGGTTTATGATTATGAATTTAAATTGGAACTCAGCTGGATGATTTTCTCCAGCAAAGAGGAAGCAAGAAACTGTCCAGATGAAGCCATGGGGAGTAGGTGAGTAACTGTCTGGATGGAGCAATGGGGACTAAGCAATTAGATTCTATCTCCTAGCAAAAAGAAGGAAGCAGAATTTACCCAAGTAAGGAGAAACTAAAGAACCAAGAGCATGTGCAAAGAAGCAACCAAATACTGGGTGATAAAAACCTAGGCCTGAGCCTACAGAGGGGGCTGATGGGAAAAACAGTGAGGATATTATAGAATCAAGGGATAAGTCTTGATAGGTCCGAAAACTGTAGTAGTGAACTTGAACAGAATGGGTAGAGGTGGGCAAAGAACACAACAGACTGTTTAACATTAAGATTTCAAAAGTGGTATCATTCCTGGTATTGATAAGGACGAGGGTCCAGTCTGTGATCAGGAAGTATATGGATAAAGGGAAGTAAAGAAAATGGTTACTGCAGATAAAAACATCAAGAAATCGAGAAACCAGGGATGGGCTCCAAGATGGCATAGGAATAGGAGACCTAAATTCCCTCCAGTCCCAGGAATTCAGCTAGACAGTTACCAGACCATTCTGAACACCTGTGAACTCAACAGGAGATTGAAGAAAAGAATAGCAGCAACTCTATGAACAGAAAAATGGCTACTTTCTGGAAGGTAGGACATGCAGAGAAGTCAATCTGAGGCAATATACAGAAAGATAAACTGCTGGGGAGGGAGCCTCCGTCAGCTGGCTCCCAGCAAGTGATAGAGCAGAGGAGCACAAATTCAGAACTTTCAGAAGTCTGTTCCAGTGAGGGACGTCGCTCCAGTGGCTATGCAGAGGCCGGGCAGGGTGGCGGGGGGGGCCTCACCGGAACAGTGTCAGGACTCTAGGGGTCACAGAAAGACTGAGGGTACCTGAGTACGGCAGAGCTCCCAGGTATTAGAGCAGGGAAGCCGACTGCAAAGACAGAGCCAAGGAGCAGGCTCTCAGTTCAGGTTGCCATAATCCGTGATTCCCGGCACAGTCGGACCACTGCTCTTCCGGCAGGGACTCTACAAGTGGCAGATCTGAGGGAGACTCCCCTTCCTCCCCCACAATGAGCAGCACAGGAGTGCACCACAGGAATCTGCTGGGTTTGGAGACTCCAAACAGGGTCATGTGCCTCAGACAGAAACACCTGGTCACAGGCCAGGTGAGCACAGAATGCAACTAGAGACTAGGAAGACAGGAGTGACTGACTGCTTTTCTCTGAGGGTGCACTGAGGAGCAGGGCCCTGAGCTCTTGGCTTCCCCAGGGCCAGAGATTGGGAGGCCGCCATTTTCATTCTCATCCTCCAAAGCTGTACGGAAAGCTTTCAGGGAATGAAAACTACCGAAAGCAAACCCAAGCACAGATTACTTAGCCTGGCCCCTGGCAAGGGTGGTGCAATTCCACCTCAGGAAAAGATATTTCAGAATTATACTTCTTTCCTTTTTCAACCAACTTCTTATCAATCCCTTTTTAAAAATCTATTTAATTATTATTTTACAGTCACACTCTATCCCTTCATTGCATTTACCCTTACTTTTTGTATGCATATATTTTCCTTCTTTAAAATTTTGGGATGCAGTTTCTTCTAACGGACCAAAATATACCCTAAATCTAGTGTATGGCTTTGTTGTATTCATCTGCCTGATCATATTCTTCCCTTTTTTTTTTAAAATGTTTCTTTCTTTTTTCAACCAACTTATCACCTCATCAATTCCTTTTTTAAAATCTTTTTTAATTTTCATTTTTACACCAAAAATCTAGTGTGTGGCTCTATTCTATTCACCAGACTAATCACAGTTTTCTTTTTTTTTTTCCTGCTCTCACCCCCCCCCACCCATTTCTTCTGATTTGTTTAGTGTATATTTTTCTGGGGTCACTGTCACCCTGTAGCACTTTGGTTTTTTGTTCATCTGTTCTTCTCCAGACAAAATGACAAAACGGAAAAACTCACCTCAAAAAAAAAAAAAAAAAGAGGCAGTACTGATGGCCAGGGGACTAATCAACATGGACATTAGTAAGATGCTGGAACTAGAGTTCAGAATGATGATTATAAAGATACCAGCTGGATATAAAAAAAAAAAGCATAGAAGATATTAGAAAATCCTTTCTAGAGAAATAAAATCTAACC
The DNA here is from genome assembly GCF_963455335.1 of Martes martes. Classification (NCBI taxonomy): domain Eukaryota; kingdom Metazoa; phylum Chordata; class Mammalia; order Carnivora; family Mustelidae; genus Martes; species Martes martes. The sequence continues at coordinate 22,608,497 of NC_137895.1, forward strand.
AAATCGAAATCAAAAAGGCTATTAATGAGGTGTAGTCAAAAACGGAGACTCTAATTGACAGGATAATGACACATAAGAGAGAATTAGCGATACAGCAGACCAAATGATAGAGAATAAAAAAGCTGAGAAAAAGAGATAAACAACTATTGAATCATGAGGGGAGAATTAAAGAGGTAAGTGATACCATAAAGCAAAACAATATTAGAATAATTGGGATCCCAGAAGAAGAAGAGAGAGAGAGGGGCAAGGTATATTGGAGCAAATTATAGCAGAGAATTTCCCTAATTTGGGAAAATAAACAGACATCAAAATCCAAGAGGCACAGAGAACTCCCCTCAAAATCAGTAAAAATATGTTAACACCCTGACATCTAACAGTAAAACTTTAAATTCTCATAGGCAAAGAGAAAAGCCTGGAAGCAGAGCAGGACAAGAGGTCTCAAACCTACAATGGCAGAAACATTACACTGCCAGTAGACCTATCCACAGAGATCTGGAAGGCCAGAAAAAACTGTCATGATATATTCAGGGTACTAAAGGAAGAAAACATGTAGCCAAGAATATTATATTGAGCTAGGCTGTCACTGAAAATAGAAGGAGAGATAAACAGCTTCCAGGACAAACAGAAACCAAAGGAATTTGCAATCACCAAACCAGCCCTACAAGAAATACTGAAAGGGGTCCTCTAAAAGAGAGAGCCTAGAAGTAACACAGACCAGGAAGGAACAGAGACAATATATAGTAAGTCATCTAAGAGGCAACTCAGTGGCACTAAATTCATATATTTCAATAATTACCCTGAATGTAAATGGGATAAATGCCCCAAACAAAAGACACAGGGTATCAGATTAGATTAAAAAAAAAAAAGACCCAACAATATGCTGTCACAAGAGACTCATTTTCGACCCAAACACACCTCCAGATTTAAAGTGAGGAGGTGGAAAAAACATTTACCATGCTAATGGACATCAAAAGAAAGCTGGGGTGACAATCTTTATATCAGACAAATTAGATTTTAAACCAAAGACTATAATAAGATGAAGGAGGACACTATATTATACTTAAAGGATCTATCCAAAAAGATGATCTAATAATTGTAAATATTTATGCCCCTAACATGAGAGCAGCCAACTATATAAGCCAATTAATAACAAAATCAAAGAAACACATTGACAATAATATAGTAATAGTAGGGGACTTTAATACGCCCCTCACTGAAATGGACAAATCATCTAAGCGAAAGGCCAACAAGGAAATAAAGGCTTTAAATGACACACTGGACCAGATGGACTTCACAGATATTTTCAGAACATCCATCCCAAAGCAATAGAATACACATTCTTCTTTATAGCACATGGAACATTCTCCAGAACACATCACATCCTGGGTCACAAATCAAGTCTCAACCAGTACCAAAAGACTGGAATCATTCCCTGCATATTTTCAGACCACAATGCTTTGAAACTAGAACTCAATCACATAAGCTGGAAAGAACTCAAATACATGGACGCTAAAGAACATACTACTAAGAATGAATGGGTCAACTGGGAAATTAAAGAAGAATTTTATTTTTTTTTAAAGATTTTATTTATTTATTTGACAGACAAAAACCATAAATAGGCAGAGAGGCAGGCAGAGAGAGTAAGCAGGCTCCCTGCCAAGCAGAGCCCGATGCGGGGCTCGATCCCAGGACCCTGGGATCATGACCTGAGCCGAAGGCAGAGGCTTTAACCCACTGAGCCACCCAGGCGCCCCAAGAAGAGTTTTAAAAATTAATGAAAACAAATGAAAATAAAAACACAACTGTTCAAAATCTTTGGGATGCGGCAAAGGAGGTCCAAAGAGAAAAGTATATAGCAATACAAGCCTTCCTCAAGAGAAAAGAAAGGTCTCAAATACACAACCTAATCCTACACCTAAAGGAGCTGGAGAAAGAACAGCAAAGAAAGCCTAAACACAGCAGAAGAGAAATAATAAAGTTCAGAGCAGAAATCAAGGAAATAGAAACCAAAAGAACAGCAGAACAAATCAACAAAACTAGGAGCTGGTTCTTTGAAAGAATTAATAAGACTGGTAAACCCCTGACCAGACTTATCAAAAGGAAAAGAGAAAGGACCCAAATTAATAAAATCATGAATAAAAGAGGACAGATCACAACCAACACTAAAAAAATGCAAACAATTATAAGGACATACTATGAGCAACTATATGTCAACAAATTAGACAATCTGGAAGAAATGGATGCATTCCTAGAGACATATAAACTAGCAAAACTGAACCAGGAAGAAGCGGAAAACCTGAACAGACCCATAACCAGTGACGAAATTGAAGGAGCAATCAAAGATCTCCCAATAAACAAGAGCCTAGGGCCAGATGGCTTCCCGGGGGAGTTCTACCAAACATTTAAAGAATTAATACCTATTGTTCCAAAACTGTTCCAAAAAGCAGAAATGGAAGGAAAACTTCCAAACTCATTTTATGAGGTCAGCATTACCCTGATCCCAAAATCAGACAAAGACCCCATCAAAAAGGAGAATTACAGACCAATATCCCTGATGAACATAGATGCGAAAATTCTCATCAAAATACTAGCCAATAGGATCCAACAGTACATTAAAAGGGTTATTCACCAGACCAACTGGAATTTATTCCCGGGCTGCAAGAGTGGTCCAACATCTGCAAATCAATCAATGTGATACATTAATCAAAGAAAGGACAAGAGCCATATGATCCTCTCAATAGATGCAAAAAAAGCATTTGACAAAGTACACCATACTTTCTTGATTAAAACTCTTCACAGTGTAGGGACAAGGTGTACATACCTCAATATCATAAAAGCCATCTATGAAAAACCCACAGCAAATATCATTCGTAATGGGGAAAAACTGAGAGCTTTCCCCCTAAGGTCAGGAACACAGCAGGGATGTCCACTATCGCCACTGCTATTCAACATAGTACTGGAAGTCCTAGCTTCAGCAATCAGACAACAAAAAGAAATAAAAGACATCCGAGGACGCCTGGGTGGCTCAGTTGGTTAAGCGACTGCCTTCGGCTCAGGTCATGATTCTGGAGTCCCAAGATCGAATCCCACATCAGGCTCCCTGCTCGGTAGGTAGTCTGCTTCTCCCTCTGACCCTCCCCCCTCTCGTGCTCTCTCTCTCATTTAAAAAAAAAAAAAAAAAAAGCATCCAAATTGGCAAAGAAGTCAAACTCTCACTCTTTGCAGATGATATGATACTTTATGTGGAAAACCCAAAGACTCTGCCCCAAAACTGGCAGAACTCATAAAAGAATTCAGTAAGTGTCAGGATATAAAATCAATTAACAGAAATCAGTTGCATTTCTATACACCACCAAGACAGAAGAAAGAGAAATTAAGGAGTCAATCCCATTTACTACTGCACCCAAAACTGTAAGATACCTAGGAATAAATCTAACCAAAGAGACAAAGAATCTGTACTCAGAAAACTACAGAATATTCATAAAGAAACTGAGGAATACACAAAGAAATGGAAAAGTTCCATGCTCAAGGATTGTAAAAACAAATATTGTGAAAATGTCTATGCTACCTAGAGTGATCTACACGTTTAATGCAATCCCTACCAACATACCATCAACTTTTTTCACAGAAATGGAACAAATAATCCTAAAATTTGTATGGAACCAGAAAAGACCTGAAAAAGCCAGAGGAATGTTGAAAAAGAAAAGCAAAGCTGGTGGCATCACAATTCCAGACTTCAAGCTGTATTACAAAGCTATAATCGTCATGACAGTATGGTACTGGCACAAAAACAAAGACATAGATGAATGGAACAGAATACAGAGCCCAGAAATTGACCCTCAACTCTATGGTCAACTAATCTTTGACAAAGCAGGAAAGAATGCCCAATGGAAGAAAGTCTCTTCAACAAATGATGTTGGGAAAACTGGACAGCCACATGCAAAAGAATGAAACTGGACCATTTCCTTACACCACACACAAAAATAGACTCAAAATGGATGAAAGACTTCAATGTGAAACAGGAATCCATCAAAATCCTTGAGGAGAACACGGGCAGCAACCTCCTCAACCTCAGCCACAACAACTTCTTCCTAGACATATCACCAAAGGCAAGGGAAACAAGGGCAAAAATGAACTACTGGGACTTCATCCAGATCAAAAGCTTTTGCACAGCAAAGGAAACAGTTAACAAAAGACCAAAAGACAACTGACAGAATGGGAGAAGATATTCGCAAATGACATATCAGATAAAGGGCTAGTATCCAAAATCTAAAAAAAACTTAAACTCAACACCCAAAGAACAAATAATCCGATCAAGAAATGAGCAGAAGACATGAACAGACATTTCTGCAAAGAAGACATCCAGATGGCCAACAGACACATGAGAAAGTGCTCGACATCACCTGGCATCAGGGAAATACAAATCAAAACCACAATGAGACTCCACCTCATACCAGTCAGAATGGCTAAAATTAACAGGTCAGGAAATGACAGATGCTGGTGAGGATGTGGAGAAAGGGGAAACCCTCCTACACTGTTGGTGGGAATGCAAGCTGGTACAGCCATTCTGGAAAACAGTATGGAGATTCCTCAAAAAGTTGGAAATAGAGCTATTCTATGACCCAGCAATCTCACTACTGGGTATTTACCCCAAAGAGACAAATGTAGTGACCTGAAGGGGCACGTGCACCCCAACGTATACAGTAGCAATGTCCATAATAGCCAAACTATGGACAGAGCCTAGATGTCCATCGGCAGATGAATGGATAAAGATGTGGTGTATATATATAAAATGGAATATTATGCAGTCATCAAAAAAATGAAAACTTGCCATTTGCAATGACGTGGATGCAACTAGGGGCTATTATGCTAAGCAAAATAAGTCAATCAGAGAAAGACAATTATCATATGATCTTGCTAATATGTGAAATTTAAGAAACAAGGCAGAGGACCATGGTGGAAGAGAGGAAAAAATGAAATAGGACAAAACCAGAGAGGAAGACAAGCTATAAGAGACTCTTAAGCTCAAGAAACAAACTGAGGGTTGCTGGAGTGTAGGCAGCTGGGAAGGTTGCGGTGGCTGGGCTATGGACACTGGGGAAGGTATATGCTATGGTGAGTGTTGTGAATTGTGTAAGACTGCTGAATCATAGACCTGTACCCCTGAAACAAATTATACATTATATGTTAATTTAAAAAAAGAAAGAAACTGAGAAGCCAAGGTTTTGGATGACTCATCCACATAAATATGGATATCTTACTATGAGTGTCGACATGAGAAGAACTTAAATTTATAACTACAAACTTCAATGATCTATGAATGAGAGCAATACCATTAACTGGGAAAGATCAGAGAAATCAATCACAAAGGACAGACTTTAGCTGGAGAAAGGAGTATCAGTGGTCTAGATGAGGCAAGAGAAAAGCAAAGACAACATCTACCCATTTCCTGGTCCTGAAATGTGTGAAATGTAAAGGAAAAAGAGTTGCCACACCCTGGGGAACAACTACAGAGAACCCGGTAGCCTCTAGGAATTGTCCAGTTTCAGATAAGGAAAGGAGATAAATGATCTAAGAACAGACTGATAAGATAGGGGAGTTCCTGATCACAGAGGAGGAAATCTAGGTAAGACAGAAAAGCTTGAGAATGAGAGGAGGAAACCTAGATCAGAATCGACAATGTACTGAACACAAACTGCATGAGAATCTAAAATATAACAAATTACCAGAAAACAGAGAACTCTGCAGGAACTAAGGTAAAGATAGTGCTATGAAGCATGGTTTGATTACCACTGAAAGCTTCTGAAAGCTCCATTAGACTTCCTTCTGTGTAAGTCAACATTTATGAAACAGAAAATCCCTGAGGTTTCCCTTAGTGTAATACCTGTGTTGTGTGTGTGCAGAGGTTTGCAAATGCACCAGAAAAAAGCTTGGACGGGCGACTGGGTGGCTCAGTCATTAAGCGTCTGCCTTAGGCTCAGGTCATGATCCCAGGGTTCTGGGATCAAGCCCCCCATCAGGCTCCTTGCTCCATGGGAGGCCTACTTCTCCCTCTCCCACTCCCCCTACTTGTGTTCCCTCTCTCGCTGTGTCTCTGTCAGATAAATAAATAAAATCTTAAAAAAAAAAATTACTCTAAACTGTTAACCATGATTATGTCTGCTGAAGGATTTAGAATTTAGGAAAAAAGGAAGAAAGGCAAGTACAAAGAATTTTTACTTCTTTCTAAATGAAAATACTACATTTGTAAAATTTTTCAAGATTTTATTTTTAAGTAATCTCTACACCCAATGTGGGGCTTGAACTTACAACCCCAAGTTCAGGAGTTGCATGGTCTACAGACTGAACCTGCAAGGCTCCCCTACTTTTGTGATATTTAAAACAAATTTTAAACTACCTGTTGCTCCTAAAGTTTTGGGGTTTTTTTAACATGTCTATTCTATTTAAAATTTCTTAAAAATCAGGGCACATGGGTGGCTCAGTTGGTTAAGTGTCCAACTTGTGATCTCAGCTCAGGTCTTGATCTCAGAGTCATGAGTTCAAGCCCTACATTGGGCTCCACGCTGGGCATGGAGATAGACAGACAGACAGATATCTTGCAAATCATCCCAGAGTTAAAGACAAGGGAAAGAAAGTACCTGATGTACCAAACTAGTAAATTCTTCAGATTTAAATTTATGTATCTATTACCTAGACCAAAGGTCTTTCTCTCCTAAAGACAAATACCATATGATTTCACTTAAATGTAGAATCTAAAAAACATATAAGCCAAAAAAAAAAAAAAAAAAAAAAAAAACAGGCAGAAACAGACCCATAAATACAGAGAACAAACTGATGGTTGCTAGAATGGGGGGAATGAGGGGGAAGGGGCAAAATGGGCAGTGGGGAGTGGGAGGTACAGACTTCTGGTTATGGAATGAGTAAGTCCAGGGGATGAAAGGTACAGCATAGGGAATATAGAGAATGGTATTATAATAGTACTGTATGGTAACAGACGCTAGCTATAGTTGTGGTGTGTACAGCATAACACAGTAGAGCTCTCAAATCACTTTGTTGTATACCTGAAACTAATGTAACACTGTGTGTCAACTATAAGTCAACTAAAAACAAAATTTAAAAAAAAAAAAAAGCACAGTATGTTCAAAAGCGGAAAAAAAAAAAAAGTCTTTTTCTCCTAAATTTAAAACTAAAAAATTAGGGCATTAGAAACCTATGCAAGGGGTGCCTGGCTGGCTTCGTCAGTAGAGCATGTGACTCTTGATCTCAGGGTCGTGAGTTCAAGCTCCACTTTGGGGAAGAGTTTACTTTAAAAAAAAGGGGGGGGGGCACCTGGGTGGCTCAGTGGATAAAGCCTCTGCCTTGATCAGGTCAAGGTCATGATCCCAGGGTCCTGGGATCAAGCCCTGCATGGGGTTCTCTGCTTGGCGGGGAGCCTGCTTCCCCCTCTCTCTCTGCCTGCCCCTCTGCCTACTTGTGATCTCTGTCAGATAAATAAATAAAATCTTTAAAAAAAAAAAGGGAAGAAAAAACTATGCAAAAAAATAAAACACTGCTAGCTTTACAAAGAAAGATAGAGACCAAATGACCAACTGATTTGCAAATCTCCTACTGTCACAATATGATAGTTAAATGCTTAAGTATTAATTCCACATTTCAGAAAGAATGTAAACCTCTTGACTATGGGCACAAGAGGGAGCAATTTAGCCTTGAATGAGGCTTATACCTGTAATTCATTCAAAGGAACTTATTCACAGAAAAACTGCCTTTAATCAGAGAAAAATTAACCCCATCTCAATTTCACATGTGACTTATCCTAGTAGTAATTAAAAATCTAACAGCATCTGGGGCACCTGGGTCGCTAAGTCACTTAAGTGTCTGCCTTTGGCTCAGGTCATGATCCCAGTGTCCTGGGATCCGGCCCCACATCTCTTTAAAAAAAAAAAAAAGCAAAAGTATCTACTCTTGAACTAGTAGATACATTAAAGCAGACTCCAAAAACATTAATGAACTAAATATGAATGGTAAGGACTACTTAAGCAAAGTTCAAGAAGCACAAATTAGAAGACACAAAAATTTGTTAATTTAACTATATCGGAATTAAAACTTGTTAAAGACATTCAGGATAAAGTTAATACAAATAAATAATAATACTTATATAGTCTAAAACCAACAAGGCCTAATATCTAGAATATAAAAGAAACTCCTAAAAAGCAATGAGAAAAAGATAGAAATCTCAATGGAAAAACAGACAAATGACACAAACAAGACATTAAAAAAGGAAACTCAAAAAGCTAAAAAGCTTATGAAGAAATAGTCAAACTCAAGTTAACAGAGAAATGCAAATTTTTTGGCCTGGCAAAAATTATAAAGCTAGAGGATACCTAGTGTCAATAAGGAAATGAGGACATAGGAGGACTCATACTCCATTGGTGGGAATGTACAGATTGGAGAGCAATCAAATTTGATATTAGCATTTCCTATAATTTAGTGATTCTGCTCCTAGATACATAAACTCAAAAAATTCTCACTTCTGTAAAAGTTCAACCCCGATTTGCTAGGACAGCAAAGAGTTGGAGACAATCTATGTACCTATTAGCTAGGGGAATGAATAATAATAATAATGAATAATAAAACGTGCTGGATGCATCCCAGGTAGGGACAATCAGGTGTAACAAGTAAGATATACAGCAAGGAAGGATAAATATTAAAAACAGCATCAAGAGAGACAGGAAATAGAATAAAATAGTTAACACTATAATATTTACATAAATTTACAATATCTGCCTACAAACAACAAACATTTTACAAGAAAACATATAATACACATGCGCTTACGAAGAACATACATTAAATATACTGGAAGGGGGTGCCTGTGTGCCTCAGTTGGTTAAGCGTCTGCCTTCACCTTGGGTCATGATCCCAGGGTCCTGGGACCAAGTACTGCATTGGGCTCCCTAGTCAGTAGAGAGCCTGTTTCTCCCTCTCCCTCTGCTGCTCCCCTTGCTTGTGCTCTCTCTGTCAAATAAATAAATAAAATCTTTAAAAATAAATTAAAAAACAAAAAATTGGAAGGAGCATCTATGGGGAGGGGTGATATTGTGATCAATATATTTGGTCATCACTGTTCTTGGCACACAGGTATAAAACCCTTGTAATTTCTTAAATAAGAGCCATAGGGGCACCTTTTATAGTTAGTTTTGTTCCCAGTTCCTGAAGTAGTTCTGGAGCTATAAAAGTGAAACTATTCATGTAACAAGCCCCTTTCAACCACACCTGAGCTTGTTAATGAAGTTATTTTTGGAAAGACTTGTTATAAGCTAAGGATGGGGACCATTGCCAGGTTGGAACTTTCAGCCCCACACCCCAGATCTCTCAGACCTCTGCAGAGGGAAGAGAGGATAGAGACTGAACTCAATCACCAATGGCCAATGATTTAATCAGTTGTGTCTTTGTAATGAAGCCACCCAAAACCAGGATACAGAGAGCTTCTGGACCAAAAGTGTGGAGAGAATGGTACACTAGAGAGGGCATAGAAGCTCTGTACCCCTTCCCATTTACTTTGCTTTATGCATCTCTTCCATCTGGCTGTTCCTGAGTTATAGCCTTTTATAATAAACCAGTAATGTCATAAGTAAAATGCTTTCCTGAGAAAGCTGCTCTAGCAAATTAATCAAATCCAAGGAAAGGGAATCTCCAATCTATAGACATATGGTCAGATGCACGTGTAACAACCTGAACTTGCTGGGGCATCTGGGTGGCTCAGTGGGTTAAGCCTCTGCCTTCGGCTCAGGTCATGATCTCAGGGTCCTGGGATTGAGCCCTGCATCGGGCTCTCTACGCAGCAGGGAGCCTGCTTCCCCCCCTCTCTCTGCCTGCCTCTCTGCCTACTTGGGATCTCTCTCTCTCTCTCTACCCCCCGGCGTCAAATAAATTAATTAATTAATTAAAAAAAAAAAAAACAACCTGGATTTGTGATTACTTATCTGAAGGGGAGGGGGGCAAGAGGGCCCTTAACCTGTGGGCTCTGTCACTATCTCCATGCACATAGTGTCAGAATTGAATTAAATTAAAGGACACCCAGCCAGTCTTGAAGTTATTGGATGTGTGGAAAACCTACACATCTACTGTCAGAAATGAAGTAGTGCTGTAGTTCTGTAGAGTAGAGACAAAGGAAAGTGTGTTTTTCCTTAGAAGAAGGAAAGGAAAATGAGGATGGGAAGTTTTTAAAAGGAAATAAACACAGGAAGAAGCTAAGGCTTATACAGACCAATACCATACTGGGTGTGAACTAAGGAATGGTTAACTCAATGTTCCATACATAAGATCTCACAGAAGTATATGAGAGATATTAAGCTCACTATGTACTGGACAACTGCTAGTATCTCTGATATCTTCTCAAAACAAAGTGGTTAAAAATCTATTCTGAGGGGCGCCTGGGTGGCTCAGTGGGTTAAGCCTCAGCCTTCAGCTCAGGTCATGGTCTCAGGGTCCTGGGATCGAGCCCCACATCAGGCTCTCTGCTCGGCAGGGAGACTGCTTCCCCGTCTCTCTGCCTGCCTCTCTGCCTACTTGTGATCTCTCTCTGTCAAATAAATAAAATCTATTCTGAGACCACAATTTATACAGTATGACTCCTGGGGAATTACTCCATAAGTTGTTGGTCATTTTAACCCCCAAAACTGAAAACTCACCCCAATAATCTAGAGTTATTTAAACTGATTGAGGGGCACACTTTAAATCTTTAAATTAGTATGCTACAATTTTTAAAAGGAAAGTCATAATACTAAAAGGAAAATCCATTTTTTTCACACTAAAAGAACTTAATCCAGTCTTTATCCTGAAACACCCTTGGTGATCAATTTTGCAGTAGAATAAATGAGTGAGTGAGTAAATGAATAAGTATTCAAATAAATCCTTAGCCCTAAGACTTGCATGACTTGCACAAAACCTAACGACAAATGGGAAAAAACAAGGAATTGGGCATATTTCTGACAAAAGTATGATCAACAGCGCTAAGGGCTGTGAAGTACAAACTAAAGCCCAGGTGAGTACAACAGATGTGCCCTAACCCCATCCTTCTAAACCTCTTACAGGCTCATGATTTATTCCAACATTTTGTCATCTCATCATAAACTCTCTTAACTGCCTGTTCTATATTATAAAGAAAAAAGTTATTAACAACTAGAAGTCAGGACCAATCTTTAAATTCCCTTTGAAGTCACTAATGAATACAGGCAACCAAAGACTGATGGAGGTGTGTAACTATTCTCAGTGAATACCCTGGGAACCCAACAGACTCACTAAGGTCAGCAGTACACCAGTACATGTCCTAAATGCTCTTCTGCACAGTATGCCCTTCCCTATTCTAGTAACTACCCAATACCTTCCCACCTTCCCTACTCTCCCATCCCTACCTAGTCCACCTGGCAAACTTCTATCTTTCCTCTAAAGTCCAGTTAAAATGTCATGTCATTCAGGAAGCCTGTCCTGTCCATCCTCTTCCCCATGAGAGAGAATTTTTTCTTCCTTCCTTTGCTATAATTGTACCATATACTTGTTTCTACTGTTCAATTTATCACATATAATTTGTTTACATATTTGTCTCTCCTTTTTTTTTTTTAAATGAAGCATGCCCTTTCCAGGGAGTTTTCTGTTGTTTTACTTTTTTAAAATTTTATTTGTCAGAGAGAGAGAGAGAGAAAGCACAAGTAGGGAGGGGCAGAGGGAAAAGCAGGCTCCATGCTGAGCAAGAGGCTGCTGTGAGACTCGATCCCAGGATCCTAGGATTATGACCTGAGCTAAAGGCAGATGCTTAACTGACTGAGTCACCCAGGTGCCGCCTGTATGCCCTACTTGACTGTGAACAAATTTCTTAAATGCACAGATTGCGCCTTCTTTTTTTGCCAAGCTCCATAACAGTCTCTCAAACATTTACTGAATACATGAATACCTGAAGCAGGAAAAGTCATTAGATGTCGAATGAATCTATAAGCCTCTCAGCAGGAGCACCTGGCTGGCTCAATCTGTAGAGCATGGGACTCTTGATCTTGGGGTTGTCAGTTTGAGCCCTAAACTGAGTGTAGAGATTACTTAATAAATAAATAAACAAACAAATAAATGCTTATCCTCAAAAACCCATCGGTTGCTATAGTCAACTCCCATTTTCTTCTTTTTCTTGGGGATTACACATAAGATAGACAAGTTACTAAAGATTTTTATTTTTAAAGATAAGCAACTGAAAGAACTAATTACAGAAATAGAATTAATATTTTAATACAAGATGCCAAATACATGGGAGAATCACTCACTAGGAGAATCATTAATGGAACTGGATTTCCAAAAGCCTCTTTCTCTATAGCACTCAACTAACTGGAGAGTGTTAAGTCCAGTACTTCCTGAAAGAAAGGAATATAAGCTAGACAACCTTTGAAGATTCTTTTCAACTCTACAATACCCTCAAATTACTAAGATACAAGGGAACTAGCTTCAACCCAGTGATAATAAGTACCATCTGGTAATATATGAATTTATTAGCCTGGTTAGCCAAGCCTCCTTGTGACAGGTACAAAATAAATTCCAAATTTAATCATGTCTGTGGTAGGCAGAATAACAGCCCCTGGAAGATGTTCACATCTTAATCCACAGAACTCGTAATTATGTCACCTTACATGACAAAAAGGACTTTGCAGATGCAATTAAATTAAGGATTTGGGGATGAGATTATCCTGGATCATCCAAGGGATCCTAGAAGAGAGAGGCAAAAGGTGAGAGTCAGAGAAAGAGATTTGATGACAAAAGCAAAGATCAGAAAGAGAGAAAAAGATCTGAAGACACTATTATGTACCACCAGCTTGAAAATGGAAGAAGGAACCATAAGTTCAGGAATGCAGGCCACCTCTAGAAGCTGGAGAACACAAGGAAAAGAATTTTCCCTAGAGCCTCCAAAAGAACTCAGCCCTGCTGACACCTTGACTTTAGCCCAGGAAGAACTACTTCGGACTTCTGACTTTCAGAACTGTCCAATAATAAATTCGTGTTGTTTTACGCCCCCAAATTTTTGGCAATTTGTTACAGCAGCAGTAGGAAACTAGTATCATGCCTAAAGAATATCTCTTCAGACACCAACACATGGTAATCATACTTACCATCTAAGAAAAAATGATCTCGAACAGATTCTGCAGCTAAAACAGATTTCCCACAACCTGCCATTCCATATATGACGACCCATCCTGGTTCACCATTTAGTTTGAGCAGGTTCTGCTGAATTGCATTCACCAGCTTCTTCCTGGTAACAAAAACAACTGGCCTCTGTGGCACTCCACCTTCACACAGGACTGTCTTTACTGAAATCCAAAAGAAAACAAGTATGAACGAAGAGAACTCTGAAATGGTTACTCAAGTTATACCATAAAACCAAAAGAAACCAAGGTTGAGTCTTTAACCTCAAAACTCCCAAGAGAAGAAAACGTGGCTACCATACTAACCTTAACATTCTTATTGATCAGAAGAAAACATATACTTTTCAAGATGACTGACAATGCAAAGCTGTATCTGCCCTTACACAACCCATTCCTCTCTGACTCTCCAATCTCTTTTTCTCATATTGAAGACTAAAAGGGACGGTGTAAAGGAAATACAGAATTTCTTTCAAGAACACAGATTTCTAAAGATTCTTATTCTTTCCTATGCATGAACTCAATACACACAGAATTGGAGAAGAGCTTAAAGGCCTAAAAACTGTCTTTTTAATATCTAAAAATGCCCAGTAGACAGCTCAATGGGCAAGAAGAAAAAAATGTGCGAGTTAACACAGGTGCAAACCAAAACCTGAATTGGAAAACAGAACTATAATTTTTTTCACATGCATTTTCAGTGAACTAATCATAATGTGTCTCTTCAACAGACTTCATTTACGGTAAGACAAACTGCAGCAATGTAGCCACTGTGATAGTAATGTAATAGAAGATATCATGGATACAAACCATATGAAGTTATTCCACCAACTGAATCTTTGCCACCACTGGAAGAAGAGATGACAGGAATGCCACTTTGGAGAAGGGCGGCAAGATCTTTATACCCTTCATGGATTAGAGCATTGTAGAATGATATGTAGGAATAATTATCTTTTTTAAGTATCATTTTAATTAACAGAGCTGCTCGCTGCTGTTGAGTGGGCTAAAAAAATAAATAAATAAGTAGTTTAGCATACTACAAAGAATATGTTGGTAACATAAACTAGTGGAGAACAGTGCAAGTTCTGAAATAAACGTAAGAAAATATTTTAAATTTAAATATAAAAAAATTTTTAAATTTAAATATTTTAAACTCAAATAATTATATCATACATTTTTAAATAAAAATTAGAAAGAAAAAACATTTTATAGCACAGACTTCCACAGAGGGCTTTACCTCATTTTTTACTTTTTCCTCCTCCGATACTGTTAAAACTCCATCATTAATCATACGATCCATGATATAGGACGTTTTGATGTCCTTTTCCAGGGCTTCTCTATGTTGAAGCAAACAGTTTCGAGCTTTTGCGTCCATCCTCCCTCAAATTTTTTGCTGACCTGTCAACCATGAGCTATGGGCAAAACATCACAATATTTGTCAGGGAAATAAAGATATGAAAAGATGTGTAACCTCACTGGTAATCAAGAAATAAAGAAAGTAAGACCTTTTTGCAAAGATTTTTAGAAACGGATAAAACCCCAGGCTTTCAAAGGTGTGAGAAAATGAGTATTCATGTGCCCTGCTTGAAAAGAGTACAAAATGGATGCAACTTTTCTGGAAAGCAATATGATAAGATATAAAACCATTTCAAGTGAGTATTCTCTCTAACCCAGAAATCCCACTTCTAGAAATTTACCTCAATGAGACATTCACATATGTATGCAAAAATATCCACAAGAAGAGTCAACAGGGGTCCCTCGGTGGCTCAGTCAGTACAGCATGTGACTCTTGATCTCGGGGTGTAAGTTCAAACCCCACACTGGGCCTGGAGCCTACTTTAACCAAAAAAAAAAAAAAAAAAGAGTTAACAGAGAATGTTTAGGTGAGGGGAAAAAAAGATGAAAACAAAACAAAAATTTAAAAAATCAAACAAACATGAAAACAACCTAAATGCCCACCTTTCTGAATATGGATTAAAAAAATTAAAGTATGTATATAAAATAGAGTATTAGGGGCGCCTGGGTGGCTCAGTGAGTTAAAGCCTCTGCCTTCGGCTCAGGTCATGATCCCAGGGTCCTGGGAACGAGCCCCACATCGGGCTCTCTGCTCAGCAGGAAGCCTGCTTCCTCCTCTCTCTCTGCCTGCCTCTCTGCCTACTTGTGATCTCTCTCTGTCAAATAAATAAATAAAATCTTTTAAAAAAATAAAATAAATAAAAAAATAAAATAAAATAGAGTATTATGCAGCCATTTAAAATAAGACCCTTTTCCATGTACCGACATGGAAAGATGTTCACTACACACTGCTAATTAAAAAAAAAATTAGAAATATGATTCCATATACAGCACAAAATATGTATTAGTATCATATAAATACATAGAGAGACGTTAGGAAGTCTACTCAACATAATATACTTGGGGTTACTTCTAAGTGGCAAGATTTGGGGGTTTCTATATCGTCTCTATAGTCTTAATTTTTTTTCAATATATGTCTCATTTTTATAATATTTTTTAAAGATTTTTATTTATTTACTTGAGAGAGAGCATGAGAGGGGAGAGGGTCGGAAGGAGCAGTAGACTCCCCACTGAGCAGGGAGCCTGATGCAGGACTTGATCCCAGGACTCCGGGACTATGACCCGAGCCAAAGGCAGATGCCCAACCAACAGGGCCACCCAGGTGCCCATTTTTTTTTATAATTTGTAAGTTGCTCTTATGTCTTAAAATGCATAACCTTCTTTAGGTAACTAAAAACCCTTTTATATCTTCTGTTTAAATTTTTATAAATAACAATCATACTGAAATCCTAACGTTTAGAAACTTGTCTCTATCCAATATAAGACTAAACAGAGCATTGTTCTCACTCAAGGTGTCAGCTCTAGGTCTTCATCTGTAAATACATTTCTCACATGCTTACTCCACTAATGTTTCAGCTGAGCTGCTAAGTATGAAAAAGAAACAGAAAATACTCACTGATGTCATTCCTCAGATTAAGAGGATACAAAGAGAGGCACCTGGGGCCTCAGAGTCTGCTGAGCGTCTTTTTTTTTTTTTTTTTAAGATTTTATTTATTTATTTGACAGAGGGAGAGATCACAAGTAGGCAGAGAGACAGGCAGAGAAAGAGAAGGGGAAGCAGGCTCCCCACTGAGCAGAGAGCCCGACGCCGGGCTCGATCCCAGGACCCTGAGATCATGACCTGAGCTGAAGGCAGAGCTTAACCTACTGAGCCACCCAGGCGCCCCTGAGCATCTGACTCTTGATTTTGACTCAGGTCATGATCTCGGGCCGTTAGATTGATGGAGCCCTGCATCAGGCGCCATGCTGAGCGTGGAACCTGTATAAGATTCTCTCTCTCCCCCTCGGGGCACCTGGGTAACTAAGTCCATTAAGTAACCACCTCAGGTCCTGATCAAAGCATTGTGAGATCTAGTCCCGGGTCTGGCTCCACACTTGGGAGGTTTGTTTCTTAAGTTTCTCCCTCCTTCAGTTCTTACCCCGACATGAAATATTTATCCTTCTCTCTCGTTCTGTCTCAAATAAATAAATCTTAAAAAAAAAAAAAAAGTTCTTCTGTCTCAAATAAATAAATCTTAAAAAAAAAAAAGTTCTCCCCCTCCCTCTGCCCTCCCTCCCACTCCTGATGCTCTCTAAAAAATAAATTAAAAAAATTATAGGGGCGCCTGGGTGGCTCAGTGGGTTAAGGCCTCTGCCTTCGGCTCAGGTCATGATCCCAGGGTCCTGGGATCGAGCGCCGCATCGGGCTCTCTGCTCTGTGGAAAGCCTGCTTTCTCCTCTCTCTCTGCCTGCCTCTCTGCCTACTTGTGATCTCTGTCTGTCAAATAAATAAATAAAATCTTTAAAAATAATAATAATAATAATAATATTCTTTACAGCATAATACTTTAAGAAGTTTCTACCAGCTTTATTTCAAATACAATGCACATTTTTCCATGGGTATAAAACCCAATCCGAGTATTTGCAGGTTTTTAAAACATTAACAGAACTCTACCCAATGTAGTCAGTGTCTAAATGTGTTCAGTAATTTATTCATTCAATAAACATTTGAGCCCCTCCTCTGTGCCAAGCCCTGAAGTCTCCAGAGAAGATTAAATCATATCCCTGAAGGAATTCATAATCTAGTGGGAGAGAAAAATTTAAAGAGATAATTAGAATGTGATGTCCTAAGTGCAAAAATATAGATAAGCACAAATAATTTAGAGTGTACAAAAGAAAAAGGATAATCATTAAGTTTCAACAATGACTATATACTTGTGGCACTTGCAAACATGGGAAAATATAGCACTTGTCTATACTTGTCAAGGTTCACCAAATGCCCAGTACTAGCATGAAACTGAAGGATAAAAGAAAAAGTTATGATCAGAATCAAAGCTACGGTATTTTTCAAAAGTTACTAACGTTTTATGACCTCAACTGAAACAAAACATTCTTTAATCATTAGTTAATTTTTTAGGGTGTATCGAATTGCTAAACAGACACCTCTGACAACCTGAAACTAATTTCCAACTTTTCCCAGCCCTATTAAAATTAAATATGTACATTTTAAATACGTTTTTAAACTCTGAACAAATCCTAATATTACGAACAAATTCTCAGCGTCCCACCTCCTGTAACCACATCAAAATATAAACTCAAACTCTTCGAAGATGTGATATAGAGAGTAAAGAGAATTTCATCCAGGAAAACCGTAACAGTTGGCCGCTTCCTCTTTCTGTAGTTCTCTTCCTGGAACAGGAGCAGGAAGGTTATCAACTATTCCTTGTCCCAGAATTCTGAGTCCCTGAAATCGGCTACTGAACCTCCAGAGAACCCAGCTCCGGCAGAAAAGCGAGGCGCAAACTCACCCAAACCTGTGCACAATGGTCTTACTGGGAAAGACAGCCCTGCAAGGGCAGACTAGGAAGTCCAGGTGGGGGTGGGGGTGCGGCGGGAGGTAAGCAATGGGGGCTTCCTAAAGAGAACGCAGGGATCGGCGCGCGGCCCCGGGACAAGTCCGGGCCTCCCAGGTGCCCCTCCAGAGCCTCCTCAGTCCGGGGCGCCTCAAGACCCCCGGAAACCTCTAACCTCTAACGTCTAGAGGTAGACGTCACCCCCACTGACCGACCACACAGTCCCGGGCCGCCGAGGTGAGGCCGGGTCTGAGGCCCGCCCTTCGTGGACCCCACCCCAGACACAAAGGGAGGAGGGCCTCTCGAGCTGTCTGTCGCTCTTTCCTTCCAGCGGCAGCTGCACCCCGGCCGGAGTCCGGCGCCAGTCCGGACTTCGCCTCGACTTCAGGTCCTCGCAGGTCGCTGACGGCCCAGACTTCTCACCTTCGGCTCCCTCGCCCCTTCAGTCCAGGAATAAAAGAACCAGCGTCCACTGGAAACCTCCTTCTCTCCGCCGCAGAACCGCGGAGCAGTCAAAACGCACCGGGCCCGCCTAGCCCGGACAGCGCGCGCCCGCGCACGCAAATATACCCACCCCGAGCCACCGAGAAGCGGCCGCCGCCGCGCGCACTCCCTCCGCCGCTAGTGCCCGCGCGCGCCTGAGCAAGCACCCTCCGCCCCACCCCATGGAAGGGGCGTGGCTAAGCCACGGGGGCGCGCCTCCTTACGGGGACCGGGACCTAGGCGGCGGCGCGCTCCACATGGCGCGCTCTGCGCTTCCCCGCCCCTTCGCTGCCCGGCGATCCGCGCGCGCCGGGAAGCCACGATTTCATCAGGTTTGCGGCATTAATGGAAACGGGAAGGAGGCTCGTCAGGTTCCTCCGCTGAAGGAACTAGGGGGGGGGGTGGTTGAGGTACGCTGTGAAGCAGTGAGAACGGCCGGGACAGGAGGGGGCGAGTTTGTGGGCGGTGCCAAGTCCAGGAGGGGGCGCGGCTACCGCGGAGGCGTCCCGCAGAGGCTGAGGCGGCCACGTCCCGACCCCCCAGGGTGAAGAAGCTATCCCAGGCTTGTCGCGTCCTCAGACATGTCGGAGGTGAAGAGCCGGAAGAAGTCGGGGCCCAAGGGAGCCCCCTCGGAGCCGGGGAAGCGGAGCGAGGGCGGGAAGAGCACCGAGGCCCGGGGCGGTGGAGGCGAGGGCTGGGTGGATCCCCGGACCGGCGTGAGCCTGCTGTCGCTGGGGACGTGCCTGGGCCTGGCCTGGTAAGTGGACGCGAGGCCGCCCGAGCCCCGTGTCCGGCCTGCCGCGGTCGCCCCGTTCTTCTCGGGGCCTCGCCCGGCTCAGCATCCCGCTAACCTCCCAACCCGTCCTGCAGCTTCTGTTCCTCTGCCTCGACCTCAGAAAAGGGACAGCTCATCCTTTTTTTTTTTTTTTCCCCCCTTTTCGCTCGTTTCTTGAAACTCATTTTTCCTTTGTATTAGTGTGATTCAGTCTCTTAACTGGAGTTGAGACTAAGGTCTGTGAATGAGTCAGCCATTTCTAAAGGGATGCGGATTTGGCCAAACTTATAAAGTGCCTACTACACGTCGGAAGCTTCTCGATTTTTGTAACCCACCATTTCCTGTACCGCTGCACATTTGCCTTGGACACAGTTGCCCCACCCTCACCCCAAAAATGCCTAATGGCAACGTTTGCAGTCTTTAAAGAATTCAGTATGCTCTCGGGCAACAAACGTTAATGACAATTATCGGAGTTTGGAGGATTTCTCATATTGCCATCATTGTTCATGTGTTATGAATTTAAAGTGTATTCCGAAGTTACGGATTGAATTTTAGTACTGTAAAATGACAAAAGTGTTGCATTTGTGTTCACCTAAAACTGAACATCTGTAGTTTTTAAACCAAGTAAATAGCGATACATTGTTGTTACAGAAAAAAAAAAATGAGTATTAGGAATAACCTTAAGGGGCTCCTGGGTGGCACAGTCGGTTAACTGCCTCCTTTGGCTCAGGTCATGATCCTGAAGTTCTGGGATGGAGGCCCGGGTGAGCCCCTGCCTGTCTTTCTGCCCCTGTCCCTGCCCCATCGCCCAGGTCATTCTCTCGCTGGGGGGCGCTCTCTCTCTGTCTCTCAAATAAATACAAATAACCAGACTGATGCCTTAAACTAGAATTTCCCTCCACTTTCTCCCGATTTTTAAAGTATTTAGAAGATAGTTATTTGTCTTCGAGAGTAATCGAATTCTAGGAGGGCCCCTGGACTTCCTTTAGACCATTTTTGATTGTAGTAAATTTTGAATTATACTGTACTGGTGACTCATCCTGAGTGGAAATTGATAAAACATCTGTTACAATAAAGTGGATGTTATTAAGTGGATGTTATAAAGTGGATGTCTCTTCAAGGGGTGCTGGGGTTAGGCGTTTGGCTGTTTGGCTTTAGCTGAGGTCATGATCCCAGGTCCTGGGATTCCACTGCATATTAGGTTCCCTGCTCAGTGGGGAGCCTGCTTCTCCTCCCTCTGCCTGCTGCTCTGCCTGTGTTCCCTCTGTCAAATAAATAAATAAAATATTTTTTAAATAAATAAATAAATGTTCTCCTTAAAAAAAAGATGCTTATCTTAGTAATATGGCATTTTGTTTATGTAATATTTTTATTTTTGATCTTAAAAGACTAAATTTACCCTTTTTAATAAATTTTGTAAATTGCTCTTATGTCTTAAAATGCACAACCTTCTTTAGGTAAATAAAAACCCTTTTATACTGAGAAAGTCATTCCGTAATAGGGCTTGTAGTCTAAAAGATACAGATCTTCCTTGAATTAGGATGGGGTTCCTTCTCAGTAAACCTGAAAATATAAATCAAAAATGCATTTAATACACCTCATCTACCAAACATCATAGCTAAGCCTAACCTATCTTAAATATGTTCAGAACACTTCACATTAATAGACAGTTGAGCAAAATCATCTAACAAGCCTATTTTTACAAGAAAGTACTGAATATCTTATGTAGTTTACTGAATACTGTACTAAAAAAAAAAAAAAACAATGCTTGTATGGGTACAGATTGGTTGTAAGTGAATCATGGTCACGTGGCTCACAGGGAGCTGCTGCTGCAACCACTGCCTAGAATCAGGGGAAAGAATTCAACCAAGGAGAGGATCAGGGTCTCACTGCTACTCCAGGAAATGGTCAAAATTCAAAGTACATTTTCTACTGAATGCATGTCACTTATATACCATCGTAAAGTCAAAAAATCTAAGTCAAACCATTGTAAGCTTGGGATCATCTGTATATGTTGCTTCTCTCTGGAACCTAATACAACTGGTTTTAGTTACTAAATTTATTAAATCTTGATTATCCAAAGATTCATATTCATATGAGATAAATTACATCACAGAATGTTCAGCTTTTCAGTACTTTAGTTTTTGTTCTGGGAAAACGCTAATATAAATCCATAGGGGCACCTGGGTGGTTCAGTGAGTTACGTGGCCAACTCTTGATTTCAGCTTATGTCATGATCTCAGGGTGGTGGGATCATGCCCCAAGATGGGTATGGAATCTGCTTAAGATTCTCTCTGTTTTCCTCACCTTCTGCCCCTCTCCCCCAACCCCTCCATCTCTTTAAAAAAAGAAATCTATAAAGGAAAACCTGAAAAGTAGACACTTTAGTGCAGGGATTTACTGTTAGTGCTTATAGTAAAGACACAAGTTATATTGAAAACTTTCACTAACCTCATTTTTCATCTTTTCTTGCTTTTTTTTTTTTTTTTGGTAAGTAAAGTTTTATATGAAAGTGTTGTGCTTAAAATGCCCTGATTTTTTTTTTAAGATTTATTTACTTATTTATTTATTTGAGAATGAGTGAAAGAGAGCAAGTACACGGAAGGAGAGGGAGAGGCAGACTCCCTGCTGAGTAGGGATCCTGATGCAGGCTTGATCCCAGGACCAGGGATCATGAGCTGAGCTGACGGCAGATGCTTAACTGACTGACCCACCAGGTGCCCCTAAATGCCCTGATTTTAAATGGAATATGGTCATTATTTTCATGGACATTCAGTATTGTGCCTGGAAATGAAGCTGTAGTATGAAACATACAGCTGAATGGGTACTGACATGGCTCTGGAACTCCTTTCTTGCCGAAGATCCATAATGACAGCTTCCTTTGTTTGTTTGCCTCTTTTTCATTATTAAGTTCAAACAATCAGAAATCCTGTAAGTCCTCAATCAACTGTCTGCCACCATCTAAGATTACTAAAGAAGCTATGGAGAGGAAACACTCTGAGGAAATGAACACTGTTTTGTCCTACAGGCTCTGAATCAGTATGAGGTGTCTGTAGACGCAATGGATTCTGAAGGACTCGAAGATTCCTCTTGTAAGGCCCACACTAAACTAGTCAGTTAACCTGAGGCCCTTTCTCCTATATCCTTTTCACATGTGATAATGAGAAGCAGCCCCAAAATAGGGTAAGAGAGTTCTCTTCCTATAAGTGGTCTAATCCATCCATTCCATCTTTGATTTGCTTTAAACCCAACACTTTTTCAAACGTGGACAGGCCTGGGGCATCAGGTATAAGCAGGAGGAGACCCTGATCCTTTATACCACTATAGGTTTGTTAGAGGGATGGAAAAGCAGCTGCACAAAGCAGTCCGAAAGAAATGGCCAAGGTACTTAAAAAGAGTAGCTGATGTGTGATACCCTAACTGCATAAATTTGAACCTATTTAATCCCCACAACAACCCGATGAAGTATTATGATTCCCACTTTACAGATGAAGAAACTACAGCAAAGATAAATAACTTGTCCAAGATGATTATACAGCTAGTAAATGGCAGAGCCAAATTTGCTCAGTTCTATACTCTTACCCAGTATGATATGCTACCTCCTTTGATACTAATCTAAGAGGCCAAACCCTTAGAAATAAAAATCCCTAGTCCAGAACTATTTATAGTCCTTTTCTAACTAGAAACTACAGCTCTTAGCAGACCCTGTCCCCCTCATCTAAATTGAGGAAGACAGGGAATAAGGGGGCTTTGAACTTCTGTCAGAATATGGCTCTGATTGGTTAAGCATCTGACTTTGTTTTGTTTTATTTATTTGTCAGAGAGAGCGAGCGAGCACAAGCAGGGGGATCAGCAGGCAGAGGGAGAAGCAGACTCCCTAATGAGCAAGGAGCCTGATGCAGGACTCTATCCCAGGACTCCAGGATCATGACCTGAGCCAAGGCAGATGCTTACCCGACTGAGTCACCCAAGTATCCCACATCTGACTTTTAATCTCAGCTCAGGTCTCAATCTCACAGTTGTGAGTTGAAGCCTCGTGCTGGGCTCCATGCTCATTTGGAGCCTACTTAAAAAAAAATGTTGGGATGCCTGGGTGGCTCAATCGGTTAAGCGTCTGCCTTCAGCTCAGGTCATGATCCCAGGGTCCTGGGACTGAGTCCCATATCGGGCTCCTTGCTCAGGAGGGAGCCTGCTTCTCCCTCTGCCTGCTGTTCCCCCTGCTTGTGCAGGACAAGCAGGGAGACAAATAAATAAATCTTTTTTTTTTTAACATATATTTGTATACCTCTGATTCATAAAAAGGAAACAAAGCACGTTGGAAACTAACCTGGATGCCAGTTTGAAAAATTTAGTTTTTCAGGATTGAAGTTACCTTCTGTCAACATTGACTTCTAGAAAATCATCCTCTTCCTTAATGTTAAATGAGTTAGTTTTTACAAATCATTTTAGAATACTGCTTGGCACATCTAAGTGATAAATAAAATGAATGTATTTTAACTTTGCACGTACAAACCACTTTTCATTTTTGTCATTACTAGCCCAGAGTCAACTTTATGCTTTTTTTTTTTTAAGATTTTATTTATTTATTTATTTGACAGAGAGAACACAAGCAGGCAGAGCCGCAGGTAAAGAGAGAAGAAGGCAGAGGGAGAGAGAAGGGGAGAAGCAGGCTCCCCACTGAGCATAGAGCCCAAAGATCTCAGGATCCTGGGATCATGACCTGAGCCAAAGGCAGATGCTTAACCAACTAAACCAACCAGGCATCTCTATGCTCGTTTTTTCTTATATGTATTATTTTTCATATGTAGTAATGATGAATCTTTTTTTTTGAGAAGCTAACCATGAAAAAAAACATACAAATTATCATCAGAGATGATATTTGCACTAGCATGACATAGTTTTCTTCAAGGTTTTGCTTAATATTTGAATTTTGAAGAGAAGTCCATAAATAGACATTAAAATATTTAATAAAATGGAAAGCACTATAATGTGTTATAGTAGTGGATCAACCTTCACAAAAAGTGTCTTATACTAATACAGTTTTATTCTGAATAAACATTCTGATCTGCAGGATAAATCCCTGAGGTAACACTGGAGTAATGAGTGATAAAACTAATCTCTGAAATTAGACTTATTTCTTTAGGGTGTTCTCCATCCTTGGTCTCTGTGTGATAATCTCAGATAAGCCTCTACTCTGAAAAGAATCTCTTAAAATCCAAGAATGAAACAGCCAATATAAAAAAAAAAATTAAGTCTACACTTTCATCTTTGAAAATTAGAATAATGGCATTTCCTAATAACCAGAAATGTTATTTAAAAGTTATATTCACACATAGGAGAAAAGTCAATCTATGCTAGTTATGTAACCTGTGCTTACTTAATTGGCTGTTATCTCATAGGACAGACACTAACCATCATCAGAAGAAACTTACTTTATTGGGTGCCTGGGTGGCTCAGTCGGTTAGGCATCTGATTCTTGATTTTGGCTCAGGTCGAGATCTCAGGGCCGTGAGATTGAGCCCTATGTTGGGCTCAAGTCTGCTTGTTCCTCTCCCTCTGCTCCTTCCCCCCACTACTCAGGCTCTCTCTCTCTCTAAAATAAATAATTTTTTTTTTAAAAAGTACTTATTTGGGGGTGCCTGGGTGACTCATTGGGTTAAGCCTCTGTCTTCAGCTCAGGTCATGATCTCAGGGTCCTGGGATCAAGTCCTGCATCGGGCTCTCTGCTCAGCCCGGAGCTTGCTTCCCCTCCACCCCCCGCCTGCCTCTGCCTACTTGTGATCTGTCAAATAAATAAATGAAATCTTTTAAAAAGATACATCTATTTTATCCAATATTGCAAACATTGTTCAAAAGGCAAAAAGTCCATTTTAGTTTTGGACAGTTTTATAGCAAGTTAGCCTAATAACATTTATGAATTTTAAGCATCACCACCTTTGGAATGATACACAAAGTTTAGAAGTCTTTCATCTCTCCTTTTTTGATCTTTAAATGTTTGTCTCTCAATGGAAATCAGTTTAATAAAACACTATCAATTGGTGCTTCTCAGCTTGACCAAGTACTCAATCTAGGGAGCTTTTAAGATTTCTAATATCCAAATCACATCCTAAACCACATAAGTCAGAATTTCTGTGGGTGGGACCCAGGCATTAGACTTTTTAAAGGCAGACAAGTGACTCCAATATGTAGCAAAGCTTTTGAACCACTGGTCTATGTACTGTGATTTAAGCCCTCTCTTCATAGGATTCTGCCCCACCACTTTTTTTTTTCTTAAGACTTTATTTATTTGACAGAGAGAGAGATCATAAGTAGGCAGAGTAGCAGGTAGAGAGAGAAGGGGAAGCAGGATCCCCACTGAGCAGAGAGCCCGATGTGGGGCTCGATCCCAGGACCCTGAGATCATGACCCAAGCTGAAGGCAGAGGCTTAACCTACTGAGCCACCCAGGTGCCCCTGCCCCACCACTTTTTGATGACTCAATAAATACACAAAGAATTTTAACTCCTGCTTTTTCTGAGCCCAAAAAATTGAGTCTAAAGTAGATGAACCAAAATGGTATTAGCTCCAAAGCATTTCTTTTGCATTTGCTTATCTCAAGTCCTATATACAAAAGTCTATAAACAAAAGTCTGTTTATTTTTTTAAAAAGATTTTATTTACTTATTCATGAGCAACAGAGGGGGGGGGGGCAAAGGGAGAAGCAGGGTCCTCACTGAGCAGGGATCCCGATGTGGGATTTGATCCCAAGACCCTGGGATCATGACCTGAGCCAAAGGTAGACCCTTAACGATTGAGTCACCCAGATGACCCCAAAAGGCTATTTATTGTTTTTAAGATTGGGATAACTTTTTTATGCTTCTTCAACCTTTACTACTTACCAGTTGAAGAATACACTCCGATTTTAGAGTGGCATCTAAAGTACACCTTTATGACTCGTATATTGGGTATAACCAATTGTTATACGCCCTGCATTGCCTATATGTTCTATTGCCACTTTGACAATAACTCCTGTTTTCATAGTTTTGACTTGTTATTTTTAACTACTAGTCATCATCTTTCTGTTCCACTCCAAGACTTTATTTCTCTCCTACATTTTAATTTAAAATATTTTTATATAGGTAACTCTTGCTTCTACATTTCAGTATGAAAAAACTTATTTTCTAGATATTGCCCAAATATGACCTTGAGAAAAATAGTAGCGATCCCATATCTTGTTCTAGGTAATTCATCATTTCTCCCTCCAAAACATGTCTTATGCAGACAGCTATCACTACCGTCTCACTAGGACTTGAACAGGATAGAGTTTCACTTTCTATTAATTTATTGAAATAAACTACTAAAAGCTGTCACTACTCATACCAGAATTTATGGTGTCCTTGCCAGAAGTATAAAATGTTCCTTTAAAATTCAAACTTAAATGGATATGAATTTGGGGGTAGTGTTTTCTTTTCTTTTTTTTTTTTTTCTAGGTTTGTATTTCATCAGTCTGAAAAGTTTGCAAAGGTGGAAAGCCAATACCAGTTACTGAAAATAGAAACCAACAAGTTCCAAGGACTTCAAAGTAAAATCAGTTTAATTTCAGAAAAGGTAAATTACTTACTAATTGGCTTACTTGCAAAGATTTCCCATTTTTCTTCCCTGCTACCACCCTTGTACTCCATACTTCCTTTTTCCTGCCTTTTAGACCATTACTGTTTTAACTCTCACTGGTTTTTGTACATTTCTCCCTTCAGTCCAATTTAGACTCAGATTATTTTGAAAAGACAGTGTTGGTTTTTTTAATATAAATGTTACTGTTTATATTGATGTGATATTCTATTTGAATATCATATGTCTAGAGCACTGAAAATATGATTGGTCTTTAGGTATAAAATTAGAGTAGCAACAGCACTTGCTGGGGAAAGGTCCATCAGGTTTTTTTTTCCCTCTACTTTCTGGTTGGAAAATTTGTATCCATCTGCATATCAGAGTGACTAATCTAAAAATAAATATTGGCTTTGTAGCCAAAAGAAAATTAAAATCCATGTGTATGTTGTGTTTCTTCAAGCTGCAAATGCAAATGCATTGTTACCGGAATTCTTAGAAATGTGAGACATAAAAAATTTTTAAGTACCATGCTTCTCAGGAGAGGTCAGCTGCAATCAATAAGGCATCATGCGGGACTTGTCTGGCTACCAGCAACCAAGCTATCGTTGGGAAACATGCCTTCTTTGTTCTTTTATTCATTCACTAAATCTTTCTTATGTCATAAGGTAGACAAGGACTTGTGCTTGGCACCAAGATGAGCAAGGATTTACCAAAAAAAACAGAAAAATGAAATAGAGGGTCTGAGTTCCTGTGGCTTCATGCATAGAATTAGTATATAATCAGTCCCCCAGAAGAGAAAAGCCATAGATGAAGATTATGCATCACTCACACGTGCCAGGGGATTCCACAGAGGGTGAGCCCAACGGCCTTGGGAAGAAGCTACATACTGCTGCAAAAGCGGGTATTTTGACAGAATGCTCAAGTCGGAATCCAGTTATACTTGTTAGGGGCTCCTCTAATCAGAGGGAACAGTTACAGAAAAATAAATCTCAGGAGATAGAAACTCTGTATACTTGAAAGCTATTGAAAACAAATTTTGAAGAAAGACATCCTTTTGAAATGAAAAATTTGGTAGCAATTAAAATGCTTTTGAAAAAAAAATGAAAAAAAAATAAAATGCTTTTGAGGCAGATTTTTAAAATATCATCATTATCCAAGAAATATTCAGTCTTTGCAAAGCTCTTTCTCTCCCAGGCTTCCCTGGGAGTAATTCAACAATAGCTGCCCTTTCGCAAAGCCGGGCCTAAAGGTCAACATAATCAGTAGGAGGGGAAAACAACTAGATGGGGACTCTCATCACAACTGTGTGACCTTGGAAAAAATCACTTTAACTTCTCTTAGCCTCTTTTCATCATTTATTAAGTGAGAATAACAAGATTTTTTAAAGGATCAGATGTGATACAATATACATGCAAACTTTTCAAAAACTTTATATAGTAGTAAATTTAAGGTATTAAGCTCTTTTAAAAAATGAAAAAACTGTTAGGTTATATTGTCAGTCCATAAATGCAAATTATTATAACATACTAGTCACTGTATATTTTCAAATTCAATCTTGAGACCTTTACTATTCTGGAAAGTTGATTTTGTATTTGGGGTCTACTTGGGTATATTGCCTCCAGATTACAGTGATGCTCTGGTGAGAAGCCTAAACAGGAAATTACCATAGATGAAGATAAACTTACCTCTTCAAAAGGCTGACAATAAGACAACAAAACTTAACAGTATTACTGATGTACAAATATTTCTCAGAACTGATTTTTAAAGGATCTTGTATAATAGCTACATGTGTACATTAAAGATAATTTTTTAAAGTCTTTTTTTTAACATTTTATTTATTTATATGACAGAGAGAGAGCGAGAGAGGGAACACAAGCAGGGGGAGCAGGAGAGGGAGAAGCAGGCTCTCCACTGAGCAGGGAGCCCGATGCAGGGCTGGATCCTGGGACCCTGGGACCACAACCCGAGCCGAAGGCAGGCACTCAATGACTGAGCCACCCAGGCGCCCCTAAAGACTTTATTTGATTTTTAAGATTTTACTTATTTATTTAACAGAGAGAGACACAGCAAGAGAAGGAACACAAGCAGGGGGAGTGGGAGAGGAAGAAGCAGGCGAGTAGGGAGCCCGATGTGGGCTTCGATCCCAAGACCCTGGGATCATGACCCGAGCTAAAGGCAGACGCTCAATGACTGAGCCACCCAGGTGCCCCAAAAGGTTTTATTTTTAAGTAATCTCTACACCCAATGTGGGGCTAAAACTTACAGCCCCAAAGATCAAGAGTTGTATGCTCTATCAACTGAGCCAGTCAGGCACCCCTAAAAATAACTTTTAAATAAGGTTTCAGAGTGGTCTTATTAGTCAGTACTGTTACACATTGTTTCTAACTATCACCTGGGATTGCTTCAGGTCTTGATTGGGGTGGGCCCAGAAGATTTATAGCCATTCTTCTTCCTAAATGTCAACAAACGTTTTTTATTCCCTAAGATATGGGAGCTACAGAAAGGCACAAGAGTCTCTTCTCCTAAGGAATTTAGAAGTTCCCATATCTTCACCTGACTACTAACAACAGTCTCTTCAAGAATCAGATTTCAAAGTCACTTCTAAGCCTTTCCTCATTCGGCTCCAGACTCAGAGCATCCATTCTCCCCATGGTAATTCTATCATGACAGGAATAGGAAGCTTGTGAGTTTATTAATTTACCTCCTTTTCTGCTCTTTAAAGCAAACACTGTGTCTTTCTCTCTGTATCCTAGTGCTTAATAATGGAACAGAGGGTAATCAGTAAATCTTAGTGGGACTCCAGATACGTGATGTAAAAGATCCAAAATACTATCTCCTCTGTCAAATTATGAAGTCAGGAACTATATTATGTCTCTATTTTCATATTTAGTGTCTAGCACAAGGTCGGGCACAGAGTGAATTCTCTGAAATTCTCTAATTTTATGTGCTGAGTGCCAAACAAGTGTCAAATACACAACACAATAGGTGCTCCCGGAGTTTGGGCTATGGAAGAATGCTGCCCTGAGGAGCGGGCATCTGCTCTAGGCCTTGAAGGAAAGACAGAAGTGAGCTAAGCAACAAGGAGGGAAGAATAGCATACAAAGGTAAATTTGGGACTGTATCCTAGAAGTATTAAGAAACATCGTAGGTTTTCTAATGTCATACCATGATGTGCATAGCAGTTTTTAAAAGCTTCATCTGGCTATAGCATGGTAGTATGATTCAGAAAAGAAGTAACTAGGAGCAGATATTAGATAATACTTCTAGAATATTTTCCTTGATCCTTGAAGTCTGGTTTGGGTCCTCCATGTAAGTGCTTCCGTAGCTCTTCCCCTATCATAACACATGTAGACTTGGCTTTCTCCCCAGTTAAACCAAGGTGCTTAAGGGCAGAACCATGTTTTGTACAGTATTATACTTTCAACACATTGCTGCAAACACTTAGTAAGTTAACAATCATTCTAGGCTTTTCTGTAGTCTCTGAGGCTGTTAACTGTGTGTGAGAATAAGCTAAAAGAGGTCCACAGCGTCCCATATTCTGGACACATATGAGGAAATGCCAGGAGCTTACCACAATTTACAGATACTTAGCACATGTAACTATTTGATGTGAGTTACCTCACTAAATTGGACTTTTATTCATTTCTGCCTTTGTTATATCTATAACATCTGATTCTGGTACCTTCTCTGTAAGAGGTCAGTCAAGAAATTTTCAGTCAGAAACTCTTCGAGAATCAGAGAATTTAGGAAACTTAACAAATTTTATTAACTCAGTTATAGTTTCTAAAAAACCTGAATAACTATAAGAATGACAACTAAGTTGCTTTCCATTGGAGTAAGAAAAGAAGGAAATGTGATATACTTCAGACTTCTTTAATATTATTTCTCTGTTCAATGACCCTCCATGAAAATGTACAATATTTAGGTTTATAAATTCAGGTGTGTGTTTTTCTACCATAGTGCTAATCTGTCACATTTGTTTTAAAATCTGTTAAAACAACTGCTAAAGTAATGAATGTTTTTGTCATTACGGTTCTGGTATACTTGGATATTTTAGACATCTTCAGAATTTGAACTGGGCGTGTGCTTGTTAAAGTGTATTTGCCTAATATAAAAGTTATTAAGGGGCACCTGAGTGGCTCAGTGGTTAAGTGTCTGACTCCTGATTTTGGCTCAGGTTATGATCTCAGGGTCATGAGATCAAGCTCCATGTTAGGCTCCATACCCATCGTGGATTCTCTCTCCCTCTTCCTTTTGCCCCTTTCCCCTCCCTTGCTCATGCTCTCTGTCTCTCTCTCTCTTAAAAAAAAAAAAAAAAAAGAGTTATTAAGTAGCCTTGGGAATTGTTTTGTGTTACAAATACAGCTTGAGTCTACTGAAAGTATCCTGCAGGAAGCGACATCATCCATGTCTTTGGTGACCCAGTTTGAGCAGGAAGTATCCAGCCTCCAAAGTATCATGCATGACATCCAAAATAGTGAAGAATTACTCACCCAAAAGATGCAAAGCCTTAATGAGAAATTCCAGAATGTTTCAGATTTCTGGAAAAGAACCCTAGAAGAAATGAATGTTAATACAGACATTTTCAAATCAGAATCAAAACACATACATTCTCAAGTGACTGTCCAAATTAACTCAGCTGAACAAGAAATAAAATTGCTCACTGAAAGGCTTAAAGATTTGGAAGATAGCACACTAAGAAATATTAGAACTGTAAAAAGACAAGAAGAAGAGGATCTTCTACGAGTAGAGGAGCAGCTTGGCTCTGATACAAAAGCAGTTGAAAAGCTTGAAGAGGAACAGCATGCTCTCTTTGCCAGAGATGAAGACCTGACTAATAAACTTTCCAACTATGAACCCAAAGTTGAAGAATGCAAGACACATTTGCCAACAATTGAGAGTGCTATTCGCTCTGTTCTCAGAGTCTCTCAGGATCTGATCGGGACAGAAAAAAAAATGGAAGACTTAACTACTCAGATGTTTAATATGGAAGATGATATGCTGAAAGCAGTATCTGAAATAATGGAGATGCAGAAAACCCTTGAAGGAATTCAGTATGATAATAGCATATTAAAGATGCAAAATGAACTGGATGTTCTAAAAGGAAAAGTTCATGATTTTATGGTATATTCAAGTACAAGAGAAAAGGGAACTTTAGAAGAATATAATCTAGAAAATAAAGGAATTGATAGTGACTTTTAAATGTACCACATTTATTCTGATGACCATATTGTTATACATAAATTTATTAGTTCCGTACTTCTGCATTATTTTGATATGACTCACTTTATCCTACATTACTGGCAATAAGTGACATATCCACACACATGGATTTTCCACATAATGACGGCTTATCTGTTTAAGCCTGTGTTTATTTCATTTTAGGCATTGTAAATCGAAATATTTCCAAAATATATCTCCACCTTTTTAAAGCAATATACTCAACATTTTAAATGTTTTTCTAATAAGTAATGGACATTATTATGAATTTCAGCTATTATACTGGACCCAAATATATTAATACCTCTGGAAGCTATTGAGGAGTGTTTCCCTTCTCACTAAATGACCCTAGTTTGCTATTTTTTTCTATTTCTTATATGTTTTCTATCACCTAAAGATGTGACCCATTGGCCCACTGTCACTGCTAGGTTGGTTGGTAGGTAATGTGCCCGCCTAACCAGTTCGGCATTTCCTTTGTAATTTACTGCAGGCTAAGATCCAGACCACCAACTTCATAGGAATTTTGTCTAAAATGAAAAATAATATGACCAAAGGAAAACATGAGGTGATTTGCTGTAAATCAATATGTACTTTTTGAAAACTATGGAGCCTGGGAAACACTTTTACTTTTTATTAAGGTTCTAAAGTATATTGTAGATACTTGTAAGAATTTTTAAGGAAGAGTAAAAATGGGTGTGCCTGACTCTTGATCTCACAGTCATGAGTTTGAGCCCCATGCTGCACATAGAGATGACTTTAAAATTTTTTTTAATTAAAAAAAAGTAAATATATTCTTATTGAAAGTTTTACCTATGAATTAAGTATGTATGAAGTATAAACTTTTGGAATATCTTTGTATACCTGGGCTTTTTTTTTTTTTTTTTAAGGTTCTAACTGTGTTACAGACTCTTGAGTTCGCTGGATACATGATCCCTAGATAAATTATTCTACCTACAATATAAAAAATACCAATACACCTGTGGCCTCTTTTAAAGAAGAAAAAGCAGCATATTGAGAAATTATGATAACTATGGTAATTAAATGTATGTCATTGTTTTAAAGAGTTCCCAGACTAATTGCCCAACCAAATTTGTTTTACATGATGATTTTATTTTACTCTAAATCACATAATGAAGTCATAAGGAATAAGATGTGGACATACTGAGATGTGATTAAGGGGAGATCTAGTCAGATTTTTCCAGTAATGATAATTGGAAATGTGCAGAGTTGGGGAAGCATATAAGACTTTTATTGGTAACTGATGTATCAAGAGTGTCCAAACTTGGTGTTGAAAATTGAGTCAACTGCATATGGAAGTACTGTTCCTACTTGTGTCTTCATGCCCGTAATCAACTGTAGTCCCAGTTTAATAATGTAATATCAGTGGAATTAAGCACTTGCAAGAACTTGAAAGCAGTCAGTTGAGGTCAGGTAGTTTTATTATGTACATTTGCACATTTATGGACAAATCCCAAACAAGTTCTACTTTGGGGTTAGGAGGGCCTATGGTAGACAGCCATGGGTCATAAAAATAAGCCTGAAAGAATGCTACTGTTAAAGAGCATATCATTAATATCTGGAATCTTAACATTAAATTCCATGATGTCTGAGTGTGTAAGTTCCTCTCTGGGTGCACTGACAAAATTGTACTTGTCTGCCTTTATTTTAATGCTAATAAAATAGATTCTAAAATTCTCTAGAATTTTGTTGTTTCAACCTCTATCCTATCATGGCAGATGTGATCTCTCATTGTTTGTTTGTTTAGCCCATCATGAGATTTGATACAACATTATTATTAAATTGTATATACTATAGTAGTCGCTACAGAAAGTAAATGGAAACCAGGTGACCACTGTGTTCTGTAGTGACTGTTAAAAGGGAAACAAAAACTACCCTTCTAAAAGTATTTCATGAGAAAACTATTGTGTATATTTATATACATATTATGTACATCTGTATATGTATATTTTCCTTTACTCAGAGGTTTTCCTATGAAAAATTGTCAGTAGAGGGTGGCTGCCTTCAGCTAGGGTCTTGATTCCAGAGTCCTGGGATGGAGTCCAGCATCTGCCTGCTTCTGCCTCTGATTGCTGCTCGCCTTGCTTGTACTCTCTCTCTCTGTGGCAAATAAATAAATAAAATCTTTAAAAAAGAGAGAGAGAGAGAGATTTTATTCATTTATTTCCCAGAGAGAGAGAAGGAACATAAACAGGGGAAGTGGGAGAGGCTTCCAGCTGAGCAAGGAGCCCAATGTGAGGCTCAATCCCAGGACCCAGGAATCATGACCTGAGCCAAAGGCAGACGCTTCACAAGTGAGCCACCCAGGCGCTCCAGATAAAATCTTTAAAAAAAAGTTCTCAGTAGAGCGATTTAGATGTACCTAATTTGTCTTCCTGTGTTTCTTACATTCATTTATATAACACAGATACTTGAAATTTCAAAACCTTCCCTGTGTATCAAATATTAAATTACATTGTTAGTCTTTCCTTTAAGGAAGATTTCCATATTCTAAGACACATTTTTGTATCTTTGTAATTGATAATAAATTCTATATCAATTAATTTCTTATACAGAGTACTATTGGGTCCATTTTTTAAATTTAGTATTGATAAATCACTTTTACAAAATAAACACCTGATTTTTTTTAACTTTTGGATTAAAAGTTTAAAGTTTAAAAATATATTTATAGTAATATTTCCTTAAATATTGCCTAATGATTAGAAGCTTGTTGACTAACTGTACTTCTATATTTTATAATGAAAAATGTTGATTTATTAGCTTATGGTTTCATAGAAAACTGGTTAATACTAATACAAAGCTAATGGCATTGTTTTTAATCTCAACCTGATTACAGACCTTTCTATGAATCTATACTCTTGATCAAAGCTTAATATGATGTCATTAATAATGATACTAAAAAAATTTTTACTGCAAATTCACCAAGCACATGAAAAAAGATTTATTTCTCTATATACTTATGTGCATTGTTGGCAAAAGCTCTGCAAATTTACCCAGCATCTGTTTTTTTCAGTTTAGCTATGAACTATTAATTTAATAAAACACAAAATGCTCCATCCCAGCTTTCACAGCAAGGGAGGAGAGAACTAGCATTGGAGCCTATTACGTGTCGAAAATTGCTAGGAAGTCTACATTCAACATCATCACAGTAACAGCTCTGTGTATTGAGTATCTACAATAACCTGTATTATCCCTACTTCGCACTACAACTTTGCTAGCCTGACACCCATTTTAAAAATGAGGAAATTGAGGCTTAGCAAGGTTAGGAAACTGGAATCACACTGCTAAATCTGTCTAGCTCCAGAGGCCACTGACCTCCCACTGTACAATGCAGTCTGCTACTATTCAACCAGGGAGAGAAAATCACAAGAAATCCACTATCAATAGAACCATCTTGAGAGGGCGCCTGCGTGGCTCAGTTGGTTATGCAACTGCCTTGGGCTCAGGTCGTGATCCTGGAGTCCTGGGATTGAGTCCCACATCCAGTTCCCTGCTCAGAAGGGAGTCTGCTTCTCCGGCTGACCTCTCTCCTCTCATTCTCTCTCTCTTTCCTCTCAAATAAATAAATAAAATCTTTAAAAAAAAAAAAAAAAAAACCATCTTGAGAATTTAAAAAACTATAATTCAGCCAAATGTGTCCACTACCACATTGCCCTTAAATGAGACTGTAAGTCTCCCAAAAGTTGTAACTATGACCTAAAATTGTTTGGGCCTTGGGCATAAGAAAGAACCAATAAATGTTTAGGGAATAGTTAGAAAGCAGTGGTGGAGAAAGAGCCTAGACCAGACTCTTTTCATCTAGGCTTTGCCACTAACTGTGTGTTCTTGGGCATTTTATTTTGGGGCTCAGTTTTTTAATTTGTAAAATGAGGAAATTGTATCAAAAACTCTCTAAGGCCTCTTCTGGCTTTATGTGGTTTTTAATTTTAGAGATTAATAAAATTTCCCCATCCTTTAGTTACAAAGATCAAAGATCTTTTAGCAAAGTTTTTGGAAAGCCAGGTGGACCCAGAAATCATTCCCTTGACCCATACTGCTCTTGTAGATCCAGAGAGCATCTAGCTTAGTACCTTGTATATATGATAGGAATTTGTTAAAAATCTTTTGAGCTATTGGTGGACTCTCCAAAACTTCAATTCATTCTAGGCAAATAGTTTAACAAGCCCTAAGTATTTCAAAAAATAATAATAATTCTGTGCGGGATGTCTGGATGGCTCAGTTGTTAACTGTCTGCCTTTGGCCCAGGTTGTGATCCCAGGTCCTGGGAGTTCTGAGTTGGGCTTCCTGCTCAGCGGGAGAAGCTTGCTTCTCCCTCTCCCTCTGCTACTCACCCTGCTTGTGCTCTCTCTCTCTCTCTGTCAAATCAATACAATTGTTTAAAAAAATAATAACTCTGTGAAACAATTGCAAAACTATTCCTACACTATATTCATAAATATTGTAGTAAAGATCAACAGAAGTTCATGATAAATTGCTTTTATAACCTACCAAAGGAAAGAGAGAGTCTTACTAACAGTTTCTTAATGATCTGATCCTTCTAAGAATAAAGTAAGTTCTTTCTGAGGTGTCTAAACTCTGTAATACTGTTAGTTAGGCTACATTTACTCTACTAGAGTAGATACATTAATAAACAATAACCTAGTAATGAATTAGATTAAATAAGCCATCTACTTTCTTCACCCTTTGGAGTCTCTGTTTCAGCAAATACACTTGCAAAACCTTTCCCCTAAAAATAAAACATGCTTTTGCAATCACTACTTGATTTCCTTCCTGATTGTGGTTACTCTTTTTTTTTCTTTTAATTTTATTTATTTTTTGAGAGTGAGAGAGAGAGCACAGGCTACTGGGGGAGAGGCAGAGGAAGAGGGATAAGCAGACTCCCCACTAAGTGGGGAACCAGCTGTCGGGCTTGATCCCAGAACCCATGACCTGAACTGATCTGAAGTCAGAAACTTAACCAACTGAGCCACCCAGGCACCCCTGTGGTTACTCTTCAATGTCCTACCCATAATAACATTTTAACTGTCGTCTAACTTCTCTACTGAAAAACATTTGGGGTCACCTCCCCCCCACCAATAATTAATATAGCATAAACCTGAGAAGAAAAATCCTAAAATACATTTTGAAATCAAACATATATAATGGGGCTAAGAGAGGGAATTACTACTTTGAGATAACTGTTCTGTTCCATTTCAGCTTGTCATTATTTTGCAGCTATATTTTTACTCCTTTTTTAAGCTGCCATAAAAATAATATTCTGAACATACTAATTTTTATTTGCATTATATAAAACCATGTTAATGTTATCAAAATAATCTCAAAAGAGATTTTTTGAGATTTTTTTAATTTTTGAGATTATTTTAAGATAGTAAACCAGGCAAATGCAATTTTGTAATGGTAATTCATAAAAATATTGAAATACACAATTATTTTGGAAATAAAACATTTAAGTCTTTAGGAGAAACTGTAGATCTTATTTTGTAAAACTCCTTTCAGCCTGCATATTTAATTCCTTGTTTTCTGATTTATTTATTCTTTTTTTTAAGATTT
Organism: Martes martes; assembly: GCF_963455335.1. NCBI lineage: Eukaryota > Metazoa > Chordata > Mammalia > Carnivora > Mustelidae > Martes > Martes martes. The sequence goes on from NC_137895.1 coordinate 22,646,207, forward strand.
TATTTATTTATTTGAAAGAGAGAGTGAGAGAGAGCATGAGAGGGGAGGTCAGAGGAAGAAGGAGACTCCCCGTGGAGCTGGGAGTCCCATGTAGGACTAGAACCCGGGACTCTGGGATCATGACCTGTGCTGAAGGCAGTTGCTTAACCAACTGAGCCACCCAGGCGCCCTATTTATTTATTCTTAAAGATAGATTTATTTGAGCGGGGGAGGGGCAAAGGGAAAAGGAGAAAGAGAATCTTCAAGCAAACTCCCCTGCTGAGCTCAGAGCCCAACTCCAGGGCTCAGTCCTGGGACCCCGAGATCATGACGTGAGCCAAAATCAAGAGGTGGATGCTTAACTGACTGAGCCACCCAGGCACGCCTTTGTTTTCTTATTTCAAGTTATCTATTTATTGACATTTTCTTTCCCAGACTAAACTGTAAACTCCTTAAAAGCAGAGACTGTTCTTGATCATACTAACACATACATACCCAGTAAACGTTGTTGGATCCAATTAGTTCCTTAGGGATTTTTTTTTTAATTTTTTTATTTTAATTTTTTTAATTTTTTTAAAGATTTTATTTATTTATTTGATAGACAGAGATCACAAATAGGCAGAGAGGCAGGCAGAGAGAGAGGGGGAAGCAGGCTCCCTGCTGAGCAGAGAACCCTGATGCGGGGCTCGATCCCAGGACCCTGGGATCATGATCCTTAGGGTTTTTTAAAACAAAATTTTATTTTTTTTAATTCAAGTATAATTAACACAGTGTTATATTAGTTTCAGGTGTACAATATAATGATTCAATAATTCTATACATTACTCAGTGCTCATCATAATAAGTGTACTCTTAATCTCCATCACCTATTTCACCCATCCCCCAACCAATCTTCCCTCCTGCAACCACCAGTTTGTTCTCTATATTTAATAGTTTGGTTCTTTGCTTGTCTCTTTTTTTTCTCTTTGCCTGTCTTATTTCTTAAATTCCACATATGAGTGAAATCATATGGTATTTGTCTTTCTCTGACTTATTTCACTTATATCCTCTTGATATATCCAAGTTAGTTTTGATTATTAGTACACAGTTATAGACAATCTCCACTTTAAAACAATGCTTTCCAAGGTGCCTGGGTGACACGGTTAACCATCCAACTTTTGGTTTTGGCTCAGGTCATGATCTCAGGGAAGTGAGAGCAAGCCCCACTTCTGGCTCTGCACTCAGTGGAGTCTGCTTAAGACTCTTTCTTCCTCTCCCTCTGCCCTCCTCCCCCCTCTAAAATAAATAAATAAATCTTTAAAATAAACAAGTAAGTAAATTATAAGACAATGCTTTCCTAGAAAATGAGTTTAATGTTAAATGTGTGAAAGTCGGGGCGCCTGGGTGGCTCAGTGGGCTAAAGCCTCTGCCTTTGGCTCAGGTCATGATCCCAGGATCCTGGGATCAAGCCCCGCATCAGGCTCTCTGCTCAGCAGGAAGCCTGCTTCCTCCTCTCTCTCTGCCTACTTGTGATCTCTGTCAAATAAATAAATAAAATCTTTTAAAAAATTTTAAAAATAAATAAATAAATGTGTGAAAGCCAAATGATTGACTTACACATTATAAAGGGGACTCCCTCTTTCAGTATAATCACAATGTGTATCTGTCTTTGGACATAGGCTTTGACAATATATTTTACATGTGTCCTTTAATTTTTTTTTCCTCCATAGCTGAGCTTCAGGTAATCTTCTGATTCAAGTTTATTAGTTTTACCCCACAATTCCTGTTATAATTTTCAGTTTGGTATTATGAGATTATATCCCATATATATACTATTGTCACTATAATCCACACTTTTTTTTCTTTCCCTCTTAATTTTATTAACTGATGACACAATACAATAAAATTTCAAATATTCAGGAGGAGGAATTAAGACATCGGAATAGTAGGAGACCCTATGCTTACCTCATCCCTGGAACACAGACAGATAAATATCAAATCATTCCGAATGCTGACAGAACTGCACATGTAGAAGGAGAGAAATAGCCACATTTAAATAAATGGCCATTTAAATAAAAACTTGCAAAAATTTCAAATATTCAAAAATAACAAGATATTCAACTTCTCTAACACTGCTATTTAAACACACACGCGCACACACACACATATTCACACAAACATTACCACAAACAGCAAAAATAACGAAATACTGTCAGGCAGTTGTGTGGCTCAAAATGTTCATCAACTAGGGGTTGGATGGGACAAGGAAAAAAACTGTATCCAGGTTAAACCAAAATGACAATTTACAGGTGGATGGTAAGGAGTATGACATAGAAATATACCAAAGTTGAGAACCACTTGTATTTGGAATCACAGGATTTTAGAATTTTGAAGATAGGTTTTTTTTGTTAGTTTGTTTATTGATTGTTTTGTTTTTTACATACCTGTCTTCTCTACTAAACTACTAAACTGAGTTGAAGTCACAACCCAAGCCGTACTCATCTTTATATCCCTCATACTTGGTATGAGGAACTTAAGTAGGAACTTAAGAATTAGTCAATTGAATTATTCAGGGTCTCATGGATAAGTACCCCAGAAAATTATTCATAAAAGTAATAGGACAGGGGCACCTGGCTAACTCAGTCAGTAGAGCATGCGAGTCTTGATCTCTGGGTTATAAGTTCAAATCCCACGTTGGGTATGGAGATTACTTAAAGATAAAATCTTTAAAAGTAATAGGACAATAAAGCATATACACATGGAGTCTTGAACATTGGTCCTTTCATTCCAGCGCTGGAAATAGCTACCAACAAACTTGTGTTTCAAAAATTATGTTGCCTTGTTTGACCCCCACAAATCTACCAAAGCTTATCTAGAGGAGGCTTCCTCCTCTCTTCTCCAGCAAGAAGAAATACCTCACTGTCTCTCGTTTAGCCTCTTTTGCCACTGTACAGAGAACTGATAGCATAAAAATAGTCTTTCTAGTGTATAAAAACATACTATAAATGTCTTTTTTACTAGTATAAAAATGTCTTATAGTTAACAGTATAAAAAATGTCTTTCTAGTGACATTTTATGAAATTTCCTTCATGTTTTCCTTCTTAATTATTAGTAATACATTTGATACATCTTTTACCATGCTTTCCAGAAGAATGGTAAAGTTATTAACTTTAATTGAACTTATTATCAACTTACTAAAGTTCAGAATTCAACTTGCATTTTATATATTAAGCTTTTAATCAATTTAATTATTATGGTGTTATATTTTCTTACAGTGTCAGAAGTCTGAAGCTATCATGGAACAGTGGAAGTCTTTTCAAATAATTGCTCATCTAAAGCGTCTACAGGAGGAAATTTATGAGGTGAAAACTTGGTCTGACAGGATAATTGAAAAACAGAATATACTGAATAACAATTTGACAACTCTTTCTCAAGATGTGACAAAAGTAGACCAAAGTGCAACTTCCATGGCAAAAGATGTTGGTCTCAAGATTACAACTGTAAAAACAGATATACGACGTATTTCAGGTTTAATAACTGATGTAACATCACTGACAGATTCTGCGCAAGAATTAGAAAATAAAATAGAAAAAGTTGAAAAAGATACAGTAAAAAACATAGGTGATCTTCTCTCAAGTAGCATTGACCGAACAGCAATGCTCCGAAAGACAGCATCTGAAAATTCACAAAGAATTAACTCTGTTAAGAAGATACTTTCAGAGCTAAAGAATGATTTCAACAAGCACACAGATAGGTTTTTAAGCTTAGAAAGTGACAGAGCTAAAGTTATGAAGACAGTGACTTTTGCAAATGATCTAAAACCAAAGGTGTATAATCTAAAGAAGGACTTTTCCCGTTTGGAACCATTGGTAAATGATTTAACGCAACGCATTGGGAGATTGGTTACTGACTTACTACAAAGAGAGAAAGAAATTGCTTTCTTAAATGAAAAAATATCTAATTTAACAATAGTCCAAGCTGAGATTAAGGATATGAAAGATGAAATAACACACATTTCAGATATGAATTAGTTTGAAATTATTTAGATGAAATGGAAATAACTTTTTTAATATCATGACAACTCAGAAATAATGAAATTTTGGAGCAAATATCATTTTGTGTTTGATTTGTGAAACTGAATAAAGGAAATCTCATTTAAATGGAGTTGCAAGGGGCGCCTGGGTGGCTCAGTGGGTTAAAGCCTCTGCCTTCGGCTCAGGTCATGATCCCAGGGTCCTGGGATCAAGCCCTACATCGGGCTCTCTGCTCTGCAGGGAGCCTGCTTCCTTCTCTCTCTCTCTCTCTCTCTCTCTGCCTGCCTCTCTGCCTACTTGTGGTCTCTATCTGTTAAATAAATAAATAAAATCTTAAAAAATAAAATAAAATAAAATAAAATAAATGGAGTTGCAAGGCCAGAAGGGGGAGTTCTCATGCCTTACCACTCCTTGCAGCCCTTGGCCAAACCGGAAGAAGCCTATGCTTTACTAGTCCAGCAGGAGGAAGACACAGCAGCCTAGACACAGCAGTCCAGCCAGTGTCTCACTCACAACTCAATTAATGAGAAGCCACCACACTGCAACTCTCAGTTCACTGCAATGGACTTTTTGTTTAGAACAGCCCCTCCCAACTGCCCCTTTTCCTCTATGAAAAAGCATTCCTCTCTTTGTTCTCTGGGCTTGCCTATGGTTTTGCCATAGCTTGCATGTCCTGAATTGCAATTCTCTGTTATTCCTGAATAAATCCATTTTGCTGGTGAAATAACTGGCCGTTTTATTTTTAAGGTTAACAGATTCTATTCTTAACAGTAAAAACAAAATATTTTAAAGGGTTGAACAGCTGATTTTTCAAAAAAATATGCTAAAACTTATACTTGCAATTTTATATAGCAAGAACCCTATGCATTCCCCTGATACACACTCTCTTACACACACACACATACATTCAGACAAGTGGGGACAAGCAGGATCTACTACCATCTACCACTGGGAAATCTGATGGGGCAGGATCTGAACCCCATTTAACTTTGTGGACTACCAGGGAGCATAGTACGTATGGTTGGAGCCCTAACTAGAGAGCTGCCCGTCAGGATCAGGGCCATAGCATTTAGAGGAAGGGAAAAGAGAAAGGTCACAGACAGGGAGCAGGAAAAAATCATGTAAGCCTTCCTGGGTCTTTTATGGCTTTAGGAAATAGGTAAAGATGACCTAAAACAGAGCAGGGTTTGAGGAAGAGGCATTGTAAATTGCAGGGGGCTTGCCAAGCCTCAGATGGAGACTGCCCTAAAGCAATACAACTCGTGTGGTGATGATGTAACCAGAACAGCCTAAGCAGAGAAGGAAGTTCTAACATTTAAAATAGCATTATATAATTCTATGTATATGAAATTCTAGAAAATGCAAACTATAAAGGCAGAAAATAGATCAGTGGTTGCCTAGGGATGGCAAGAGGTACAGATCATAAAGAGGTGCAAAGAAATCTCGAGGGGTGAAGGGTATTTATTATCTTGCTTATGATGGTGGTTTCACAGGTACATACATGTATCAAAGTTTTTTGAATATGTATAATTTATTCCACATCAAATATTCTTCAATAAAGTTGTAAAATAAAGTACAATGATCCTTAAAAAACCACACACATTAGTCCCAGTTTCATATGCCTAGCAAGAAGGGTATCCAGATGCACAGAACGTGTCAGAGTATGTAGCTAACTTCCATGACAAAAAGCCCAAGGCTCTGGGATGAGCCATTCCAGAAAACTTTGAAGTGACTAGCTTTTTTTTTTTTTTTTTTAATTTTATTTATTTACTTGACAGAGAGAGACAGTGAGAGAGGGAATACAAGTAGGGGACGCGGGAGAGGGAGAAGCAGGCTTCCCTCGGAGCAGGGAGCCTGATGTGGGGCTCAATCCCAGGAAGCTGGGATCATGACCTGAGCCAAAGGCAGACACTTAATGACCGAGCCACCCAGGTGCCCCATGACTAGCTGTTTTTGATTCATGTCTGATTTAATATGGTAGAAACAACATGAGATTTTGAAATCAGAGATATCTGGGGTCCAATCATGCCTCTGTCACCACAGAGTTCTGAATTTGTCTGAACAAATTTAGTGCATATGAACTTTAATTTTAACTATAAGTAAGGACAGTAACATGTGCCTTACAGGAAAGACTGCTGTGAATATTACCATTAACATATCCAAATTGTCTTTGCATATAAAGGGCAAAGCCATTAACTAATACAACAAAAGTTACATGGTAAGGGAATGTGTTTTTATAAATAGAGCTATACCCCACAGAGGAAATATCACCATAGCACATCTTTATACGGTATCTGACGTTCATAATTATACCAAATGAAATGTAAATTATGTTCCATGTAATCATTTTAATAAGACACAATATTTTAGACATGTTTTAAAAAAAAATTCTCAGGGGCACCTGGATGGCTCTGTCGTTAAGGGTCTCCCTTCGACCCAGGTCATCATCCCAGGGTCCTGGGATCCACCCTACATTGGGCTCTCTGCTCAGTGGAAAGCCTGCTTCTTCCTCTCCCACTCCCCCTGCTTCTGTTCCCTCTCTCGCTGTGTCTCTCTGTCAAAACAATAAAATCTTTAAAAAATTTTTTTCAGCACTTCAAAATATAAATTTAGCTATCTGAAAATTCATTTATGAGGAATATTTGTTTCTATCGCTACCAAATAAATGAAGTACTTATCTTATTTGGTGCTAGTTCTATTATTATTGAAATATTATTGAAATAATTGAAGTTCTATTATTATTGAAATATTATTATAATGAAATAATTATTGAAATAATGACTTACCAGTCTGTCAGTAATTTGGGAGCCAGGCTGAGAAGGACTTTCTTGAAGGAGCCTTGAAATCAATCTGGAATGTCACTAGTATTACAGTCATGTTCTTGTCTTCAGGTCAGATAGCTTTTGTGGCAAATACAAGAGAATGGTAAGTTTTGGTCTGTTTCCTAACAGTAGAAGATATAATCACTTCAATACTAGGCATGGTCTCTTATGGGTAAGTCATCTTAATCTTTCTGTGGAATTTCCCTGCTTTAATATCATTTAAAGTCTAACCACTGGGGATGTCTGGGTGATTCAGTTGTTTAAGTATCTGCCTTTGGCTCGGATCATGATCCCAGGGTCCTGAGATGGAGTCCCACATTGGGCTCCTTATTCAGCAGGGAGCCTGCTTCTCCCTCTGCCTGCTGCTCCCCCTGCTTGTGCTCTCACAAATATGATCTTTTAAAAATAAAGTCTAACCACTGTACAGCCAATAGAATCAGTAAATAATTGTCTATCCACAAATAATAACATTGGTCACATCAAATGTTCAAATGTTAATGATTTCTTAGAAGTAGTTTTAATCTTGATTCATATAGCCCTGTGTTGACATCATGGCCTGAAGTAGTAGATTCTGCTCCTTAAATGAATTATCCTTCATCTTCAAATCTTGCATACACTGCATTCCACAAAGCAAGCTAGCTGACTTGTACATCGAATCACAGTATTAGGTGGGAATTATATCTTGTGCAGGAGACATATCCCCTAGACTTTCATTCAGTATAGCTAGCCTCTATTGAGTGACTGTTGCATGCATGGCACACATGCACACTTTAGCGTTTTTCTAGGAAACTCAAGTCATATATTAATAACTAAAAGATTCATAAACCGTATCAATGCTAGTATTTGGTGGTTTGCAGGGAAGGGAAGGAATCAGCACCCCTAACTTCCATCCCCACCCCCAAGTTGTTAAACAGTCAACTGTTTCTATTTCTTATGCTAAAGAAACAGTGGGTAGCTCCTAAATTTAGCAGCAAAACTATGTACCAAACTTCATGAACAGTGTGGATATTTTTCTATCCTGTATCCCAAGAATGGTATCACAAAACGTTAAACTCATTTTAAAACATGGTCAAAACTTCAAGCTTTCACACAATGAAGGTTTGGGTCAACTTTTAGTTCTTCTGTTGTGTACATCATAAGGTATTTGTAACTTAGCAAAACTCAGGCTTTCTCCGTTTTAATTGTTCTTAAAGACAGTTTGAATAATTTTTGACTCTCCTGGAAAAGACTATGCACTTCTACCATGTCCTAGTGTTACAATATAATTCAATTATACTAATCAAATATACTCATTCCACTGGGTTCTGCTTTATGGAATTGACTTTTTCTTAAACCAAATGTGAAAAAAGTGTTATTAAAATGACATTGGAGGGCGCCTGGGTAGCTCAATCGTTAAGCGGCTGCCTTTGGCTCAGGTCATGATCCCAGATTTCTGGGATCAAGTCCCGCATCAGGCTCATTGCTCAATGGGAAGCCTGCTTTTCCCACTCTAACTCCCCTGCTTGTGTTCCCTCTCTCACTGTGTTTCTCTCTGCCAAGTAAATACATAAATAAAATCTTTATATATATAAAAAAAGAGGTATTTAAAATGACATTAGAACCTTTAGTATGAATAAATTTTAAAATGTAAAATGGGAATACACAAAATTTTAAGTGAGCATTTCCTTGAATATCTAGGCTGAAATGGTTTTCTCTCAGAAATAGCCTTGAAATTACTTCCAACTACAGATAGCTGACTCTTGACAATGAATACCGTATACTAATCAATACCCACAAATAAAATCTATCGTCCTTCAAAATAAAACTCACATCCAAAGTTAGCAGTGGAAATCTCTTACAGTGAAAGCTGGCGGAACTGTATATCACTTTTTCAAATCCAGTCCACCTTTGGATTGGCTTAATATACATATATTTCCATTCCTACATGTTCTTCTTACATTACTGACACTTCTCCCAGCAGGATTATGTTCCTTTCACCTCATGCTGGGATTGAGTCTTCTGAGATATCTGATGTTGTGACAGAGTATAGTGGAAGGTTTGATAGGACTTCCACATCTAAGTCCTTAAAAAAAAAACCCAGCTTCTGCCTGGCTCTGCCTCAAAGTCCTGAAATAAATCCAACTGCCCTGAGGCCACCATGCTATAGATCTTTAGAAAAAGACTGACCCACTAACAGGGAGATCCTTGGAGTATCTCCCTAGCTCATATAGGTGAAAGCCTTTTATTAAAGTAAGTTCTACATCTAATGTGGGTCTTGAACTCACAACCCTGAGATCAAGAGTTGCATGCTCTACCAACTTGAGCCAGCCAGGTGCCCAGTGTGAAAACCTTTATAAAGGACCTCAGAGCTATCTGACTGTAACTTCATGAGACCCAAAGCCAAGATCCAGAGATGCCGCTGAATTCCTGACCTGAGATTGTCTCAAGCCATTAGATTTCAGTTGGTTTGTTACATAGCAATGCTAATAATGCACACTGTGATGCCAGTTACCATAGCCATCACTTACGTGGGCTCATACTAGAGCTGTACCTTTTAAGTGTGGCTTAACTGCACCCACAACCCTTCCTCTCTGCAATACACACGTTTGTAATATTAAAATGAAGTGATGACAGAGAGAAGTTAACATGTAACTAAATGTATCTGGTTCCTAAATTTTGTTCACGGGCCTTACACAACATGGGTTTGTTAATAAAAACATTTCTCTCCCTCAGACTTCAATTTTTTTTCCCCTAAGTCCCTATCTATGTAAAGATTTTATTTATTTAACAGAGATCACAAGTAGGCCAGAAAGGCAGGAAGAGGAGGGGTTGGGGGAGGTAGGCTCCCTGCTGAGCAGAGCCCTATGTGGGGCTTGATTCCAGGACCCTGAGCTAAAGGCCTAGGCTTAATACACTGAGCTACCCAGGCGCCCCCATTTTTATACTTTATACAGGGATTGCCAACCCAATCCAGATACCTGAAGACCTCAGGTCAAATGTAATCAGATTTGAATAATTATATAACTGATTTAGGTTTTCACATTTCCTAACCAAACAGGAGACAACTGAACAGTGGCTTACTTTCTAGGTGATTTTATGCTGCGTTTTTTGTAGTTTACAAAGTCAGATTTGAGGACAATTGCTGCCTAAGGTGGTTTTAGCAGGCACCTGGGAGGCTCAGTTGGTTAAGCGACTGCCCTCAGCTCAGGTCATGATTCTGGAGTCTCAGGATTGAGTCCCACATAGGGAATCCCTGCTCAGCAGGGAGTCTCCTCCCTCTGACCTTCTCCCTTCTCATTCTCAAATAAATAAATATATTTTTTTTAAAAAGTGGCTTTAACTATCAAGTGCTTTGGTCCTTTTAAAAACTATCATTCTAGGGGCAACTGGCTGGCTCAGTCAGTAGAGTATGTGACTCTTGACCTCAGGCTTATAAAGTCAAGTCTCACACTGGTTCCAGATTACTTAAAAAAACAAACAAACAAACAAACAAAAAACCTTTAAATAACTATCTTTTGGGGGCGCCTGGGTGGCTCAGTGGGTTAAAGCCTCTGCCTTCAGCTCGTCATGATCTCAGGGTCCAGGGATCTCTGTGTCCAGGGATCGAGCCCCGCATAGGGCTCTCTACCCCCACCCCCGCCCGCCTCTCTGCCTACTTGGGATCTCTGTCAAATAAATAAGTAAAATCTTTTTTTTTTTAAAGATTTTATTTATTTGAGACAGCTCACAAGTAGACAGAGAGGCAGGCAGAGAGGGGGGAAGCAGGCTTCCCACTGAGCAGAGAGCCCGATGCAGGGCTCGATCCCAGGACCCTGAGACCATGACCTGAGCTGAAGGCAGAGGCTTAACCCACTGAGCCACCCAGGGGCCCCAATAAATAAATTTAAAAAAAACTATCTTTTTAACAACCAGCCTAATTTACATATTTTTTCAATTTAATTTTAAAGTTTATTTAAGTAATCTCTACTCAGTGTAGGACTCCAACAGATAACCCCGAGATCAAGAGTTGCACATTCCAACTAAACCAGCCAGGTGCCCCTAGAAAAAAAAGATTTTCTTTTACAAATGAGGATTAGCAAACTCACTGGGATTTTTAAAAATTATAGTACATGTTGCAAAATTTGATTACATGCTGAAATTTACTTGTCAAAATAAAACCACACGTATTTATCCATATTTCAATTTAATTACAACTAAATCAAGTTTTTGAAAATTCAGGTAGATTTCCTTTATTTTTAGGAGTGTAAGTAGTACTGAACCAACAGTGATTAGTTTGCATTTTTTCCTTGAGGTTTTAACTTATACTTAATTCCTTCCACTTTCGGGTTAAATCTTTAAAAACTATTTTTAAAAATAACCACTGAATCACAGACAAATCATGAACAGTTGGGTTTATTTCAACAGTGGGTCTGAAACTCTCGCCTTAGGCAGGAGTACTACAGTAATTATACCAGGAATAGACAATTTCCTACACTGTCAAATATATAAAAGTTCCTCTTGCACTTTTCTCAACACTGATCAACAAGCAGATTCAGTCCACATTTGCTTTGATCATTCTACTGAGTTAACCCAAGCTTCTTCTTCAGAGACTCTGGCATTTCAGGTGGAGGAGGGCGAGGGAGCCTGAAGTAGACCTTCACAGAGTCATAGATGAACCACTGTAGTGCAGTCAGAGTGCCAATCATGATGATACGGGCAAAGAGTCCCTTCCATACACCTAGTGGAAATATGACACATGAATGAAAAATGGAATATACTCAAGTGTTACTCTTTGGGGTGGGGGTGGTGGTGGTGGTGGAATCCTACCTTTAAATCCAAGTCTCTGAAGGACTTGAGAAGCACTGCTACCTTTCTCCTTATTCAACACAGATACCACAGAATCAGCAGGGTGAGAAACAATTGCACAGAACACTCCAGCTGAAAAAAGTCAACATAAACAGTCCCACATGGGATTAATTTTAAAAATTCATATTACAACCAATAACCTTTTCCTAATTTTTAGTTCTTAAAAAGAATCAGATTTAGAGACTGACAAAGTTATATAGCAGTCTATCCCATGTAATAACAGAACAATCCTTCAAGTTTTTATATCCACATTTTAATTAACTTTCCTTTGTATTAAAAGTGTATTGAGAGACTAGACCAAAAAAAAAAAGTACAGCAATGAAATGAATATATCCCCCAAACTTAATCAAGACATGTAAACCTGAAAATAATTCTTTCAGAAACTAATTAACAAGCATTTATGAATCTTAAAAAGGCACAAAAAATGCTAGGGAAAGGTAACTTCTTTGGAATATTTTTTTCCCCCTCACAAAAAGGGGCCAATAATAGAAATGGTTACTTGTCCTCAATTTCACAGACAAACATGCTGTAAATAACTCATACCTATGTAACCTGCCACAAATGTTACAACCAGTTGCTCTGCCTTTGTACATTCACTTCGGGGCTTGGGAACCACAAACTTGTACAATGCTTCAACAGTACGTTCAAAGCAGGCAAATTTCATCATGGTGTATGGTATCTGTCTCATCCAGAGAGGAGCAACGCCCTTGTAGAATCTAGGAAACCAGACTTACTTTACTCAGTTGCATTTATTCACCTAGCAGAGATTCTCATCATTAACAGACATGTCCGCACACCAGCCGAGTCCTGATAGCAAAAAATGGCAGCATAATTGCATGTCATTTCTATCAGAACCTAAGACTAACATGCAGGTGTATTTATCTCACATGCCAATGACTCAAGCACCTTTGACTATACAACCAAAAAAGTTGCTGGATGTTTCTCTGACTGGAACTACAAGAAACAAGAAGTTTACAAGTAGAACTCAGTTCAAGATTGGCATCCACAAAGGTGGATCTAAGGAAGCATGTTGTAGCCAGACTATATACAAATTCTTAGCTGTGAACACAGGTAAGCCCCCCCTTTTTTATAAGATTCTATTTATTTAATTGACAGAGAGAAACACAGTGAGAGAGGGACCACAAACAAGCAGGGGCAGTGGGAGAGAGAGAAGCAGGCTTCCTACTGAACAGGGAGCCAGATGTAGGGCTCGATCCCAGGATTCTGGGATCATGACCTGAGCCCAAGGCAGATGCTTAACAACTGAGTCACCCAAGCACCCCCAGATGACAAGAATTCTAACAAGCCCTTCCCAAAAGTTAATAATGTCAAGTCATATGCAGACTGACAAACGGTTCATCAGAAAAAGTCTTTATGTCAGGGCTTAAACCATGAATCAACTTATCCCTATCCCTGGAGTTTATGTTCTATATAAAAGGTAAATATGGACATTAACGTAATAGCCTTAAAAAAAAAAAAAAAAAAGTCCAGTAGGTTTAATGCTAAGAAATGCAGTTCCCTTAAATGAGTATTTTTATACTGGTACTCTAGACAAATGCTCACTTACGCTTTTAAGCCTTCTTCCTTATACATTTTGGGAGCTGCATCCCTCAAAGTGTTGGCATAACCTGGCTGGGTTTGAATTCGAACCTTAGCAGCTTCCATAGGAGCCAGGGCAATGTCAGCAAAGAATTCAGCACTGGCAGAAGCAGCCAAATATAGTGATGTGCGCCAGAGATAGGCATTCTCCTAAATTGAAAAACATAAGAAGGAACATGTATCGCTATTGCATTGGCTGTTTTCAATTTCAAATAGGGGACAATTCTAGGAAACAGTACATTTCAGACAACCTAACAGTGTTTATCGTATGGTCCACAAACAACACACACGAGACTGAATGTATATCCTCTCTGTAATCTTATCAACCATAATACAATGTGAATTATTTTTTGAATGTCTAGGTGCCAAGTATAGTTGGCCCTTGAAGTACAGAGGAATCCCAGATGCTTTCTCTTAAAAAAACTCGAAATCTAACTTACCTGGAAAGCATCACAGTATAATACAGACAAAAAAAAAAAAGATCCTTTTTGGTTTTACAATTTAAGTTAAAACTTAGGACTGTCCATTTCTAAGTTAAAATTACATACCTCCCCAAGCATGTTGCTATACAAGACTTTGAAAACTTCATAAAAGCCAAACTTGCAGAGCCCCTGCATCGAGTAGCCAATGAAAGTCGGAGCCCATCCTTTAGCCAAACCACGAACACCATCCTCTTTAAGTGTAACTGAGAATCCATTAAATATGCCCTTGTACTTCTGGGGGTCCACCTGTATTTAAAACAAGAAGAAAAAAATTAATTCTATGTACCAAACAGCTATCATTTCTCATAAATATTTAATTTTACTATTACTAGTTCTTCCTTTGCTTCTAAAATAAACTTCAGTAACTACACAAAAGGTAGGCAAACACAAATTCACTGCATATCAACCTAGTATCTACAATCATCTTTGTATATTTAACTTTGTATATTAAGGTCTAGCTTTCTTTCTGTCAGACTTAAGTCTTAGAGGGTTAGTTAAGGCAGAATTCCTAGAAAAATACATGATAAAACTAACTCAAAATTTTTCACCATCCAACTCTACCACTTCAAAAAAATTAGTTTTAAAGCTTACTGCCTAAGAGAAAAGTCTATATCCCTGATATATGCTAGCCCATTAAGAAGTTTATATTATAAAGTTTCATGAACTGAAGGCAAATTAAACACAAATTTAAAAAGTAAATCAACATGAGAATCTGTCTTTTGACCTAAATTCACTTCAAGAGACACACATACATTTTAGTGAAGGTGTATTTCACATCCATTCTATTAACTAATGGGAAAAGAAAAAAAAAAAATCTTAATTTCACTCTATCTGCCAGTACTACAAGGGCTGGTATACGTCACCTTCCTCTCCCTGCTAACATTTCACCTTCCTCTGTCTTTTAGATAAGTAGACTTCTAATCCTGTTTGGGACAAATAAATTTTTGACGTTTTGATTATTTTTGTTTCAGTAATCCTAATTAAGATATTCTAATCATAAAAAACTTATATAAATAAATATACAAAAAGCTATGCCTACAAAATTTTAATACTAAGACAGTGAGGAGTATTTTTTCTAATCTTTATTAATGTTCTACCCTGACCCTATCAGTAAATAAGAGAAATGAAGTTACTTCAAAAATACACTATGGATTACTTATTGTAATATGCAACTGCTTATAAAATGACTATTTGGGAGCATAAAGAATCAGTAGGCCCTGAAGAAGGACTCTAGTCAGAACTGAGCACAGCAGCAAAATACCATTTATAGACAGGGTTTGAGATCCAAAATGTGCCTACACTCTAATTTTTAAGAGAGCCATTTCTTCAATTTAAAACACTAAAATAAAGATCATGAGTTAAGAAAATTTGGGTTTGGTTTCCTACCAAGGTTTCTAGCAGTTGTTATGTCTTCAAATTTTCTCATTTGTGAAGTCCTTTTAAAATTATTTGGAATTAAGTCACACATGAAAGATACATTCAGTATTGCCATCTAAATACAAACCTGCATTCGGCATTTCACTAAATCCAGAGGAACGACAGCAGTGTGTGTCAGACCACAACTTAAGACCCCACCAAAGCCACACAGTGCATAAAACTTCATGGAGCCATATTCGCAACTGTACTCTGTAGTAAGACAAGACACACCATGCATTTTAATATAAAACTCATGTTACTGGTTATCAACTTACCTCCTGGATAATTAGGTTTCCACACAGCTTGTTAGTAGATGTCTATGTTGTACAACTTTAAAAGCCATGCTTCAACAATATGCTTTCAATCCAACATGCAAAACAAACCTGCATTCTGCATTTAACCAGATCTAGAGGAACCAATGCTGTATGAGTTGTGCCACAGCTAATAATTCCTCCAAGTCCACAAAGGATAAAGAATCTGCCAGATCCATAGTCACAGCTATACTGCTCTGTTTGATTGAAAAAAAAATCAAGTAAGTATTTCTTCAGAGATGACTAAGGCCCCTGGAATGAAAGAGACCTATGATTCCCTGTCAAATAGTACTATCACAACTGAACAGCTTTGGCCACTGTTTACAATTAAGCTGAAAGATGATTTTCCATCTAGTGTTAAGTAACAAGACAATTACTGCCAAAATTAAAGAATCATTTAGATTATGAAGGTTCTGTGAGATACCAGCTCTTATTCGGCCATACTAAAAAGTCTTTGACAACATTAATAGCTCTTCGAATTAAAATCAAATTTCAAATTATTAACTGCTGATAAAAACACACTTCAGAATACAACCCAAACCCAGGAAGAGCACTAGACAAGTAAAAGGTTGCAAACTTCTAAATATACCCCAGTCACTAATTGATACTATCCCCATTTATGGATTCATGTTAAGCATAAAATTAGATAAACTCCTGAAGTCAAATACATTTACTAAATAAAAGTGTAAGGATTTTTTTTACCCACACTAAAGACATAACAGAAACATATAAATGATTTGAAAACTTTAGGTTTTACACAATGTAAATTCCTACAATCTGGTTTTCAGGTTTCTCTGTCCATACACTCCACTGGGATTTAAAACATTAACAATTAAGTTCAAGTTGAGTCTAACCAAAAAGATTCCTTAAAGGTAAGACTAAGGGGATCCCTTCCAATTATTTATTATTTATTTATCTCCTTTTTATAGCTTATCTGGGGCTTCTGTCCCCTCCTTTACCAATTACATTAAAACAAGAGACCCAATTATCTCAGATATCTCCTGTCAGCAAACACTAGACTTCGGGAATACTTGAGAAAGGAGTTATTTTTAAGAAGAAAATTAAAGCCGGGGCGCCTGGGTGGCTCAGTGGGTTAGAGCCTCTGCCTTCCGCTCGGGTCGTGATCCCAGCGTCCTGGGATAGAGCCCCGCGTCGGGCTCTGTGCTCAGAGGGAAGCCTGCCTCCCCCTCTCTCTCTGCCTGCCTCTGCCTACTTGTGATCCCTATCTGTCAAATGAATAAATAAAATCCTTTTAAGAAAAAAAAAAAAAAAAAGAAGAATTAGAAAATTAAAGCCAAATCAAGTAACAGACAGAACTGCAGGTGGCCAGTGGCTAGGAAGGAGACTTTACCCAACACTTAAGTCCACTGACCAAGCGGTCTCACGGCAGAGAGGATAAGGAGCTAGTCACCGCCTCTGTAACTACTCTCCCGAGGACGTGGAGGTCACAGAAGGAACTGTGCCTGGGCCCTTCCACGCCCTTGAAGGAGGGCCAAGGATCGGACACACGGCCTAGAGCGAAAAGGGCTGACATCCTAGGGCAAGCAAAGCAACTAGGCCCCGTCCTGTGGTGCAGAAAGCCAGGTGCGTCCTTCTCCTCTATCCTCCAGGCCACTAAGGCCGAGTGGACCACGAGGGCACATAACGACCACATCGGGGCAGGGTCTAAGCTCACCTTCCACAGCGGCTGCTGCCAAATTGCGGGAACGTCGGGGCGGGCCCGGTGGTCCCGCGGGGCTGCTGCGGTGGCCCGTGAGGCCATCGTGTACCAGCTGCAGGTGGGGCGCGTTGAAGGGGTTCGCCCGCGCCAGATGCGCCACGGACGAGAACATCTTCCTAAGGGAAGAGAGCAGCGGTCGGAGATAAGGTAAAGGAGCCCCTCAGGCCGCCAAAGTCACCGGCACCCTAGAACCCCGACACGGGCTCCTCCCGCCTCCGCGCCCTTGAGGAGGTCATGGCGGCCTCCTTCAAGGAGATCGACCAGGCCTACAGCCTAAGCGGCTCCTCAGAGGGGCTCCGTTCCCCGCACCCACCGGAGGCAAGGCCTGGTACACTCACTTCCTAAGATGGCGAACACACAACCGCTCCCTCGAAAAGGCTGCGGCTCACAGAGGCCGAACGTCCTCCCGACCCTTAGATCTGTGCCCTTCGCGCGTCGTCACCGTGACGCACACTACGCGTCACCGCAGCAAGCGGCACCCATTGGCGGAAAAGAGCGCCGATGCCGTAGCGTCATCGCGTTCTCCTAGCAACCCTATCTCCGCCCCCGTCCGCCCCAGCCCTTCCGGCCCGGCTTCTGCGCAGGAGGATTCGTTCTGCGCACGCGCGCATTCCGAGCCGGGTTTTTGAGTGGTGTGGGTTTGTGCTCGTGACCTCTTCTTTTGTCCCTTCACCTTCAAGCGTCTTTCCTTGACGTCGGGGTTCACTTTTTTTACGTTTAAATGAGTCCCAGTATAGTAGTCACTTAAACAGAAGGAGGAAAAAAAAACCCCGAATGTGGGATGATACTTTATTTTGGTGTTGCAGTTAGAATGTTACTGCAGTATTACACATAGAAAAGTCTGCATTTGCTGTTAGGCCACAGGAGAGTATTTTAAAAGAAAATGTGCAGCAAGGACTCTTTAGACAAGACAGCTTGGGGTTTCATCAGAATGGTTTATATGACGTACCAAAACATACAGTAAATGCATTTTAACGCTACCTGGGGGTATATGGTTGAACTAGAGTGAAAGTGACTGCACATTTTGTGTGTTCAATAAATTTGGAAATTTTTCATTAGATTCAGTTCAACACAAAAGGACCTAGTTTAATTGGGGAAAGTTTAGTAGGGTTCAAACCCCTACTAGAATTCTGGCTCTGACATAGTCCTGACTCTGGACAAAGTAACCTTGGGAATTCACTCGATCTCTTTGAACCTGTTTCTTAGTGTAAGATGACAGTTGTGGGTAGCCCCAAGGGCTTGTACAATTATATAGGGCCTGTGCTAGATTTGATGCTCTGCTGTCACCATTTTGGAATTCTTAATAATAATGAACAAGAGGTGGGGCGCCTGGGTGGCTCAGTGGGTTAAAGTCTCTGCCTTCGGCTCAGGTCATGATCCCAGGGTCCTGGAATCGAGCCCCACATCAGGCTCTCTGCTCAGCAGGGAGCCTGCTTCCTCCCTTCTCTCTCTGCCTGCCTCTCTGCCTACTTGTGATCTGTCTGTCAAGTAAATAAATAAAATCTTTAAAAAAAAATAATGAACAAGAGGCCTTGCATTTTTCATTTTGCACTGAAATTACAAATTACATAACTGGTCCTGCATGGGAGTAACATCTATCTTGCAAAGTTTATGAGAATGCAATGAGACAATATCTAAATATGGGGATTTTAGTCAGGCAGAACTGGGGAGAGGGTCAGTGGTCAGTGAGTTATTAAGAGAGTAGGGTAATTCTTGCTCACTTGACCTAACAGGATTCTTGCTGAAGGCAGTCCAAGGTAATCAGATATTACTTGGGGAATGAGGAATTTGATAAGGTATTGAGGGTAATCAGATATCAAGGCTGGGGAGGGTGCCTGGCTGGCTCAGTTAGTGGAACATGTGATTCTTGATCTCAGGGTTGTGAGTTCAATCCCCATGTTGGGTGTAGAGATTACTAAAAGAATAAGTAAATAAAATAGATATCAAGGGACACCTGGGTGGCTCAGTCAGTGAAACGTCTGCCTTCGGCTCGGGACTTGATTCCAGGACCCTGGGATCTGCCCCTTCTTTCCCCACCCCCACCCCTACTCATGTTTTCTCTATCTCAAATTAAAAAATATATATCAAGGTGAGGAGGTTTTTTGTTAAGCTAAGTAGATAGAATTCTTTTTTTCCCCTATTTTATTATTATTTTTTTCATCATGATAAGTATACTCTTTAATCTCCATCCTCTATTTCACCCATCCCTACCACCCACCTTCCCTCTGGTAACTATCAGTTTGTTCTCTGATGTTAAGAGTCTGTTTCTTAGTTTGTCTCTCTCTCTCTCTTTTTTTTCTTTGTTCACTTGTTTTGTTTCTTAAATTCCACATATGATTGAGATTATATGGAAAGAACTTTCTCTGACTGAATTATTTCACTTAGCATTATTCTCTCCAGCTCCAACCATGTTGTTTCAAAGGGCAAGATTTTTTTTTGACAGAATTCTTGCTACAGGTGGGCTCTTGGAGGACATGTTCAAGGACACGTTGAAAGGGTTGAAAAGGGTTCAGAGGAGGCTAACTAAGATTTGGTCAAGGAAGGACTCTTGTTTGGCATGCCTGGTTGGCTCAGTCAGGGGAGCATGCCACTCTTGATCTTGGGGCTGGGAGTTTAAGCCCCCCACTGGGTATGGAGATTATTTAAAAATAAAATCTTAGGGGGTGCCTGGGTGGCTCAGTGGGTTAAAGTCTCTGCCTTCGGCTCAGGTCATGATCCCAGGGTCCTGGGATCGAGCCCCACATCAGGCTCTCTGCTCAGCCGGGAGCCTGCTTCCCCCCCACCTCTCTCTCTCTCTGCCTGCCTCTCTGCCTATTTGTGATCTCTATCTGTCAAATAAATAAATAAAAAATCTTTAAAAAAATAATAAAAAAATAAAATCTTAGGAAAAAGAAAAAAAAGGAGAGTGTCCTTGTCAATAATTTCCTATCCAGGGGGCACCTGGCTGACTCAGTCGGTAGAGCATATGAGTCTTGATGTCAGGTTTGTGAGTCTGAACCCCATCTTGGGCAAGGAGCCTACTTAAAAAACAATTTTAAAAACTTTAAAAAATTTTAAAAATACCAAGTCTCGTATTTTAATTTTATTTGATATGAGCCACTACTGAGTTCAAATTTCAGCCAAACTGTT
Source organism: Martes martes (assembly GCF_963455335.1). NCBI lineage: Eukaryota > Metazoa > Chordata > Mammalia > Carnivora > Mustelidae > Martes > Martes martes. The sequence goes on from NC_137895.1 coordinate 22,666,502, forward strand.
AGAGACCTTCTCAGCGATTTGAGCTAAAACAATGGATTGAGACACCATTTATGGTACCCATATCAATAAATTTGGTTTGATCTACCATTATATTCCTTCTGTTTTATTTTAGTTACCACTACTTATCAAATTATCCCAAAATTTAAGGGCATAAAACAACAAACAATTATTATCTCACATTTTCTGAGGGTCAGGAATCTGGGAGAGGCTCAGCTGGATGGCCTGGCTCAGGGTGTGTCATGGGGTTGTGGTCAAGCTGCTGGTTGGAACTGTGGTCTCTGGGGTTGGAAGACATGCTTCCAAGCTCACTAACTTGGCCATTGGCAGGACATTCCAGTTCCTTATCAAATGGACCTCTCCATAGAGTTGCTCATGGCCTGGCTTTCCCAGAGTGAGTCATTCAGGAAGGACAGATAGCAACCAAGAGAGAAGCTGTAGTGCCCTTTATAATCTAATCTCAGAAGCTATCACTTCTGTATTTTATTGATCACAGAGACCAATCCTGATACAATGTGGGTAAGGTGATATGGATTCCTGGGCCATCCTAGAGGATGACTACCATGCACCTAACCCCACATTCTGTCTCCATCCCCATACATGTTGCCCAGGTTTCTGTCAATATAAATCATGCACATTATTTATCTTGTCTTCTAGGATCTCCTGAAATGGGTATAGAAGCCATGGAAGGCATTGATAATGGGTCTTGAGGAGGATCAGCAGACCCTACAAGGCAACTAACTACCCCAGGAGAGGCCAATACAGATTTTACATGTAAGGAGAGACTAAGCTCCTCAGGCAAGGGAGGAAAGGCCATTAATATTAGCAAAAGAAGCCTCAGCAGAATTTAGAAGTTCATGATTCCAGTCTCATCAATCTGCCCATAGATTCCCATTCCCATGCCAATATTCAGGATCTCACTGCTGCTCAAAAACAAAAACAAAAATTAATTTTAACATGAGAGCTTCAAGATTGGAAATTCAATTGCATTTTAAGTCAGGGTTAGATTTTGGATTTGCCTTTTAGAAAGTACAATGTTGCAGATGTAGGAAGACAATCATAGGATTTCTTTTTCTTCTCTCTCTCTCTCTCTTTTTTTTTTTTACATAAGATTTCTGATCCTTTATCTTGAACTGAACATTTAAAGCCCTAAGTTCATCATTTCCTTTCCCCCACTTATCCAGCATAATTAGCATAAACCAACCAACTCCATTATACTCATTGTTTTCATTTAAATATTTTATGGAAGTATCCACGTGGTTACCCAAAGCCTTATCTTCTTTTTTTTTTTAAGATTTTATTTATTTGACAGAGAGATCACAAGTAGGCAGAGAGGCAGGCAGAGAGAGAGGAAGAAGCAGGCTCCCCGCTGAGCAGAGAGCCTGACGTGGGGCTCGATCCCAGGACCCTGGGATCACTACCCGAGCCAAAGGCAGAGGCCTTAACCCACTGAGCCACCCAGGCGCCCCAGCCTTTTCTTCTTTAGGTACTTGATTACAGGTGTCCGTAAGTGATGATTTAAGAAACTGTTTTTTGCTAATGCATGCCATGGATAAGCAGTGTCATCTTTGTCATTGACAGCTGGTGGTCAGTGCCTTTAAATCCAACTAGATCAAATAACCTGGAACAAATTCATGCAACCCATTCTTAAGTTTTAGTTCTTCTGGAATTACTTCCAGTACCATTGTCTGGATCAGAGTTTGACCAGCACTATGAGCCTTATGAAATAAGAAGTTTACTTTAGGGAATAAGTCTTTTTTTTTTTTTAGGATTTTTTATTTATTCATTTGACAGACAGAGATCACAAGTAGGCTGAGAGGCAGGCAGAGAGAGAGGAGGAAGCAGGCTCCCTGCTGAGCAGAGAGCCTGAAGGGACTAAGTCTTAAAACAACTGTGGGACCTGGAGAAGAGGTTGCCTCTGTGTCTGGGGTTTGACCTGAAATTTCTATAAATCAATAGAGCTTAGAGTCAGTCAGGAAAGCTGGACATGAAGTGAGGATGAACAGGGACAAAACGGAATCCACAAAGACCAAGTGGATCCCATGAGGATAAACTAGATTGTGCATCTGTCTCTTGACACCTACAATCTCAATAATGCATGTGCCGGCAGGAGCCATGCTGCACGTGCTCCTAGGAGCCAAGGTGCTGCACACGCATCTGGCCCAGGGCTCAGAGAAACTGAAGAAGGTCCTGGAGTTGCTGAAAGAGCTCCAAACGTGGCCGCTGTCCCACTCCCAGGTTAGGCAGGATATCAGCATCCATGCACATGAGCTGCCCCAGCCCCTCACAGCTCACACTGACCTTCAGAGCGTGAAGGTTTCACTTCTGCCTTTGAAATCTTGCACAAATTTCCCTTGTGGCCAGTCTCAACACAGAAGCATATCTGAGAGATAAAGAGAATTTGAGATGCTAGATAGAGAAAGGACATTCAAGTGGAACTTTCCTAAAGGCCCTTGTAAACCTAGAGCCAGAGGTCAAGGTGGCACTGATAGATTTGAGGATCATGCCTGTCATGGGGAAATCACACAAAAAAACCCAAAATAAGTCCTACCACAGCCATCTAATGGAGGGCTATAACAAATTATGCAAGGTAGACGAAAGTCCTTTTCATATCTTCCTTGAGAAAAAAAGGGTAGCACCCTCTAGCACCTTAGTTAATGTCTTTTTTGATTAGAAATCTTGTTTGTTTTCATGTCTCCATAAAGAGACTAGGGAGAAATTTGTCTTTTTCTATCTGAAATAAAATAAAATGGACTTCACCATGGGGCTGTAATTTCCATTCTGAAAAAAGTTTTTTTTAAAAAATTATTTAATTTTTTATTTGACAGAGAGAGAAATCACAAGTAGGCAGAGAGGCAGGCAGATAGGAAGGGAGAAGCAGGCTCCCTGCTGAGCAGAGAGCCCGATGTGGGGCTCGATCCCAGGACCCTGGGATCATGACCTGAGCCGAAGGCAGAGGCCTAACCCACTGAGCCACCCAGGTGCCCCTCCATTCTGAAAAAAGTTTTAAAAGGTCAAACCATCCGCATCCTTCTTTGGAAGGGTATCATAGGTGGCCTAGAGTACCTTGGCTATAAGACTAGGGGCAATCCCTTTACCAAAGTGTACCCCAAGAGCACAAAGTGCACCCTAGGTGCACCCCAAGAGCTCTGGGACCCCGGTTCAAACTCTTGAAGTTGTGCATTTTTGTGCAGGGGGATGAAAATTGTCTAAGTTAGATCTGCCTATTTGGAGATACTGTATTTTATAGGAAATAAATCAGGTGACTGTTTTACCTGGTCTTTATATCTTGATGTTTCGACATTTCCTTCTTTCTGCAACTAAAAGCATAAAATATGGTTTGGCTCAGAGGAGAGGCATACCTAGATATGGCAGAGCCTTAAAATAGTCCACACAGAAGGTGCACAAGTAGATGGCAACTTTAGTCACTGCTTGGCTATAATCCACCACTTGGACAGCCTTTTTATTTTTTTTTTAAAGATTTTATTTATTTAATTGACAGAGAAAGAGAAAGCACACAAGCAGGGTCAGAGGGAGAGGGAGAAGTAGGCTCTCCCCTGAGCAGGGAGCCTGATGCAGGGCTCGATCTCACGACCCTGAGATTGCAATCCGAGCTGAAACCAAGATCCAGACACTTTAACCAACTGAGCCACCCAGGAGCCCCATTGGACAGCTTTTAAATGAGGCCGGTCATCATCACAAGTTAGAAGTTCCCAAATATGGTTTCTCATCAAAGCGCATGGAGAGCTTTTTAGACACAGATGTTCTCAGGCGGCAAAAGATTCTGCTTACTAAGTTTGATGAGGAGTCCTGGAATCTGCCATTTTTTAAAGATCCCCGGGTGATTCCTATAAATAGTCAGGTTTAGGAACCAATGATATAAGGAATTCAAAGCATGAGCCCATAGAACGAGTCTGACACACATTTCCTATCTAGAAAATGAGATGACATCCTGAATTACCTGGTTCGCCATGGATGTGAAGTGCTCAGTTTACTAGAACGGAATCCCGGCTGATCTGATTTGCTTCCAACTGACTGTTCACATTGTTATTACACCTGCAAGAACAAGGTGCAAGGCTGTGGTGTGTGCCATCAGTACGCCATACAAGATGGGCCAACTGCTTAAGTATAATGGGGGACAGGGCAATGTCAGCTGCTCAAAGGTTGGCACAGTCACAGACTTGGTAACCATACAGGAAATTGTAGGGAGAAATATATATACCCCCCCAAAATAGCAAATATGAGAAGTAATGAATATAAAATGAAGGGATTAGGCTTTACTAGTTCCACTTAGCCTTAGAGACGTAGGATAGAGTCTACCTAAGTTTCTGTTTATGCCCTGGGTCATTATGAGACAAAATATATTGTAATTTGTTGTAATTCAAACCTCATGTCACTCATGATATTTTTGCTGTAGGTAACCAAGGGGCCTACTCACACATGAATACAGTGCAATTGCGGGCAATCCTAAATGAAATGAAAATTTGCATATGTAATGAAATTTCAGGGAAAATTCTTGAATTCTACTATTATATCTCTAAACTTGAAAGATAGTCATTTGGGAAGGAGTAGCTTTAGGGAATCAAATGCATTCTTTAGACAGCAGTAACTTCAAATGTTAGTAGAATTAACTGACTTTATTCTTCTGAAAGAAACTGAATATTGCTGATTGCTACACAATTATAATTAACCTCCTAACACAAGCAATTCCTCATATTTTCTATAATTTGTGCTGTTTTAAAACAGGTGGAAAAGAAACCCATTTTTCTTTTGATATTAAGAATGCCAATTTGAAAAATATTTAGGGGCGCCTAGGGGCTCAGGCGGTTAAGCATCCGTCTTCAGCTCAGTTCATGATCCCTGGGTCCTGCGATAGAGCCCTGTGTCGGACCCCCTGCTCAGTGGGAAACCTGCTTCTCCCTCTCCCTCTGCCTGCCGTTCCCCCTGCTTGTGCTCACTCTCTTCTTCTCTGTCAAATAAATAAACAAAACCTTTAAAAAATATATTCTTCTAAAAAAAAAGAAAAAGAAGGGGCACCTTGGTGGCTCAGTGGGTTAAAGCCTCTGCCTTCGGCTCAGATCATGGTCCCAGGGTCTTGGGATCAAGTCCCGTATCAGGCTCTCTGCTCAGCAGGGAGCCTTCTTCCCTTCCTCTCTCTCTGCCTGCCTCTGCCTACTGTCTGTCAAATAAATAAATAAAATCTTTAAAAAATATTTTAAAAAGAATAATATTTAAGGCAACTATCATTTAAATGAAAAAGTAGGGAAAAAATCAAAATAGAGTTTTGTCAACTAATTTACTTGCCCTGGAAAATTTATAGGTCGGAACAACTTGTTCCTGGGCATTTGAATCATCAGACTAGATGTCTGAATTAAATAATCAGTATTATTAAAAATAAATAAATAGGGGTGCCTGGGTGGCTCAGTTGGTTAAGCGGTCAACTCTTGATTTCAGCTCAGGTCATGATTTAAGGTTCTCCAGACCCAGCCCTGCATGGGCCTCTGCACTCAGGGTCTCAGAGAGGAGTGTGCTTGTCCCTCTCTCTGCGCCACCCCCCACCCCGCACTTCCCCTGCTCATACACTCGCTTACTTGCTCTCTCTCTCTCTCAAATAAATAAAAGTCTTAAAAACAAACAAGCAAACAAGTAAATAATCAGTATTATTTACTTCATTATTTAAGTGGTATGGCTGAGCTAAGGACCAATTTTTTTTATTTAAAAAAAATATGATAAAACACCTGAAGTCTGTGTAAATGGAAATGTAATAACTCTTAAAAAATTTTTTGACTTATTTACTTATTTATTCTTTCTTTAGTAACCTCTACACCCAATGTGTGGCTCAAACTAATGACCCTGAGATCAAGAGTCGATTGTTCTTCTGACCGAGCCAGCCAGGTGTCCTGGAAATGTGATGACTCTTGGAACTAAACTGGTATACGTTGTTTGTACATTAGTGGATTCTAGGATTCCTTATATTGTGTTCTTGCACATGAATAATATTATTTGTTCCAATATCACTTCTGTCTTTTCTTTTAAGATTTTTTATTTATTTATTAGAGAGAGAGGGAGAGCTTGCAGGAGCACAAGGGAAGCGGAGGGATGGGGCAGAGGGAGAAGGACAAGCAGACTCACTGCTGAGCAGGGAGCCCAATGTGGAGCTCCATCCCAGGACCCTGGATCACGACCTGAGCCGAAGGCAGGCACTTAACTGACTGAGCCACCCAGGCACCCCTCACTACTGTCTTTCAAACAAATTGTACCCAACCTGAATTGTCTTTATATATCACTGCTTTCATAATTTTCATTACATAAACAAATCTTCTGAGTTACGTCGACAATCTTTAGTCTTAACCATTAAGAACTTCTTATTTGCTATGTTTCAGTTTGCTGGCTACTTGTAGTAATTATTTTTCTGTTAAGACAATCTCCCAGTTAGGTCTCGTCTTTCAAGAAATATCAAAGCATCCTCCCTTCTTGCCCATTTGCCAAAATATATTGAAACTGCTCAATGTAACAATAATCTAGACAACTTTAAGATTTTTGGAGTACCATTTACTCTAAGAAATATAACTAAAAAAACAAAAACAAAGAAAGGTAACACCTATTTTAAAGAATTGTTGAAACATTTGAGATTTTGCCTTAACATAATGGATTCAAGGGTAATTTTAAAAGGCATGTTTTTTGGGGCGCCTGGGTGGCTCAGTGGGTTAAAGCCTCTGCCTTTAGCTTGGGTTGTGATCCCAGGGTCCTGGGATCGAGCCCTGCATCGGGCTCTCTGCTCAGCAAGGAGCCTGCTCCTTCCTCCTCTCTCTCTGTCTGCCTCTCTGCCTACTTGTTATCTCTGTCTGTCAAATAAATAAATGGAATCTTTAAAAAAAAATACACAATGCCTCATTACTCCTAAATACTTCAGTGTGTATTTCCTAAAAAACAAAGCACAGCCATCAAAAGTCAGGATATGAGCATTGGTATAATACTACCATCCAATCCATAGATCCTATATCCAAATTTCCCAATAACATCATTTATAGCTTATAAAAAAGAAATCAAAACAAACCAAAAATGTTTTTTCTTCTAATCCAGTATCCAGTCCTAGAGGACATCCCATGTAATTTTCATGTCTCTTTAAGCTTCTTCCATCGGGAACAGGCTTCCTACTTACCTTTGTCATTCATGACCCAGACATTTTTGAAGAGTATCAGACACTTATTTTGAAGTACAAGATAGACAATTTGGATTTCTCTTGTGTTTTCTCATGATTAGATGTAGAGTTTGCATTCAAGATAGGAATATCATGGAAGTGATCCTTTTTTTTTTTTTTTTTTTTTTTCAGAGTCTCATACCAGAAGGCACATAATGCTGATTTGTCCTATTACTGGTAAGGTGAGTTTTTAAAAAAATATTTTATTCTGGGGCACCTGGATGGCTCAGTCAGTTAAGTGTAAGACTCTTGATTTCAGCTCAGTTCAGGTCTTGAAGTTGTGGGATCAAGCCCTGCCTCAGGCTCTGTACTCAGCAGGGAGTCTGCTGGAGATTCTCTCTCCTCCCTCTGCCCCTCCCGCCGCCCCCTCTCTCTCAAATAAATAAATAAATACATCTGTATTTCTTTAAAGATTTCTTTATTTATTTATTTAATTTGTTTGAGAGAGAGCACGAGAGAGGGGAGGGTCAAAGGGAGAAGCAGACTCCCTGCCGAGAACTCCATCTTGGGACTCCAGGATCATGACTTGAGCTGAAGGCAGCTGCTTAACCAATTGAGCCACCCAGGCACCCCAAATAAATAAATCTAAAAAAAAAAAATCCCAAGATTTTATCCCTTAAATAATCTCTACACCCAATGTGGGCCTTGATTTTTTTTTTTAAGATTTTTTTTTTTAAATTTATTTGACAGAGCAGGAGCAGGGGTAGAGGCAGGAGAAGCAGGCTCCCTGCTGAGCAGGGAGCCCAATCTGGGACTCGATCCCAGGACCCTGAGATCATGACCTGAGCTGAAGGCAGACGCTCAACCAGCTGAACCATGCAGGTGCCCCTCACAACTTTGAAATGAAGAATTGCACGCTCCACCAACTGAGCCAGTCAGGTGCCCCCGGTGAGATGAATTTTGATCACTCGATGAAGGTGGTGTTCGCCAAGTTTTTTCATTGTAAAGTTATTATTTTTATCTTAACTAATAAGGAATTTGCATCTATCATTGATTGTTGCCTGAATCAATTATTATGAGATAATTGACAGATGGTGATTTTCTAACTCTATCGGTCCTACATTTATTATTCTACACTAAGGAAGTGCTTTACTTTCAATTCATTTATTTAGTTCATTCCTCATTTATTTATATCAGTATGGACTAATGGATTCCTATTTTATTCAATGAATTATAATCTAATAAAACATTTTTGATGTTTATATTAACACAGATTTGGCCAGTAGAAACCTCTTTAAACTGATCCTGTATTCTTCTGATAAGTCCCCATCAGTTTTTGAGCACTTTGTTACTTCCTAGTACAGCAAATGTTCCAGACTCATCTCATTTATTTATTTATCATTTTTTTGCTATTATTTTTAAGTTTTTATTTAAATTCCAGTTAGTTAAAATACAGTGTAATATTAGTTTCAGGTGTACACATTTCCATACAACACCTGGTGCTCATCACGACAAGTACACACCTTAATCCCCATCACCTATTTCACCCATCCCCCCCACCCAACTTTCCCCAGACTCATCATCTACTCTTTCTTCCCCAGGTGGAATCAGCCATTTCTCCAAAGAGCTCTGGTTCTCTTTAGGGGAGAAAAGCATTTGATCTGAGAGCAAAATGTGCTTATTCTCTGGGGTATTATTGCTTTTAGGCTCTCTCAGCATATATACATACACACACATACACATTTCTCTCTCTCTTTCTCTCTTTTCTTTTAAAACCATGAGTTCAGGGGCACCTGGGTGGCTCAGTGGGTTAAGCCTCTGCCTTGGCTCAGGTCATGGTCTTAGGGTCCTGGGATCAAGCCCCCCATCGGGCTCTCTGCTCAGCAGGGAGCTTTCTCCCCACCCCACCCCCCGCCGCCGTCTGCCTCTCTGCCTACTTGTGATCTCTCTCTCTGTGTCAAATAAATCAATAAGAATCTTTAAAAAATAAAAAATAAAACCATGAGTTCAACTAATTCCTCCAATTCCAAGTCAGAATACCACAGGGCTCATTCTAGCTTTTTTCCTTTTCACATTTATAACTACTTTCTCTGACAGAGATTAAATTGGTTTTCATTATCTTCAATATATTGTCCCTTATGTGCTCATTCCCCTGTAGGTAACCAACTTCCCAGTCCTGCTGGCTGCCTCCTTGACGTCAACCTTACAGATCCTACTGGCCCTGGCTAAGAAAGAAACCAATAATCCAGAGAAGAGAAACCAATCAATATTTTCTACAGAAAAGAGGGAGAAGAGAAAGAGGAATTGAAAGCAGCTCTGATGGGGCGCCTGGGTGGCTCAGTGGGTTAAAGCCTCTGCCTTCGGCTCAGGTCATGATCCCAGAGTCCTGGGATCGAGCCCCGCATCGGGCTCTCTGCTCAGCAGGGAGTCTGCTTCCCTTCCTCTCTCTCTCTGCCTGTCTCTCTGCCTACTTGTGATCTCTGTCTGTCAAAGAAATAAATAAAATCTTAAAAAAAAAAAACACTGTCTTAGACAATGCATTTAAAAAAAAAAAAAAAGAAAGCAGCTCTGAGTTATTTCAATTTAGCAGATTAATGTCTAGTCAGTACAACACAATAAAGTTTGCCTCTTGCACCTATACAGTTTAGTGCTGATCAGGTAGTTCTCCAGAGAGTTCTCCTCCCAGGGGTGACTCATGGACCCAAGCTGCTTTCTCTTATTGTTCTGCCATCTGAACACATTACCACTCTAGGTTTGGCCAAAGGGGAAGAGAAGGAACAGGGAAGGCACGCCCACATTCACCTGCCTCAGAGAGAAAGTGACACATCCCTTCTACTTATGTTCCTTGAATGAGAATTAATCTCATGACACCACCCAGATGCAGAGGACTGAGAAAGGGAGAGGAGCATATGGATATTGAGGGACCAGTGACAGTCTCATTCTTAACCACTGTAGACACTTTTGAATAGATTCTGTTTATATCTAGATGACTACAATGTAGCTTCCTGATGAACCTTCTAGGAAGGTAACAAGGAGGTTGACCAGGAAACAATGAGTAAACTTCTTAAGTACAGCCCTTCGATATACACTAGTAAAATGCAGTAGTCATCTATAAAAATTATTAGGTGTTGGATTAGTTTATTTAAAGCCACTTTTGGGATGCCTGGGTGGCTCAGTCAGTTAAAGCATCTGCCTTTGTCTCAGGTCATGATCTCCAGGTCCTGGGATCCAGTGCTGCATCGGGCTCCCTTCTCCACGGGGGGGAGTCTGCTTCTCCCTCCCCCTCCTCGTGCATCCTCTCTTTATGTCTCTCTCTCTCGCTCACACTGTCTCTCAAATAAATAAATAAAATCTTTAAATAAAATAGAGGAGTCTGAAATAACTTCAAATTTAAAAGATGTAAGGATAAAGAATTCTCATATATACTTCATCTAGATTTACCAGTTTTTTTTTAACATTTTGCTGCAACCACTATAAGTTTCTCTTAAATCTATCCATCCATCTATTGATCTATGCATCTGTCCATCCATTCATTTATAAAATTTGAACCATATTTTTTAAAGATTTTATTTATCAGAAAGAGAGAGCATAAGCAGGGAGAAGGGCAGAAGGAGAAACAGGCTCCCGGCTGAGCAAAGAGTCTGACATGGGACTCGATTTCAACACCTAGGATCATGACCTGAGCTAAAGGCAGATGCTTAACTGACTAACCTACCCAGGCATCACTAATTTGAACCCTTCGAGAGTAAGTTGCAGACTTACGATGTTTTACCCCTAAATACTTCAGAATGTATTTTTCTTTTTTTTTCTTTTTTTAGATTTCATTTATTTATTTGCCAGAGATTGAGAGAGAACACAAGCAGAGGGAGTGGCAGGCAGAGGAAGAAGGAGAAACAGGTAGAGGGAAAGGCAGAAGCAGGCTCCCCGATGAGCAGGGAGCCCAATGCGGGGCTCATCCACAGGACCTCAGGATCATGGCCTGGGCCGAAGGCAGATGCTTAACCATCTGAGCCACCCAGGCACCCCCAGAATGTATTTCTTAGGAACAAAGAAATTATCTTACATGAGCACTGTACAATGATCAAAATCAGAAAATTTAACATTGATAATTGAATCTATAATCCACATTCAAAACTTACCAGTGATCCCAATCATGTCCTTTTGTTTTTCTTTTAAAGATTTTATTTATTTATTGGACAGAAAGAGAGATCACAAGTAGGCAGAAAGGGAGGCAGAGAGAGAGGAAGGGAAGCAGGCTCGCTGCTGAGCAGGAAGCCTGATGTGGGGCTTGATTCCAGGACTCTGGGATCATGGCCTGAGCCGAAGGCAGAGGCTTTAACCCACTGAGCCACCCAGGTGCTCTCAATCATGTCCTTTCATAGCAATGCCTTTTCTCAGGCTTGTATCCAGTCCAGGATGGCACGCTAAGTTTAGTGGTCCTGTCTCTCTAGTTTCTTTGCTCTAGAAGTTTTTGTCTGTCTCGGTCTTTCATGCCACTGACATTTTTGCAGAGTCCAGGCCAGCTAATTTGTAAAATGTCCCACAATTTCGTTTTGTCTGATGTTTTCTCATGATTAGACTGAAGCTGTTCTTTTAGGGAAAGATGACTATGTAAGTGATAATGTGCTTCTCAGTGCCTCCCTGAGGAGGCATTTTTGTTAATTCACACCATTACTGGTGAGGTTAACTTTAATCATAGGGTTTAGGGTAGTCTATCGTTTCTTCACTGTGAAGATCTTATTTTTCCCTTTGTAATTGGCAAGCAATTTGTGGGGAAATACTTTTGAGACTAGGTAAATACCCTGTTTCTGAAAAATCTTGTACCTACTTGTATTTATATCCACTGATGATCCTTGCCATCATAGCCAATGACTACGATGATGGTTGCAAGATGGAAATTTTCTAAATCCTTATTTCTCAACATTTTTTAGTTTTTTCAAAAGATTTTATTTGACACAGAGAGAGAGCACAAGCAAGGGGGGTGGCAGGCAGAGGGAGAGGGAGAAGCAGGCTCCCTGCCAAGCAGGGAGTCCAAGGCAGGACTTGATCCCAGGACGCTGGGATCATGACCTGAGCTGAAGGCAGGTGCTTAACTGATTGAGCTCCCCAAGTCCCTCTCTTAACATTTTCTTAGAGATTTATTTATGAGAGAAATAGAGAGAGAGAGAGAGAGAGAGAGAAAGAGGGAGAGAGGGAGAGAGAGCATGCAAGTGGGAAGAGGAACAGAGGAAAGAGAATCTCAAGTGACTCCACGCTGAGCATGGAGCCTGATGTGGGACTTGATCTCACGACCCTGAGATCATGACTTGGGCAGAAATCAAGAGTAAGACACTTAGTCGACTGGGACATCCCAGCACCCCTTAACATTTTTTCTTTCTCTCTTTCTTGTTTGCTTGTTTGTTTTAATGTAGACTCTGGATTCCATACAGTGGGTTCTGGTTATAATATGTTACTGTTATTTTGATGTTCAAATTAGCTCAGAGAGCCCCTGAAAGCTAGCTTTTGTGTTCTTTTACCATGTTCCATCATTTTTTTTAGCACATCCTTGCTTTCTGACGCAAGATGCTCCTGGCTCACTTTTTCTTTTCATACTCTGGTCCTGGAATTGTCATTTTCCCTTGAATCCTACTTATTTTGGGCATTCTGAACTGCAGAACTGAGTTAGTTCCATTTGCTAAGGTTGAGAAAGCATTTCCCTCCTTTTCATTATCTAGAAGCTCATACAAGGGTCTGTTTTGCCCTTGTATGTGGATTCTCAGCACCTAAATGCCAGGTGTGCATACAAAGTGTTCCATAAATATTTACTGAACAGTTTGCATGCTGCCAGGCCTGTCCTAGAGAAATGTATTGAAGATATGGTTTCAATTTCAAGTTCAAGGATCACCGTAGACTAGTACATTCTTTTCTTTCATTTATTATAGCCGTTTGCAGCTACAGGTTCATAGGTTAAAATAGACTATGTGTCCTACCATTTACCTTGATGTTTTTATATTGTTTTACATTTTTTTTAAAGCCAGCAGTTAAGCCCACAAAAAAATTTTCACTGTCCTTTTTTCAACACTGTCCTGTTTTTAAGATTTTCTAGATTGCTAGGAGTGAGTTCAGTAAATGTCCATCCTTTTACTGAGAGTGAGGCAGTATGGACATTCTATAAAGACTGAGGTGTTGGGACGCCTGGGTGGCTCCGTTGGTTGAATGTCCACTCTTGATTTCGGCTCTGGTCATGATTTCAGGGTCCTGGGATCCACCCTACCTGGGGCTTCCTGCTCAGCGGGGCATCTACTTCTCCCTTTCACTCTCCTCTGTACGTGCTCTCTCTCTCTCTCTTTCAAAAAAATTAATGAAATATTGGGGCACCTGGGTGGCTCAGTCGGTTAAGTGTCTGCCTTCAGCTCAAGTCATGATCTGGGGTCCTGGGATGGAGTCCTGCCTCAGGCTCCCTGGTTGTAGGGAGCCTGCTTCTCCTTCACTTTGCTGCTCCCCTGCTTTTGCTCTCTCCCCCTCTCTCAAGTAAAATAAGTAAAATCTTTTAAAAAATCCTGTTGTCAGTGAAGGGTAAATTAACCTAAACTATTTAAAAACCTTGATAAACAAGTTATATTATATTGGAAATAGTAAGTCAAAATTAAGGTTGCTTATTTCCTATTTACTGACTTTCTATTACTCTACCTTTATGCTCATTTTAGTGTAATGACATGAACATAATGATTGGAATCTAATAGCTTTTTTCTTTTTTTTAAGTAGACTCCATGCCCAGTGTGGAGCCCAACATGGGGCTCAAATTCACGACACTGGTATCGAGATCTGAGCTAAGATCAAGGGCTGGACACCCAACTGACTTAGCCACCCAGGCATTCCTGGAGTCTAATAGCTTAGGAAAAAAAAAAAATCTAAAGTAAACTCCATGCCAGATGTGGGGCTCGAACTCTTGACCCCAAGATCAAGACTTTCACACTCTACGGACTGAGCTAGCCAGGAATTCTCTAATACCATTTTTTTTTTTTTAAATAAGGTGGCTATTTTTTTTTAAAGATTTTATTTATTTATTTGACAGAGAGAAATCACAAGTAGGCAGAGAGGCAGGCAAAGAGACAGGGAGAAGCAGGCTGCCCACTGAACAGAGAGCCCGATGCGGGGCTCGATCCCAGGACCCTGAGATCATGACCTGAGCCAAAGGCAGAGGCTTAACCCACTGAGCCACGCAGGCGCCCCGTTCTAATACCATTTTTGATCCAGCATGCAATGATAGCAATTCAACATTTTTTTTTTTAAGATCTTATTTTAAGTAATCTCCATACCTAATGTGAGGCTCGAACTTACAACCCAGAAATTAAGAGTTGCATGTTCTACCAACTGAGCTGGCCAAGAACCCCTTGTGACTCAACATTTTAACTGTTATTTACAAGTGACAGATTCTATTTAGTAAAGTTCTCCCACAGTAAGAAATACAGGTTTTCCCTGCTACCGGAGTTTGCTTTAGGCCACTTTACTTTTACAGAAGACTATGTTACTACCTGTTTTTCACTAACCAAAAGAAATCCAAAGACAATTTTTGCTTTTACAAAATGCTGAGTGCTTCTTCACTTTATACCATATTGGCTTATGAAGGGTTTCATAGGAATACTCACTCTACTTTTGGATGGGGTGGTTGTTGGGGGAGGAAGGGAACCTGTATTACAACAACAGTGAGTTCTACAGTGACATCTAGTGGACCCTTCTTGTAAGATTGCTTAGACCTGGGGATTTCTGAGATAGTATCTTGTGGACATATGACTAGCCACTATTTTTAAAATCCTTAAGTAAACAGCCTAACCAAAATCTGCTTATTAATCCTTAGATTCAAGTATAAAATGTGGTATTGCTTGGGGTTCTCATGGTACACATCTATTTAGTGTGATAAAAAGATCCAAATAGCTTCAAAGTGACTCATTTACAAAAACCAAACAATCCATAAAGTGACTATTTACTGACAATGCCATATAACTTTTTCCTATTATACTGATTTGGAATGGTCTTAAGAAAAGTGTCACTGTTACTATGATACCCTAGAAACAAAATACTTTAGTGTTAGGTCACCAAGCCAATTAAACTGAATAAACCTCAATTACAGCCCTTCTGGTCCCATCACCAAAGTAAAAATTGGATTTATTCTGTTATCTGAATATGACAGCCCTCATTTTATTAATCAACTCTATCCATAAAATCCTCACCTAACTAAGGAGTTAAGTCTGAATGTTTGAAGTTACTTCGTTATGTCTGGTTTGACATTCCTTTGTTATCACAAGTAAAAATATAAACTCTTTGGTCAGCTTTGGGTTCAAAAATTCCATCTTGATTATAGCTTTGTGGCCTTTTGAAAATTACTTAATCCATTTGCACTTTAGTTTCCTCAGTGTCAAAATGAGGATTTAATCTGCCTCCTAGAAATGAACAAGTAGTGATGAAAATAAGCATTCTTATTTAGTTCCTAAAATAATTATTTAGCAACTATTTTAAAATTCTTATTGTTTTTTTTTTTTTAGTAAAGCAATAGTCTATTGTTTTATTGTTAAGTGTAATATATCACTATAGGTTTTTGATAGGTAATCTTTATCAATTAAGGACTTTCCCATCTATTGTTAGGTTGCAAAGTTTTTGTTTTTCTTTTTTTAAATAATGAGTGGGCACTTAATTTTTTTATTTTTTAAATATTTTGTTTATTTATTTGAGACAGAGCGAGAGTGAGAGAGTGAGTACAAGCAGGCATCGAGGGGGCAGAGGGAGAAGAAGCAGGCTCCCTGCTGAGCAGAGAGCCCGATGCGGGGCTCAATCCCAAGGTCCTGGAATCATAACCTAAGCTGGGGGCTGAAGCTTAACCGACTGAGGCAGGCACCCTATGGAATTTCAGTTTTTTACTGTCACGATTTACTGTATAGGATTTTTACTGTCATGAAAATTCTTATACAATTCCTGGTGCATATGTGCAAGATGTAATCAGATTATATACATAAGTATCGAATTGCTGGTTCTCTGATTATTTCACTTAGCATTATTCTCTCTAGATCCATGCATATTGTTGCAAATGGCAAGATTTCAGTCTTTTTTATGGCTGGATAATATTCCATCAAGTGAATATACCGCATCTTCTTTATCCATTCATTAATCAATGGACACTCGGGTTGCTTCCATATCTTGGCTATTGTAAATAATGCTGCTATAAACATGGGGTGCATGTATCCCTTAAAATTAGTATTTTTGTATTTTTTAGCTAAAAACACAGTTGTGTGATACTGGATCATATGATAGTTCTATTTTTTAAATTTTTGAAGAACCTCCATACTGTCTTCCACAATGCTATATCAGTTTGCATTCCCACCAACAATGCACGAAGGTTCCTTTTTCTCCACATCTGTGCCAACACTTGTTTTTCACAGTGTTTATGTTTTTGTTTTTTTTTTGATAGTGTTCGTCCTGATGGGTGTTGATGGGTGTGAGCTGTTATCTCATTAGATTTGCGTTTCTGTAATGAGCAGTGATATTGAACAATTTTTCTATGCTTCTTGGCTATTTGTATATCTTCTTTGGAGTACTATCTATTCAAGACCTTTGCTCATTTTTAAATTGGGCTACTTGGGGTTTTTTGTTGCCGTTGAGTTGTAGGAGTTTTAAAAATACATATTTTGGATACTAACTTATTAGATGTATGATTTGCAAATATTTTCTCCCATTCTGTAGGTTGCATTTTTACTCTGTTGATTATATCCTTCGATGCACAGAAGTTTGAAAGCTTGTTTAGACCCACTTGTGTATTTTTGCCTTTGTTACCTATGGTTTTGGTATCATTTCCATGAAATCATTGCCACATCCAATGTCATGAAGGCTTACTCCTATGTTCTCTTCTAGGATTTTTAGTTTTAAATTTTGTATTTAAGTCTTTGAGCTAATTTTTGTGTATAGTTTAAGAGTCCAACTTAATTATCCTGCAAATGGATACCCAGTTTTCCAAACTCTGTTTATTGAAGATTTTCACCATTGAGGGGTCTTGGCAACCTTGTTGATAATCATTTAACCATATGTGTAAGGATTCTTTTGGGGGATCTGTTCTATTTCACTGGTCGATATGTCTGTCTTATGTGAGTACCACACTGTTTTTTTGGTTTTTTTTTTTTAAGATTTCACTTATTTATTTGACAGACAGAGATCACAAGTAGGCAGAGAGGCAGGCAGAGAAAGAGGAGGAAGCAGGCTCCCTGCTGAGCAGAGAGCCCTATGCGGGGCTCGATCCCAGGACCCTGAGATCATGACCTGAGCTGAAGGCAGAGGCTCAACCCATTGAGCCACCCAGGCGCCCCAGTACCACACTGTTTTAATTATTGTAGTTTTGTAATACGTTTTTTTAAAAGATTTTATTTATTTATTTGACAGGCAGAGATCACAAGTAGGCACAGAGGCAGGCAGAGAGAGAGGAGGAAGCAGGCTCCCCAAGGAGCAGAGAGCCGGATGCAGGGCTCGATCCCAGGACCCTGAGATCATGACCTGAGCCGAAGGCAGAGGCTTTAACCTACTGAGCCACCCAGGCACCCCTTGTAATACATTTTGAAACCAGTCCAACTTTGTTCTTTTCAAGATCTTATTGGCTATTCAAGGTCTGACTTGAAAAACCAAGTATATATCATTTATAATTATTAAAATCACTTTCTCACATTGATCATCTCAACCACTTTTTAGCTGATTTTGGGAAGCTTTTTGGACTTAAAAGAATATGAGCTATATCATAAGGAAGGTACATATAATAAATATACAATTTCATGACCATAAAACCACACCCTGGTCAAGAAATACAACACTACCCTCCAGTTACTTCCTTACTCTGTGTTCTTCCTGGATCACAATCCCCTCCATTCACAGGAGGTTACCCGTATTCAGCCTTTCCTGAAAATTATTTTCCTCTCATTATAGCTTTACTACTTAACTATATGTCCTTAAACAATGTAATTTTACCTGTTTTGGAACTCTAATTTGTATTATATTATATATTATTTTTACCTTGCATTTTTTGCTCAACATCGTGAAATTCTTCCATGCTGCCTAGCTATAATTCATACATTATAATATTCCATTGTATAAATATACCGCAATTTACCCATCTGTTTTACCAATGATGGATAGCTTATTAAGTTCTTTTGGTAATTACTTTTTTAAGATCTTATTTATTTGTCAGAGAGAGAGAACAAGCAGGGGGAGCAGCAGGCAGAGAGAGAAGCAGGCTCCTCGCTGAGCAAGGAGCCCAATGCAGAGGGCCAGGACCCCAGGGTCATGACCTGAGCTGAATGCAGATGCTTATCCGACTGAGCCACCCAGTAGTCCCTCTTTTGGAATTATTACCAGTACTGTATATAAACCATCTTTACATGCATCTTTTTCTTTTTTTAAAGTAATCTCTATGCCCACCAGAGTCGAACTCACAACCCTGAGATCAAAAGTTGCATATTCTACTGAGTCAGCCAGGCACCCCCACATGCATCTTGAATATAAGTGTACCCTAAGAATGAGTAATACTACTCAAATATGTACCCTGGATAAACTCTTACACTTGAGCATCAACATCTATGTCTTGTTTTTCAAAGTTGTCCCAATTTACAAGTCTCACCAGTAGCTCATGGATATTCCCATTATACTCCACATGCTTTTTTGGTGTAACACTAATTTTTGCAGGTTGGTGAATGTGGAATAGTATCTGTGGTTTTGTTTTACATGAGCCTAATTACTTACCAATGACGCCAAACACCTTTTTTATGTTTATCTGTGATGTGTTAAAGACTTTTGCTCATTTTTGGCAAAAGATAGTAATTTATTTGTAGGAATTCTTTATGTTTATGTTCTGGATCATCTTTTGCCACCTATGTATGTTGTAAATATTTTCTCTCATGTTCTGTGTTTTCTCTCTTTATGAGGTCTCTTGATGAAATGAAGGTCTTAATTTTATTTTTTTAATATTTTTAAAAGATTTTATTTATTTATTTGACAGATACCACAAGTAGGCAGAGAGGCAGACAGAGAGACAGAGGGGAAAGGAGGCTCCCCGCTGAGCAGAGAGCCTGATGCAGGGCTTGACCCCAGGACCCTGAGATCACAACCAGAGTCAAAGGCAGAGGCTTAACCCACTGAGCTACCCAGGCACCCCTAAATGAAGGTCTTAATTTTAATGTAGTAAAAATTATGGTTTTTTTTTGTTTATGGTTAAAGTTTATGGTTAAAGTACACATATACACAGGAAATTTGAGCATATTCCTTTGTGAAATGACTCTCTTTTGCCCATTTTTCTACTAGTTGCTTTCATTTTTTTGTTTTGTTTTGTTTTTGAGAGAGAATCTTAAGAAGGCTCCATGCCCATCATGGAGTCTGACAGAGGCTCAATCTCGGGACCCGAGCCAAAATTAAGAGTCGGCCACTTAACTCACTGAGTCACTCGTGTGCCCCAGTTGCTTTTTTTTAATTATAGATTTTTAGAAATTCTTCACTTATTCCAAATACATGCCCTTTATCAGACACACATATATAGCAAATATCTTCAAGGCAAAGTATCTTTGCCTTGCCTTTGTACTCTCTTTAAATGATGTCTTTTGGTGAACAAAGTTTTTAATTTTACTAGAGTTCAATTTATCAATTATTTTGTTAATGGTCGTTTTCATCTTATTTAAGAAAGCTTTACCTTTCTTCAAGTTCAAAAAGAGATACTATTTTCCTATATTATATTTCCTATATTTTAAAAAAATTCTTTATTGCCAGATCTTTCCAAGTTTTAGGATAATCCATCTGGAATTTTTATATAATTGCGAGGTAGGGATTAATTTTTTTTTCATGTGAATATTCAATTGACCCATACTAAGACCATTCTTTTTGCACTACACAGAAATGTAGTCTTTGTCATCTATCAGGTGACTCTATTCAACCTGTCTGTGAACTCTCTGTGCTGTTCCATTGGCTTATTTGTCCATTGTTGGAACAAAACCACACTAAATTTCCACAGCTTTGTAATAGGTCATGCTATTTGGCAGTGTTATTGTTCAGCTTTGCTCTTCTTTAAAATTGCCATAGCTATTTTTAACTCTATGCATTGCTATCTAAATATTAGAATCAGCTCAATCAAAATTTTGTGTTAATTTTTAAATCAAAAGTCTGCTGGGATTTTGATTGGAATTACACTGAATCTGTGAGTTGAGGAAAAATGAACATCTTTATGTTATTCATTTGGATTTCCCTTAATTTCTTTTAAAATTAGTAGTTTCCAGTGAAAGGTCTCTCACATTATTTGTTAGATTTATTTCCATGTGCTTGATGCTTTTTGTATTATTATAAGGGCATTTTTCAGAATTTCATTTTCTATTTGTTGTTGTTGTTGTCACTGATACACAGCAACATAACTGACCTCAATGCAATGACCTTATATTCCGAGGCCTTGCTAAATAAATAAACCTATTAGTTCTAATTGTTTAGCTATAGGTTCTTTTTTTGGTTTTTCTACATATACAGTCATGTCATCTGTGAATAATAATTTTAT
Organism: Martes martes; assembly: GCF_963455335.1. Taxonomy (NCBI): domain Eukaryota; kingdom Metazoa; phylum Chordata; class Mammalia; order Carnivora; family Mustelidae; genus Martes; species Martes martes. Next base: position 22,687,180 of record NC_137895.1, read on the forward strand.
TTATTCCTTTCCAGCTTTTCCTTTTTATTTCTTCTGTCTTCCTGTTAAGAACTCCAGTACAGGGGCGCCTGGGGGGCTCAGTAGGTTGAGCCTCTGCCTTTGGCTCAGGTCAGGATCTCAGAGTCCTGGGATGGAGCCCCGCATAGGGCTCTCTGCTCAACTGGGAGCCTGTTCCCCCCCTCCCTGCCCACTTGGGATCTGTCAAATAAATAAATAAAATCTTAAAAAAAAAAAAAAAAGAGCTCCAGTACAATGCTGAATAAAAATGCTGATGGAGGACATTGTCTTACTCTTGATTTTAAATAGAAAGCTTTTAAAATTTTACTACAGTATGATGTTTGCTCTAATTACTGATAATACCTCACGAATTTTCATAGTTGTATCTTTAGTTATCATTCAGGTCAAAATATTTTCTAATTTCTATTGTATCCTTCTTTGATTCAACAGTTATTTCAAAGTGCAGTGTTTAATTCCCAATGACAGGTTTTCTCAATAATACTGTTCTTTATTGATTTCTAGCTCAAATGCACTGTAGTCACGAAATACGCTATAAAATATTTCAGTCTTTTAACATTTGGAGGTTTTGGGACAACTGGTTGGTTCAGTTGGTTAAGCATCTGCTTTCAGCTTAGGTCACGATCTCAGGGTCCTGGGATCGAGCCCCACGTCTGGCTCCCTGCTCAGTGGGGAGTTTGCTTGTCTCTCTCCCTCTGCCTGCCACCCTGCTCATGCTCTCAGATTATTAAAATTAAAAAATATATATTTCTGCTTTCTTCTAGAAGCTTGATTTAGCTTTCACATTTAGGTCAATGATCCACCTCAAATTAATTTTTTGTGCATTGTAGGAATTAGGGGTTCTTCCTATATATAAATCTTTCTCTGGCTTTTTTTTTTTTTAACTTGGCAGTGCTTAGTTTGTTTTTACTGAAATAGCATAATGGGGGTGTAGGACCAGCCAAATGAAGTTGAGAAACAAAAATACACTGCATATCTGGGTCTGTATTTGTGAATAGTTACAACCATTCTAGCAGAATTGTTAAAAGGTTTTGTGATGTGCTGAACACAATACCATGTGGTTCCGTTGATGCTTGGGTGAGAAAGTTCTTTTTCTGTATCTCAAATTCCGCTGGGGAACTTTCTCCTAGGGATTTTTTTGTAGTTGACAAGGTTACATTAGTTTCACGTGCCCAACCCAAGTCTGTATCTATGCTATGATAGCTCAAGTGTAGCTACCATCTGTCATCAGACAACACTATTACAATATCACCGACTATATTCCTTATATTTTAAAAAAATCATCCTTTCATGGATAGAACTGCATGAACAAATTATGCAGTGACTCATATATTTCTGCTTCAATTGCTATAGCCACATTATAGCATAATTCTTATGTTACTCTTTCAGTTATCTAGTTGGTAACTTTGACTGGTTAATGATTTTTTTTTTAAGTAATCTCTATCACCAACATGGGGCTCAAACTCACAACCCCAGGAGCAAGGGTCACATGCTCTACCAAATGAGCCAGCCAGGTCCCCGATTAATTAATTCTTTAAATTATTTCTGTTCAAATAACTAGTGTCATTTCTGCCTCCTGATTAGAATCCGGTAGACTGCCAAAAGGCTAGTGTCCAGAACATTTAAGAACTATAAATCAGTATGAAAGTTGTCACTGGTACATAAGCAGACCTTATAACCCAGCAGACAGAAATGCACATATACCCACCAAAAGACACAAAGAAATGTTCGTAGCATTTTTGGTTAATAGCCAAAACTTTGGAACAACCCAAATGCCGACTGAAAGTTAAAAGGAAATAGGGGCACCCGGGTGGCTCAATCAGCTAAGCATCTGCCTTTGGCTCAATCCCAGGACCTGGGATCGAATCCCACATTGGGCTCCCTGTTCAGTGGGAAGTCTGCTTCTTCCTCTCCCTCTATCCCTCCCCCGGCTTGTGCACTCTCCAGTAAATACAATCTCTATACAAAAAAATTAAACATAAAAATAAACTATACTAAAAGTACAAGGTAGCAATGACAATAAACAATCCACCACTACATGTAATTATATGGATTAATTTTACAATATTAAGTGAAAGCCACTCAAAGGAGTATATGAAATGTATGACTTTATTTATGAAGCAACAAAAGAAAAAAAAAAGAACATGTGTCTTTAGCGCAGTGGTTACAACAGGTAGGGAGTTGTGGAGCAGAAACTAGAAGGGAGAGGATTCTGGGGGATTGGTAATATTGTTTCTTGAACTGTGTGGGGCTGTATGGTCTCATTTTAGGCACAAACCCAAATCCTCCCTTAACATATTGCCAACTCTCAAACCACTGCTCTATTCTTTTTTTTTTTTTTAAATTTTATTATTTTTTTTAATTTGACAGACAGAAATCACAAGTAGGCAGAGAGGCAGGCAGAGAGAGAGGAGGAAGCAGGCTCCCTGCTGAGCAGAGAGCCCGATGCGGGGCTCGATCCCAGGACCCTGGGATCATGACCTGAGCCGAAGGCAGAGGCTTTAACCCGCTGAGCCACCCAGGCGCCCCCCACTGCTCTATTCTTAAGAGCTGTCTACACTTCTGTCCCTGCCACAACACTGAAATTCTCAGCAATGTCATCTGATGGCAAATTTAGTAGATGTCATTTCTCTGCCCACATTTATGCAGCCTAACTATGGACCCTCTTCTTAAAATGCTCTCTTTAGTGACACTGCATTCTCCTGATCTTCCTACATCATCCATTCCTTAAATACAGACATTCACCCTTAGCTCTTTCCCACTTCCAAATCTGTGGATGGAATTATATATTCCTGTCACTTGGAATTTATAAATTTCTTATAGACACCCAACTATTCCCAGTTTCTCTCCTAAGCTTCAGATCATACTGCCAACAGAAGATTTCTATTTGAATTTATTCACATAGTATCTAAGTGCTTACTATGTGCTAAGGATTGTGTTAGGTGCTAGAATTTCTCAGAGGGATATCAAATTCAATATAGTTAAACCCAAAGTCTATCTTCTTTCTCCCATATTTAGTCTTCCTTTAGAATTCTTTCAGTGACTGGTACCACTTTCCACTAGACCAACTAAGTAAAAGACTTAAAGGTAATTTTTAAATTATCCCTCTCTGACCATCTTATTAACCAAGTCTGTTTGACTTACCTCTGAAAGATAAATTTACATCTCTCCCCAGTCTCATTGCTGTTCATTCACATTTTATTTTAAAGATTTTATTTATTTGACAGACAGAGATCACAAATAGGCAGAGAAGCAGGCAGAGAGAGAGGGGGAAGCAGGCTCCCTGCTGAGCAGAAAGCCCTATGTGGGGCTCTATCCCAGGACCCTGGGATCATGACCTGAGCCGAAGGCAGAGAGGCTTTAACCCGCTAAGCCACCCAGGTGCCCCCACATTTAATTTTATAATCAACTTTTGGAATAATGAACAGATTAAAGCAAATAAAGAAATGTCCATATGAATTCCAAAGCAATATTTAACACTGTTTCCAAGTGGTATAGCACAGCCCAATTAAATATTCATATAACCTGTCAGTTTAAGACAGTTGTGGTAGCAAACTGCACAATGAACCTCAATCATCCCTGCCTCCTGGTACCCAATTTTTTGTAGTACCTTCTCCATTTTAACAGTCATCTGTATCTGTAAGACCAGTTCAACATATAGCAAAGTGATGGTGTGTCACTTCCAAGATAAGGTAATATAAATGCTGTGTCTTCCTTCAATCATGTATGTACTTTCCCTCTTGAACTGCTCCAGGAGAAGCCAGCTGCCATGCCATGAGGGGACTCAGGTAACCTATGTCTCTCCCCAACAGTTGGAGGAACTCAGTAAGGAATCTCAAAGGCGTACCAACTATACTGTGAGCTTCATTAAGATTCTGCCCTAGTCACGCTTTTAGATGATACTGCAGCCTTGGCTGACAGTTTACGAGACCATTAGTCACAACCACACACACAGGCAAGTCACTCCCTTATTTCTGACCCATAGAAACGGCCATAATTAAATTAAGTCTTGATTACATACCAACAGATAACTTATTTCTTCTAATTAAACCATAGCTGTGATAAACTATAATTTCTGTTACTAGGACAAATAAACATAGGTATACTTTACACTGCCTCAGTTTCAAATTATGCACTACCACAAGAGCAGTGTTAAATTCTCAACTACAAAGTCCATAGTGATCTAGGATATTAGAGTTTGACTAGGATTGTATTTTCATAACTTATTCCCAACAAGATCCGACAAATGTTTGGTTCTTTGACTTACAAGGGTTAAACATTATGAATTTATCTCAATAAGGTAAAGAAAACTGGCAACAATATTTAAACTGCTGAAAAACCTATACTGTTGTTACTTAATGGAATAATTTTTTTTAAATTTTTTAAAACTACTTCTCATGAGAATGCCCAAGACAAGTTCAAAGATATTTCTAAAACTGCATCCTGCACTGAAAAAAATTATACCCGACATAGATGCATCAAGTAAGTATTTGTTCAAGTGGGTGGTAAAATTTTACAAGCAATCAATTTCAAAACACTGTGAATATAGCATAAATGCCATCAAATGTCAGTTAAACTGATGATTCTATACCAGAACACAATGGAATCAATCCGTTGCAGTCGCCCTGCACTCAAGACTCGGGGTCTCCTCTACTTCCTTCCCAAATCATTGGTGGGAGGATGGTATATGAATTCTGAAAAGCAGTCTGGGACTGCTAATTCAAGGTGACAGCCTGACTACATAGCCTCTTCCTGTTGAGACTCTATTACTGAAAAGGGATTTAAAAATGTTTACCACACTGACAGAATGGGAGAGAAGTGAGATGACAAGGACAATATATTTGAAAAAACAGTATGAAGATGGACTACAGATTAAGAAACAGATTAAGAAACAAAATCCTCAACAAAAAAGGTAGAAATATGCAATAGGAAAAAGAAAGTCTCTTCAACAAATGGTACTGGGAAAACTGGACAGCTACATAGAAAAGAATAAAACTGGACCACTTTCTTACACTGTACACAAAATAAACTCAAAATGGATTAAGGACCTAAATGTAAGAACTGAAACCATAAAAATCCGAGAAGAGAGCACAGGCAGTAATTTCTCTGACATTAGCTATAGCAACATTATTTTCTAGAATGTCTCCTGAGGCAGGGTAAACAAAAGCAAAAATAAGCTATTGGGAGTACATTAGGGGGAAAAAAAAAAAGCTTCTGCATAGCAAAGGAAACAAATCAACAGAAGACAACCTACTAAATGGGAGAAAAAATACATGTATATTTTTAAAGATTGTATTTATTTATTTGACAGAGAGAGCACAAGCAGGCAGAGTGGCAGGCAGAGGGAGAGAGAGAAGCAGGCTCTCCACTGAGCAAGGAGCCCAATGTGGGACTCGATCCCAGAACTCTGGGATCATGAGCCGAAGGCAGCTGCTTAACTGACTGAGCCACCCAGGCGTCCCATGAGAGAGAAGATATGTGTTAATGACATATCCAATAAAGGGTTAGTACCCAAAATATATAAAGAACTTATGCAACTGAACACACACACACACACACACACACACACACACACACACACACTCCAATTAAAAGTGGGCAAAAAGACATGAACAGACACCTTTCCAAAGGAGACCTACAGATAGTCAACAGACACATGAAGATGTTCAACATCACTCATCATCAGGGAAATGCAAATCAAAACCATAATATCACCTTACACCTGCCAGAATGGTTAAAATAAAAAACTCAAGAAGTATTGGCAAGGATGTGGAGAAAAAGGAACCCTCATGCACTGTTGGTGGGAATGCAACTGGTATAGCCACTGTGGAGAACAGTACAGAAATTCCTCCAAAAATTAAAAACAGAACTACACTACGATCCAGTAATTCCACTACTGGGTATTTACCCAAAGAATATGAAAACACTAATTTGAAAGGATATATGCGCCCCTATGTTTATTGAAGCATTCCTTACAATAGTCAAGTTATGGAAACAATCCAACTGTCTGCTGATAGATGAATGGATAAAAAAATGTGGTGTATGCATACACATAATGGAATATTATTCAGTTATAGGAAAGAACAAAATCTTGCCATTTGCAACAATATGGATGGATCTAGAGAGTATAACGCTAAGTGAAGTAAGTCAATCAAAGACAAATATCACATGTGGGTGCCTGGGTGGCTCAGTCAGTTAGATGTCTTACTCCTGATCTTGGCTCAGGTCTTGATCTCACAGTTCTGAGTTCAAGACCTGCACAGGCTGCATGCTAGGTGTGGAGCCTACTTAAAAAAAAAATACCATAATTTCATTTATATGTGGAATTTAAGGGGATAAAAAAGTGAACTATGAAAAGACAAACCAAAAAAGAGACTCTTAACTATGAAAAATGATGGTTCCTAGAGGGAAGGTGGGTTAGGGATGAGTGAAACAGGTGAAAGGGATTAAGAGTACATTTATCTTAACGAACACTGAGTAATATATAGGATTGTTGAATCACTATACTGTAGACCTGAAACTAATATACACTATGTTAACCATACTATAATTAAAAAGAAAATGAAATTTAAAGAGGAAAGAACAGGGTGTGCAAATAAGATATAAATCAGAAAATAACATATTTAAGGAAATTAATATAATCACAAGAATTACTTTGAAATCTTTATTTTTTTTAAAAAAGATTTTATTTATTTGACAGAGAGAGACACAGCAAGAGAGGGAACACAGCAGGGGGAGTGGGAGAGGGAGAAACAGGCTTCCTACTGAGCAGGGAGCCTGATGTGGGGCTCAATTCTAGAACCCTGGGATCATGACCTGAGCTGAAGGCAGATGCTTAACAACTGAGCCACCCAGGTGCCCCAGTTTCATTAATTTTTTTAAAAGTTTATTTACTTATAGTAAATCTCTACACCCAATATGGGACTCTAGCTCACAGCCCCAATACCAAGAGTCACATGTTCCACTGAGCGAACCAGCCAGGAGCCCCTGAAATCATTGTTTTAAATTTAAGGAGAAAAAGTGTTAGTATTTATGCATTTCAAAGTTGGTATATAGAAGGGGCACCTGGGTGGCTCAGTGGGTTAAAGCCTCTGCTTTTGGCTCAGGTCACAATCCCAGAGTCCTGGGATCTGCCCGCATTGGGCTCTCTGCTCAGCAGGGAGCCTGCTTCCTCCTCTCTCTCTGCCTGCCTCTCTGCCTACTTGTGATCTCTGTCTGTCAAATAAATAAATAAAATCTTAAAAAAAAAAAAAAAGTTGATATATAGAAGATGGTGGAGTAGGAGGACCCTGGGCTCACCTCTTGCCGCGTGGCCACCTAGAGAACACCCACATTGGCATAAATTACCCAGAAAGCAACCAGGAAACTGGAAGAATAGACTCTCTGCAGCCTGACATAGACAAGAGGCCACAGCAAAGCAGATCCACTCCCTCCCCCCGCCCCGATCGCTCTTGGCAAGATCCCATCAAAGAGGTACCACGAGCTTCACAGTGTGCAAGCAGCCCAGACAAGGACTAGCACTACTCCACAGTGAGTCCTGCTCTAGGGAGAGGGGAAGATAACCACACACCAGTCTGACTATGACCCCAGCAGTGGGCTACGGGTGGGCAGCTGGCTGACTGCAGCTTCAAAAAAAAGCTTCATCATCAACAAAAACTTCTCAGGGGACCACACACGAAAAATGCCTGCAGTTTGGTGCTACTTCAGCTCTGGCAAACACCTGGTCTGACTCAAGTCCAAGGCAGCCCTCGACCGGCCCACTAACACCACAAGCACCAGACTCTGCCCACAACAGGCAGAGAGCCATCGCAGGCTGGACTCAAGGCAAACACAGCTCTGCCACAATATTAGGACACCCCCGTAGCAACACATATAGGAGATATCCCTGAAGGAGCATTTTCTGGTGAAAAGGAGACACTGCATTACAGGACCTCTTCTTTATAAAGCCATTACTTCTAAGTGTGGAAGACATAACTGACTTTCCTAACACAGAAATAACACAGCAAGAAAGAGAATGAGGGGACAGAGGAATGTGTTCCAAATAAAAGAACAGAACAAAATCAGAGCAAGAGACCTAAGCGAAATAGAGATGATAAATATGTCTGACAGAGAATTTAAAGTAATGCTCATAAAGATACTCACTGGACTTGAGAAAAGAGTGCAGGCCCTCCATGAGACACTCCACCAAAGGACCAATTAGAGATACTAGACTCACTAAATGGAAATAAAAATAGACCACCCAGAATAAACAGCAAACAAGAGAAAGTAGAACAATGGATCAACCACATGGAGGACAGAGTAATGAAAAGTAATCAAGCTGAGCAGATGAGAGGGGAAAAAATATGCTAAGTGAGAATAGACCCAGGGAACTCAGCGACACTGTCAAACGTAACAGTTGCATGACAGGGATCCCAGAAGGAGAAGAGCAAAAAAAGGGGGCAGATGATTTGTCTGAAGAAATAACAGCTAAAAACTTCCTGAATCTGGAGAATGAAAGAGAAATCTAGATCCAGGAGGCACAGAGAGCCCTCAACAAAACCAATCCAAAGAGGTCTGCACCAAGACACAAAGTAAATAAGATGGCCAAAAGAGAGAATTTTTAAAGCTGCAAGAGAAAGGAAAGCAGTGACATACAAGGGAAACCCCATACTGCTATCATTTCTGCTATCAGCAGAAACTCGCAGGCCAGAAGGGAGTGGCATGATAAATTCCAATTGCTAAAAGGAAAAAAATCTACAGCTAAGAATATTCTATCCAGGAAGGCTTTCATCTAGGAGAGAGAGAGTTCCCCAGAAAAACAAAAGTTAAAAGCAAAACCAGCCATGTCTGTGTCACAGATGATGCCATGGACCTGTCTGTCCCAAATTCACTGTCCAGCCACTCTCCTGCCTAAGTCAGCATGCACGGCCTGCCACCTGCTCAATGTCCAAGTCAGTTTGTGCAAAAAAGTGGGCATAATTATGACCGCAGAATGAAGCAACCCAAACAGTGACACTGATTCTCTGGAATATATAATGGATAAAAGGAGTGTGCTAGGCTGAGAACATCTCCAACAAGCCCATCAAAGATACATATAGCATGATTCTGGTTAGTAAAAGAAACAGGGGCACCTGGGTGGCTCAGTGGGTTAAAGCCTCTGCCTTCGGCTCGGGTCATGATTCCAGAGTCCTGGGATCGAGCCCCACGATGGGCTCTCTGATCGGCAGGGAGCCTGCTTCCCTTCCTCTCTCTCTCTGCCTGCCTCTCTGCCTACTTGTGATCTCTGTCTGTCAAATAAATAAAATCTTAAAAAAAAAAAAAAAAGAAACCTGGGAAAAATAAAACAAGATGTAATCAGAGAGGGAGACAAACCATAAGAGACTCTTAAGCATAGGAAAAAAACCCCGATGGTTGCTGGAGGGGAAGGGGGTGTGGGGATGGAGTAACTAGATGATGGGCATTAAGGGGGGCACTTGATGGAGTGAGCACCGGGTGTTCTATCAACGGATGATTCACTGAACTCTACCTCTGAAACTAATACTACACTGTATGTTAATTAGTTGAATTTTTTTAAAAAGATTTTATTTATTTATTTGACAGAGATCACAAGTAGGCAGAGAGGCAGGCAGAGAGAGAGGAAGGGAAGCAGGCTCCCTGCTGAGCAGAGAGCCTGATGTGGGGCTCAATCCCAGGACCCTGGGATCATAACCTGAGCCGAAGGCAGAGGCTTTAACCCACTGAGCCACCCAGGCGTCCCTAATTAGTTGAATTTAAATAAAAAAGGACCCCACCCAAAAAAGTTGGCATATAATTCATGGTAGGATAGGGTGATACTGATCAATGTATTTTAATGTACTATGACTATGATGCCAAACTAAACATAACTTTCAACAAAATCTGAACTTTGAAAAGAGATCCCATTATTTTGAAGAATGCTTGGTCTTTAGTATAAACGATGACATTACACCATTAATTATATAATGTGATAAATCACTACAACAGTAATCATATTACAATAAGTAAATGTATCAAAGTAACATGTACACACTAATTTATACAATGTAATATGTCAAATTTATTAAAAAACAAAAAACAAAACTTAAATGGCTACAGAGAAAGAGTAAAACTAGAAGGGGATCTTTTTTTTTTCTTTAAAGAGTTTTCGTAATTTTTTTTTTTTGGATAGACAGAGATCACAAGTAGGCTGAGAGGCAGGCAGAGAGAGGAAGGGAAGCAGGCTCCCCGCTGGGCAGAGCCCGATACAGGGCTCGATCCCAGGACCCTGGGATCACGACCTGGGCTGAAGTCAGAGGCTTTAGCCCACTGAGCCACCCAGGTGCCCCTAGAAGTGGATCTTAAAGAACCCCTAATTTGGGATGCCTGGGTGGCTCAGTCAGTTAAGCGGCTGCCTTCATCTCAGGTCATGATTCCAGGGTCCCGGGATGGAGTCCCACATGAGGCTCCCAGCTCAGTGGGGAGCCTGCTTCTCCCTTTGCCTGCTGCTCTCCCTGCTTGTGCTCACTCGCTCTTTCTCTCAGACAAATAAATAAAATAAAATCTTTTTTTTTTAAAGATTTTATTTATTTATTTGACAGACAGAGATTACAAGTAGGCGGAGAGGCAGGCAGAGAGGAGGAAGCAGGCTCCCCGTGGAGCAGAGAGCCCGATGTGGGGCTTGATCCCAGGACCCTGGGATCATGACCTGAGCCGAAGGCAGAAGCTTTTAAACCACTGAGCCACCCAGGCGCCCTAAAATAAAATCTTAAAACAAAGAAAAAAGAAAAAAAGGAACCCCCAATGAAATTAGGAACTTAGAGGCAGCAAAACTGTGTAAGGAGCAAGGCAGAACAAGAAAATGGATAGAGTATACATGTGGGATGTTGGTTTTTCATGTCTCTTCTGCCATATCATACATATGTAACCAGACCCATCATTTCCCAGCTGTGCAAACTTCAACAAGTTTCTTAACCCCTCTGAGCATGAATTTCCTCATCTGTAATGAGACAGTAAGAAAATACCTACTTCATAGGATTATCACAAGGATTAAGTAAGTGAATACATGTCAAGGGCATAAAGCAGTATCTAGCACATGGTAAGTATGCAATAAGCATGGTAAGTCTTGGGACGCCTGGGTGGCTCGGTGGGTTAAGGCCTTTGCCTTGGGCTCGGGTCATGATCCCAGGGGTCCTGGGATAGAGCCCCGAGTTGGGCTTTCTGCTCAGCGGGGAGCCTGCTTCCCTTCCTCTCTGCGCACTTGTGATCTCTGTCAAATGGATAAATACAATCTTAAAAAAAAAAAAAAGCACGGTAAGTCTTTGATGCTATGTGCTTTCTAATTAATTATAGGATATATATTGCTTTAAGAGTCACTAATTTAAATAAACTCACACAACTTATTTGGGGAACACATGAATGATGGAAAGAGAAAAGCACTTTCATGTTATGAACACAGCTCCATAATATACCTTGGCAACATCTTTGCTTAATCTCAAAGCAAGCCGAACAATGAGTATCAGATGTAAGTACTAAGACAGTACAACCAGGGGAAAAGGAAAGGGAGACTGAAAAAAGTATATTATATTTACTATATTACTGTATTGTAGAGTGGGAAAGATGCCTTTGAAAGCTTCCCTAAGATGGTGAGTATAATGGCTATACACTGCTTATCCATGAACAAATGAGGAGTTGATTATGAAATGATTAGAAGCAAAACATAAAGGAGAAAACTGAAATGAAAACTAAAGCCCCAAAATCCATAAAAATCACCTAAGAAATGTTATCAGGTATCTTATTGTTTGTGCTGTCTGAAAAGCATTTATTACAATGACAAAACTAGAGGTTAATTACATTTTTATTATTGAATTATATTGTAAAGTCTACATCTACAATTTAATCAGGAAGAAATGCTTTGCATTTACATCAAGGACACATTTATTCTAGTGGAATAAAACAGACACAGACAAAAGACCACATACACATTAAAAGGGAAAAAAAAAGACTACATGTTTTACGTGGTCCTTCTTTTACTATTTTGGACCATACCTTTCTATTAGAAAACTGATCTTACATACATACAAGTTCAATTTATTTTCCCATATTTTTAAACAATAAATGAAGCTTCTCACAATTTCTAATCAAAAAGAAAAGATTGAAAACTATGGGAAGTAAAATTTAGAAACAAGGAAAAAGCGTATTGCTATTACTGTACTGCAGAAAAGAGTAAAATGTGCCCCCTCTGTGGCTCATCTCAAAGAAACACTTTTACTCAAAGAGGCAAGCATTTCTGATCAAGGAGTAAGTTTCCCACTGTCTTATGGGACCAGACCTACAAAAGTTTCTGATCAATTGCAAAGTAAGTAAAAAAATGCCTACAAAATATTTGAAAGCTAAACATCAGAATACAGCTAATGAAATCAAAATTGTGTGCTGGTCTAAATATACATATTAAGCTTTTTTCTTTTTAAAAAGTATTTTTTTATTTCAGATGATATTTAAAATAACTTATATTTTTAGTGTGCTTTATGGTCAATGACTGTAAAGTTGAAATTCAAATGAGTAAGTTCAAATTTCTGTTTTACTTGATTCTACTAAAATTTCAATTACCTACAACTTTACTTAACCAAGTTATACATGAGGTAAGTTTTAGCTAAAAAATAAATCAACCACAAAGATAAGTTAACCATTTCAAGAGTACACAAAAATCATAATGCCCACTTCATATTCAGTTTATAAATTTATGTATTAACTACTTCGTATCTAAGAAAAGTTTACTATGTAATTTTAAAGGAAACACTTTTTGTACTTTAAAATCAAATTCTGTTGGAAAATGTAGGGTAAAGAAAAAACCTGGCAGATTTTGATTTTGGTAACAGAAGGCAATGCAAAAATGAATCAAAATGGAACCTCAGACCAGTGTTTTAAAGTTTCTAACTTCTAAACAGACACACACTTATTTATCTAAAAAATATTTTGGTAGCGAATTGGATTGAGAGAATAAATTTTTTGCTGTAAATAAAAAGTACAAGTTTCCAATTACAGCCTTATAGCTAGCTAAACAGTTTCTAAAAACATGTACAGCCAGCTAACAATTCTCTAAAACATGTATATGTTGCACTAAAGATCCCTGCTAAATTATCAACAGCATTTAAATGGGTCTTACTGAAGTAGGACATTCATGATACTAGAAATCTTTTTAAAAGTGAGTACAATAGGACTACAATAATATTACCATTAATAAAAGTTACAGAAGAGATTATTGCTGTATGTTCCCCCATAAACACATCAAACCTGTGGCAGTTACAAAAAGTACAACCCAAGTTACTCTTTTTCTTACCAAATTTCATGTTTCACATATCTCTAAAGTTTTTATACAGCAGAGAATAATTCTTAAAATCTTTTCTGTAAGAATTTGAAGTATTTAAATGTGTAGCTTCACATTATACTACCATGTTTTGCCCTTGTTTCCCAAATACACAAAAACAATATACATTTTTCTCAAAAGTGAAATAAGATGTCCACATTAAAAAAATAAAGCCTACAAAAAAGTTCCAGAGCTAAAAAAGATTATTCATATGGCACGAAGTGATCTCCTACTAATCCAAAGTCCAAAACATTTAAATGAAGTCCATTTATATATCCTGTTTGCTTTTCAATGGAATACTACTTTAATTGAGGTGAAATCACATTATTTTTAGTTCTCAAGTCAACAAGTGTACACAAATGTTTTTTTAATACAGTTATTAGAAAAAATAGGAGACCAAATTGAGTGTGCCAAAGAGATTTCATTCAGATGGATTTTCCAGAGTCATTATGAAGAAAATTAATGAAGGGATTTCCTTGGTTGGTTTCCATAGCTTGATAGACCAAAAACAAAAAAATGGCCACAACAACAAACAGCAAAATTTTTATCCACATGGGAATAGAGCGTCCCTTTTTTGTCTTTTCTGACTTGACATCTGCCAAGGGAACATACTTAGGAATATATTTAGATGAAAAAGATTCCTCCATCCTGAAATCACTGAGTTCTAATGGCCGGCCTGCAGCCCCTTTGATTGGTCTGCGGCAACTAGCACTGTTGGGAGTGAAAACAGGAAGAAAAAAATAAATTTAGATAAAAGTCATGATTTAGATGTATAATATAGAATATAAAATGTCATTACCACTCCTAATTTCAAACACATTCTTGAGACAATAGTAGAAAACTGTCACATGTAAACAGTGAGGTCAGCCTATTTAAAATCTCTATACATTTTTCATTTAAAATGCTGGATGTTCACTCTATTAAAAAATAACTTTCAGAACATTGGTAAATATTCACTAAACTTGACTTCTTTTCGGGGCCAATTATTTAGGAGATAGAAGAAAAATAAGGTAGTTTGGTTGTGATTCTTTTAGTAAGGAAACAATTTAGCTCTTACCTAGTCTTTTTAATTAGAAAAGGGAAACCTTTAAGGAAAACAAGTATTTCTTCCTTACTATGAAAAATTAGAATTAGATAGTAGGCAAATAATTTATAATATTTCAGCTTATCCAAGTTAACTTTGAATCTGACTCAACTTTCAAGAATATGAACTAGTGACTTAAGAATTAAACTGCTCTCAAAAGAACAGTTTAATTCTGAGGACACAGGTACAATAAATAACTGTGTGAAGAATTAAAAATTAAAATTCCCATTATATGCTAACCACACTTCAATTAAAAGTAAATAAATAAAAATGCCCTAGCAGAATACACTAATTCTTGTTTAATGTATCTGAATACCTAATTCCTGTTGGTGTAGATGCTTCAAAGGGAAACATTTCCTTAAGAATATCCCTTTCTATTCTTCTTTCCTCTGTTTTTTCTCCCACCTAATAAGAAACAAACAACCACAAGTTAACATTTAGTGTAAATGTGCAATTAAGACATAATTTAAAAAAAGTTTCAGAGAACAGAGTGCATTCAAGTCTGCCCCAGCTGCCCTTTCTAAATTCATCATTACCTAAGTATCAATAAACTTCCAAAGCTCTCTTCAAATTTCTTCAATGTGGAGATATGTTAACGTGGTAATGGGGGATTACCACACATTTGACCGAATTTAAGAAAAAACAAAAACAAAAACAAAAAACAAAACAAAACCCCACAAAACTAAAATTCAGTATAGCTAATATGGCAGCATTAAGTTCCCCCACTGGATTTTCCTGTGCTTCTCATTAATATTAAGAGTACACTGTTTCTTCTGTTAAGAATTTTGTAATAAAATAAATGATCAAATATGGAGGATATCAAATTAACATAGTCAATTCAATCTTCCTAACTTAAAAAGCCATAAAATGATTTTTTAAACAACCTGA
The DNA here is from genome assembly GCF_963455335.1 of Martes martes. Lineage (NCBI taxonomy): Eukaryota > Metazoa > Chordata > Mammalia > Carnivora > Mustelidae > Martes > Martes martes. The sequence goes on from NC_137895.1 coordinate 22,702,506, forward strand.
TTGTTTTGCTGTTTACCATTAGCCCGGATCAAAACAACCTTTGGTAAAAATTCATTAAAATTATAATGCATCATGCAGTTAGTACTTTAAAGCTTAATTATAAGGAGTTAATCAATTCAAGCATCATACAAAGTCACTTTAAAGTCCCATTATTTGACCTTTCAGTGAAAGATAGCATAGCCTTCCCAATAGCCCAGTAACACTTTCAACCCACATAAATAACAAAGGAACATATTAGAAGCAGCACATAAATGAATATTCCCTTGAAAAGTGGAATTTAAGAGGCACACAGTAGCAAGCAGATAGTATTAGCGTATCATACTATATTAGTTACTTTTGATTGTCTCTAATAAAAGTATGTCTTTAAACACAATACACACAAGCACACCCCACCCAGTTAAGAAAGCTCTGTTCCCTCCCACTGCAAAAAACAAATATAAAAAATCTCCTCTTTAAAAGATCAATGAGAGCATCGATCTAAATTTTATGCATTTACTTCAGCTCTTGTCAATGGTTTCTTTGGTGTTCTTCTGGGTATGTCTGAGAATTCAGTGATTGGCAGAATAGGAGCTGCATGCTTGAAATTTCCAGTCACCCTATTGACAACCTGCCAAGATTCAAATTATTCAGACTCAGAATTATCCAAACATAACAAAGACATGTAAAAAGAAAAAAAGATACTCTATTTCTGTAACATTTGAAAACTTTCCCTTAATAAAAATTTAGGCAAAAGAACCTAGAAATGAACATATTCAGTGCTTCTCATATGAAGCTTTAGCACTCTAAATATTTTAGCAAAAAAGTTTCCTTATAATACTTAGAGGTAAGATTCTTGTACAAATTTATATATGTATATATTGTGGCCATACTAAAAAATTCTAAAATTCAGAATTATATGGGAAAATGAGTTTAAAATATAATTGTTTAAAACACAAGTTTGAGATTTGCTGAAATTTACCACCTCCCCAATTCTAATTAAAGGGTAATTTACAAAGAATACCACTTGTATAGTTTATGAAACATATTTACTAAGGTTTCGTTGCTTGAAGCCATTATAGTTTCAGCTATGGGAGTACTCTCTGAAATTATTGCACCATCTATACGAAAATGTTCTGAAGTTTCCACCTGTTAGTTTGAAAACAAAACAAAAACAATAAATATAAAATAATCACTAAAACCCTACCAATCTGAAAACCCAATTCTAAGCAATAAGCCTTGCATCACCCTTTTTCTTGGAGTTCTTCTCGACCCTCTTGTGGATTCCCTAGTTAATGCCTGCAGAGGTCCGCCTTTTGAAGATCCACTTGTCCATTCAGTCTCAGTTATTCCAGCTTGAGAATAGCTCTATTCAAGCATCGACACATTAAAAAAGTCAGATTCTAACATCAAACACCTTAATAATGGCCATTAGCTAGCACACTGAGAAGTCATAAAAAATCTCTAAATGCCAGCTTTTGCAAACAATGCTATGCCCTCAAAATATTTCTAAAATGTACTGACTGAACCAATATGCAGGCATCGGAAGACACTTAAACTATGGTAAAACACACAGGAGCTCACAAATTGTAATAAAAGCAAGAAGAAAAAAAGCACTTAATTTATCACCAGCTCCTTTTGTGACTTGCTATTTGGCTCTCGTATCACAACTGCATCTCTTTGGCTGTCTAAACAAAAAGCAAGCTGATCATGACTTATAAGAAAGTCATTTACTGTAACAAGGCAGTTTCCTTTAAAAACAAAATAAAATTTTTTAATTGTTAGCACAAATTGAACATTATCCTTTCCAAGTAGGATTATTTAAATAGGTTTCAGTTTAAATTATAATCTACACACAGCTAACTGAACTTAAAAGTTCCCAGATGTTACTGGCAACATTGAGCAACAAAAATCTGGTGGTCACCTCTTTCACAAACTGGCAAGCCTATAACATCAATGCCAAACCCAAGTGATTACCCACTCACTCCTCACTACAGAAAGAGAACATTAATGATGGATCACTGGTATCTTCCAATCCCAGACTCCTGTCTCCCTGAGAAGGGAACTGATTTTTCTTCACTTAAAAAATAATTTAGTAGTCCTTACATAATAGCTTGAAAACCACTAGACTAATACTTCTCAAACTGTAATATGCATATTAATCATGTGGAGCTTTTGTTAAAATGCAGATTCTGATTCAGCAGCTCTGGGGTATAGCCTGAGATTCTGCATTCCAAGTAGCAATTTATTCAACTTTGAAGCCACTATTACCAGATAAATTAACCAGAGACCATCCACCAATGATCAGTATTGTACTAGAGTGTGCGTATATTGTCGCTTCTGCTTTCAAGCTAGTATTTTATCTAAGTAACTGACTTTTTATATTCAAGTGAGTGCCTATTAATTTTAAAGACAGATGTATTTTACTCTTATGCTGGGACAAGAGCGCTTATCCAATAAGAATGCTTATTTCATGGCAACATTACTACCAGAACCCCACAAGTTACAAACATAATGGTCTCATACCTAATTTTGTATTTATCTATATTTGGGATTTAACATGTAAGAGTTTCTCTTTAACTCACAGTTGGAAACTGTGGGTTCCTTTTCCTGCTATCCATTAGGAAATATTTGCTGAATGCAAATCTAAGGTCAGTCAAATCTGTTAAATTATATAGGAACAATAAATAGTTTTAATCTGAGGTTCTCAATCCTGGCAGCACAATTATCAACTGGGAGCTTCTGAGAAATATCAAATGCCCCAAACCCTACTTTGGTCCAATTAAGTCAGAATCTCTTCTAGAAGGGCCTTGGGAATAGTTAATTTTTATAACTCCTGAGGGGATTCTAATGCACAGCCAGCATTGAGAACACCTGGTTTAAGATCTTGTAACTGAATTGTGATGCATCTCAAAGTCAAGTATCTTCTTAAAACTACATTCAATTCTGCTTCCTCTTTCACAGTCAATTGCTCAGTGCCAGTAAAATTAATTAAAAGCACTATTTTAAAAATATTCTGCTTTGACAGCCTATCTGGTATTATCAGTATATACTAAGTATTTTGAAACTCTTCAAAGAATTAAAAACTATATCTCTTAAGATTTTTTTTTTTTTAATTTATTTGACACACACAGAGAGAGAGGTCACAAGCAGGCAGAGAGGCAGGCAGAGAGAGGGGGAAGCAGGTTCCCTGCTGAGCAGGAAGCCTGATGTGGGGCTCCATCCCAGGACCCTGGGATCATGACCTGAGCCAAAGGCAGAGGATTAACCCACTGAGCCACCCAGGTGCCCCAAGATTTTGTTTATTTGAAAGACAGAGAGAGAGAGAGAGAGAGAGAGAGCGAGCTTGCACAAGTCAGGGGGAGGGGCAGAGGGAGAGGGAGATACAGACTCCCCACTGAGGAAGACCCTGATATCATGACCTGAGCTGAAGACAGACGCCCAACTGACTGAGCCACCAAGGCGCCCCTAAAAAGTACATTTCTTTTATTAAATGATTTATTTATTTGAGAGAGCGAGCGAAAACAAGAGAGCACAAGCAGAGGGAGTGGCAGAAAAAGAGGGAGAAGCAGGCCTCCTACCGAGTGGGGAGCCCAGTAAGGGGCTTGATCCCAGGACTCTGGGATCAGAGTCACCCAGGCACCAAGGCACCCCTACATTCTTGAAAGGCCAATAAAACTGATTATAAAAAGACCAGATATTTTATCTTTGTCCGTGAAGGTGGGGATGAGGGGAAGTATCACTTCCTTAAAATTGGGTTTTCTACCAAATTCCACGATTTTCCATGTTATATTTTGAACTGAAATGAGCTCTTCACCAAAAATTTTACCAACATCTACTGAAACTATTATGGTTGATAAAAAAATAACATGTTTATATTTATATTACTCGTCTTTGACATTAAAATTAAGTTCCATTTAAAGATTCTTTTATTTTCTTCTATGGAAGGAAACACAAGAAATACACTGGTTGCCTGTGGGAATACCTGGGAAGGGGTGGGGAAAGCAACTTTTTACTATAAATCATTTATATTTCCTTTTGTCCAAGTTTATTAAATTCTTTGGTTGAGGACTGTCAACTAGTTTTATTATTTATTATTATCTATTTAGAATTAATCACCTTCACAGAAAACTAATTGACACCTCTTCACACACCAGAAAAGATATTCTGAAGATTTTTTTCTACCAGAGTCCACTACAAACAAGTGAAAATTATTGACTGAAAAGAAATTCATTGCTATGTAAAATTAGTAGTTCACGTGATTGCTATATACTCTGTGTCAAAAACTAACTGCAGCAACTCCTCTTAATTTATCAGGAAACCAACAGGAGAAAGAAACAAAAACCTTCTCACATTGCCTTTTAATAAGCTATCAGGCAAAAAAGACAGTAGGCAGTTGAGGCAAAAGAGAAGGCAGGAGCTGGGCTATTAAAAGGTGGCTATAGATCTGTCAGTAAAAATATAAGCTCTGAACAAAAAGTTTACATAAAACTGAGTTATAAAAAGAAACAGTATAATTAAAAGCCACTTTACTCTGAAGAACTACCAGTTTAGTAATCTGGTTAACTCATATTAATTTTTTTTTCAAAACAGTGTCCTATCCCTCCATTAGAGAAAGTTACGCTCATACATTGCTGGTGGGAATGCAAAATGCTTCAACTCTTATGCAGGGGATTTGTATAACATCTAGCAAAATTACCCAGTAATTTCAATTCTAGATTTCCTCAAGATAAATTGGCTAAAATATGAAATGATATATGCAAACTGCTGTTCATCAATTCACCTTTGCATTACCTAAACAGTATAACTGAAAATAATCCAAATATCCACTAGAAGGAAAACAGCCGAATAAAATACAGTACATCCATAAAATGCAAGGACATTCAGTGGTACAGAGCAATGAGGAAGATGGCTAGACTGTATTCTGATACAGAGTGACCTCCATGTTTAGATTACCAGAAAGGTAGAAATGTGCAAAGTTTATTGCCTTTTATGTAAGGAGGGGAGCAAAAATAAGTGTATAAATCTATGTATTTACTTATTGTTTTAAAAAAGAAATTAACCCCAACATAACAGAAAGTTGCCTATAAATGGAAGGAACAAAGATAAAAGCCAAATTTCTGACTCCATCTTATTTTGCCTAAATAAAACTATATATCCAATACTAAAAAAGTTATGAAAGAAAATTCATTCAAGTGATTTGAAGCACAGTATTTTGATTTTATGCTCAAAAGACAAAAACTGCAACTCCCCCCGCCCAAACTGCCATTTAGCAGCCTTATGATCAAGAGCACTGTATTATGTTAAAACATCTATATAGTGGTAACTACGTAAATCACATTATTTTAAGAACCAAGACACTCAGCATAAGAGATATAGGCAGAACACCCAGAAGTTAGATAGCTTGCATTCATAAATTTGATGAATTCATGATTTATTTTCTCTTTCTAAAAAATAAGTACTCCTTGCTCTACCTAGTAAAAATGCCTAGAAGCAATGACAACCCAGCAGAAATGAGCAACCTACCATGCAGATTGTAGGTAGCCTCCAAGTAATATTTGCAATGAAAAGGATTAGGGTTCTTTAGAAAAAGGACTGATTTGGTAAAAGGCAGGCACCATACATGAGCCTGGGACATCTTACTGTGGCAGAAAACAAGAAACTATCAAAGACAAACAGGGTCAATTAAATGACAGGAACCAACACAGAACGAGAGGAACCTAATGGCTAAAGATGGCACAGTTTGAACATGGAAAAAGAATGATGAGCATTACTGGTCATAAATGAAATAGATAAAAACCATACTAGTTAAAAAAGATTTTATTGATCACCTTTCAAAGTGACTAGGCTTTAATTTGAAAGCTGGCAAATTATGCTGGCTCTCCTGTGTGAATTTTATTTGAAGATAACTATGCAGGTCATGAGGGAAAAGTTCTTTATAGAAGAATTCCAGTTACAGATGTAATGGAGTAAGAGAATGAGAAAAATCATTACCTTACAACCAAAATAGTAGATCTAGGCAATAATCATAAACGGCAGTCATACCATTAAATGAAAGGGTGATATGGGACTTTAAAATGGATGGATCATGCTTTCAATACCTGAACCTACTAGCTTAGCATCATTTGCCTCCTGAAATGATGCAATATGAAAACCAGAACACCATTTATGAAGTATTTGTGTCAAAGAAACTGAACCTGAATCTAACCAATTCTCTAGATCTATGCTGTTCAACATGGTAACCACTAGCCATATATAGCTATTTAAATTTAAGTAACATTAAAGTTATAGTTTCTCTACCACACAAGCCACATTTCAAGTATTCAATAGCCACATGTGGCTAATGGCTACCACAACGGACAGCAGATATAAAGAACACTTCTATCATTACAGAAAGGTCTACTACACAGTTCTACTACAGGTCTAACTCCAGTCTCCAGTAAGCACAGTTATAGAATAAGAGATTAAACGACACCTGAAGAAGCAATCTGCCAAATCCAGAATGTGGGAAATTCTGGAGAGAACTGACCTGGTTTCTTCACCAAAATAGAGGGAAACTTGCAGTGGAGATAGCTATAGGCTTATGAGATAAAAACAAAACAAAACAAATACCAAACAGTATGTGTAGCTTACTTGGATCCTGATTTGAGTAATTTAATCATAAGAGGTATTTCTGAAACTGGAGAAATTTGAATAGATTAGACATGAAAGAATTATTAATTTTATTAGGTATGATAGTGGCACTGTTGTTATATACATATATATATGAAACAGCTATCTTTTTGAGATATATACTAAAATACTGACATTTTAATGTGTGAAATGACATCATAGATTCACTTTAATATATTCCAGCAAAAAAGCAAAATAGCAATACCAAAAGGAATTGAAAAAGCTGGAAGGTACAGGTGAAGATGAAATAAAACCAGTAAAATGTTAAAACTTGTGAGGCTCTGTGACTAGAGGGTCATTAAACTCTTCCCTCCAATTTTCTTGATGTTTTTTCATTTTGTATAGGGCCATAAAAATCTCCTAAATCTATTTACCCTGTCCTTCAGTTTGGATTCCCCAACTCAATTAAACCATGTATAATACCATCCTTCATCCCGGCTTTTAACCTATTATCTGATCAGTCCAGCATTCTTGATGGCACTATACCATCCTCCCTTCATACTGTGGACTAAAATTCTCCATACTTGTCTATTTCATTGTCCTTCACTAGATTTTCTTAGTTTCTCTTGCTCTATTATTTCCTTATTCTTCAGCATGACCCTGGAGTTCTTCCCTACTAAATAAAAGGGCAATATCTTTATTCCAGTATTTGGTTCTATATTAAACAAAATCTTTCACTGAGTGCTCTATACATTCTCCATAATCACCAAGATTATTTCTAAAAAATAATTCTGAAATTCAACTTATCAAGTCATCAAACCCAGACAGACATGGCTTAAGAAATCAAGAACTTCCTCTGAGGATGTGTGGCTTTAAAATGACAAAGAGAAGATGGAAAAGATAAATAATCAACTAGACAAATCTTTCCAGCTAGACAAAATAAGGGTAAGGAAAATGGCTCCTGGGATAGCTACCTTGTAAAGGTCAGCCAAATCAATGCTAGATTAGCCAATAATTTGTTCTCTGTAAATTAGTTCATTTATACCTGTGTTTATTAGTTCTCACTTAGTTTCCTACATTTTCCTTTTGAAAAATTGTATCTTGCCTCACCTACAATGAAAAAGATAAATTTTCACCTCAGATAAGGAAAGAAAAGTGTGGTCTTAGAACAGACTAGCTTCAGAGTTGAGGGAAAAGCCACAGAAGACAAGCAAAAGTAAAAGCAAAGTTAGAAACCTAGACAAAGATTAAATATAAAACCCTTCCTTTCCTTTAAAAAAAATGCTTAGGCATTTATTTCCACCTTTTAAAATATTTCCCTTAAAAGGCAGCATATGACTGGCTTTGAACCATGCTCAGCACAAAATCAAACACAAATGAGACATTTATTAAACACTTGCTTTTGCAGTAAGCACAGGCTACACTACTGACAAAAAACATGAAGTTTAGATTTCTAATACCATTTAATGAACAATGGAATGAACACTCCATTGAGTGCGCTGGAGTTTATTTAACCAAAGGCTAGGACACAAGCAAATTAGTGTTGTCAGATTACTTATACCTGAACGCAGTGATCATAAAACTAAAGATACCTGATTGTGTTCAACTCTTCTTTGCTTGAGCGTTACTGGAGTCTTTGCTCTGCCCTTTAGTGGTTCTCTCTTCTCAAGCTTGAGCTCTATTTTAGAGTCTGGAAATAACATCGGAGAAACATTACTCTCTCAAATATACAATAAATTACAATGTCATCCTAACATTATTCTGGAACCTTGGTTTTAGGCATTCTTACGTAAAACAAGTTTGCCTATTGGTTATTACCTCAACAGACCATAACTATTCAGCTGCAATTTGTCTTTAAAAGCTTTACTTTTCCATTCTTATTTTATCCCAGTTTTGTTTATCTCCCCTACTCCTTCATCTGTTCATCGCTTCTTCCTATTCTTCCCTTTTTCTGGGACTAAAAGCCTAAAACATAAAGTGAATTCAAACTGCCCATGGAGGCTTTTCACAAAAAAACTACTTGGATAAAGGAAAAGGCTATTAAAACACACAGTTGCTAATATTCTTTTGTTCACACAGTGCATTACTACTATATAAACAAAGGTTAGTCATTAAAATTTGAAATATGGAAGAAAAAAGCTATAGGGAACTTTAAGACTGAAAACAACTGTATGGTATTAAGCCTCTAAAAAAAGTAATTGCAGTGACACTGATACTTCAGTGCAGTTTAAAAGTCCTCACTTCTGTTTTGATGTGATTATAAAAAAACTGGGTACAACTAAGGAGGTAATAAAGAATCCTGATCACAGAAAGTAATACTCACAGGTCACTCCATAATAAAAGTAACATTTATTTGAAGAGAAGCCAGTGCATATATATTAATTAGCATTTCACCATGATGCTAACCACTCAAATATATCTTTTATAGTCTTCAATATTCCATTCTCCTAGCCTTCATTTTTATCACCATTTGAAGAGCTAGTTTTTTTTTTTTTTTTTTTTTAAAGTAACCTCTAAACCCAACATGGGGCTTGAATTCATGACCCCAAGAGTCATATGTTCTACCGACCGAGCCTGCCAGGTGCTCCTGAAGAGCCAGATTTTTAAAGACTTATAAAAGTTTCAGTTAAGTCCCACATTTTTGTCATTATTTATCATAGTATAGCAAAATTAATGTCTGTTGTGACTACTAAAAATGATATTACCAAAAATTTAAGTTAGAGTACTTTCCTATCAAAGATAGAAATAGAGTTAATTCTTAAAAAGCTTAGCTTTTCATGAACTTGATGCGCTGGTGCTAAATAGTCAGGACAGTTAGGTTTTACTATCTAGTCTAGTACTAGTCAGTCCAGAGTCTACTTGCAATTTTCCCCCAACTAGTAATTTTTACTATGTTAGTTCAAATAGGTCAATATTACTTAGGGTTAATGTATCAACCCCACCCCCACCTCCCCAAATGTCTATTAATCTATCTATTGATATATTTAAGTTTGCGACAACCTTTAGCATTATAAACTTTATGTTTTATTAATTCAAAATCTAAGAATGAGAAATCACAAAGTAAAGAACCCAGTGGTAATTGAGCAGAAATTGATTAAACAAATAAAGTATCTGGTTATAGATTAATTCCTTTCAAATTTAAATTCCAACAGCCAATAAAAACATGGTCTTTAACAGAAGAAAAACCACACAACAATAAGTAGAATATTTTAAACTATACCATTGGAATCTCAAGCACGTTTCAATGAAGAAATGGAAAGGAAATGTTCAAGAACAAATACCTAACTTGTTGCAACTCCAAGAATAAAACACACATACAACATGTTTCTGGAGACCACACGAAACTGTTCAAATTACAACTTTATTGAATTTGCAGAAGCATTCTACAGTAATACATTAGAAAAAGTCACATAGCACTTAGTAGGTACATGTATACATGTACATTCCAGAAGACAAATGACAAATAAAATTACTCCCAGGAAGCTGCAAAGATGGACATGTATAGTAAAAATATAATAATTGCCAGGAGTACCAAAGGGACTGAATTTTGCTGATACTTAACACTACTATTTTCCATAAAAATACAAAGAAATTTGATTATTAAATGTCTCTATAGTTAGACTCATCTTACAATCATAGAAATGAAAACACAATATACTGCTTTATACAAAGGAATATAGTGTTTATGAATTTTTAAAAAATAGCTTAAATCTGCTTTTAGAATTTAGATTAAATCTAACCATCCATGAACCACAACATAACCTGAAATTATTAAAAAACAAAAAAAAAGCCCCACTTTTCCAGTGTCTAGTTCATCTGACACACTACAGTGATAGTTAGAATGCACCATTCCACAATTACATGGTTTAAAGCAGTATTTTGTAAGGTGTGGTCCATGAACTGTTTGTTACCAGTCCTTGAAGAAATGAGACACTTGCACCAGAATGTAAACTGGCACATTGTTTTATCAATAAAAATTTCCCACAAAAATAAACACTGTCATTGATCTAAAAAGTGTCTCTAGATCCAAATTCTGGTGCATACATATCTGTGGATCTGTAACTGTCTATAGACTGGCACTTTGTATTTCATTGATCTAGAATATTATGAAGGAATACAGAAGGAAAAACAAACAAAAGTGAGAATAAAAGAAAAAAATGTAGACAAGTTCCAGAAAGTGAAAAAATATTTAGTAATATTTAAATCAGTGAAGACTTCACTTATATTCTAGCTATTAGCGTTTTCTTAGTCTTGGAGAATTGTAAAATCTTAACAGGAGAGAATGAACTGTATGAGGCAAAAATGTGACCTAGAAATCTTTTAATTATTTCTATCAGGCTTTTTCTATCCGTGCAACCAAAAATATAAAGGCAGTTCTACGTAGGCAAATAGTTTGGTACTATAATTTGATGGGCAGAAGTTTGACTTCGAAAATAGCCCAACCTGGATCTTCAAAATCTTGGCATAAAAGCACTTGAAATTCCTGGGGAAGCTGCTAAGTTCCCCGTATCAAAAATCAAATAGGTATCTTTATTCTTAACTTTATTAGCGTTTATTTCCACGCTTTTTAGTTACTTTATGCACTTCTCCTCCAAATAATGTTCCACCTTTAAAGGGAGTAACCACCAGCTTATTCTTTGAAGCTGGATTAATTTTACAATCCTTCAGCCAGAGATAGCGGCGACCTAAAGTGGAAGATCCCATGCTATTGGCAGCCATCTTTACTTCATCAAATGCAGCTTCACAAAGAAATGAGGCTGCATCATATGTTTTGCTCAGAATCCCAAGTGCCTGGTGCAAATGACTAGGATCTGAGCTAAGAATTTGTGCAGCCTGACTAATATCTGCCTGCATTGCCCTAACTACGAAGGCAGTATGGGTTGCAATCTGCAATGCTGATGCTGCAGCTTCGTATGTTCTACAAAGTACTAAGTCTAACTGTTTATCACAAGAGTCCGTGGAAGCTGCCTGAATACCTACTGGCGGAGTGGCTTCAGAAATAAACTCCAGTATTTCATCATCTACTTTTGGAACTGATAATATCTGTGTTGCCTCTCTGGAGGAAATTGGATACTTGCATGCCAATGAAGGCAGTTGTCTGTCAATTTGCTGCCACTCCTCTTCAATTACCTTTAAAATAGATTCATGGAAGGGAAAAGATAGTTCTGGGGCATCTATTTTCTCATGCTGTGACTGCTTAGACACTTCTATGCCTAAGGTAGTGAGTGAGTGAGAGACAACAGTTTTGGCAAAAGACGACATCAGTTCAGATCCAGGTGTATTTTGAAATGTCACAAAGGAACCTGAATCCTTTTCCTCTACTGACTTTTCACTGAGCCGAGGGAATTTTCGTGGAGGAGACAGGGACTCAGTGTCTTGATAATTAGATCGATCAATTCTCTTCCATCTGTTTTCTACATCCAGTGAGGCTGTAGAGTTTGAAGTCCCAGGCAAACTACCTACCCCACCCTGGACCAACAAAGAATTGACATAATCTCTGATTGCCTGAGCAAGTGGTGGAGAAATTACTTGTGATCTCTCAGACTCTTCTAGTGCTTTCCTTTCACTGGAGAGAACTGACTGATCTGAAACACGGGACCTCTCAGTACACAATGGTTGAATTCCACTTTTCTCTCCATGGTAAATGTTTTCTACTATATCTTTATAGCAAGTAGTGGTGGTTTCTTTAATCAGTGAAGGAGAAGCTGCAGCAGAGACCAACATGGCAGCGAGTTCATGCTGAGAAGATGCCGAAGAACTTTTCTCTAAACATCTATCATGGCTAGACTTGGAGGAAGTAAACAAATTCCCTCCAGAGGCTAACTTCTGCAATTGTTCCCTGCCAGGCAAGGCTGTGGCAATAAGAGGTTCCCTAGGTGGGTCTCCCTTAGAAGTATGAACTTTCTTAGCTGCCTGTAGTTCAGTCCTGCCCAAAGGAGGACGGGTGGAGATTTCAGGAAAAGAAATACCCTGAAAAAATCCACCAGAGGGAGTAGTTGGAAGTTCAGAAAAAGGAACAAAATCCCTAGTGGACTTCACTTTCTTGTGTTCTTTCTTCTTTCCTGTAGAGGCAAAAGAGGCAGGAAGTTTAAGCATTACTTGTGTTCAGGCTAATTTTATTCTTTGCCTCCTTGCTAACATAGTGCTGTTGAAGGAAAAGACTATATTTCATATTCTGAACAACCAATCGACACACTGTGCCCTGGCAGGCAGTGCTTATGAAGATATAAGCAATTTGAATCAAATTAAATAATCATGAAACTGACAAACAAGTTATATGAAATTAAAAATTAAAAAGTATCAAGTTGTTCTTATTATAGAAAGGTCATTAATTTCACGTACTATTTTCAAAAAATACTTAATTATGGCCAAATTTTCTTATAACAGTCCACTAAAAATACGTCAAAATATTTGCTTCATAGGTGCCCTGAAATCACATTATCTAGCAAAGACTATAAATTTAAATATTAACAGAGAACAGAATATATGCCATATTATAAATACTACCACTGTATATTAATTATAATAAACTGAACACATGTAATCTATCAGTAGGATGAGATCTCAAAAGCAAATGAAAAGATTTGGCATGCTATTTATATAAATTTTTTTAAAGTTCGAAATAATATTATGTTTTAGATACATATAAAAAAGTATTTAGGGGCGCCTGTGTGGCTCAGTCGGTCAAGTACCCGACTCTTGATCTCAGCTCAAGTGTTGATCTCAGGATTGTGAATTCAAGCCCACAACGGGCTCCAGACTAGGCATGGGGCCTACTTTAAAAAAAAAAAGTTATTTAAAAATGGATTGGAAAGGTTAGCACCAAATTAATGACAGTGGTTGCTTCTGTGTTAATAATACTTAAAAAGGGTAAGTGGGGGAACTTCATCTTTATTTTTAATACTTTATTCTTTTAGAAAAATGAAATTTGAAGAAAAAAGGTACCTGGCAATTTTAGGTGACAAAAAAAAAAACAAAACAAAACAGACATTTGTACATTTCTGTTTCTTAGAATTCTTAAAGGGTACTCAAATGAAATTACTTAGAGGATTACTGATGATATGAACAAAAATTACGTGTAACTTGGTAATTTTAAAATTTTATCTTCTTCATGGTTACCGTACCTTATGAGTCTGAAAAAAATTACATTTATTTGACTAACATTTAAAATTTTACCTTCTTCATTGTCACTGTATCTGTCAGAGTCATTACTTCCATTCTGTCTTGTATTTTCTGCTGATGAAGAAATTGTTGGCAGAGGAGTAGATGATCTTGACTCTGTTCCCTGTTCCCTCAGTTTCAACAGTTTTTTCTCATATAGTTTCCTGGTTGTTCCTGTATTAAGGCAGAACTTGCTTTAGCATTTGTATTGTCTTGTTTAAGATCCTACTCATTGTCTTTAGCAACATTAAAATATTACATTCACTCTTTCCTTTTCTACATTGTAAGTGCTTTAAAAACTATATAAAGGATTCTTTTCTAAAATAGGTGTTTTTCTGAGATTTTAATACATGATTACAACAATGTTTCTTTTAGTAACATTAAATACATAGTAGATTGATATAAATCTTACTATAGATCACCTACTAAAGAGCCATGTATGACCAAGTATTTTGACTGAAAAGTCTTGGACTCTATTTTTCCCCAGTACTATGTAATAGTATTTGCCTTGTAGAAAAAAATCACTTATAAACAACCGTATTCCTCTAAATACTATGATTAAAACCCCATGACTCTCAGAGTTTAATATGCCTAAAAAGAGCCACTCAGTTATGGGAAAAGAAAAGGCATATAAATAACTTTTTTAGTTGAATATATTTTCATATAACGCTGTATAAATTTGGGGGGCACCTTGGTCGCTCAGTGGGTTGGGTGTCTGCCTTTGGCTCAGGTCACGATCCTGGGGTCCTGGGATTGAGCCCATCAGGCTCCCAGCTCAGTGGAAAGCCTGCTTCTCTCTCTCCCACTGCCCTTTCCCCCCACCCCCACTCGTGCCCTCTGTCTCAAATAAATAAAATCTTTAAAAAAAATTGTATATATTTAAGGCATTAAATCATTTTAGATAAAACTACTTTGTGATTAAAATGACCTTTTATGGAAAATGTGTGCCACAAGCAGAAATTACATATCAGTTAGCAAAATAAAATGGATTATAAACACATTTTTAACACATTTCAGCATGAATGACAATTTAAAGCCAAAAATAGCTTTTATTTTCTATTTTACACTAGCTGCATGTCTCTCTGGTTTCTATAAGATGAATAAAATGATGATAAGTATACATATTTTAGAAACAACACATCTCAAAATGTTACATAAGTAGCTGTAAGATGGAGGGGGAAGTGGAGGATGTTGGTCAAAAGGTACAAAATTTCTGCAAGATGAATTAAGTTCTGGAAATCTAATATCTAGAATGGCCTATACTTAATACACTTGAAATCTGTAGAAGTAGACCTTAAGTGCTCTTTCATCACACATCCATAAACAAACTAAAATTGTGAGGTGACAGATATACTAACTGGCTTGATCACAGTGATCACTTCACAATATATACTACAAAAACATCAAGTTATACATACTAAATATATGTAACTTGTCAGTTATACCTCAAAAAGGTTGGGAAAAAATGAACAGCTGGTATGCCACCATGTAACTTAATACATATTGATATATAATACACATTTTGTAGCATCTCCCTTTTGGAATTTTAAATGAAAAATTAAAAAGTTATCAAATGTCTGTTCTATTCATAGGCTTATTTCCAGCTATTTGGAAGTACTATGCTAAATAAAATGAAAGACAACATTCTAAATTTTTGTTTGCAACTTCACCTATAGAAAAAACAAAAACAAAAACAAATCCCCAAATTGCTAGTGTTCAAATTTTTTTGGGTGGCTCACTGGGTTAAGCCTCTGCCTTCGGCTCAGGTCATGGTCTCAGAGTCCTGGGATGGAGCCCTGCATCGGGCTCTCTGCTGAACAGGGAGTCTGCTTCCCCCTCTACCTCTGCCTGCCTCTCTGCCTACTTGTGATCTCTCTCTGTGTCAAATAAATAAAATCTTAAAAAAAAAAAAAAAATTCTTTAAAAGAGTGAAAAAAAACCAGGCACAGCTTGAGAGAAAAATGCATCTCCCAAGATATATATGTGTTGATATATCCCAAGATATGTATCAGATTTTTAAAAACAAGTAATCAGAATATACAAAAAAACTTTCAAAATTCAGTAAGAAAACAACCCAATTGAAAAATAGGCAAAATATTAAGATCCTTAAATAAACCCATGAAAATATGCTCAACATCATTAATCATTACGGAAAGACCTATTAACCACACAGAGATCCTACTACACACCTATCAGAATGACTCAACAACTACTTACGATCTCAAGTGCTAGCAAAGACGAGGAACAACAAGAATGCTCATGTACGGTCAGTGGGAATGCAAAATATTCCAGTTAGGTTGGTAGTTTCTTATAAAGGCAAACTTACACGCATGCCAAGACCCAGCTAGTCTACTCCTAGGTATTGACCCAAGAGAAATGAAGATACAGAAACCTGTGTGCTGTTAAAACACAAAACTCAACTGCATAAATTTGAAGATTTAATTGACTTTGTTCAACGATTCATAAATCGGGCAGCATCCCATCTTCCAAGTAGAAAGGAGCTGCAAGGAACTGTACCGAATAGAATTTTATAGGCAGAAACAGGAAGATTGCTAGCAAAAGAAAAGATTGCTCCAGGAAAGTTCACCTTCCCCTTAAGGGGCAGAGCAGGTGGTCTTATCCATATTACCCCACAAGTGTGGACGAGGAAATTCCAGACTGACTGGTTTAAAATTTCACTCCTCTGGCACCTGCCTGCCTCTCTGCCTACTTGTGATCTCTCTCTGTCAAATAAATAAATAATCTTTAAAAATTTTTTTTAATTTAAATTAATTGGCATATATATATTATTAGTTTCAGAGGTAAACGTCTGTGACTCATCAGTCTTACATAATACCCAGTGCTCATTACATTATGTGCCCTCCTTAATGCCCCTTACCCAGTTACCTCATCCCTCCACCCCCCCCTCTCCTCTAGCAGCCCTCAGTTTCCTATGGTTGAGTCTCTTATGATTTGTCCAGTGTTTAAAATTTCACACAATTCAGAATACCAAAACAGACATTTCTCATCTTGAGGCTACCGTCAAGACCCTCCAAAATCAAGGCAAAAACCACCAATAGTAACCAAATCATGGAAATCTAGTGTATTTAGTTTCAAGTCCTTTTTTTTTAGTTTGTTCTTTAAGGGACCATTCTTGATTTCCAATCAAAACAAGACTTTAAAAACGGTACTTTTAATGATAATTAAAAATGGGTACTATGCTAGGAATTGATTAACTTGGTTATATTAGTAAGTCTGTCACCAATTTACTGATTTGGATGAACCTGGCCCACTATATCACCTCGTATTTTCCTCAGTTGTCATGTAAGATCCCTATGTCTCACCATGTACTTGTGACATGAGCACCATATGAAACAATTTCAACAATAGAGATAATCTTGGAGATTATCTAAATTCATTTTTCTCATTTTATTTTCCTCATTTATAGTCAAGGAACCTGTGTCCTGGCCACATTAATAATTAATGACACACTGTTCCTTAGAACCCAAACTCTAACTTGTAGACAAGACAAGAAAACAATGTAAGGCACTCACAGAAAAGGAAATTTTACCAACTTACCCACAATAGGACCAGGATTCACTCCATATTTCACAAGCTGATCCAGAAGATCTTCATTAGTGAGCTCTGTTACATCTAGATCATCTTTATCTTCTAGTCTGGGTCTATCAGTTTTCTTTGTGGCTTTCTGTAAAGAAAGTCCAGTTATTATTTGCACAGAGTTAAAAAAAATGTTCTTTTTACTATACTACTATATAATTAAGACTGTATACGATAAACATGCAAACATACCCTCTGTTGATTTATAGCTTTACCAGGCCTTAGCAATATAATTAAATTAAAAGCAACTCATTAGTTGAAGATATTATAACAAATAACTCATACTTTAAAAATACTACTATTAAAATGGTCAGTTTTCGCTAACCTAGCTATAGAGAAGATGATGGTATAAAAAATTCAAGAGTAAACAGACTGGGATTAAACATCAGATAATCAGAAATACAATTTACTACTGACCTCTTTTAAAAATCCTTAGAAGTTTAAATTATTCTACGAAAGTAAGACTTTACCATAAAGATATGTCTTAGTTGTATTTAAAAATGATTTCCTTTAGGGGCGCCTGGGTGGCTCAGTGGGTTAAAGCCTCTGCCTTCGGCTCAGGTCATGATCTCAGGGTCCTGGGATCAAGCCCCACATTCGGGCTCTCTGCTCAGCAGGGAGCCTGCTTCCTCCTCTCTCTCTGCCTACTTGTGAGCTCTCTCTCTGTCAAATAAATAAATAAAATAAAAAAAAAATGATTTCCTTTACACAAGCATATCAGAATTTAAGAAGCCCAAATGAATACTGAAATACAGTGACTTTAGTGCCCAGTTTTTGACCTATGAAAGAAGTCAAAATTTATGGCTATCACCTCCTGACACAGCTTTGTCACCACACTTAGTTCTATGTGGCTGTTTTACTTAGAAAAGGCGAAAGAACACAGAAAAAGCTTTGAGAGAAATTTCAACTTAAGCAATGGCAGTCTGTAATGGAAGAACTATCTAAACTACATAAACTTCCAAGGCTAACCAAGAGAAGAGAGCAGAAGTATGGGTGCCTTCTACGGTTGTGGCAGATAGCCTTACAAAATGCCTCAGCAACCCCAGAAAGCCTCAGAGAACTGAACAAAAAAATGGCTTTTAAAATAATGGTCACAAATATCAAAGCCAATTTAGGCAAATTGTTATTTAAGGCAAATGAGTCAATACTGAATCCTAGAAATATTTTACGAAAAATGGTGAAAACAATAGTTGCACACTGTTTACTTTTAATAATTCCGAGGGTGGGAATCAGAAATGATTTGGCCATGTATTAGACTTTCTGCTTTTTAGCCAAATACAAATTTGAAGTATTTTATATAAAGCAAGATTATGAGAAATTAGTGTTTAAAGATAACTGCCAATAAGATAAATCTTATCAAGAGAAATCTTTTATATAACTAAAAAATGGCTATGAAAATTAGGGTACCTTCAGAAGGCTTTAATACACATTGCACTGATAGGATCAGGCTCAAATCTGTAAGCAACTTACATGTTAATGTCAAAAGAGCTGCCAAGAGTCTAAGAGTTCTATATATCATAGCCCTGAATTCTTTAAAGACTTTTTAAAATATCAAATAGACCAAATCCTGTGTTGATGACCTACTTGAATTTTCCAAAAATTGTGGGAAGGTTGGGAACAAAAACTCCCTTATATAAATATATAAAACATATATACTTTAAATAAAAGAAAATCAATCAAATACAGATTACTGGTAGATAATCTCTCCCACCTTAAGAATTTTCACATTTTATTATCAAGAAAACATCCAAGAATTTTAATTTCTTACAACAGCCTGAGGTTTTCAAGAAATCTCTTCCTTTGGCACTCTCCACACACCACTACTTGTAAACATACTTTATCTTCTCCAGATGGTAAATTCCTTGAGCAATAGTGCCTCAGTTTGGTTTATTATCAGAGCTTTAAAACTTTTGGAAAAGTTAACCCCTATTTTAAAAAGTCTTACCCCAGTCTGAGTCCTAATCTTGGGCCTGAGAATCTGTATTTTAACATGTATCTCAGGTGTTTTGGATGCAACATTTAAGAGGATAGCAGAGAGAAGAGGCACTGTCATATTCATATTGTATCCCAAGCACCTAAAATTAAAAAAAGACTGCCTGACACAACAGTAGGTATCTGACAGATGTTTTGCTGTGTGAATGAAAGTGTCATCTAGTGAGGGAGAAATAAGTCACTTATTTTTAAAAATCCACTTCTTATTAAGAAATAACAAAAGGCTTGGGGCACCTGGGTGGCTCAGTGGGTTAAGTGTCTGACTCTTGATTTCAGCTCAGGTCATGATCTCAAGGGTTGTGGGATAGAGCCCAGCATTGGCTCCAAACTCAGTGGGTTGTCTGCTTCAGATTCTCTCCCTCTGCTCACCCCCACTCTCTCTCTCACATACATAAATAAAAATTAATAATATTAAAAAAAAAGAAATAACAAAGCCTTATCAAGTCAAAGCAGAACCCAACAGTCTTCTATTTTCTTAAAACATAATGAAAGATTACAGCTGTACAAAATCTTCAGAGGGGAATAAACTAGCATAAGGTATGTCAAATAAAGAGGGAATTAACAAGCTACCTGATTTTTATCTTTAATTTGCAGAGAGAAAAGTTCCAGAAATGTAATGCCATTTTTTTAAAGGAGAGGCTTTTTTAAAAAAAAAAATTTATTTATTTATTTGACAGACAGAGATCACAAGTAGGCAGAGAGGCAGGCAGAGAGAGAGGGGAAGCAGGCTCCCTGCTGAGCAGAGAGCCAGATGTGGGGCTCGATCCCAGGACCCTGAGATCATGACCTGAGCTGAAGGCAGAGGCTTTAACCCACTGAGCCACCCAGGTGCCCCTGTAATGCCATTTTTAAAAAAGATTTTATTTATTAATTTGACAGAGAGAGATCACAAATAGGCAGAGAGGCAGGCAGCGAGAGAGGGGGGAAGCAGGCTCCCCACTGAGCAGAGAGCCCGATGCGATACGGGGCCTATCCCAGGACTCTGGGATCATGACCTGAGCCAAAGGCAGAGGCCCAACCCACCGAGCCACCCAGGCGCCCCTGTATTGCTATTTTTATGAAATATCAAATTTAATAGGAATACAAACTGGGAGACAGGTAAGTGTCTTATACATAATTATCAAGCCAGCAGTTTCAATCTGGAAGAAGGAACCATTATTTGTACTGATTTCTGCATCCAGAGTTTTTGTTCCTTTGAGTAAATCACATAATCTTAGTTTCATTCAGTCAAAAATACCAGGTATCTACTACATGCCAGGCACCGTTCTCCAGTTTCTTCCCAACTACCAGATGATCTCTAAAGTCTTTCTCAACTTAAAAAATCCAACAGTTCTTTGATAATATCACCTATGAGCTATTATTTATTTCATTACTTTTTAAAACTTCAGGCTCCACGACCAACGCAGGGCTTAAACTCACCACCCCGAGATTAGTAAGAGTTGCATGCTCTACTGACTGAGCCAGCAGGCGTCCCCAGCTACTCTTATTTTTAAATTTCCACCATTAGTAGCAAGATGAAGCACAACAGTAATTATCATTATAAAATAGATTCTACTGAGCACTTACTATATACCAAGTTGTGTTCTGGATAACTTCTTACATGTATTAACTCACACAGAATCCTAAAAATCCTCTGAGATAGATACTAACATCCCCGTTTTAGGAGAGGAAACTGAAGTTCAAAGAGGCACAGCTAACTCCAGCAATACAGAAACATTTGAGCAGACTTTACACCTGTATCACTTTCACAAATTTACCTCATCCAATTCTGAAAAAAATATTATGGTAACATTGTATTGCTCTGGAGCTAAATAAACACAAAAAAATTCAGAAATCACATGTAATAGGTATCAACCGCTGAGCACTAGACACCTTAACAAACGCAACCTTTAACAATCCTCAATTAAGTAGCTACTAGTAGTTACTAGATTATCCTTATTTTCCAAATGAAAACCGAGCATCTGATAGACAATGTTTACTGTTCAAGGTCATCCAAATAGGAGCCAGACCTGGGATTTTAATCCCCACTCTAGAACACTCTGATTAAAAAGTCTACACTTAACTCGTTACTGAAAACTATGGCAGTCAATTTATGATTTAATTAACACTCAACATCGCTAGCATACTTTTTACTGTTCTATTCCATGTCTTAAAATATCTGTTAAAAACTCATGATCTGCTAGATCAGACCATTCAAGAATGCTATGCTCCAATGGATTCCAAATAGCTATACCTGTGCTTTGTACCTTGGAACGATAAGGCAGATTGCCAACTTTGTGATTGTTTATTTTTGTGTCAACGATCTAGGTAATTTCAACACCTAAAAACACTGGCATAATCAAGATGCATAAAATAAAAAGCTCAGAAACAAGAAAACTCAAAACCAAAACCAAAATTTTGAACATGCAAATATTTGTCATATCACACCAAATGAATCTAAAAGACCGTGGCCATGGCTAAATGGAAAATTTCTCCTTCAATCAAAAATACTCTTCATAAACCCATGTTTAAATAGAAGGTATAGCCTCAGTCCTTGGCCAATCCACAGTAATGTTTGGTTTGTTTTAAAATGTTAAAAATTTACCACTTAAAAAAATCTGCCTTATCTATAACTCTCAAACATAATTTGACTTTCTGCTAGATTATATTCTTTAAGAAATGTGACTACATTGTTTTACATGTGGGGCTAACAATGGCCATAACATAAAATACTGTACACATAAGAGTACGGAGAATAATTTTATCGAGTATTATAAATATCCTAAGGCTCTTTTCCTGCAAATTCAAGATTATTTTTCCTGATAAAGTCTATCATATTCCTAAATTCAATTTTCAGTCACTTTTACTTAATGTGCTTTAAAACAGAAAATGATGCTACCGCCCAACTACCACTAACTTTTTCAAGTTGTTCACACCATTGAACCTGGTATTTGAGTTTTAAAAACTCAAGGCAGATAGGACTTGAATCTATGGCTACGAGATAGTTTTTCTTTATATGGATTAAAACATTAAATGAGATATAAACGGCGTAACATGCCACTGTAAATTGTAGATTCTCTTAAAATATTAATTCCTTTCACCCAGAACTTATTTGAGAGGTGCTGACCAACTCTGATACCATGGGAAATTTGAGATGAAATGTGTAAGTAACAAACACGATCAATTAGCATACAAAAAAAATCCAACAAATTATATAATTATGGTAGTGGGTAGGGTTTGCAGAAATCAGTCTCCAGTAGTTATGAACACTTGGTAGAATTCAAAAATGCTAGATAACTGAACTCAAATTTTTACACTTCCAAAACACAGAGCAGATTGTGACATACTTTTTGTTTTTTTTAAACTGAAGTATAGTTAACATACAATGTTATATTAGTTGGGACATACTCTTTAAAAGTTTTTGAAGGAAAAGCATCAAAATCAAGGTGGAGGTTTCTGCTGAAAACGAATTAAATTAAGAACGAAAAATCCTATTATAAACACAACCAAGTACTTCCGCGGCTCAAGAATAATACATTCACACAGAATACAATATAGGGTTCTACAGAAGAACTTTTTTTAGTGTGCTGATTTAAATGGAAAATATTTCATTTCCACCAAAATCTTTACTAAAATCATTTGAATTTTTTTTTTCCATGGGGCTGGGGAAAAAGCAGATAATCAATACGCTTTACTTTGTCTTTAAGAATCTCTTAAATTTCTCTTTATTATGGAGAAGTAAACTGGCTTTCTTCAAATCCACTAAGACATAGGAAGCAATAAGATGCAGTTGGTCTTTCATTCAACGAATAAATATTTGACACTCCCAGTTGCCAGGCACTGAATTAAGACATTAAGGTTTTCAATTTCTCTAAAGCTCAGATTAAGATTTTTAGTTAAATCTACATTACATCTTTCTTTCATTTCCACCTGGTAGTCCAGAAAAACACATCACACAGATTTCTTAAAAACTAAACAACACAACTTTGAAGAACGCAGTACTTCTGAGTTATCAAACTCAACAACTATAAACACATTCAAAGCCTTACAAAGCAACGTATATTACATCCAATCACCCATTTTAACTACGGTCTGTCATGATTTGAAATCTGAGAAGTACGCAGTTCACGCCAACAAAACAGCATATGAAAAACCCACAGAACAAAACCCAAACTATTCTCAAACAGAATATGCATTTGGTAAAACCAAACTGAGACTTAACCGGGATTAGATAGTCCAAATTGCAATCACTGACACATCAGAACGTCAAGAAATGAGCAACTCTGGCTTCCGAAATCTTTCCTTTTCTTATGCAAAATTTACCAAAAAGTTAAAAAAAAAAAAAAGAAAAGCAAAAACCCAAGCCCTCTAGAATTTCCAAATATTCTAGGCGCCTAAGATAACCGCTTAATGACGTTATTTTTAAGTGCTCATTTTAATTTAGAACACTGCCCCGCCAAAACATACCCTGTTGCTGGAACACTTAACGAGAAAAACATAAACGGTTCAAAAAGCCCTCCGTATGCAAAACCATAAAAAGGCGGGAATTTCTTTATTTCAAATTTTGGTTAGAAATTAGTATGTCACAAATTGCCCTCCAGGGAGCGCTCTGGGACACGGTTACTAGTCATTTCAGTTAATAAAGCGGGAAAACGCTCGAACGTAACCTACTGCAGTTTCAGGCTGACCCTCCCCAAAGGGCTTTCGAATCGGGCACGGAAGTCCCCGCCGAAATACCCACTCCCGACGGTCGAGGGACACCGAGCTATCCGCGCGCCACAGAACAGCAAACGCCGACTTCACACCTTCCACACACACTACCTCTAGTCCTGCGGCCCCAACTTCGCGACTCTTCCCTCCAGCGGCCTCCCCTTCCAGAGCTGCAAGCTGAATCCTGCGTCCGCAGACCCACAGGCCAGCCTCTCGGTCCCGCGCGGCGACAGCCCCGCCGCGGAGGAGGCAAGAGGGGGCGCCAAGGAGGAAGGGCTTGCGAGCGCGCGCGGGGAGGAGGGGGTAGGGGCGACAACCGCCAACCGCCCGCCTTTGTGGCCCCGGCTGGGCGTCCTTACCCTGCCGACGGCGGCCCGGCTGCGGCCTGAGACGGCGGCCCCGGAGCCGAGGACCGGAGTGGGCTCGCGCTCCTCGTCGCTGGAGAAGTCCGGGGGCCCCTTGCTGTTGGCGCCGGCGGCGAGCGGCGGCCGGTTGCGCGCCGTGAGGTGCTGCAGATAGAGCTGCACGTATACGTCTTTGCGCTGCTCCCCCACCGGGAGCGTCACATTGTTGGCGACCAACTCACTCTTCAACTTCTCTTTCGTCAGGACCGAGGGGTCTTCCAGAAACTCCGGCATCTCCGCGGCGAATCCCCTTCCCTGCAGACCTCACACCCGCTCACGCCGGCGCGCTCGTTCTTTGCCCGGGGGGACCCCGCTGCCGCCTCCGAGCCCTACGGCTCCTGCCCGGGAGGAGCGCCGCGGAGCAAAGCAAAAACTCGCACACACAAAGCAAAGCAAAAGCCGGACACAAAAGCCCCCAAGCACAAGTGCGGACCAAGTGCGGCCAAGATAGGAGCCTCCACCAACCCCAGCCCACACACTACACAAGCAAGGAGAGATCAGCCTGTTTCACCCACGCCCCAAGAACGCGCGCCGCCATTGGCCCGCGATGGGAGGAAGCCGGGCGGTGATTGGTAGGATCCCTCGCGCGGGTTCCATTAGCCGCTGCACGGTGCGAGAGGTTGTAGAAACGCAGTTTAAAAGCCGCTGGGGCGGGAGCCCCGGCGCCTGGTCCGTTTCTATTTCCCTTTTCTCCACCCTTCCCCTAAGACGCCGATAAGGGACAAGTCGTACTACTGTGTGCGGTTTCTTTCCCCCTCGCCCCCCACTCCCTGCTTGAGAAGGAGCTTTTCTCTCTGGGGTCGCTCGCCTTCCAATGGGCCGACTTTCACGCCAGCTGCGAGGACCCTGGACTGGGCCTTTCTCAATCGTAGGACACTGATTTACCGAAGAATGACCGCAGCCTTTCCTTCCCCAAACGCTCGCCCCGAAGGGAAAGAAAAGGAGCAAGGCGTGCTTATCGGCACTCCGCTTCCTTGATTTGGTTTACCTGGGGGAAGGAAAGGGGAGGGCAAGCAGTAAAATCCCTCTCTGCTCGCAGGTGCTTCTTTTGTTTCTCAAATTCGGGAAAAGCCAGACCTCAACGACTGGGCACTTTAAAATGTTCCTGAATCTGCGACAAAATTGTATCGTCAAATATTTCGTTCGTTTCTTACCCTACAGGTCGGGACGTTTCTAAATTTCATTTTGAACACTGGGGCACAGCTAACTGCATTTTTGTTGAGAGCATCTCTGGGTTAGATTCTTACACCCATAAGTATCTTACCATAACTTCATCAAACCTAATGTTAATTAATAAAACAGGATGAAGCAAAACAGTTAGGAATGCCTTAATGGGCAACTTAAGATAACTGAGATGGTGCATATCTAGATTTCAATCATAGCAGAGCCTGGTGACCTATAATCAGGCCGGGGACCCTAATCAAGCCCATGTTACCGATCCAAATTGAAAAGTATCAGGAATTTCTTAAGATTAAAATGCCTTCCTGAAAACAAATACCAGTGATGACAAATATTTGTGTTTCTTACGAATGTACATGTTCCAAGATGCTTTCCTCCAAGAAAGAAAAGAAACTAACCTTGCATTTAGGGTACTTTAATCATTTCCCCCAAATTCTGACCTCCAAGCTGTTTTATAAGCGGCTTAGTTTTTTAAAATGTTTATCTGATTTCTGCATCGTTGTTTGAGGAAATGTTTTAAAAGTGCCTTCATTAAAAATGTCCCCTATGAGTTAAGTCATTATATTTTGTTCAAATTGAGGAGATGCTGTTTAATGATGAATTCTTTTCCTAGGGGCAATTTTTTATTTAAATTATTTTCTAGAACTCTCAGTATTCCATATATTTCAGCAATTGTAATTAGCTAGTAATGCAAATTAAAAATTGTATTTTTAGCAGCAAATTTTTTGGTACATTTTTAGGGTGCCTTGTGAAAGTTACCTCATTTTTCTCCCCACAGCTTCCCTGGGCACATAGGCAATTGCTTTTATCTTCATTGGCTGACTGAGCTGAGAGGCAAAGGACCATGATTTTGCACCACAAACGTAATTAATGCACGTGGGATAGTCCCAGTCTGCATAATCTTGGCAAGACCACAGTTGATGGGTCTAGTCTACCCTATTTGGATTAGCAAATTATCCTGCTAAATTGTTAACTTGCAGTTGAAGAATTTGGCTCCGGCCTGATTATACTAACAGTTTTTAAGAGGTAGGTTTTGCTGCTGTATCTGAAAAGGATCAGAGTTACCAGGGCTATATATGATCTGACCAGATTGGGTACATAGAAGGGTCTCCTGGCTCTGATAGCTGCCCTATGGTCTGACGATACCTGAGGAGCTTGGTCCTTGAAATGGATCCTTAGAGAGGGAGGCATCACTGATACCTGAGGATAATATTCTACCTAAATTTGATGACAGTAGAATACAGTGATGAAGTCACAGAATTACCCAAGGATAGTGCAGTGACTTTTTTCATAGGGTCCTTGCACCAGATATTTTTCCATTTTCCAGGCTGTTTAATCCTTAGAAATAATACTTCATCCTACTTTTTAACTACAAGCTAAAAGAAATCAGTCACCTGTTGAGTTTGCAAAGGTGTTTGTTTTTGCAAGTTGTTTTAAATAGATGCTGTATGGGGCACCTGGGTGGCTCAGTTTGTTAAGCATCCAACTTCTGATTTCAGCTCAGGCCATGATCTCAGGGTTGTGAGATTGAGCCCCATGTGGGGGGTTCTGAGCTCAGCATGGAGTCTGCTTGTCCCTCTCCCTCTACTTCTCCCCACCCCCCTTTCTCTCTCTCAAATAAATAAAATCTTTAAAATAAATAGACAAGTACTATGTCTTACAGGCCAACAGTAAAGATAATATAATTCACAAAGAACTGCATTCTAGATGCTTGAAACGAATATTCCTTGAGCAAAAACATTTCATTCCCTTTCATTAATTACCTCTCCTTTTTTTATCCTTAGACACTTATCAACCGGAGGTTTCTTGCAGATTATATGCTTCCCAGGAGACATGGATGATGTCATAAGCTATCAGACAGATCACCTTTCTACATCATCCACTAAGTCATGACTTATCAAATTCAGACTTGCAGTTGTCCTAGATGCACCCAGCTATATCCCTAGCACTATTAATTTTTAGGGATGAAGGTAATTTTTGCTTTTAACTCCGCTGTAGAGCTCCTAAGTAGGAATTATTTTTTCCCCATACTCCGTGTACCTTAAGGCCAAGAGGTTGGGCTACAGAATTTGGGTGGCTTCTTTGTTCCTGATTACTACTACAAAACTATTTCTCTTCTTTCCTTGTTCAGAAACGTTTGAAATTCATATAATCTTGCTAAATCACCTTTAACATCTTTATCATGTATCAACCTTTTGGCCACTCTCCCTCAGATATTACAGGCTGTTTTTCCTTGCTCTAGCTTTTCCAGCCCTCCCTATCTTCTCTGTGAATTTAACATTCTTTTTTTTTTTTTTTTAAAGATTTTATTTATTTACTTGACAGACAGAGATCACAAGTAGGCAGAGAGGCAGGCAGAGAGAGAGGAGGAAGCAGGCTCTCCGTGGAGCAGAGAGCCCGATGCGGGGCTTGATCCCAGGATCCTAGGATCATGACCTGAGCCGAAGGCAGAGGCTTAACCCACTGAGCCACCCAGGTGCCCCTGAATTTAATATTCTTATAGATGGCCCACGCGACACCAGCAGAGAGAGACACAGCGAGGGAGAGGGAATACAAGCAGGGGGAGTGGGAGAAGGAGAAGCAGGCTTGCACCAAGCAAGGAGCCCCATGTGGGGCTCGATGCGGGGCTCCATCCCAGGACCCTGGGATCATGACCTGAGCTGAAGGCAGACGCCTAACCAACTGAGCCACCCAGGCACCCCTTAAAGTTTATGTAAATAATCTCTACACCTAACATGAAGCTCAAACTCATGACCTGTGAGATCAAAACTCACGTGTTCTTCCAACTGAGCTAGCTGGGCACCCTCAGCACTTGGCCTTGTAGAATTTTAACCTCTTCATCTCCAGCAACTTGTTCCTCTATTCCGTATCATCCATCCACTGCAAGTGGTAACTTTGAACCTTGCAATAAATAACTGTTTTGCCTTCTAAATCTCAATTTCAAGCATCATAGTTGTCAATCACTAGCCTTTTTCCTCAACTCATTATACTCTCACTGACCTATTACCACCTCCATTCTATTAAGCCCAACACTTAAAAAAAAAAAAACTATTACTATGCTTCTGACATCATAAACACTTCCAACCTACCCAACTTAGGTTCCTCGATTAATCCTTGTAATTGCTCTTTTGCAGACATTTTCAACTCTCTTACCCCAATGTCTCTATCTTTCTGACTTGGAGGAACCTCAAGGTAGACTCTTATTTAGTCATGTTTGGACTGAACCCTACTGAAACAAACTTTTCCATTTCATTGCTGCATCCAAGTAGCAAAGACTGCTATAGAAAAATCATACGACAGGGATGACTGGTTTTAATTCATGACCTCAGACCTCATGGGAGCACTTCATACTGTCTGGCAAAACTATTCATTCGCTGGATTAACCATTCATACCTTGGCTTCTCTACTCAAATCTTTTACATCCTTTTCTCCCCACCTATCCCCATTTTTAGCTGGTGAACTTGCATCATACTTGAGAAACTGGAAACCATCTGCAGGAAATGCCTCAACTTCAAGAAGATCATTTCTGTGGTCATTTGCTCTTGCATCTATCAGATGCAACTCCATCCCTTGTACTCTGGATCTCATCCTTCTCTTCTGCTCAAGGACTTGATTCTTTGATCAATGCCTGTGAAATTTCTTAGATCTTTTTTTTTTTTTTAAGTTTTAAGTAGGTTCCATGCCCAACATAGCACTTGAACTCATTCATGACCCTGAGATCAAGAGTCACATGCTCTACTGCCCTGTGAAATTTCTTAATTGAAAAAAAGGACAATATTTTATTTTGTTATATTCATACAAATAAAATTTTTAAAAATTACCTTTTATGTTGAAACAGGTATTAGTTTTGTTTTTTTTTTTTTTAACTCTAAAATGTTGCAGCATTGATACCTAAAACCTTGGGAGACAGTGGAAAGATAATCTCATGTGAAGCCACAGCTTAAAAAAATAAATCAATGCAATGACTTTGTCAGAAAACTGTTCTGAAACTCTTTTTCCCCATAAGTCACTTGGATAACTGCCTTCATTTTTCTTTTTGAAGTTTTAAATGTTATTAACGTACAGCTGACTTTTCTGTTTTTCATTATTCCATTTTGCATACAGCTTGGTTGTGAATTTAAAGGTGTCACCTCAAACAAAAGCAGATGACCAAATACTACATGGTCATAAAAGTCATGTTCTTGACTTTTTTTTTTTTTTAAGAATATGAAAGTGTTTTCACAATACAGCATTAAACAAAAAATAAGAAAACAAAAAGAGAGCCATATTGGAGTAAGATCTCAGTTCTGTAAAGAACAGTGTATATAAATATTTTTTTAAAAAATATATACAAAGAAAAAAAACTAGATATAGACCAAAGTGTTTGTAGTAATTTTGTTTAGGTGGTGGGGAACAAGTAATTTTTGTTTTCTTTCTTATTTTTTCTCTATTTATCAAAATTCTATGATGAACACATGCTTTTATAAACATAACTACTTTTCTTTTGGAATTAGTGTGAGAAATTAGGAAATCAGTTGGCTTATCAGAATTCAGTCTTTTGGTTTTATATTTCCAAAGCCTCCATTTTATCAGCTCATCAGTCTTTGGTAACTGATTAAAAATAATCTCAAAAGAGAAAGCTAATTTATTAGACAGGTGAAATAAATACTCAGAGCATTCTGTACTAGTGGATAAATCTACCTGGAAGAATAAATGCCTGGAAAGTTTTTAGAGGAAAAGAATAAAATCACAGATCTATTAAGTGAGAATTCAAATATGGATCTATATTTCAGAGCCTCTTTCCTGACATCATTCCTATATATTGGTTGTAGAACTTAAAATGAAGTGTTGGATTTCAAGTTGTTTCAGAGTTATAGCAATTCAGCAAATGGGCTATTCTAGGAAAGTACAGATGTCCAAACTTGGAAAGAAGCTGGAACCTGTGAAATAACAGTTTTAGAGCTACGGCAGTGTAAATGATGACATGTATGTATATATATATATGTGTGTGTGTGTGTATATATATATACACACACACACACATATATATATATACTGCCTTACAACATTTTTATGTATGTCTCATTTGATTCTTTTTTTAAAGTTTTTTTTTTAGTATAGTTGACACAATGTTAACATTAGTTTCAGGTGTACAACATAGTGACTCCACTTCTTTTATGCTCAACACAAGTGTAGCCAACATCTGCCATCATACAATGCTGTTATAATATCATTAACAACATTCCCTATGCTGTGCCTTATTTGATTCTCTTAACAACCCTGACAGGTAAGTGGGACCTCCAATCTGGCCTTGCTCTATAGGCCAGTGGTTCTCAAACTTTAGCTGTCATCGGAATCACTTGGAAGGCTGGTTAAAACTCTGATTGTTAGGCCCCATCCCCATACTTTTCTCAGTCTGTAGGTATGGTATGGGGCCTGAACATTTGCATTTCTAACTTGTTCACAGGGGGTACTGGTCTGGAAACAACAGCTTTAGGCTGTTTTTGTTTGTTTGTTTGTTTGTTTGTTTTTTAACATTCTTTGTAAAGCCAGAGCTGATCTTGTCATAGTCTTGAATAATATTTACATTGCCTTTCAAATAAAATCCAAATTAGTTAGAAGGTCCTGAC